>NC_140413.1:211811479-212416479 GCF_965140295.1 Lepidochelys olivacea | reverse complement strand
TGGGCTTGACATTCTGGAAAGGGACAAGCTACCTCCAGACAACAGTAACTCTGCTTTAATGAAGTTTTTTGTCAGTAAATCAAAACAGACATTTCATTAGGAACTATGCAATTCAGCATAAACATAAACTTCAATGGTAACTGGACTTTCCACACTCTTCCACTATTTGTAAAACAAGAAGCCATGAGTCTTCAGAAATACTGCAGCACAACAGCTAACCCACAGCACTGGGAGGTACTCTGTTCCTTTCCTCCTTTCACAACACTCTGATTTGCAGCATAACCTCCAGGCTTGATGAATACAACAAACCAGGCCCCGGGCTCTAAAAATTAATTATGAAAAAAAGCACTAGTTGGTTCAGAATGTAACAGCCCGCCAGCTTAACAGTATCAGCACATGGCCTTTTGTGCCATTAGTCCCTAAGGAATGTAGACTTAAACATTTACCTTCAAAACCTGCCACCACAGTCGTCTACACAGTCTGAGCCAACAATCTCGCTGTCCACAGGCATTACATCCCACAATGGTTATATTCCTCAAAGCGTGCGTCTGGTCCATGCTATACAAGCATGCATAGCTCTGTACTCTGTGTGTGTGTGTTGCATGCTATGCACGTGTATATTGCTGTATCACATGTGTGGTGCATGCTAGACGTATGCATAGCTTGATACTGTGTGTTGCATGCTACACACGTGTGCCTTTTTTTCTTGGGGTTATGATGCACACTATACACAGGTGCAAATCGTTCTACTGTGCATGTGTACATGGTGCAGGCTATACACATGTGCCTGCGTGTGTGCTACCTTCTACATGCATGCGTATCTCTAGGCATTGACGGCTGTTGTATGGCTCCGCTAGGAAGGAAGCTTTCGTGAGCTACAGCTCACAGCTTATGCTCAAATAAATTGGTCCGTCTTTAAGGTGCGACAAGTACTCCTTTTCTTTTTGTGAATACAGACTAACACGGCTGCTACTCTGAAACCTGTCATCTCCCGTCAGCTGTTGCAGCCCCACGGCAGATGTCTGTGGTGTCCCTGCTCTGCCCAGTGCACCAGGGAGTTGTGGCTCCAGCTTGCTGCCGGGCACCCAACGCCCCGGACCTCCTGCACTCCAATCCACTGTCAGTCCTCACCAGGAGCCCCCATTCTTAATCCCATCCATCTCCACCCGCTTCCACCCCCGTCTCCACCAGTTCCCCCAGTCGCAGAACCAGGTCAAGTTGAGCACTTACCGAGGCAAACAAACTTCCAGTCACTGTTCCCAGTGGGACCTTATTAGAGCTCTTGCCGGGCAACTTCCGGTCACTGTTCCCAGTGGGACACTATTAGAGAACTTCCCTGCAACTTCCGGTCACTGTTCCCAGTGGGACACTATTAGCGCTCTTGCCGGAAACTTCCGGTCACTGTTCCCAATGGGACACACACTACTAGCGCACTTGCCAGCAACTTCCGGTCACTGTTCCCAGTGGGACACTATTAGCGCTCTTGCCGGAAACTTCCGGTCACTGTTCCCAATGGGACACACACTACTAGCGCACTTGCCGGCAACTTCCGGTCACTGTTCCCAGTGGGACACTATTAGCGCTCTTGCCGGCAACTTCCGGTCACTGTTCCCAATGGGACACACACTACTAGCGCACTTGCCGGAAACTTTCGGTCACTGTTCCCAGTGGGACACTATTAGAGTGCTTGCCTGGCAACTTCCGGTCACTGTTCCCAGTGGGACCTTATTAGAGCACCTACCAGCAACCCTTCACTTCTGGTCATTAGAGGAGGAATTGGAGTCACCGTGAGAGGCTGCGACTTGGGAGTGCCGCCATTAACCAAGGTCGGAGGAGCAAGCGGCGCCGCCCTGATGCAGCTTATTGCACCGTGACGGCTACGTGAGAACAGATTAAGGTGCGGCGCCGCGCAGGGCCCGATATCTCATGGCAGTTCGAGTGGCGAGGCACAATGCGTCATGAAAATTGCTGTCTCATCCCCCCATTGCATCACGGGAGTTGTAGTCCCCACCTTATGCCCGCCTGGTTCTTTCCAGCTTTGGTTTCAGGTTATTTGGAGTTTTGCAGGCTCCAGCCAGCGGGACAGAGTCGCTCCCCGGAGTGTCGCCTCAGCAGTTCCCTGGTAACGCTACCATGTGACCATCTGGCTTTACGGCTGTTCTCTGCATGTGTCCCAGGGTCTGGGGACAGTCCTGGGTCCAGAAACACCCAGCAATTGCATGTGTGCATAGAGCACTGTGCACAGTGTTTGCAGGACCAGGGCCAAACCCTTTACTGGTCCAGTAGACTAAAGAACAGATTCTGTCTATAGATCAGAGCTTTTTGGAATCACTGAACAGAAAGTCTGCACTACAAACAAGTTTTGCAGTAAATATTAATTAGTATTTGAAGCTTCTAACTGCACCATGACAAATAGCCTTCCAGGGCATCTGTGTGAGAACTGGAGTGGTGTGTTATCATCATCGGAATTGCTTGATTAGCTCCTAAGCAAGGCTCTCAACAAATTCAAAGGAATGTTGTCATCCCCACATTACAGATGAGGAAACAGGCACAGGATTTTTCCCTATAACCATTTTCTAATACGTGGTGTGTGCAATGGAGGCTTTATGGAGTAGACAACTATTTCACTGCCTCATCCTGTTTACCTTTTTAGTTCAGTAGCCTTATCCCAATGGCAAGGCTTACAAATACTATGTAAGGACATAAAAATCACTTATTTCATAGTAAATATGTAAACAAGCAACCAAAAATCCTTATGAATTAGGATAATAATGTGGAAAGTAAGACTTGACATTAAAGTGAAGAGATTGAATTTTATTAGTAATTATTCTTTTCCCCAATAACAACTTCCAGGCAAGCTCCACATTATTAATAAATTTCTTATAAAATACCTTTCTTATTGAACTTATTTCATATTTCAAGCAATAACCAAAGATCTCTCATGTTGATACATTTCAAACAGTAATTGCCCTATATTTAATGTGCAGCCAATCTGTGGCTTTTAATTTAAATATTCTTTGAATTAAAAAAGTTGGCTAAAAATTGTGTAACTATACAAAGTATTTTTTGCTAAGACAAGGTTAAACATTTTTATCTGGGAAGATGACTGGCGCTGGTCTTGTCTGCAGTACATTTACTGTCTGTCCAACAGCATTGTTTTTATACTACTGGAAGGTTCAGCCTTTCAGATTCTTATACATACAAGTGCTGTCACCATATGTAGGATGAGGTCCACAGCTAGAACAGTTAAGCTTCACACGAAACACGTTTAGCTTTCCTCCTCAGGTTGGGAGGATGAATAAGAACCAAGGAGGTCCTATGATTAACTCAGGCCAGAACTTGGGATATGAGGAACAGGTTCCTGGGGTAGTCCCTAAGGAAAGGAGCTGAACTTCAGCTCCGTGGGGCTGGAAGGGCCAGGCAGGCCAGATGGCTGAGATGCTGTAGCTGGGGTAAGGAAGTAGCTGCAGGTGTGTACTGCAAGGAGCAAGAATGGCTCCTGTCAGGGGAAAAGGAATGAACCCATCTCAGGGAAGGCAAGCTCCAGATACAAGGAGCGAGAGGGTAAACTGAACCCAACTCTGGGAATGAGGGCTGGGGACCCTTGACTCCAGGAAAGAGGAGTGTTTGAACTCTGTCAGAAAAGCAGATGCTCAGGGATGAGGGGCTGTGCTTAGCTTGGAACTGAGGTGAAGGTTTTATTGACATGGACCCCAGACAGGGAATGCTGTGATGGTCTTACCTTTTAAGGGCCTGGAGCAGAAAGAGAAAATGAGGCTGGGCTCTGCAGACCCACCCCAGGCCACAAAGGGGTGCTTGGGAGGCAGCGAGCCCTGTTCCAGTCTGGGTTTGGCTAACCCCTGTTCCAGTCTGGGTTTCTAAGAAAAGGCCCCTGATGAGCTGTAGCTGTACAGGAAGATAACTTCCCTATGACAAAGACTGTTGTGCAACAGGACACGCAGTAATGTCTTCCCTGCTGGAGAGCTGGATCCTGGGAAGTGTCCACATGTTGTGTTTATTTTCTTTCTTCCTTCTCTGTCTCGTCTCTAACGTTTTGGCCAACTCTCCATGCCTGTCCTCCTACTAAAAAAAGGAGGACATGTGGCACCTTAGAGACTAACAAATTTATTTGAGCATAAGCTTTCGTGAACTACAGCTCACTTCATCGGATACATTCAGTGGAAAATACAGTGGGGAGATTTATATACACAGAGAACATGAAACAATGGGTGTTACCATACACACTGTAATGAGAGTGATCAGGTAAGGTGAGCTATTACCAGTGGGAGAGGGGGGGAATCTTTTGTAGTGATAATCAAGGTGGGCCATTTCCAGCAGTTGACAAGAGCCTCTGAGGAACAGCCGGGGGGCGGGGGAATTAAACATGGAGAAATAGTTTTACTTTGTGTAATGACACATCCACTCCCAGTCTTTATTCAAGCCTAAGTTAATTGTATCCAGTTTGCAAATTAATTCCAATTCAGCAGTCTCTCGTTGGAGTCTGTTTTTGAAGTTTTTTTTGTTGAAGAATTGCCACTTTTAGGTCTGTAATCGAGTGACCAAAGAGATTGAAGTGTTCTCCGACTGGTTTTTGAATGTTATAATTCTTGATGTCTGATTTGTGTCCATTTATTCTTTTACGTAGAGACTGTCCAGTTTGGCTAATGTACATGGCAGAGGGGCTTGCAAATGATAGCATATATCACATTGGTAGATGTGCAGGTGAATGAGCCTCTGATAGTGTGGCTGATGTGATTAGGCCCTATGATGGTGTCCCCTGAATAGATATGCGGACACAGTTGCCAACGGGCTTTGTCGCAAGGATAGGTTCCTGGGTCAGTGGTTCTGTTGTGTGGTTGCTGGTGAGTATTTGCTTCAGGTTGGGGGGCTGTCTGTAAGCAAGGACTGGCCTGTCTCCCAAGATCTGTGAGAGTGAGGGATCATTTTTCAGGATAGGTTGTAGATCCTTGATGATGCGTTGGAGAGGTTTTAGTTGGGGGCTGAAGGTGATGGCTAGTGGCGTTCTGTTATTTTCTTTGTTGGGCCTGTCCTGTAGTAGGTAACTTCTGGGTACTCTTCTGGCTCTGTCAATCTGTTTCTTCACTTCAGCAGGTGGGTATTGTAGTTGTAAGAACGCTTGACAGTCCACACAAGAGATCCACTTCCTGGACACTATGGTGCTAATAAGCGATGGTCACATAAACACCACCCTATACCAGAAACCTATTGACCGCTATGTCTACCTACATGCCTCCAGCTTTCATCCACACAATCCATTGTCTACAGCCAAGCTCTACGATACAAACGCATTTGCTCCAACCCCTCAGACAGAGACAAACACCTACAAGATCTCTATCAAGCATTCTTAAAACTACAGTACCCACCTGATGAAGTGAAAAAACAGATTGACAGAGCCCCACTGTTCCTCAGACGTTCTTGTCAACTACTGGAAATGGCCCACCTTGATTATCACTACAAAAGGTGTCCCCCCCCCCGCTCTCCTGCTGGTAATAGCTCACCTTACCTGATCACTCTTGTTACAGTGTGTATGGTAACACCCATTGTTTCATGTTCTCTGTGTATATAAAACTCCCCACTGTATTTTCCACTGAATGCATCCGATGAAGTGAGCTGTAGCTCACAAAAGTTTATGCTCAAATAAATTTGTTAGTCGCTAAGGTGCCACAAGTCCTCGTTTTCTTTTTGCGGATACAGACCAACATGGTTGCTACTCTGAATCCTGTCCTACTGTTTCCCTTCACAGGCCATGGGCAGGAGTACAAACCTGTGGGGATGCAGACCTGGTGTAAATGGTTCTCTGTGCATAGATGGGTCATGCTGTGTACAGCTTTACAGGGATGGAGGAAAGTGACTTGCTGCCGTCTCTAATCTAGAGCTGACAGGAGCTGCCTGCTTCCCTGAAGTTATGTATTAAGTGCCTGGTGGCCAGAGCAGAGCAGCAAGAGGCCATTTTCAGGGAGTAGGCCCCAGTGTGCAGGCCCTTGCAGGGGGAGGTAGTAGAGACCTGGCACCTCTAATGGACAGGCACATGTGCCTGCTTCCTAGCATCCCACCTGTGACCATGGCACAGTGGGTGCTCAGTCAGGCTGGAGGTGTACACTGGTCATACTTGCCTTTCATGACTGAGGGGAAAGTCTGCTGGGGACTAGTACTCCCTGCTGGGAGAGGCAGTCTCTGGCCCAGGAGCCATGCATGACCCTGTGTAGGTCTGTCCACTTAACATGCAGGTCTGTTTCTCCCAGCTGTTAAGATAGTGTGAGTTGGTCAAGGAGCAGGGGACAGTAGAGATGTAGTGGTCACTAGCTGCACCACCTTCTCTGTCCTATGTAGCTAGGCTGGGACCCTTATGTGCTTTATTAAACTTGGGCCCTCTGTGGGCATCTCTGGTCCATCTCCCAGAGGTGGGGAAAGATGTCTGAAGGTGACTCCCAGTGAGGTATTACCTTTGACGGTCTAGGGCTACTTACCCTGCCCCACACCAAGGTGGGCAAGCATGTAAGGCCTGTACCAGCTCACTGGTGGGAAATGGACAGGATGGAGAGGCAGGGTGCGAATGGCTTTGCTCAGCAAAGCTGCCCCTTTCCTTCTGAAGTGTGGCGTCCACGTAGGGATCCATGCTGAGAGGCCAGCAGCAGCGTTCTCCCTAGGTTAGCTGCCCACCCATGACCCCAAGCTTCCTCTTTAAGGTCTTCCTCCACTGGTATTACGATGACTGGTAGGGCAATTTCCTTGGCTCCTGCTAGTAGGCCACAGCCTAGGAAGATGAGAACGGATTTCTTTGTCTAAGGGTCCAGATGCTGCTGCAGAGGTGCTATGCCCTGAGGCCTGATATTCAGATTTGGCTCCCGGAACAGGAGTGGGTGGGAATCTTTTTGCTTTGGGTATCTACCCTGTGTCCTTTCTCCTTCATGACCCAGGCTGTGGTACCCTCCCAACAGCATCATCTTCAGTTACACCTTTCACCGGGGCAGTGTGACTTCAACTCCTATCCCTGCTGTGTGCTCTTGTTCTCAATATCAGTCCCATGCCAAGCCCACAGCACTGAGCCTTTGGGGTTGGCATGTGGGAAGTGATGTGTTGGACCCAGAATGGCCATTTTTAATTTCCTAACAGAACTCCTTGTCTGTTTTAGGAGTAGGGCTCTCCCAGGCCTTGCCAGGAATGCTGGAGGTTGTAGCTAAACCTTCACCATGAACCCTCACCCACTCAGCTGTGAGCAATAACCTCTAGCCCCTGAATATTGAGCATTTACCACTAACTCCTAAATTATGAGTGCTTATTGCTGACTCTTAACCCCCAACACTGTTCAGTGAGAAAAAATACTGAATCCTTAACTGGTGAGCTCTCAGCCCTGACCCATAACCCCTACTGGCTGAGCAGTGAACATCAACCCTCAGCCCCTAATGCTGAGAACTGAGTGACAATCCAGCACTGATAACAGCAGAGTGATCAACCTTACCCTGCAACCCCTAACCACTGAATGTTGAGTGGTAACCCCATGCCCAGCCCCTTTTCAATGAGCAATAATCCAAACCAATAATGGTTGAACACTCAGCACTGACCCATAACTGCCTACACAACCAGGGAGAGAGAACCCTGAACCCCACACTGCTGAGCAATAACCCCAAAACGTTTACTGGTGAGAGAAAACCCCTAAGACCGGAGTGCTGAGCTATAATCAGTAGCCAAGGAGCAGTGAGTGATACCTTTGAGCTGATAATTGCTGAGTGCTCAGACCTAACCCTTAACAGCTAAAAAGTGAGTGATACCCTCTAACTCCAGATTGGTGAGCAATAAATTAAACCTTGAGCTGTTTAATGTCAATAAAAAAAAACTGCAATAGCTACTCAAAAGAACATGAGTAGCACTGTGCTGATCTCATACCAACAGAACACTAGATATTTAGATTTATTCTAACATTAAAAGATTGTATATACCTAAAGTAAAATAGAAATGGGTTTTAGTAGTTTTACATCACATTTTTTGTTTAAGTAATTGCTACAAAAAAAATTGATTCATAAGAGACACTTCAGTAAAGACTTCCAATCCCCTTTAGTGCTGAAGCCTACAGGTATAGATATTTACAAGGTGAGGCTTAAGTGTAAATTAAGGCAATAATGCAATGAGCCTACAAGGCCAGTAAGACAATAGTTTAGCTACATTAAGGCATAAGGTAATTAACCAAAAGTAACCCTAGATAATGATTTTAAACAATAAAATGCTGTAAAAACTAAACTGTTGACAAGTAACCATGAGATGCTAGTTTATAGCATCTTGAGATATTTTAAGCTAGGGACATCAGCAGCTGTCTGACAACAAGAATGCCATGGTAACTGACTGAACTATATGCTAATAAAATGGAGGTAAAAGGATTAATAATCTATGGGAGAAGGGCATCCCAGCATTAGGGTGAGGAACTACAAACAGAACAAATAGGAACTACAAATAAGGAAAAGGGACTGAAACCTTTCCTGAGTATTGCATTGCGCATGGTGGCATAAGTGTAACACATTATAAAAGTTGTATCCCATCTTGTATGCCTTAAGAGATGCCAAGATGATGACTGATCGGGAAGATAACTAACACTGCAGGTTGTTTTGCAAGGGATGGTGTAAGTATCTGGATGCTCAGCACATTCTGTACTATCTCTACCTCCCTTGCAGGGTTTAGAGTGTTTGTGAATTTGCTAACTGTATTTATAAAATTATTATAAATACAGTGTGATTTCCTAAGTGTGAGTGTTGCAACCATGTACGTTCAGGCTCCCAACTGAACAGGAGTTCTGATAATACTTTGCCTTATCTTGGTACAATAACCTAGCAAATTCCAGTGCTAATTGGGGAAACTAAATTATATTACTAATCAATATACAATCAACAGATCTGACAGAGTGCATCTGTTTCCTATTCTGACTAGGTAAATGTTTAGGAAAGCAAACCTACACAGTTCCACCGCAGTGGCAGCAAGTTAAATCCTATGCAAATCACTCCTAGAAGAGTGTGGACCAAACCATGAGGCCTTTGCTCGGTTTTTCTCCTTAAGTAAATGGATGCTTTGCTTGAGTAAGGATCTCAGGATTTGGCCTCATTTCAGTATTTTATTGTGGCCAACTTAACGTTGTTGGAGGATTGTCTCTGCCATCTTGTGACTACTGAATTCTTTAGCAAAGAAAGCATTAGATTGGGGGCGGGAGGGAAGGAATGCTGTAAAACTGTCCAAATACATTTGGTTACCAGTGGCACTATATGGCCCCAAATTAGGACCATACTTTCAAATAAGATCCATGTTCACTTTCAGAATGCTACTGCATTCCAGCAGCAAGTATCTTCCTATATTTGTATATGAAAGCATCTGTTTTCCCAAGGCTAACTCCATAGGATTCTACTGCTGCCAAAGACCCAAAGCATGTAGTTTTATTGTTGAAGTGTTCAGTCTCTACACCTGTAATTGAAGAGGAAATACTTCTTGGACTCTGATTTTTCTCTTCGGGATTCAAGTCTTTCACCGCAGCAGCTCCCTTCTTGTTGCCACTGGTGGCGTTCAAAGAGGTGTCATTTTCAACACAATTGCTAATACAGCCACCCATGTGCCTGTGGAGATCTTGACTCACAAGTAAGACAACTGTCCCTCCAACATGAAGCACTCTTGACAGTTTAAAAAAAACAAACTGTTAGTTGTGCATGGTTGCTAGGCTGTGCATTAGATCTATGGACTCCTCATGCCCCTATTACTCTAGTATCTAGGCACCCACAATCAAAATCAGAGCTATGACCCTCCTTTACAAAGAATAAGTCAGTATCTGTCACCCTTCAAGGATCCCAGAAACACTGGGATTTTAGCTACCATGGCCCTAATTCAGTGAAATGCTTAAGTACATGCGTAGGTTTCTTGTTTCATAATAATCAGTAAAACCTTTTGCAAACTGTTGTGGCTCCACTCTAAATTCTTCCCTAAATGGAGAAGCTGGACCATTCTTGCCTCAGTAATACTTCTGACTTGGGGAAATAAAAAGCATTTGCTATAGATAAAGATGGGTCCAGCTGTACTGATGACATTTCTTCTGATACTGAAATGATGATCTCACTCAGACACCTTTTCCAGACCTAACTGATGGAGGCTTTGGACCAGGGGTGGGGAAACTTTTTGGCTTGAGGACCACATCGGGTTTCCAAAATTGTATGGAGGGCCGGTTAGGGGAGGCTGTGCCTCCCCAAACAGCCAGGCGCAGCCCGACCCCTATCTGACCCCCCTGCTTCTTGCCCCGACAGCCCCCCCAAGACTCCTGCCCCATCCACCACCCTCTGCTCCCTGACTGCCCCTGGACCCCCGCCACCATCCAACCCCTCCTCTCCTTCTGGACTGCCCCCGCAAGACCCCTGACCCATCCAACCCCCCTGTTCCCAGCCCTCTGACCGCCCCAATCCCTATCCAACCCCCCTCCTCGCTCCCTGCCCCCTTACCACGCTTCGTGGAGCACCGGTGGCTGGCGGTGCTATAGCCACACCGTCGAGAGCACCGAGTCAGACTGCGGCTCTGCAACTGCGTTGCCTGGCTGCCCAGAGCATTGCACCAGCAGTGCAGTGAGCTGAGGCTGCAGGGGAGGGGGAACAGCTGGGGAGGGGCTGGGGGTGAGCCTCCCGGGCCAGGAGCTCAGGGGCCAGACAGGAGGGTCCCATGGGCCAGATGTGGTTTGCCCACCTCTGCTTTGAAATGATTTTCCAGAGCCTTGAAACTACAATGTAAAAGTAGTATCTCCTATGACAGAATAAGGGAGTTTTTAAACTGACCTTTTCCTTAGGGTAGTCTACACTTACAGTGGTGTGTAGAGTACAGACACTGCATGCCCAGTGAGCGTGGGCATAAACAACATTGTAAAGGGTGAAGCACTGTTTAGGTGAGTAGTTACCTCCATAACTGAACCCTAGAATATACACCCTACACAAGCTCTCTACATGCCCAAGCAGTGCCTCCCACGTCCACTCTGCTATTTTTAGCAGTGTAGTGTCCCACAGGCTTCCAGCTGCTGGAGCCTCTCCTCGCTGCAGGGAAAGGTTCTGGCAGTGGGTGCTGCTGGAGCCTCTTGCTGCTGTGTAGCTCCACACCACAGTGAGTGTGGACGCAGACTGCTTTTCACTGCATTGTGTAGCTACACGTATGATTCATGACATCGGAAGTGTAGTCATTGAGATCTAAGTTATTGTCCTCAGTTTGTTTTATTGATTCCTAAAGCTTTTTAATCTGAGGAAAGGTGACATAAAATTACACAGTTTAAAATCAAGTTATATAAATTACCTGTTGGGAACTAGTGTTACAAGAGCCACTGGAATGCTTGAACCCCAGGGGGGAACTGCCCCCATCTGAAAACTGCTCACAGTCAGCAGATCGAATAAAAGGGTCTCATTGAGTCTCTTGGTGAAACTTCTCCAGCAAATTTTTTTCCTTGTTCCCATATTCAAGGAAATATCTTTGCCCAAGAAGATCCACCAAGAGAGAAAGCAAGACCAGAACTCTAAGCAAGGCCAACAAGAGAATAGAGTAGATAGTTGAAAAAGAAACAACAGATATTACATCAATACCTGTCTGGTCTGACAAAAAAGGAAAATCGAATACAATGGTTCAACCTTTTCTGTACCAGGACCCCTCCCACACAGCCATAACATAAGGGACGGTGGTCACAACCCCCTGAAACTTGTTCTGATTGCAAAACTTTAAGAACCCATGATCTAATACAACAAACCTCCATTAAAAGTGTATTACTATATTCCATAGTCTAGTTACACTTCCAACTGTAGTGAGACTTAAAGTAAATTCCCTCTCTTTCCCAAAATTAGGGCTACCAATAAATAGGGCAATGGATCACAAATACAACTGACTAGTAAAAACCTCTTTACCTTTCTTCACCATAGAAACTGAGAAGTTTCTACACTCCCCTTTTTTGGTTTATGTCCTGCCCACCAGTCTCATTTTTGGAAATGTATATTTTTGGCATGGTGGTCATTTTGAAAATGTATTTTTATGGGGACCATTAGGACCGCTTGTGTGGTTCCCCCCCAACATTTAGAGCCATTTTCAAGCTCAGAGGAAAGTTTTTTCAGAAGGCTTTTTAGATATTTTAATTAAAGTTTAGTAAACAGAGGAATAAAGTATTACGACAAATATGATAACAGGCCTTTTTAGAGATGAAAGTAATGCCTTTATTTCAAAAAATGCATACAAATATTAGTAACAAAACATGCAGTTTTAGACAAAATAAAGGGGAGTGGTTAAACAAGAAAGTGAGAGAGGCAGTAGAACAACTGAGAAAAGCAAAAGCCTTTCAGCTATTACAGAAAAAAAGAAAGTGAGAGGCTGCAGAGAAAGTTTTAAAACAGGAACAGAAGAAACATCTGTCTCTTACTTTGTGTCCTTTACTTTCCCCTTCATTTTCTCTGCAAAAACATGTTCTGTTAACATTTAATGTCTTTATTTAAAAAATGCATTAAAAAAAAATCTAAGAAGGGGTTATCATATTTATGCCTTAACGCTTTAAGCTTTTTACACATTTTAAATAGTTTAGAAAATAAAGGAATAATTTCTTCTTTAAAAAATTCAGTTTTCCTCTAACTTTTAAAGTGGCTCTAAATGTGAAGAAAAAAACCCACACAAGCAGTCCTAGTGTTCCCTATAAAAGAAATGTTAAAATGATCACCAAGCCAACAGTATACACCTCTAAAAATGAGACTAGTGTGTGTGACATAAACCAGAAAGGGGGCATAGAAACCTGTCAACATTTATGATGACAGGTAAAGAGGTCTTTACTATTCTACTGTTGCAAATGCATCTTAAGACTCCTCTAGCATCAACAAAAACAAACCATTTAGAATCATCTGGTATGAGTGTCTAAACTTTGACAGCTGTATGCTTCTCAGACCATCTCTGAAAACTCAGCCAGCTTTCAAAATAACCTCTACCTGAAAACAGTAGGAAGGGTGAAGGTTCTTTCACCACACTGACTTGTGGAAAGAGTAACCCCTCAGTTCACGAATGCCTCGAGGACGTAACATACAACATACATGCTTTGACAGCTCTTACTGATGTCAAAGCTTCCACAGATTGCAAGGCAAGACATGCAACACCTCAAGGTGATGCTCTGGAGAAGTGCATTTGTGAGGAATAATTGTATGCAACATACACATATTTAATTACTAACTTTTCTGGGTCCAGACCACAGAATTGAGGGTTCATTTAAAGTACAGTTTTTTATGCTCAAGATTACAAACAAGTATAGAGTTTAAAAAAATACCCTAAAGTGTTTCAAAGATTATACATACCTTTCCATTTCTCGAAGAATATTTTGTAGAAGCTTTATGTCTTTTGTTATCTTGAACTTTTTCCCAAATGGAATGTCCGATATCACAACGTCAACACTTTCTGAAGGTAATGGCAATGCTGCAAAACAGAAGTTTGATTCTTAAATTTGGCTAAACTTAAGAAAGAACAGTGACTGAGTAGCAACCATGGTTCAAGCAGGTTGACAGCAAAGATTCTCACTCTTGTGGAGTGCATATCCTCAGCACAGGGTTCAGAACCTTCCGAAAAGCCATGGCTATTGGGGCAATGTATATGCTGCCTCATAAGGAGCCATGAACTCCAACAGAATTCACATGGACACACCTTGAAAGGTAGACATGGTGCAAAGGGAGTATACAATTTATGTTGTCAGTCTCCACAAAGAATTACAGTAACTAGATAAACTTTTCTCTGCTTTGAATCTGACAGCATAGATCCCCCCAACCTCTGCAGATAAACTATCAGTGACAACTTTCTACAGAAGTGGTCTAAGAAGAACTAGACTGGAGAACTGTTTTCCCATATTGGGGATCCAAACTGGGAGATAAGCCACAGGATAATAGTCCACTGAATTTATAAATTGACCATCAAGGAGCAGGTTTACAAGCCTTAGGCTTTATCTACACTACCACTTTTCTTGGTAAAACTTTTGTCAGTCAGGGGTGTGAAAAAATACCCCCGTGACAGACACAAGTTTCACTAACAAAAGTGCTGGTGTGGACAGCGCTATGTCGGCAGGAGAGGCTATCCTGCTGGCAAGGAGAGGCTACACAGGAAACCTTATAGCAGGGCAGCTGCAATAATACAGCTGTGCTGCTATAAGATCCATAGTGTAGACATAGGATCACCTCCTTCACTAAGGCTAAGACCTGTTGAGTTTGCTATGAACCTGGAAGAATGTATTGTAAGCACCTGAGGGTCTTACACACTTCCAAGCTTACGGCATTGTTATAAAACACTGGTTCTCAAACTTTTGTATTGGTGACCCCTTTCACACAGCAAGCCTCTGAGTGTGACCACCCCCTATAAATTAAAAACACTTTTTTGTATTTAAAACTATTATAAATGCTGGAGTCGAAGCAGGGTTTGGGGTGGAGGCTGACAGCTCGTGACCCCCCCCCCCCCCAATGTAATAACCTCATGACCCCCTCAGGGGTCCCGACCCCCAGTTTGAGAATCCCTGTTATAAAACATTTCATCCACCAACACCACACAGGAGGCACTCAAGAGATGTGTGACAGGGGACACCTATGGTATCTGCTAAAAGACTTAAGAAACCCCACAAACATCTTTATCTATCCTCTTTCATTACTAGAAAGAAACCAGTGCCATTAGCGTAGCTTCAGTCCCACATTCCACTAAAGGCAATGGTATAAATGAGGGCATGATTTAGCTTGCAGAATGTTTATTACTGATAGAAAAAATACACCCAGCTTGAGTCTGCAAAGCTGGCAGCCAGAAAAACTGTGTTAATTTACAAGTAAAAACATCTGATCAGGATGTCTTAGAGTCAATGAACACGAAACACTACAATTCCATTTTTGCAAACTAGTTTTGCTCCTCAAGGTAAATAACTGTTTGCAAATGAGTTTTAAAGTGGGAGTTATGTGGTTAACCTTGCAGGCCCTTTACTTACAAGAATAATTTGCTCAAATGCAGATGTTAAATTGAAGGAAGTGACGCATTAGATCTTTCATATAGAATCTGGTTACAGGCAGGCATGGCTGTAACCAATTTAATTTTGATTTTGAGCTGCTTTCTTTGAATTGCTGCTCCAAAGGCCTGAATTTTCTATGCCAGCTCTAAGTGATTATTTTCTTTTACTGAAGCTATATGAAAAGGCTAGTCTCCTGAGAATAGCTGTTTCCCAGAACGTTCTTGGACCAAGATGTATGGTAAATTGTTTTGTCTATGAGCGAAATAGCCAGCTATGCATTCTTTTGAAAAACTGTGGAATTAATATACTCTGACCAATGACTAAGATACAACCACAAGGCATCAATTACTTCCTCAACAAGGGTATGGTCTGAGTTCAGAATACTTCTAATTTTAAGTATCCTAAGCCAAGCCAAGTCCAGTGGGGGCTCTAAAACCAATCAGGTAAGAAACAGGTATTACAAGGAAAGGAGTACTATACATTCTTCTTCATCTGAATACAAGGTAAGGTGTCAAATAGAGAAGATCTTTTGCTAACTGCTGTAATGAGTTTTCATATGTGGATAATTCAGGTCCAGATTTGGAGAACTTGTCCACATTAAGTATCAAATCATAAAGCAATCATCTTCTCCTAAAAATCAGCCCATAAATTGAGAACAAACCGATAGCATTTTCCAGGAAAAGGCCAGGGTCATTAAATGTATCCACTGCAAAAAATAATGATTCATCAATTGGCTTAAGTTATCACTGCAGAAAAATTTGAGTTACAAGCTGCAGATCACAGGGATTTATCTTTGTATTATGATAGTTAATTAGAACTTTTACCTAAATAATGACTTTTTTTGACTGGGAATTTCACATAAGATACAGAGTAACGGTTGTGATTTGCCAAACCCTGGAAATGAATATATACAATATCCTTTTGTTAAGTTTCTTGTCAAAATATAAGGGGAAGAGAACAGAAACAGCAGGTCATGAACATAAAGGAAAGTGTCAAACCAATCATGTATGAAAAGAGTCAAGGTTTTAGTATACTTTGACTCTCAGCATTAACTACACTTTCTGTATAGTTCTAGAACTCTGGTTAGAGTCCTTAACACATGCTTTGTCATTCTCAAATATTACCTATGACAGATGCTTTAAGTAACTCAATTTTATCCATCAAGCCTGCAGCCTTAATGTTTTCATGTGCACCTTGTAGCTGTGAATCATTTATATCAGCACCCAAGTAATGTACATTCTGTTGGAGGGAAAAAGGAGAAAAATTTTATTATGCAGAATAAAACATATTACTGAATATTTTTACACATTTAAGAGTACAAGTTGTTCTTCAAAGGCAAAACCTCTGGGTGATATTCAGTGCTGCAGCTCTTACAATAGCAGAATATAACTCAAAGTCCAGAGAGAAGAGGTACAAAAGTGGCTTTAAGCTTTGCAATTCCAGGTTGCTTTAGGGAGCAGTAATTTAGATAGCCCTAGGTGCTAAGCTACAACAGCCTTTCCACAACTACCTATGAGCAGCTGCACTACTCAGAACCCTGCAGTGCATTGCCCTGTGACATCATCCCTGTCATACTCTGGGGATTGACAGCCTACAGTTCTTGCGCTGAGGGAATAATCTGGCGGAATCCAGGGCTTTTAGAGCCCCTTTATGCTGCGGAGACCCCTGTAACTAGCACAAAAGGGCCAGAGCAGGGATGAGAATCTCTATTTATGAATTTGGACAATTGCAAGAACAGGTGCACAGGAGTTAGTGATTTGTATAAGTACATCTTGGAGAAGTTTTAAACTAAAGCTCAGTTTAAAAATTCTGCAAACTTTTCCAGAAAAGTTTGGCTGATTTTCCAACAAGAACACACACTTTTGGTAAATTACAATACAATGCTTTACAAATATAAAATAAATTAATTTAATGCTATCTTGGAAACATCCTACCTATTATGACTGTAGAACTTACAGGCCATTCTTTTGCAGCTTCCAAGAGTATTGTTCCTAATCCACACATAGGATCTAAAACAAATGCACCAGCCTATAAACAAACAAAACATACTGAGTATTTTTTTTTACACATTTAACAGTATAATTTGTTCTTCAAAGGCAAGACCTTTGGGTGTGATTCAGCACTGCAGCTCTTACAAATGGGGTATTGTATTCAAAGCAAAAAGATGTTGACTTATTTTCTTTGACAGAGCTTGACCCTGGGACATGATGCATGCCCATAAATTCCCATTGAAGTCAATAAGGACTGACAGCAACCAGCACTTTACAAGATTAGACTTACCATAAGACATCAGAAGTATAAGAATCACTGAGATGCCTTCAATTACATTTTCTGAAATCCAAAGCTAAGGCAGGTGTGTTGGTTAGGACAGGCACTTTTAGAGAAAAGTATATCCATAATGTTCCTCTAACAAGTGTTTGTAAGGCCATCTCTGCCTCCACTAACTGGATCATGAAATTCTCAGCTCTCTGGGGAACAGAACTTATCATTATGCAGGCCCCTCTGTTGCTACTATTAATAATCTATGTCAGTGTTTGCTTACATTGATTTCAGCAAGAGATGCCATAGCCCACGCTACAGTAGATCGGAGTCCTGCAGTTCGGATATACTCTCTGGTCGCCAGTGGAAGTCTGCAAACAACAAGAGGTAGATACCAAACTAAAACACTCCATATAAGAAGTGAATCCAAAAGAATGTCTCTGTAAAAATGCAAATTGTCATGCATAAAAATCATAATATAGTCAATTATGGGAACCCAATAGAAAAGGAAACTCAGTGAGGGACCAGGGAGTGTGACTTATTGCTCAGCACTTTTGAAAATCAGGTCTTTGATTTAGGTGCCAAAGTATGGCCTTAGCTTTAGGCTGCTCTGTTGGACATTTAGGCCAAGATTTCAAGTCAACTCTAGACAGATTGTACATGATCTTGATGTACAATAGCCCAAAGGATACAAGTTAAGAAAAATATTTTATACACAGTAGCTGCCAGGACTTATTTATAAAATGAGACAATTAATAGCCATACTATAGAACTGTTATTTGTGAATTTGGTGATAAAAATATTTACCTGAAGACAGGAATCCCCACCACCGAGTAAATATCATTTAGATGTACAAAGAGCTGAAAGGGGAAAAAAAATTACATTAAAAAGTAAACTTGGATCTTCTAAGTTAAATGTGATGGTAGTTTTGCTAATTGAAACTAGGCATCGAAGATGCTATTTATTTGACCTTTATCATTAGGATTTGGGGTTTTAGATCAATCAATAAAAACCTATAGTATCAAAAATTATCTTATCGTTTTTAAATAAAGAACACAATAGGAAAGTTTTAAAAGAATTTGTAACATTTAAACAAGCCATAAAGACATTCTACATTGGTTAAGAGTTCATCATGAGGCATTCATATCTTTGAAGGACCAATTTTTTAATATAGTTCAAGGAACATTCTTAGACACTAAAATTTCCTCCCAACTTCGCCAGCAGGTTTTGCAGGACTTGGATTCCTTCAAAACAAAGCACTACTGCTTAGGGCTGGGATTTTCAAAGCACTGAAGTGACTTAAGAGTCCCCTTGCCTTTTACTGGGACTTGTGCTCCTAAGCAACTTTGGTATTTTTGAAAGTACCATCCCTAGAACTGCACATAGCAAATATGTAGTTCCTTGACTATGTACACATACAGGTGTGCGTAATGAATTTCTAAGGTTGGCAATGGAAGTCTCTTCCCCAGAAAGCATCCCTGACCAGTTAGATCATTGCACTATAAAATGCAATCAGACAACCATTTAGACATTAAGTCCTCCTAGTGAGAGCCTTACCTAGGGAACTGCTGACAAAGCAGAGTTGGATGACCTAAGGTCTTCAGTCCTCTTCAAGCAGAACCCTAATGACCTTTTTCATATCAAGCTTGTGGAGAAGAACTTCATTACGATGGGCATATGGTTGTGGAAAAATTGCAGCAAGGGCAATAAGCTTATTAAAGGTTGATGTCAATCACTACCTTGGCAAGGATCTTTGGGAGAGTTTACAGCAATAACTTGTAAAATCTAGTATGAATGTGGATCAGCCATGAGGGCTTGAAGCATATTCACTTAATGAGACAATCCACTGCCACCAGGAAATTAACCTTCCACATAAGAAAGCTGAACTCACAAGTACAAAGTGCCTCAAAAAGAGGTTTTCAGGACCAAATAAATATCCCCTTATGCAGGGGGCTCTTTTGGGGGGGCACACAATGGAAATAAAATGTGTCAAGACCTGCATGAACTTCATGATAAGGGATGCAGAGACAATGGTCTACCTTCAAATAGCTCATGGCAGGCTGAAACAGCTGTCAAATGCACCTGGATTAAAACCAGTCTTTAATACAGATTCAGAAAAATAAAGGCAAGGCAAGGCAGTTTGCACGCATCATTTACAGTGAGTCTCACTGCACCATAGAGCAATCCTTTCTACTTAGAGCTGGAAGTCTTACTAGTAGATTCTTTTAGAAAAGCCAGGATGTTTGGAATACCTAGCTGAAGACATCAAGCCTGCAGAGTGTCATCCTTTCAGGAACCAGATCAACAGGGATAGAGATTTGGGCTGGGATGTGAACAGACTCTTAGTCCAATGGGACTTCCCACCACTTTTGTGAGCAGGGTTGAAGACTTAACCCTGTACTGGCTCAGACAGAGTATCAGGATGACTGAACTTTCACCCCTTCTGGGTTTGGTCAGAACCTTTGCTACCAGACTTACTGGTTCATAGGTATACGGGAGTCCCCTTCCCCAGTGCCACAAGAAGACTACTGGTACTTTTTTGTTCACATCAGTAGCAAAGGGTGAGGGGAATTCTACACAGTCTTACAACAAGAACACAGGAGGGAGAATCCTATACTGGTATATTTAAGTAATGAAAATGTTCTATACTGAAGCAGGAAGGTCCAATGCCCAGTTGGCTTAGTGGTCAGATAGTGGCCTTTCAGTTTCTGCCACCTTGTTCATCCCAGATGGGGCTCTGTATGTATGGCCTCAATCACCCCCACATGTGCCAATTTCTCCCCACAGGTTGTGTCACTACAGAGAAGTGGGGGGGGGGGGGAAGCGCCAAGATGGGGGGGACCAGGCCCCCAACTCACTCCACCAGGTCCTGACCCAGGGGTTTATTAAAAAGTGTCCAGTCCAGTTATTGAGGTACCCCAAATTATGTTTTCCATTTGGTCACTTCCTACCAGTATGGAGCCTCAGTTTGGCGCATAGTCATAGGCTTAGCAGACTCTCCTTGGTCTGTTAGTGTCCTGTTCAGTCACTCTCTCTGACAGCTTCCAAATCCCAAAGAAATGGAGGAGTGGGGGGGATTCGGTCCCCGCTGCTAGATGAACCCACACAAAGCTGTTGTCTTCTTGGCACAGCTCAGCATCAGCCTTGCTTCTTGGAGCCGTGTGCTTCTTATTCCCCTCACCCGCTTCCTGGCTACCAGTGTTCTTTTAAACTGTTCCCCCACTGGGAACATGCCCTCCACCTGTTGAGGGGTGAGGCCTCCCCAGTCCAGTATTGCTCTACTCCCAGCCCTAGTTCAGAGTGGGGCCTATAGACACTATCTCACACACTCTAAAACCACAATATGAACAGTGAAATAAGTCATGTCAAATCAGCACTTGACAGTGTCATTTTAAAACTAGATAATTCAGTAAACAAACCACTTCATTACCTCTAGATCAGGGTTTCTCAAATCTGCTTTCCATCCAAGCTGTTTTATAAGAGTTATTCCAAGTACTTTTCCCACCTCCTGAAAGAACAAAAAACAAAAAGAAGCCACCCCAAAAAAACCCAAAAACAAAACGATCACTGAAAGCCATTAAGATTAAAAGGAATCTAAGTTACAAAATTACAAAAAACAAGTTATGTTAGAGTTTAAAGAATTCACAAGCAAGGCAAGACTATATAGTGAAATATAACATTAGCAGCTCTGAATCTGAACATATACAAAGAAGCCAAACAAAACATTTGTCCTAATACCACAACTGAAATTTAACAATTTGATTACTAAGTATTAGTGCAGAACTACTTACTTTTAAACTGGCAATTAGTTTGCTTTCTTCAGCATCTTATAAAGGTATTCTGCTCTGAAACACAGCTATAAAAGTGTCATTGGGGGTAGAATTCTTCCCCAACCTGCCAGCCCTGTAAACTCCACCTACACTGTGAGACAAGCTAATTCTTTCCCTTCATTATCCAGAGATTCTGCAGGCCAAATAAGACCTCTGCAAAGGGAACACTTACAGTTCATTCTGATTTTAGAGAGGTTGCAGATTTCAAGAAATACTCCTTTTATTTAAAACATGCAATGAATTTAAGTCCATCCACTGCAGAGTTAGCTATGCAACCCCCCATTACTTTCAATGTTTGCACAGTTGCACATCATCAGTTTCATTGTTCAAACTGCAGTCAGTTACAAGAAGGAATAAAATCCCGCTCTCTTTCAGCTGTGTTAGTTATACATGGCTAACAGGAACAAAAAGTAGTAAAATATCCACTTAATTGTTAATGAACAAAGATGTGTCTCTGACTCTGGGGTTAGACCAGAACTATCGAGTAAGTTTAAAAAAAAATTTAAAAAGCACAACCTATGAACTGTTAGGTAACTAGATTCATTACTTACTTGTGAATATCAAAACACTGACTAGTTTCTTCCCAATATCTATATGGCACACACAAGTGAAGTAGGGCTGTGAATACCATTTAAAAAGTTAACCGTTTAAACGATTACAAATATGTCATTTAAACGGTTAACCAATTAAGCAGCTGGGCCTGCTCCAGCCGGGCGGTGCAACTCTGGCCAGGTAGCATGGCTCCATCCACTCCAGTTAACCTTTTACATCCCTAAAGTGAAGGGACATTTTCAGTTTCTTTAAAATATATTTTGTAGATCTTAATAAGAACATAAGAATGGCCATACTGGGTCAGACCAAAGGCCCTTCCAGCCCAGTATCCTGTCTACCGACAGTGGCCAATACCAGGTGCCCCAGAGGGAGTGAACCTAACAGGTAATGATCAAGTGATCTCTCTCCTGCCATCCATCTCCACTCTCTGACAAACAGAGGCTAGGGACATCATTCCTTACCCA
The DNA here is from genome assembly GCF_965140295.1 of Lepidochelys olivacea. Taxonomy (NCBI): domain Eukaryota; kingdom Metazoa; phylum Chordata; order Testudines; family Cheloniidae; genus Lepidochelys; species Lepidochelys olivacea. Next base: position 212,394,367 of record NC_140413.1, on the reverse strand, counting down.
TCCTGGCTAATAGCCATTAATGGACTTAACCTCCATGAATTTATCTAGTTCTCTTTTAAACCTTGTTGTAGTCCTAGCCTTCACAAGCTCCCCAGGCAAGGAGTTCCACAGGTTGACTGTGCGCTGAGTAAAGAAGAACTTCCTTCTATTTGTTTTAAACCTGCTACCCATTAATTTCATTGGGTGGTCCCTAGTTCTTATATTATGGGAACAAGTATGTAACTTTTCCTTATTCACTTTCTCCACACCACTCATGATTTTATATACCTCTATCATATGCCCCCTTAGTCTCCTCTTTGCCAAGCGGAAAAGTCCTAGCCTCTTTAATCTCTCCTCATATAGGACCCGTTCCAAACCCCTAATCATTTTAGTTGCCCAGCAACTAAAATACAGCAAAAGTACACCTCTACCCTGATATAACACGGTCCTCGGCGCGCTCAGGGGAGGAGGTGGAGCGGAGGTGATCTGGGGCAGGGAGCAGTTCCTCTGCGCCCCCCCCCCCACCCCTTTGCTGCGACCCCCCTGCCCCAGCTCACCTCCGCTCCGCCTCCTCCCACGAGCATGCCGCAGCTCTGCTTCTCCACCCTCCCAGGCTTGGGAGGGAGAAGCGGAGGTGAGTTGGGGCGGGGGGGCGCGCAGAGGAACCGCTTGCGGTAACACGAATTCGGCTATAACGAGGTAAAGCAGTCCCGCTCCCCAGAGCGCTCCTTTACCGCGTTATATCTGAATTCGCATTATATCAGACCACATTATATCGGGGTAGAGGTGTATTACAGCAAAAGTCTCCATACTCATAACACCCCATTGGAGCTAGTCATTTCTACAACCTTTGTACCATAATTCTTTAAAAGAAAATGGTGTTAATTGGTTCAACACAGGTCTTTAGCAGTTCTCCCTTTTTAGCAAGCATAAACAAAGCTGCATATTAAAGGCCATTATCTAGCCAAAATTAAGCTTTCATGACTCTGATTCATAGGTTCAGATTCATAGAGTCCAAGGCCAGAAGGGACCACTGTGATCATTTAGTCTGACCTCCTGTATAACACAAGCCCTAGAAGTTCCTTACAATAATTCCTAGAGCATATCTTTTAGAAAACCATCCCATCTTGATTTAAAAAGTGTCAACGATGGTAAATCCACCACAACCCTTGGTAAATTGTTCCCATGATTAATTACCCTCACTGTCAAAACTCCAAACTATATAGCCTGCTCCACCCATTCTGAGAGGATTGCTCCATCAGCAGCAGCCATATAATGCACAGATTGGCTATACAAGCCTGTCTTCTTCTCAGGAGTGAAGTCACTGATTCCTGCTTGCTCAACTGCTATATGACCAAGTGACTGGAATTAAGTGAATGACCTGGGATAACACACTGAACATGAGCAGGTTCTTCCTTAGCTACTTGAAGACTGCTCTCAGATAGGGAAGAAACTGACAGCTTTCACCTGAGATTCACGAACAAGTGTGCTACAAGGCCAAGAATTCCTTTCCCATCCCACATTTATATAATTGGGAAGAATCATCTTAACATTGATGCATAGCCCCACACACTGCAGTCTGAGGTGGTAGGACCACCAACATTCCAAGATCTCAGAGATTGGGAAAGTCCCTCCCATCAATAGCCAGAATCCTCAGTTTAATTGCTTATAGGCCAGCTGGACTTGTTTGGGGCCACATTACCACTGTAGGAACTCCCACAGAAAACTCATTTGATCTGAAAAGCTCTTAACACCTGCTGTTCAGCATATCTTTAGATAGATTAACCTAGTGTATAGCCACTATCCACAAATTTCTGGAAAGTTTTGAACGAGTAGAGCCTGAAATAAATGTAAAACACTGTGCATAAAATTGAGCACATTTCTAAGTGTTTGCGGGACTGGAGCCTTACAGTTTACTGTGCACTTACTTCAATGGAAAAACCTCCCAAAGAACCAAACTTCTGCCCATCTTCAAGTAAAATAAATGGAACCTCAAATAAATGGAACAGATATGTTGCTTTTTTGCATCCCTTATGCACAAATGTATTACTTATAAATATAATACATCCTCGATAGAAACTATTCATTTGAAAAGTTATTTTGCCCTAAAAATGCCCTGAAATGAGCAATACCTGTGTTTTTATTCAAGGTTCTCTAACACTAACCATGAATAGTCATGCTTTTAGAAAGCAATTTAGAAACTATTACTGATCTGTTTACTAACCTAATACACATAGTTATTAGGTATTTCAGCACACCTTTAAAATGTACAATTCATTCTATCCTTCAGGAATTTTGATTTGTCATACCTGTGAAGTAAATACTTTTGCAATTGTTCCACTACAGCGACAAGAAACTCTGAAACTGAAGCTGCGGTTATTGCTTTCAACGGATTTCTCTATTCTACTTTCAGATGTATCTTCTAGAAAAGTTTTGCTTTCAGTCAACAAATCCATGTTGTTGTTTGTTTCTAGTACCACACTTTTCTTTTGCTCTTCCACGTGGCATTCATCAGAAACTGTCTCTAATATTTGCTCTCTCTTCTGGTTTTTTGTTATGATACTTATCTCTTCTTCTGATTTTCTTTTTAGGGATTTTGGATTTTCTTTAGAGATGTTTCCTTGTTTGACCTTATTTCCATGAAGATGTTTCCAAATGGAAATAATATCCAGCCAACATCTGGGGTCCTCAGTTACAAGTTTTTGAATTTCATGAAATACTTTTCCTAAAAGAGATATGAACTTAGTTTATTCTGTGTTAACATTTAATACACACAATTTATTTTTTTACTAATCAACATTAAAGTATATGTTTGGGAATATTAAACACTTATTTCCTAGGACCGTTAAATGAAATATCAATGCCTTACAAAAAGTCTAATCCATTCATTTTCACAGATAAAGAAATTTTACTTTTACTCAGGGCTAGTACATATTCACACATGACAAAATCAGCACAATAAGTAGGGCCAGGATCATTACAGTTTCCACACGAATTTTCTACAGCAAAATTTCTTAAAACATTTTATACAAAAGGAGTTAAGACAACAGATGTTAAAAAGAACAATTAACTCTGTAAATTTGTGAATTCGTTAACTCCTGAAGCACCAATTATTGAACGTAAGTATTGCAATTCTGATCTGATTTGGTTATAGGTGATGTTAACTGAATCATGTCCTGCTTTGTCCTGGCCTTGCCCATAGCTCTCCCCTCTGCTCAGATATTCAGAGAGCTCTGCATGGCAATGGGCCAAATTCTGGAGCTAGCTCAGTGTGCTAAAATGAACTGGGCTCTTACCCTATTCTACCAATTATTAGTTTTTTGCCTTTGGATAAATCAACTTAATCTCTCTGTCACTTAGTTGCTCCTATTGTGAAATAAGGATAATGCTTATTCAGCTTTATAAGGCACTTAGAAATGCTGTTCAACTCTGAAAAGTGGCCAAAAGTCAGATCCGTTTCCCTATGTGGATTCAGACACATACTAGTATCCACTAACTTGAATTTTTTTAAGTTACATTTTACTCTTGTTACATTGCAGAGCCTACACATCTTCAGAAGAGGGAACTGGAGTCTATTCCTTCTTGTGCACCATCAACAGAACTACTAATTAAATTTCAACAGCAAAGCTAAATTTTATGACCATATTTAAACCACAGCAACACCAGAGTTTCCACAGGTGTAAGGAAAAGCAGTTAGTCCACAAAACCTTTATTACAGGCAATTAGAATAAGAAGAAAGGAACCCAACTGTAAAGATATAAACATGTGATTAACTTTAGGTACATGAGTAGTTCCACTGACTTCACTAGAGTAAAATATTGAGAAACTGAATTTTGGGGAATAAAATTAGTACAAGTATTATGACCTTCAGTTTTCCTCAGTACACAGATGAAAGTAAGTTAGGTACTTCTATTTATTTTTTGAACTTTAGGTCCATGGATAAATTTGATCTTTCATGAAAAGTTTTAGAATATTTTTCAAGTTCCTAATCAAATTCTATCATCACTATTTTTATCTGAATCTAATCTTTTCAGATACTTATAACATTTGAAACGTCATACCACAAATAATCCATTTCAGTTTATATACCTAAATCCACTCAACCGCCAAGAAAATTATTCCTCTCACTCATTATACATAATGCTCCAGATTTATACCATGATATATGAAAAGAATTTGGCAGAATTCAACAGAATCTGTTTCATTCAGTACATATCCCTGACTCATCAGCTGTCTAACCTGAGCACCAAATGAGGCAGGAGCCCTGTGGAAAAAAAAACTAAGCAGCCATACAACTAAAGAGTATCATAGAATCATAGAACTGGAAGGGACCTCAAGAGGTCACTTAGTCCAGTCCCCTGCACTCAAAGCAGGACTAAGTATTAGCTAGACCATCCCTGACAGGTGTTTGTCCAGCCTGCTCTTAAAAATCCCCAATGATGGAGATTCCACAACCTTCCTAGAGAATTTATTCCAGTGCTTAACCACTCTGACAGTTAGGAAGCTTTTCCTAATGTCCAACCTAAACTGCTCTTGCTGCAATTTAAGCCCTTTTGCTTCTTGTGCAATCCTAAAAGGTCAAGAAACAACAATTTTTCTCCGTCCTTCTTGTAACCACCTTTTATGTACTTGAAAACTGTTATGTCCCCTCCCAGTATAGTAATGCATGAATCTAAAAATGGGCATGGTTGTTGAGTGTGTACATTAATTGATACCATCGAACAGGGCAGGACTTCTCAGAGCTCTGGTGGATTCCAACCCCCAACTTTAAAAACTTTCCACTGAAATTACACAAATATGTACGTGCAGTGCCTGCAAAACATTAGGAGTTAGAATGAAACATTAGTTTCTTTACATAAAGAGAGTGCATAAACAAGTCTTATTTTTTAAATCACTTCTAACTCTGCCAAATCAAAATGGATTTTCCCCTTGACCACTCACAGGAACATTTGTGACCTAGGGACTATTCTAAACGACAAAGCTGTCAGAGCTATTAAAAAAGACACAAAAAAGTTTATAAACTTTAAAAATGTATTTCCTCCCCATTCTCTCTATTAAAACAACTGAATTGCTTTTGTGCAATCTTTCTAAAAAATCACTTGAGTGGAGAGATGACCTGAAAGATATCAGCCCAAAAGGCAAATTTTTAAAAAAGTTTAAGCAATCAAATGAGCCTTCAAGAGGAAAAAAGTCTTTAAAAACTCCAAGAGTATTTGTTGCTAAGGTCTACACTTACAAAAAGAGGAATCCTGTTATGTGTTGTGATTTTTTTTTTTTTATATTAACCTTTCAGAGTAGAAAGGTACTTGAATGTCCTTGGACAAAAAAGTCTTATTATTACTTAATTAAAACTATGGCATTTGAAAACAATTATGGAATTCTTTTCCAAATCAGATTTCAACTTGTACTTTGAGTTCATAATATTTTGTGTGTAGAAAGAGGAAGAATAATCAACAGTACCTTTATTTCTAGAGAGAGAAATTGGTGCATGTTTTTTCAGCAGCAAAAATAATCGTTCTCCAGACTTCAGCATCTTCAATTTACTCAACTCAGAATTGGTGGTAAAGAATACTTTTCCTGAAACATACTCCACCTAACAAAAAGAAGAAAAAGTCTAAAAAATAGTCTCTAGATTTGGTTTAGGCCCACCAAAAGAAACTTACTATGCGGTTGCACACCCTCATATTAAGTGCTCTGGCTCCTTTGACTCCATCCAACCGCAGTAAGCAGAGGTGTACAATGAAGAGCACCACTATATTAATATATTGAGTTCAATATAGTTTAGTATACAGTTAGAGTTAGGGTTAACCCTAACCCTTATCAACTCAATCTGTTAGATACCTGAGGACATTAAAACCCATGAGGCACTTTGTAAGAACTGGGGGTTTTCCCCAGGGTCATTGCACATTTTTCCTTTGCTCAGCATACTGTTTACCACCTGACTGCTGCCCTTCACTTAAGGGGTTTCTGCAGTTCTCATCACATGGGGGTAATGTATGAGATACTTTGGGACAAACAGGTGCACTATAAACCCAAGATATTATTACAGTATACTCCTTTGGATCTAGAATGGCTGCTTTATTTGGATATCTCCAAGAAAACAGACTACTGCTTAATTGGGAAAATATTATCTTAAATTTAGCTAAATGCTCAATAGTTAAATGATGATAAACTAGGCCTTGAAAAAGACATGAAATTTTAAGCTCTGATCTGTAACATAGAAGTTGTCAAATGAAGATTAAGGGGAAGATTTTCTTGAAGACTGGGATGACCAATAAGCATAGCTAGTCCAGTAGCACCTGGTGCAAATATGCAAAAACCACCTTGAAGAACCTTTACAACTGTTAGTCAGGCATGAAGAGGTAGGAATAACAAGTGTTTTAAAGTCAAATTAGGGTAATTGAGTTTGCTAACATGACTTGAAATGCCACTTAGCACCTAGTATAGACATAGTTTAATACTTTTACAATCGTGTTTGGCAGTCAGTCCTATTATAACCTGGGTTACATAACAGCTAACTCAAGTTACACAAGTGGAATCAGAAAAGCACCAAGAGCAGCCATAACAAAAGAATGGATGTTTTTTCTTTGTGAACAGGGCACAAGAAGAAACAGATACATGCCCCCTCACATCAGAAGTGCACCTTAAATGAAGTGTCCTTAGCCTCAGTTTGCCAGAAGCTGGGAACAGGCGACAGGGAGTGGATCACTTGGTGATTACCTGTCTGTTCATTTGCTCTGGGGCACCTGGCATTGGCCACCGTCAGAAGATAAGATACTGGGCTAGATGGATCTTTGGTCTGACCTAGTATAGCTGTTATGGTCTTATGTTATGCATGAACAAAACTGTGGAGAAATAGATCTGAGCAACAAGATACCTCAGTCTCACCACACCACCTTTAACTTGCCCAACTAAAACTCACATCCTCTGTCTAGGGCTGCAGGGTCTGTTTCTCCCTCAGAAGTCCCACCGGCTCACCAGTCACCTAGAACTTGGCTAGACATGGGCAGGAGATGTATCTCCAAACAGAGTGAGCCAACAGGTACACACACAAGTTGTATTATAATACATATTAGATGACAGAGGGAAGCCACCATCTACGCTAGGGTTTAAAAACATGTTGGCTAACAGTAAATGAACATGTTTCAAAACTATATAGTTTATCCTGGCGTGCACAGGACCCAAAACCTCCCTGGGAGGTTGGAGCAGGTGAGACCCGAAGGACAAACTCAACAAAAGGATCTCCCAAGCCTCCTATCCCATTAGAGCCCAACCCCCTCTCCCTCCCAACAGCCTCCACCTCCTTAAACCCCCATCCGGATGCACCCGATGAAGTGAGCTGTAGCTCACGAAAGCTCATGCTCAAATAAATGTGTTAGTCTCTATGGTGCCACACGTCCTCCTGTTCTTTAAACCCCCATGCAGCCCCCCAGGTCCCCCTCCCCATCAGGCCTCCACAACAGCCTTACATCCCCCCCACACCTCATCAGGCCCATATCCCCCGACTCCCCCACATCCGATCCTCACCCCTCAACTCCCATACACCCAGATTTCCGCCCCTCAGACCCACTTCCCCCCACAGGCCCGCATCCCTCCACACAGCCCCGGGTAGCTCCCGGGGCACCCGCGGGCCAGACCCTGCCCAGACCCCTCCCAGCGCGGGCCGGGCGAAGCGAGGCCCCTCACCTGCGTGGCCCCTAGCCGGGCCCGCACCTCCCGAAGCAGGAAGGGCTCCAGGCCCCGGCCGGCCGTGCAGAAATAGCGGAGAGAGGGCCCAGCACAACCCGAGGCCTCCGCCATGCCGCCCGTTCCGCCGCTGGGCCGGGCCTGCCCCGCCCCTCGGGCCGCCCCCCATCACCCGGCCCCGCCCCTGCCCCTCAGTCCGTCCCCCCAGTTTCCCCGCCTCTCCCAGCTGCCATTCGGGCCGCCCCCCCAATTCCCTCACCCCGCCTTTCCTGGCCGCCCCTAAGGCCACCCCGAGCCCCCTACCCCGCCCCTCAATCTGCCCCCAGTCCATTCCCCCCACCCCAACACCGCCCCCTCAGCCCCCCCAACTGCCCCTGGCCCATTCCCACAGTCCCTAAACCGCCCTTCAGGCCATCTTGTCCCCAGCACCCTGCCTCCTCCCACCCTGAGACCCCCGTCACAGTGCCTCTCCCCATCGCTCTGAGCCCCCTGCACCCCCACACTGAGACCAACACCCCCACACTGTCTCCTCTGCCTGACACCTCACCCCAGAGTCCCTTTAGGGTTGCCACCCATGCCTAGTGTATCTGTACATCCCAGAGTTTAAAGGAATACTCCCTGCCATGACTGAACTGAGTAGGGAAGCTTGATTGCCCCCATCTTGCTCCGAGACCTTGAAAATGTGAATAAAATGTATTCTTTTTACTAAAAAGTGATTTTTCACTGTGAGGACATCATTAATTTCAAGAGCATCTAGTCGGCTTGTTTGGCTTTGTATCAATACGTGACCTGGTGATAAAAATCATCTGCTGCCCATACCTTTCAACCTTCAGGTAGAGAAAGCCAGAGAATTACATTAGAAATCTACAGCACAAACTCTTAAATTCTAAAGCAGTGTGACCTACATGCATTTGCAGTAACCAGCACACTCAACAGAGAGGCCAAGGCCTGCAGGGGCCAGGGGGACTTGTGTGTCCTGCTTTTATTCCCTGAGGAAATCCTCTCAGATCAGGGTCAGGAAACCCTGTGTTTATGAGAAGTTTGCTGTGCTCTGTAAATAAATGGTAACTTCCTTCAGGGGTTGCAACCAGACACCTTCTTTTACCAGCTCTAAATCTACACAGGTTCATTTAAGGGGACATTTTAGTTATATGCAAATTAATTAGTTCAAATAATTTGATGAACTCTGTGTGCGACACTTACTAAATATTCCTAATTTTCCCCCCAAAGTTCCCCGACTCTCTTCTCTTCAGAGATCTTCCCCTAACACTGCCCCTTTCATCTAGCTCTTTTACCAAAAACTGCCCTGCCCCATGAACCGCCTGCATTGCTCCCCTTCCTCAAGAACTCCCACCCCAGACAGTCTCCCTTCCTGCTCCACCCTGCTCCTCAACTTGCTTGCAGGCTTTATCCCAACAGTGTCTCCCCTGCCTGAGGTTTATCTATTTGTGTCTGTTTAGTGAAATATTATGCAGTAATATAAAAATAAAATCTCTCTGTTTAACCAGAGTGTTACCATATTACAGAGTGAGCCCCGTTAACACCAAATGCTCACAAAGCAACATACACACCAGAAACCCCCATCACTTACACTGTCTCAACATACCTGGGTTTCTGTCCTTGCAATTGCACCCTCCACGTGGCCTGGGACCCCTATTCCCATATTGTGCTGTGACCCTGCTTGAGGTCCCTTTCTCCACACTCCTCTCCCCCCAGCACCATACACACACTGGAAGCCCCATGACAACTCACTTGGAAAACCTCCCCTTGCACAGCCCCCTGTGCCTTAGACCCCACTTCCACATTACCGCTCTGCACTGTTCCTCCAACCTAAAAACTCTTTTGCTTTACACTGCCTCTTCACCGGAGACCTTTTCCCTAAAACTACAAGCCCCAGCTCCTCCCTGCCCAAAAGCCTTAACTCCAGAGCTGCCCACACTACCATATCCCCTTCCATTGTACAGTCTCCTGACTGGAGTTTCCCTCACTGCATTATCCACCAACCAGAGGCCTTTCTCCTCTCCTGCCTAAGATCTCACTCCCAACAATTTTCCAGGGTGGTGGAAGGATGGTATATACTCAGAAGGCTGGGCATGGGAAAAAGGAGTTGTGTTCAATTCAGGTTGAGATCAGCTTATTTAACTGCTCCATTTAGCAAACAGAAAGAGACTCTTTTAGCCACTTGCATAGATCTTGCTTTTTTAAAAAAAAACTATTTATTTATTTAGGAAGCTTTAACAGGTTTACAAATCATTGCAATGTAAATATCAGAAAAAAATATAATCATGACAACTTTGAGCTTATTTTTTGTCTATTTAGTGAAACATTATGCAGTAATATAACTATCAAATCTCTCTGTTTAACCAGTGTTACCATATTACAGAATGAGCCCTGTTACACCATCCAGGACATGTTTCTGGTGATTTTATTAAATTGAGTGAAACTGCTGACTACTAATACTACCACCAGGCATATTTATCACACATTTATATTAAAAAAATATTCAAAGGTTTTCTAGTTATTATGTAAATTAAAGTATTTTGTTTGAGTATTTAATAACTGGTACCAAATATCTAAGTATCTATTCTCTGTCTCTTTTGCTGGGTTTGTAACTGATGCATTAATTTTTCAATAACGTTACATATTTTTGGCAATATTCCCCTAGCTCTGGACTATTTTTTTCCTAGTAATAGGCTATCAGTATTCTAGCAGCTGCAAACAGATGAGAGGTTAATTCTTCATTCCTTTGAGTGTGACCACTACTACTAGGAAGCCCCAGGAGGATTACCAAAGGATGATTTGGTAATAAATATTCAACAATTTGTAATATTTATTTACAAATCACATCCCAATATTTTTTAATGACTGGAGATGCCCACCATATATGCATGAAATCTCTTCTTTCACTTAATTTTTCTAGCATTTATCTCCATTCAATTTCTCTCTATTTTTTTAATTTGACTGATGTGACTATTTTTTTAATTTGACTTAATTTCCTTTTGTTGTGCTACAGACTGAGGTTGCTGTTCCTCTTTTCCAGGTCAAAATCTATTCATCTGGTGTAATTTGTCTATTCAGATCTTTCCCCACCATGTCATATATAAACATTTCTTTGTTAGGAAAGCTATCTGCAAAGATTGATATAAATCAGTTATAAATTTTTTGTTTCCTTATTGACCATAAGCCATCTCTTCTATTAAAGATAGCTTTCTATACACAACTTCTCTAGAAAGTTGAAGCCAGGTGCTTAGTGTTATTATTAGACTGTGTGTCAGTCACCTAATCTGGAGGAAAAAGAATTGTGCTCTTTGATAGCTCAGCTGGTAGTGTCAAAGGCTGGAGAATAATTAAAAAGGCATGTTTAACCAGTCATTCAATTCTGCTTTAAAACAGCACTCTCATCTATATCTTTATGGGAAAAAACAACTGTCTTATGACAACTTGTAAATCCTTGGTAGAACATGATGGCAAATGCATAAAATGGCACATGCTAAGGAAAACACAGAAAAAAAGAGGCATTAGGGTATCCTTAGGCTTGGTCTACACTTTAAATTTATACTGGCATAGCCCTGTCAATCACAGGGTGTGAAAAAACCCAGGACCCTGACCAGCATAGCTATGCCAACAAAACTCCCAGTGTAGACACAATTGTGCTGACAAAAGAATGCGTAACCAGTGGAACAACTTACTAAAGGCTATGCTGCATTCTCCATCATTGACAATTTTTAAATCAAGAACAGAATTATCAGACACATAGATGAATATGATTTGTTGTGGAAGAGTCAACACGGTATTTGTAAAGAGAAATCATGCCTCACCAATCTACTAGAATTCTTTGAAGGGGTCAACAAGCAAGGGTGAACCAGTGGATATAAAGAACAGGAGTATTTGTGGCACCTTAGAGACTAACAAATTTATTTGAGCATAAGCTTTCGTGGGCTACAGCCCACTTCATCAGATGCATAGAATGGAACATATAGCAAGGAGATGTATATATACACATACATACAGTGAACATGAAAAGGTGGAGTATGAGCTATTATCAGCAGGAGAAAAAAAAACCGGGAGTGTTAAGTATCCTCACACCTCCTTGTCAACTGTCTAAATGGGCCATCTTGATTATCATGACAAAACTTTTTTTCTCCTGCTGGTAATAGCTCATCTTAATTAATCAGCCTCTTACAGAGAACATGAAAAGGTGGAGTATGTGTATATATCTATATATCTTCTTGCTATCTGTTCCATTCTGTGCATCCTATGAAGTGGGCTGTAGCCCACAAAAGCTTATGCTCAAATAAATCTGTTAGTCTCTAAAGGTGCCATGTTAGTCTGTATTCGCAAAAAAACATGGCTGCTACTCTGAAACCTATCTTTTAACCAGTTACTGATCCAGGAGAAGACCTTCCCTCTTATCCAGTGATTGCTTACTTTGCTTAAGAGCCTTTGGTGATGGACTTTGTCAAAGGCTTTCTGAAAGTACACTATATCCATTGATTTCAGAGTAGCAGCCATGTTAGTCTGTATCCGCAAAAGGAACAGGAGTACTTGTGGCACTTTTACAGACTAACAAATTTATTTGAGCATAAACTTTCCTGAGCTACAGCTACTAATAAATTTGTTAGTCGCTAAGGTGCCACAAGTACTCCTTTTCTTTTTGCGAATACAGACTGAGTACTTGTGGCACCTTAGAGACTAACAAATTTATTAGTAGCTGTAGTTCACAAAAGCTTATGCTCAAATAAATTTGTTAGTCTCTAAGGTGCCACAAGTCCTCCTTTTCTTTTTGGTTAAAAGATAGGAAACAAAGGGTATGAATAAATGGCCAGTTTTCAGAATGGAGAGAGAGAGAGTTGTGTCCCTCAGAGTCTGTACTGGGACCAGTACTGTTCAACATATTCATAAATGATCTGGAAAAAAGGTTGAACAGTAAGGTGGAAAAAATTGCAGATGATACAAAACTACTCAAGATAGTTATGTCCAAAGCTGACCAAGACGAGTTACAAAGGGATCTCACAAAACTGGGTGACTGGGCAACAAAATGGCAGATGAAATTCAATGCTGATAAATGCAAAGTAAGGCACATGGGAAAACATAATCCCAACTATACATATAACATGATGGGGTCTAAATTAGCTGTTACCACTCAAGAAAGAGATCTTGTGGATAGTTCTCTGAAAACTTCCACTCAGTGTGCAGCTGCAGTTAAAAAAACTAACAGAATGTTGGGATTCATTAGGAACAGGAAAGGTAATAAGACAGAAAATATCATAGAATCAAATATCATAAAATGCCTCTATATAAATCCATGATATGCCCACATCTGGAATACTGCATGCTGATCTGGTCGCTCCATCTCAGAAAAGATATAGTGGAATTGGAAAAGGTACAGAAAGGGTAACAAAAATTATTAGGGGTTTCCAAAGCAATGTTTAAGCATGATAATGTCACCATTCTTCTGCATGTGAACAGACAGTACCAGGAAATGTCAATGAACCCTCTCAATCTCTATGAGAATAAGTACTGATTGTGAAATTAAGAATTGTTCATTTGTTTGAAAACAAGTGTCCCTTTGATGTTTCTAAGGTGCTATTAATAATAGAATCCACTCTATTTTAAGGTGTTGGTGTCCCTTTACGGGAAACCTACGTGTGTCTTACACTACTGTTTGTCACGAGTATATTTTGCCCATTGTGTCCAATCCAGAGACCCGTGTCCTATTCCCAGCTCTGTCACTGACCTCGTAATCAGGGTGCTCAACCTACAGTCTACGGGCCGTACATGGCCCCACCAGAGGATTTCATAAGGCCTGTGGCCTGCTTCAACACAATATACTACTGATCAATCCATTAGCATTTTGTCATCATGTTTATATCATTTTAGTTTAGTTATGTGTTCTTTTCCCGTTTTATATAATTCTGATATGTTTTATGCACTGATTTCTTTGTTTGTTTTTAACAAACACTACACTAATATACTCTACATACTATAGTATACTATACTTTAATACTGTACATAGGTTGCTTCTATCTAAATACATACAAAACAGGATCTGTTTGGCCAACACAAGGTTTTGCTCAGGTTTTATGTGGCCCTCCTGTGTAAGCAGGTTGGGCATCATGGACTATAGTTAAACCCTGCATTTAGCAGAATTATTGTGATATTAGAACAAATAATGTTGGAAAACAGGTATTATTTTGTATCAAAAGGATATTTGTTTTCACTCTGATCATGGTAAATGGAGCTCCCATAATTTGGCATCATTAATCACATTACTTTGTTTGTCACAATTAAACCTTCCAAATACAACTTTGCCAGCGAAGATCTGTTATCAACCTCTCACCTACGGTAAAATTGTATTCCTAGGAGAAACACATACACTAACCTAAAAATGATTGAACCAGGAGAGGGCAGTGTCCTCATTAGAATGTTCCATTCTATGCATCTGATGAAGTGGGCTGTAGCCCACGAAAGCTAATGCTCAAATAAATGTGTTAGTTTCTAAGGTGCCACAAGTACTCCTGTTCTGTTTGCGGATACAGACTAACATAGCTGCTACTCTGGAACCTAGCATTAGAATGGTAAATTATGAGTCTGTTTTAAAATTAAAGGTCTGCTGGCTGAGTAAGCTTAAGAGAAAAAATATATTGAAATATTATTATTATTCTCAGCAGTTCCATAATATCAGAACATCGGTTTATATTTATTTACAATAATCCAAGATCACCGGCAGTGTAGTGTCCAAATAAAGATTTTTCTGAATTCTGTACATTGTTAGTGCATATACTGTGAGCTCAAAGAAATAATAAGAGAAGCTGTGTGTGTGTTTTCGCATTTCAGTTAGCCAGCAAAACATGTTTATATTCTCTCCGACCTTTTCATTTTAATGAGTCCTAAACTTCCTCTTTCTTATTTGCATGAACCTGAATTGCAAAGATTTTGGAGATCTCCAGAGTTTATCGTGTAGTCAGAATTATTTTCACTTCCCTGCAAACTCAAATTAATCATCATCTGAACCTTCAGCAGAACCTAAACAAACAAGAGTACTGCATCTTCACTGAGATACACAGGGAAAGCACAGAGTGCATCTTTCAGAGAAAACCTTAAAATAATTAGAATGATTTTCAGAGATAAGCATAAACATCATCATTTATATCACTACATCATCTGTTCTTTCTCAAATACAGAACAGAAATATTTATTGGACATTTCTGCCTTTTCTGCATTATTATAGATAATTCTACCATTTCTATCTAGTAGTCGACCAATACCTTTGTTAGGATTCTTTTTATTTTTAATATACTTTAAAAAACCCTCCTTATTCTCCTTAACTACACTTGCCATAGAGTTCTCCTTGTATCCCTTGGCTTCCCTCATCAATTTTCTATGGTTCCTAGCTTCTGACTTATACTCTTTACTATCAACATCCCCTTTCTTTCATTTGTTATTGTTTTTTTATAGCTGCCTACACTTCCCTCGTAAACCAGGTTGTTTTTTTAACCAATAGTCTTCCTCAACGGTGGGATTGTGGCATTTTTGGCTTCTAATAAAGTGTTATTAAACAATTCCCAATTGTCATTCACGTTTTTTCCTCCTGGCTGATTTGGTTCATAATTGTTTTCAGCCTTGTGAAACTGATCCTTTTTAAGCACGAAGTATATATTTTACTGGTCTGGACTTGATCAAGTCACGATCACTTGTACCTAAGCTACCGTTAAGTTTCAGTTCTGTGATTAGTTTCTCTTTATCTATCAAGATGAGGTCAGATATAAAATTTCCCTTTGTTGGATGCAACGCTTTTTGAGTTAAGAAATCATCACCTAGAATATTTAGAAATTCCAAGAATGTTTTGAGTACTGGCATCACAAGACCTGCAGCATGTCTCTCAAATTGAAGTCCCCCATGATCATGCAGATTTTTTCCTACATGTTATAGTTAGATGAACAAGGAGCCAGACATCCCTAGTGTGACTTGCTGATGTGTAGCAAACAATAACTAATACCCTATCTTGTGCTTTATCTGTGTGATGGAATGCACCCCTGAATTCAGCCCCTATATACTATTGTAATAATCTTTGCATAAAAATGCCTTGTAAGCACAGTTGCCAACTTTCACGCACTAAATAAGTACCCCGACTTTCACAATAAGCCAAAAATCAAGCTAATCCCATTTCAAAACAAGGCCAAAACAAGCCAAACCCTAAGAACCCCAACACTGTATGTGACTAGATCCCTCTAATGTGCAGTCTGGGACTGTGGTGGGCCCGCTGTGTACCCCTGACTCTCTCCCCCACCCTTGCCCCTGCTTGCCAGGAGCCAATAAAAAAAAAAAACAAAAAACCAGCAACAAGCTACAACAAGCAACAAGTCAAAAACTAGCCAACAAGCAACTCACAAGCCAATTAAGCCAAAAACAAGCCCAATTTCGGTGTTTTTTTTCTTGGGTTTCACATGTCTGTGGTAAGATATCATTTAAAAAATAACAACTTGCTGGTCAATAATATCATGGTGGAGTGTGCATTTAATACCGTTTCAATAAGAAAAAAAAATCAAAAAGAGGCATACTTTTTTGTAAACCTAAAGGAAATTTAATCTTGCTTTTCTTTTGTACATTGATTTAATGTTTTGCATCTGTAGCAGTATTAATGGATAATATAAAACACTGACTTCTAAGGGAAATTAATTTCCTTATCTGATCCTAATTCTTTGTAACCAAAGTGGTTATAATTCCATATTTTATCTTGGTTCTTTGTTGCAGAAGTTATGAAAGATATGTATTTTAACGTAAATAACGCTTTACATTTTCCTTAGGTTACAGAAGAATCCTCAGTTAAATAAATAAGATAAACCTAATTTATATGACTTGTCAATTACTTCTCATTGGAAAGTGAAGAAAGTCCTGAAAGGGCAGTCTTCTGACCTCTTGAATATACATGGATATATCTTCATTTTCCAATGAGCTTTTGCCCAGATTAACTACTATATTTTGGAATAATCTGTCCAAGTTGTCAGAAAAATTCATGGATATATAAGGAAATGCAGTAGACATACATAAATGGGAAGGAATTTCAAGAGCCCATGTGGATATCTCTAACAGTATTAGCCAGGTACATGCTAATTTGTACAGGCAGTTGTGATGGGCAAAGAGTTCAGAAGGGCAGTCCAGATCAGGGAGGGGTTATGTCACTGCCTATCCTCTAACCCTGGGCACCTCATAATGCTTTGCTGCTGTAGCTCTCAATTTGGGCTGCTCACAGCCAGCCTAGCTGGGTGTCTGTGTGCTAGACAGCCCTGGTTCAGCAGATCTGACTCCAGTAGCCTGTACAAACCTAGGGCTGTAGTCATTGGGCCAGAGAGGCTGGCAAAGAACTATAAGTTTGGTGCAATGGCTAGTGAAATCATAAAACACTACAATTTGTGTGAAGCACCAAAGATACCATCCTCCTTTCCATGTATCTAGCCCTGCCAGTAGGCAAAAGCCATAGAGCCGTAGTTCTCAAACTGGGGGTCGGGAACAGGTCTGTGAGCTGTCAGCCTCCACCCCCCAAGCCCTGCTTTGCCTCCAGCATTTATAATGGTGTTAAATATATAAAAAAGTGTTTTAAATTTATTGGGGGGTTGTGGGGGGAGTCACACTCAGAGGCTCGCTATGTGAAAGGGGTCACCAGTACAAAAAAGTTTGAGAACCACTGTTGTAAAGGCTCATGCACTAAGCTCCAGAGGTCCCAGGTTTGATCCCACCCGTCGATGACTGGGATCTGTCAGTGTTACATATGGTCCCAGCAGAGCAAAGAAGGATGATCTGAAGTTAGGGTACTACCCTAGGACTTGGGAGTCAGTTCTCTGCTCCACCACTGCCTTCCTGTGTGACCTTATGAAAGTAATTTAACCTCTCTACCTATGTCTACACTGCAGCTGAGTGAGTCTGCTAGTGTGGGAAGAGGGGCTCATGCTTGTGTACTGAAACTGCAATGTGGACATTCCACCGTGCACACAAACACAGGCTCTCAAGTCTGACCCTATAGGTGGGGGGTGGAGAATGTGCAAGAAGTCCTTCATCACGGTGTGCATCCCCTGCAACAGCAGCCTCTAGGGCAGGGACTGCTTGGCACATGCTTCTTCCAGGGACTGAAACTCCTGGAAGGGAGTGCAGTCATAGCCCTGCCCCTCACTTCTGTACCAGCATGAGACATGGCTGGCAATGTCACTGTCCTTCTGGCACAGCCTTTCCCAGTGCTCCTACACAGCAGGTGCAGCAGGTCACCTGCCCCAACACAAGGCTGTGTCCATATCACACAATCTAGTCCCCTGTGGCTGCTTGCATGGCCCCAGTTCTCAGGGTCACTCTGACCACCTTAATGTTGATGCGCAGTCTCTGAGCCAGCTTCTCCAAAGCTCAGTGAGGTTGTCTGTTGTTAACAGAGTCATTCTGCCACCGGTTATTTCTGACCACCTCTGACCAGTTACTTTCAGCTGTCTTTTCTTTCTGGTCATAATTCAGTGTCTTCAGACAACATGTGGTTCTTTACTCAGGTGAGTAAGGAATCAGGAGTCCTCAGAGTCAAGGTGTCCCTAAATGATGCACAGGACACAGCTGGGAAAACTAACTAGAGCTGTCCCAATAGGAACACAGGGGAGCCTGCAGCTGCCACTTCCCAGTCCCAAACAGGTGCATACCCAACAGGAACAAGATGCTTTCAGCAGCCAGGCTCCATAAAGAAAGGTCAAAAACACAGTTACTGGACCTCATCTTTCTTGAGGAATTTACTTTCCTGTACAGTAGTTTCCATGGCTACAGAAATGTCACCATTTTACATTGCACAGCATAGCAGTGACAGAGCTGTCAGACCCAGCTGATCAGGAAGAGGCTTTTGCTGCTTTTTTTTTTTTCTCTCCTTCTTACCAGGGTACAGTTTTGTATTCTTCAAACATTTATGCTGCTTGTGTCTCAGGCTGATGTGACACTTGTACAGTGATCACCACTGACTTGTATGAGAAGCAGATTGTTTTGTTTTTTAAAAAGGCAGTGGTTCCAAATTACTTAATTTTAATTGGCACTTCAGGGAGGAGGGTGTGTGTGTGTGTGCGCGCGTGCGCAACCTGATGTGATTTCAATGAGGAGGGAAAGGGAGCTAACAGATAGTTGATTTAGTGTGGGTGTTCCTACAAGCTATACATTATTGCTAGGAGGGCAGTTAAAAATAAACTACTTCTGTTTTCAAGGAGTACAGTGGGAAAAGACACACCATTTTAATGGATGCTATTGGTGTTCACAGAGCAAAACTGTGGGTCGAAAAGACCAATGGCCCTATATTTTCCACAACTGATTAGTGACTTTCGGGGATCCTGTGATGAGGGACACTCACCTCTTGTGAGGGCTTCCTGTTGGTTGGGTGCGAAGCTGCACACTCTCTCCTGTGGATGCCCCCTGTCAATTGTCACCTTGTCAGGCAGGTCTTCAGTGGCTCAGCCCTCCAGCTAAGCCACACTGTCAAACATGAATAAATAAGCCCTTTCCGGAGTAAAAGGTCCAAGAGGGCCTGTTCCTGTGCCCTTGGTAATGTCAGCAGCCCTGCATCTGGGCTCAGTTCTCAGCCCCTTCTGGGCTAGCTTTAAGTCTTTGTCTGTCCTGGTATAAAAGTGCCCCCCGGGCTTTCTCCCAGGAGACTAAGTCCTTTAGCTGTTCTCTGGTGTCCCTTTTAATCCTGCCATACACTAGGGCCTCTAAAACAAGCCTTATCGCCTTCTTGGGGCGTAAGCTACCCTGCCAGTGGTGGGGACCCTGGCCTGCCCACTACTCTTACCCTACAAATAGCAGCCACATGCTACTTCCTTTAATTGCTGCTGCTCTTCTCTGGGCCACTTCCCATGCAGACACTTCCTCTGCACCCTGACCCCAGGGCTGACGTTCTTCCTCACAGAGTGCCAAGGTCACCAGAATCCATCTTCTCAGTCTCCTTCCAGCTCCAGCCACCAGCAAGGAGCCCCTCCCTTGCTCCTCTGGGCCCTACCAACCACTGCCCTGTGCTCAGGCCCAGCAGCTCCTTTTTACTGAGCCTGCTGGGCTCTGATTGGCTGCTTCCTTGCAACCTCTCTAGGCAGGCCTGGAGAGGTTCCAGCTTCACTGCTCCTTTCCTAGGGCAGGGTGTGGTAGGACTGCCTCAAAGGGCTTGGTACAGCCTTTCATAGGTCCCTACATTTTAAAGAAACTTAAAAATCAGGCTACTTTAAGATGTCAAGTTGTGGATCTAAAATTACTAGCTATGTTTGAAAATGTAGGGCAAGGAACCCACTGAGTCTGGCCTAGACGCCTAACAAGTATTGCTGCTGTATTCACGAATAACTGCTTCCTGATCAAGTACCTACCTGCCTCACGTAACGTAAGTCATTCTGGCTTCATGTAGGGTTTATTAGACAGTTATACTGTAGGGGCAGTTTGACCTACTGTAATTTCATGGGGGAGGAGGGGAAATTGAGTAGGTATTAATGTTCTTCTTTAATAGTAATATATTAGTTTATATGTAAAAAGGTTAGGAATAATATCCCTTCTGTACATTCACATGGAAAACTAAAGGTGAGGTTTCATTAATATGTTCCCTCCATGTCATACAGATGTCTGTTTGGGATTCTCACTGTGTACTCATAGGTGCTGAGGGTGCTGCCGCACCCCTGGCTTGAAATAGTATCCATCATATACAGGGTTTACAGTTTGGTTCAGTGGCTCTCAGCACCCCCACTATACAAGTTGTTCCAGCACCCGTGTGTGTATTTGTCTTTGGTAGTCCTGACTGTGCACTGTGCCCAGCCTGTTGACTGAGAGAGCCTTCCTTGCCCTCTGCACTTGGTGTTTGAAATGTTTGAAAGTTGGTTTGAGGTTTCAGATGGTCCCTTCCAGTCCTAGGATTCACAGCTAGTGGCAGTGAGAAGTATCCAAGGCAGCACCTAGAGTACTTCAAAAAGGACAAGAATACTTTACAAGTTAGCCACGTGGAATGGGCAGGGTCTGTATAAATGAACAGAAACTCAGATGAAGTCCAAGGGTCAGCTGTGGAAATTCTCTTTCAGGCTTCCGGTTTACATGTGGGGTGAAATCCTGGCCAGCAGAATTCAGTGGGAATTTTGCCATTGAGTTTAAATGGGGCCAGGATTTGTCCCACTGATTTTTTTCCCCAGGTGCAACCAAAATAAAAACAGGCTCATAATGTCTCTGATAACTTTGTTCAGCTCCATGAAGGGAATCTTTGAACTACCAAAACAAGCAATATAAACCAGACGTTATCCTGTCATACCAAGGCTCTGTTATGGATCATATTCCTTATTAAGGAGAATATAAATATTTAGTAGTTCAACAGGTGGCTTGTTCACAGTCTACAAGCACCTACATGGGGAGAAGATTTCTGATAGCAGACAAAGGCATAACAAGACTCAAAGGCTGGAAGTTGAAGCTAGACAAATTCAGACTGGATATAAGGTCAGTGAGGGTTAATAGCCTGTGGAACAAGTTACCTAGGGATGTAGCAGATTCTCCATCACTTGGCATCTTAAAATCAAGACTGGATATGCTCTAGTTTAACCACAAGCCACTGGATTTAATGAAAGAATTACAGGATGAAATTCTGAGGCCTGTATTTTGCAGGAGGTTAGACTAGATGATCATCATAGCATGCTCTGGCCTTAAAAATGTATGAATCTGAAATCTTTGGATTCCACATATGTAAGAAGAAAATGTTGTCTAGTGCAGTGGTTCTCAAACTGTGGTCCGTGGACCACGAGCTCCATTCAGGTGGTCCACACATAGTTCCCTCTACGGTGCGCACCTGAGGGGCCACACACAACAGAATGAAGGGCCACCCACCTAATTAGTGGTGCAGTGCAGGCATGGCTCTACTAATTAGGTGTCTGGGTCCTGGAGAAGAAGCACATGTAAGGTGATGTGCTGGGGGCGGGGGGAAGCGAGAAGAAATAGGGGGTAGGTGGGAGAGGGCAGTGAGGTGAGAAGAGGGGGTGGTGGGAAATTTGGGACATGCAGCTCTGCAGTGGGCAGAGAAAAAAGGGACTTTCCCCAGCTCCAGGGTTGTGGCTGCCAGGGACAGAGGGCTCTCCTTCCCAGCCTCAGCTCTGTGGCTGCTATGGCAGGGGAGAGGACCCCCACTCCTTCCCAGCCCCAGTTCAGTGGCTGCCACGGTGGGGGAGAGAGGGCATATCCATTGCATTAGAAAGGTAAGACTATTGATATTAAAATATGAGTTGTGTGCTTTTATTTGTAGAACATAATTATTTTTAATATAGCGCTTTTATCCTAAGCGCTTTACAATAGTTAGCCAACGGTACAAACAACATTTGGAAAGATCATTAAGTGGTCTACCGAGACCCTCAGCAATTTTCAAGTGGTCCATGAAAAAAAAAAGTGAGAACCACTAGTCTAGTGTCTAGAGCCCATGACTAGATATCAAAGTTCTGGGTTTTATTCCCATCTGTGTCACTGACTCGCTGTCTTGCACTGGACATGGCACTGCTGCCACATCCTTTGCTGTAAAAACGGGATGTGTCATGTCACAGGGTGTTGTGAAGTTATCTAATGTTTGTAAAGCGATTGAGCCTCAGATGAATGGCACTATAAAAGTGCCAAGTGAGTTTATCAATCACTATTACTATTTATATCATTCTTCAGAGGTAATAGCATATTTGATCTAAAAATAGTAGCAATCAAAATACTTCCTTAATTCCAACTGTATTAGCTGAAACTTGGTTCAGCAGATTTGTGAAGGAACAAAAATGAAATTTAGCTTGAACTGGAAATTGCATGGGAGATTGCCTCTCCTTAATCCCTTGTGGGATAAAAATCCTCACTTGTGATCCATAAAAGGAGACAAAATTAATGAAGAATTTACAAACATCTATATTTCAGTGTTAGGATATGTGGCACGGTTAGGAAAACAGTTAACTGAAGACACTGATTTATACAACTCTGACTATTTCAGGAAATGAGGTTTACATATTACAGTTTAACAAGATAAAAGGTCTCCCACAAGATACATGTATGACAGACAATTTATCTGAATTTGACATAACACAGCATCAGATACACATGTAATGTGATGAAACAATGTCAGGTCATTTCTGGGTTATGAAACATACAACCTTTTTGCATAAGGCAATTCAAATATAACTCTTAGTTTTAAATCACAACATACCTCAAGCAGCATGCAGGAAAGAGTCATTTATTTTGTACATTTGAATGACACACCTTGCAACAAGTTTCCATTTTATGTATTTAGCTCAAGAGGATATAAACCATTCAAATAATATATATTAAATCAGCAATTGTATTTACTGGAATAAAGATTATCGGTTTTGGTAAAAATAAAACTATTTGAATTCACTCATTAACAAAATGCACAGTGATCATAAACCCAATTCTTCTTACAACCATTTTCATGAATAATTTCTCTGTAATACAGCAACCGTATAATTCTGGATTCATAGAGCTGAATGTACATAGTACTAGGAATCAATCTTCATGTAGTTCCCATGGCTACAAAAAGTTTCTAACTATTTCAAATCCCATGATGAAATACCATTGCTATACAAACATCATATTCATTCGATGTCCAGATTCTTAACTAAATACAGTATGATGTTAGGTGTTTTGTGGAAACTGGCTCATGCACCTCAATTACACATAACTAATGTATAAAATTAATTTTCTAAATTTCAAGGTATCTAGGCCCATGTCCAGTAAAGCACTTAAGTATGTGCTTAACTTTAAAGTAATTTAAAAGTTAAGCACATGTTTAAGTGGTTTCTTGAATCAGGGACCTCATTCCTTTACCACCACTTAGTTCTAATGATATTTCTTTATAGATTAAGCTTTCAAGAAACTATTAATCTGCTCAGAAATAAAACACCTGAGCAAAAAATAGCAGCATTGTTGATGGATTTGAATGGACATGGCTGATAGTATATTTTCAAGGAAACAAGTCTAAAAATCACAAAGGATAAGAAAAGTGAAATTCTTCCAAGCATTATAACAGTATTTAAAAATGAAATTAACAAAGGGAATCAAAATTTTCTCTTTACAAAACTCCCAATTTGTCATTCCTGCCAGACTCTCTCTGTTAAAAGGATGTAGTACTTTTGGACTGTTTCAGCTTGTGTAGGGTGACTAATCTTCTTCCTGATGTATTATTTTACATTGAGGGCTCAATCCTGCTTGCCTTATTCCTAGCACAGTCAATGGGATTGTTGTGGTAGGCATCAATTAAACTTCTTTTTGACTTCAGGGAGAATTCTGTGCTCACAGTTTTGGAACTAACTGGAATATTCACAGGCATGAGAGGAGAAGGATTTGGGGCCCATTGAAAATCAATGGAAAGTCTCCCATTGATTACAAGGGACTCTGGATCTGGCCCTTATATCTTAAGGTGCCAATTTAGCAAAGCACTTAAGTATGTATTTAAAATTAAGCATATGCTTAAGTGCTTCACTGAATCAGGACCTAACTCATTGTTCAAGGTGGTTCAAATGCTTGAAAACAAATAGTGCTGATCCTGTGCCTTGCTGGGTTTCCTCAACATCCATGAACCTCAGTGGAGTGTTTCTCCTGTTGGGTTCTGAGTATTCCCAATCAGAATCTTGCAAGATTGGCCCAATAAAGAGATAGTGTCCATAAACCAAAAATCATAAATAACCTCCATTTTAGTCAGGTGTACCATTAGAATGACCCTAACCTTGCACACAGCCAGTGGAATTACTCATGTAAGTGAAGTTACACAATGGCATAAGTGTTCAGAGGATTGGGGCTGTACGTGATGTCTTTGATTCTCTAGAATTCTCCAAGGTTTTAAACTGTAATCTGCTGGTAGTAATAGAAGAACTAAGGGTTTACAATTTTTCAACATTATCCTTCAACATTTTAATATGACTGACAAAGTCACCTCATGTCTTCCAATTACTTTATTTAATGCTCCTATTAAAAAAAAGCCTGGCACACTTCTTTGTCCCTAAATATACAAAACAGTGATCTCCACAAGATAGTGGGTGAAAGAAAGGGTGGTGGTACCTTCACAATGACATTCATAGCAAAAGAGAAACCACACTTTACAGATCTTGAGCAAACAATCTTTGGCAGAATATTTTCAATAAATTATTACAAATATGTTCTGCATTTTTCCATTTTGAATATTTCACTTTTAGTTCAGCTTTATTGATATTCATTCACTACTCTATGTTAATAGGAAAACACCACAAATATAAAAATATATGAGCTTAGCACATTTTCTGGATAACACAACTCTCTTCCATTATTTCAAAATTTGCAATTAATACCACAGAAAATATTAAACAGGTGTTGCTAACAGTAGGGGTCAGTTTAGAAGATCACAAGTTTTTACAATGTGTTCAGAAACACTGTACTTGATCTTTTTCAAAGAATTAGCATTGAAACAAGCTAAATATGCTGTATTATCATCTACTTTTGCTGTACATCCTAATTCTAAATCAGGTGATAACTGAATCTCTCCTTGTAAGGCTTATAGATTTTGCATTCAGTGGCATATGCAAAATTTATATGCAAGAGATGGTAAATAGGGGTAAAATGCAAGGCTTGATGTACTAAGAGTTTCTAAAAAAAATAACAGACATACTGTACAGTATGTTTTACTTTTGGGAAAAATTTGCACTCTCTCTTCCCCCATGAAGGTGTTTATTTCCTTTCCTTCCTGAATCCACAGAAGATAAACCATTTGTAAGGTTAACTTTGTACAGCACAGTATACACATAATGGTCTTAATCATTTTTCTTCTATACCCCAAGTCCTGTTCAGAGTTTACTCAACCAACCCACTCCAGGAAGATTTTATTCCCAATCTTAGAACACTGTTAAAACTACTTACTGTTCCCCTTGCTTGCAATGAGATTGACAAAAATATACACTTACTTAATAAATCATTGTGAAAATATTTTAACACCAACAGGGTTTTCCTTCTGAAGCAGCAAGGACCACAATCTTGTGCTTTTGGAAAGGAGGTTTCCCCATTCCAGACATCCCCCTGATCTTCTCTTCAGCATACACCACTGATCACATTTAAGTTTTTTTAATACAGCATGTACAGAATATACAGCATTACATAGTTATTTCCCAATAAACTACAAGTGTCCCTCACATGTGACTGCTTCGATTAACAAATATTTATTGTTGAAACGTGGGAGACTTCCCATTATAATAATAGTTGTACCAACAAATATTATGGCTTTTCTGGTAGTGTAGCTGCATTACTTGTAAAGTAATCATGAAAGACATTGAGAGGTTAAACTTTTTTTCTGGGGGATCGGGGCGGGGGGTGGAGAGACATTCTTAAGCAACAACCAAACATAGGGTTGCATCTGGCAAATTGAGGTCACTCATCTGCATATCTTATTTCTAGCTGTATATACAAAGTTAAAACAGGCAGGGAAAATAAACTCAATCCAAACTTTTGAGACCCGCATAATGATTTAAATCCACACGAATCTATTCTCCTCTTCAAACTCTTTGCAGTGGCATCCTTTAATAGGAAGGATCTGTAGACAATGCCATTTATTCATGGTATAATTTATTGTGGAGGTGTAATATGTGCAGCGCTGTTGGCTTTTAGCCGGGGTGAAAGAACGGAACTCACATTTTGAACGATAAATGACTAAATGAGCATGCAAAGCAGAGAGAGTGGCTGGGATGTAGTAACAGTTAGTCTAACTAGCAGGATAGTCATAACTCCCACCCCTATGTACACACACTGTTAATCATTTCCTGAGAGGGGTGAGAATATGTTCCGACCAGTATCCTGAGCAGAGGAGAAGTGGCAGCTGCAATAGGCAGGCACAAGAGGAAAACACAATCTTGTCATTTCCCCCATAGCAATGAACAAATGAAGTAGTGATAGCTAATCAGAATGACCCTTCAGAAGCAGCTGGCTAGTTTGGCAGGCACTTCAGCAATGAATGTGTGTTGCAGCACACTATAGAGAGGAAAGGAAATATTGCCTTAGTAGTGCAACAGGAACATAGGGAACATGCAATGAGCGGCCCAAGAGAGACAGGGATTGGGGAGCCTTGTTCATACCCAAAGAGACTTCTAAAGGTGCAGATACATTTCAGACTTAGTGCTACAGCCCCAGGAATACTTGGGCTAATTTCTCACACAAAGCAATGAGTGATATTTCTTGTCACTAGTATCTCTCATGTGCCTGCCTACTTGACTTTTACTGCCTCCTAGTCCCATGAATTAGGGAGCCTAAACCATACATTCACAGTTTTACCTTGCTAAGGGCGACCCTCCGTAGAGACACAGGATTTCACTGTTGTGAATTCACCTTGGTGAACATTTGGCTTCCCACATAACCTACGAGTTCCCAATGGGTCACAACTAGGTCCAGCAGTATCACAACTATGCATGGGTGTTGAAATGTTTGTCTCTTGTAACATGGGGTCCTGTACAGAGAACCTTCTCTAGTAATCTCATGCAGCCCACTTTTGTCTGCCCATTTCCTTCTGTCCCTACACCCTGTGTGAAGCAATGACTTGTGAAAACAGGTTTCAGTGCTTGACCCTGCTCCCATTCAAGTCAGTGGGGAAATGCCATGGATTTTAATGCCTCAGGAGTATTCTCCTACATTTTTTTTTTTTGCATCCTCCCTTAGCTATGAAGCTCCAAGCACTAGACTTTAAAAACTGCTTGCTAATAAGATAACTGAAAATACAAATAAGCCTTTACAGAAGCTGGGTGGTATGGTCTAGTGGGTAAAGTCCCACCCTGGGAGTCAGGCTATGACCATACTGCTGAAATGCTGTGGGAGTTTGCACAAGTCACTTCATAGCTGTTTCCCTTCCCACTCATTGACTAGTTAAGTTGCAAGCTACTTGCAGCAGGGACTGTTTTTAACTGTGATTGTATAATGGAGTCATTGAGAACAGTTGAGGCTTTCTAAGTACTACTGAAATACAAATAATAGGTTCTTACTGTGAATCCAGCAGTCTGTGGAACTACTGCACGCAATCCCAGCCTGGACTAGTAAGCAACCAGTATGTGATATGCTCATTCAGAGTCATCCTGGGGCTCAGTTTCACCATGATCACAATACTTTTGTGTTTAAAAAAAGAACAAAAGGTTCTAAGAACAAACAGGCAAACAGCTTGCAAACGTAAAATATTAAAGCAAATCTTCTTTCTTTGAGGATCATATACTGGAGAATGCTAAGCATTCTCAACTCCTATTCATTTCAGTGAGAGTCAAGGGTGTGCTGCACCTGGCCAGCCCAGACCCCAATAGAGAAAATTAGTTCTCTTCAGCTTTGAAAGGCCCATGTAGCAGCTCCTCAGCTGGTGTAAATTACTGCAGCTCTGCTAAAGTCAGTGGAGCTATGAGAATTTACATCAGCTGAAAAGCTGGCCCAGGTATCCAAAGGAGATAGGGGACTGAAACCAGGTCTGAGAGTAAAATGTAAAACCATGGATTAGGAACTCTGGATTATTTCTCTCTTTGTATGACATCACACATACTAATTATTATTGAGTGTAACAGTAAACTCTAACTTGTGTGCTGTACATTAGCGTTAAACAATTTTCACTATAGCATTGCTTCATCACTTTTACTGCAGTCCCCAACTTTCAGGCTCCAATATGGATGCAAGGGGAGCAATTTATTTTAAAATATTTCCAAATTGCAGTTCCATTCATTTGAAAGTATAATGATCACTCTGAAAAAACATGCCAGTTGCCTTGAATTGCAGTCATCTATTTGCAATGTGCTCCATTAAAAAAAAATTCCAAATACCTAGCTAACTAGATCATGGATTAAAGGCAAAAGCATCAAATTTGTAAGAAGTAAATCCTGATTTATGATTACCTAAAAGAGTTGTGTTTTTTACCATTTACTTCCTCAGAGGTAAACAAAACTCTTAAACAGTTAGATTGCCTATGCAAAACTTTGCTTCCTGACTGACTCATCAGAAATCAATTTATATAGGTTTCTTACCACTGTCTTCTGTGGTGACTTTGTCTCCCCTCCAGACTATTATAGCAAATCCTGCAGTCTTGGGAGTTACTCCTCTGAAGTCAATGATAGTTTAAATGTACTAGGTAACTCTTAGGGTATGGCTACATGGCAATTAAAACCCTGTGGCTGGCCTGGGAACAGCTGACTTGGGCTTGGCTAAGGGTCTGTTTAATTGCTTTGCAGGCATTCAGGTTTGGGCTGCAACCTGGACTCTAGAACCCTGCGAGATGGAAGGATCCCAGAGTTCAGGCTGCAGCCAGAGCCACAACATCTACACCACAATTAACAAGCCCCACAGCCAGAGCCCAAGTCAGCTGGCACAGGACATCCACAAGTTTTTAACTGCAGTGTAGACATACCCTCTGTGCACACCAGCAGGGTCTATACAGATCAATTATATGTGTAACGTGTTAGTGTACTTTAGAAATCTCCTCTCTGCCCTGTAGTGACTCCTTACCCAAAATGAGACATGTCCTTAATTTGATCCTAGCACTGGTACATGACTGAGGCTCCTCAATGCTACTACAATACAAATAAATAGTTTTTCTGGGGAAAGGCAAACAACCTGTTGCTAAGATACCATAGCCACAATGCAGAGATTTCCTGGTATTGTTGATGAAGATATGTAGATTCTGTCTAACAGAGCTATTAGTGACTTCTTCTTTCAGAGACTACTGAGATTTTTTGGGTTGATTATTGACCAAGGCCCAGGGAAGCTCAGTGTTTAACCCTTAGCTAATAAGCCATGATGCTCACCTCAATGGACCTCAGTATCAACTTAACCATTTTCTGCCTAAATTGAGGATTTTAAGGTATTTGGTTCTTAATACATCCCATGTCTCTTTTACACAATTATGTGAGATACAAATGGGAATATCAGCCTGGACATTGAATTTTGTGACATTTGTTCGTCACCTAAAGTTTATTTTAAGCAGAAAAGTTTGAATTTAATATACTTAGCTGTCTTTCTGGAAACCTACACAACTGAAAATAGTAACAACCAACAAATAAAACTATTATTCAGAATTTCTGGTAGACAATCCTTTTATTGAACTATGCCCTCAAAGGATGATTCTGACTGGTTGTTTTATGCTTATTTTCAGGACTATGTCTATGTCTTCTGTTAAAACTGTAAAATGCTTAAATTGTTAAGAAAAACTATCCCCAGTGTTGCCTGAAGCTAAACTGTCATCAGGGAAAAATAAATAGAGCTTTCCATCTTGCTAATGTAATCAGTGTCATGCCAATGGTGTTATTGCAATCTTTTGTTATCTTGAGCTACTAAAATTAGTGCATGTTTTCTGATTAATAACAAGACAAGTAGTTTTTCTACATGGTCCCTTCTTGTGCATGTCTTTATTGAAAGCTTAAAACACAAAGACTCAACATGGAGCGAACAGATAGAAATAACAATGCTGATCAATTCATTTTAATCTGTTCATGGGGGATTAAATTGTCATTTAATTACATCTCCATGTTTCTTTGACTGATGGGCTTGGGTGGGTCAATGAAGCAGGCAGGATTTGAGAGGAAAGGCTAAAGGAGCAAGCTAAGCATGATAACAAGACATTGAAGAAAGGATAACCCAAATCTCATACATACACACACACACACACACTGCTCTAAATAATTAGTGACTTGTGATTGAAAGAGGAAACAATATTGCT
Organism: Lepidochelys olivacea; assembly: GCF_965140295.1. Classification (NCBI taxonomy): domain Eukaryota; kingdom Metazoa; phylum Chordata; order Testudines; family Cheloniidae; genus Lepidochelys; species Lepidochelys olivacea. The sequence continues at coordinate 212,364,009 of NC_140413.1, read as the reverse complement.
TATGGCATCTGAAGAAGATTAGTCAGGCCAGTTTAAAAAAAATATATACCTGTCTGTATTAACTTTTCCTAATCAAAATAAGGAAAGGGTTTCTTTAATCAAATCCAACAGAACCCCACACCTCCAGACAATTCATCAAAAAGAAAAGCATCTGTATGCAACAATGCAGGATAAGACACAGAAAAACAGCTAATGAAAATGTGCACAGAGACAGATTTTGTGTGCATTTGCCTGTAAGCTTGGTAGGCATGTGTTTTGATTTGTCTTCTCCTTTACAAAATTCCTTCCCATAAGTCAATAACAATAAATATAAAAGTATATTAAAATCATTACTTTTCAGTGTTTCAGAGCTTTCTGCATACCGGCTTCAAAGAATCCTGTCAGAGTTGCTTAGCTGTCAAGTTCTCAATACCTGTCTTGCAGAACTCAAAAGCCTCTCCTGTACAGCACAGATCTTCTCTCCTGGCAGCTTCTCTCTGGCTGTGGAGAAGCTACAGATACTGGCACCATGGCCAAGATTTTCAAAAGGAGATGCTGCAAGTTAGGCTCCAAAACCTGTATAGTACTGTGGAGGCCACTTAATAGCAATCACAGTATAACTTTCACTTAATAGAAACATTTTGCCAAGAACCAACCCTATCCCATTGACTTCAAATTTAAAGATTCAGATATTGGCAACAGGCATGCTGCTTAGTAACAACGTTTTTTGGAAGAAAGTCCCTGCTGCAGTCTGGTTTGCAGGGCTGCAGCCAGGGAAGGAAGCTCTGGGACATGCTCAGCCCTGGCTGCAGGCAGGGTTGTGGGGCTGCAGCCAGAGAAAGCACATTCCAGTGCTTGCTTCTTTGGCCGTAGTCCCACAAACCTGCCTTTTGCTTATTGGCAGCTTCTGGATAATGGCAGCTTTTTGCTGGGAATCAAGAGGCTGCCAATAAGCAGAAGCTACTGTACTAAGTACCGTGATTTGATTTTCAAAACTGCTGAGCACGTCACACCTCCCATGGAAGCCAATGGGAGCAGATGGGTGCTCAGGACTTTTGAAAAGCAGGTCACTTCTTTAGGTGTCTCAATATGGACCTAGGAGCCTAACTTCAATAATAATGATACCTATCTCTTCCAAGGCACTTTTCATCCTTAGATCTCAAAACGCTTTAGCATGGTTAAGTATCATTATCCCCATTTTACAGATAAGGAAACTGAGGCATGCCCAAAATCACTCATCAGGTCAGTGTTAGAGCAGGGAATAGAGCTCTAGTTGGCTGAGTAGTAATGTTCAATAATCTAACCCACACACCTTCTGGGTGTGGTGTTCTGTCCTATCTAGTGACACTGAGACCACTTAGAGAAAGATATAAAATGAGTCTGCTCTATAGCCTTAGCTAACAGCCAGTTAGCTTACAGCTCAAGCAGTAGAGGCTCATACACTAAACGCCAGAGGTCCTATATTTGATCCTGCCTGCCAATGACTAGGGTTCGTTGGTCTTGCACTTGCACTGCCTCCCTTTAAAAAAGTCCCATCACCATAATACCTCTGTCTCTGCTAAGTAACTGCAAATAGAAATCACAGTATTGTGCTCTTCCTTCCTTCCTCTCCAGCTGTGCAATAAGCCAGGAGATAGAACAGGGGTGCTTTCCTGCTTGCAAGCCCTGGAACCCAGATTTGCAGGGAGCACCTAACATAGCTGTCTGCTGCAGTTCATTGTGTTGAATGGGAATTGTCAACATGAGATGATCCACCAATATGAAAACCTCACCAAACTTTCCCTTTTTCCAGGTAATCTGGAGGCAAAACAGGCCCTCAGGCTAACCTAGTCTTCAGCTAGAGCAACAGGTACAGAATGGCTTCACTCCTAATTGATGGCTTAGGGAGAAAGGCTTCCTCTTGCCTCAACCCTGCCAAATTCTGCTGTGAGCATTTAGGGTGTGCAGTAGGGGCAGGATCCTGGCTTGAGCATGTCATGTTAGCTGGGTTATTGTGCCACTTTCTTTGACCCAAAACTAATTTTTTTCTTTACTTTTTGATTCACTGAAAATTGTTGAAAAACATTCATTTTCAGGTTGACCCAAAACTAAATTTTCCCCTCTCATTTTTTTGTGTGAAATTGCCAAACAAAAAATTCATTACCATCCCAGCTCTATGTGTGTGCTGTTTTCTATGTGTTACTCCTCTGCTTCAAAATAAAGTGGGGAAAAAAAAACATTTCAGTCTATTTGGGGCAAAAAAGGAAGAGAGGACAGGAGATAAAGAAAAAAATACCTGTCTTGTTTTTGAGCTTTGTGCAAAGCTATGATGTTTTGTGAGCTTTAAATGTAGGTAAATGGAGAGATTCGCTCAAGCTGAAGTCCTCCGCATAAGAATTACATTGTCTTCTGCTCCCATCAGTCATGCATTAATCTTCCTCTTGGCACTAAAGTATAGGAACTGGCATCTTTCAAATTCTCTCTATTTTAGAAAAAAAGTTGCAAGGAGACAGATAAACTCTGGCGAGTTTGAAAGGCTTGTCCCACAATACCATGTCTGTTCTTTGTGCTAAAAGTTCATAGATTCCAAGGCCACAGGGTAACATTGTGATCATCTAGTCTGGACTCCTGTATAACACAGGCCATAGAATTTCCCCAAAATAATTCCTAGGTAGATCTTTTTGAAAAATATCTATTGACTTCAAAGCCTGCAGTGAACTAGTATAACTTTCTGCGTAAACACAGAGCCCAGGAAGGGGCCAGTTAACTGGAATAGCTGCGGAGTTTGACAGGTAGGGAAATGCAGCAGAAATGTTTAACATTCAACAATCTAATTCATGAAAGAATTAAAGCAACACAATAAAAGGGATGCACATTAACATGTGACAGAAGAATTCCTTTGGAAGCAACACTAAGCTATCTGAACTAGCAGCATGGCTTGCTGTGCCCATGTTCTCTTCTCATACTGTGAAGGCTGTGAGAGTTTTACTTCATTTCTACAAACTCAAGCCAGAAAGAACTTTTGGTTTGACCTAGCAAGGTGTCAGACCTTTGATATTAGATCCAGATAAAAGTCTGATCCAAAACCCATTGACTTCAGGCCCACAGAGAAAGGAGAATGGTCTATAAGAGGAGCTATTCACTTCTGAGTGTATGTTTCAAACAGGTCAATGAATAAATGTCAGTTGTATGAAGTGGGAGGAAACCTGGCCTTACACCACCAAGCCACATGAGAATATTGTGAAAAACAGCTCACCCTGTTGTAGGGTGTAGGAAGAGGCACTTTGCAGAGAAGACTGTGAGGCCAACAACTGCCAAGTTGGATTAGCATTGTGGAAATACAACCCTTGTGGTCAAATCACTTGGAAATAGCTCAGCATTAGCACACAGTAGCTTAGCAAGCACTGCCTGATTTTGAGCATTGGAGGGGAACAGAGATAGCTAGCCTGTTGTGGGGTTTAATTAACATGGAAAAAAAGGTGACCAAAAAGTAAAAATCTTTAGAAAGGTATTGAGATACACTCGGCATCTGGAGTGCTAGCAACTTCCTAGATAAGCATTCATTCAAACGGTCGATCAAATTGATAACATTCCCCTAAAAGAAACAGCAGGATGAATGTAATTGGGAATTTGATAATTAGCTTTCATTTCCTTTAATACTTAAAGGCTAATGTTAAGAATTTTGAATGATGGCATCTCAGTTTCCCACTTCCTTACCATCTCAAAGTAGATTTGCATTCAAATGCACACATTGTTTTAGCAGTATGGCTTCGGTTAGTGCCATTTTGTGAATATTAATCCCTTCCAAAGGGATGTGATCATACTGAAAAGAGAAAGTAATTGCTTTGAGTAAATTTTTAGCCATCTTTTGTTTTTCTGGATTCCGTCTCCAATTATAACAATCAGTGCTTTGTATTGGCACAGTGCATCAAACTGGGTTGCCTTTTTAATTAAAAATGTCCAACCAAGCAATATCTTCACATGGCATTTCAGACCTTCCTAACAAGGGAATCTTAAGATATAACAGCGGGATATAGGATATACTGCCATGCACAATCAGCCATGACAATAGTTTGTGGCTATTGAGGATAGAAAACCTCTCCTTCCTACCCAGTGTAGGCTGGACTGAATTTAGGGAAGAACTTTAAAAATCAGGGGCCAAGTTATACATTTTCATAAAGCCCACTGGATTTAATAACAGCAGATTGCTGGTATGTCTAAGATGCCAAGCGAAGAACTGTGTCTGGAGGATGCATAGCTTCCTGGTAAGAATAAGGAAATGTATTGAAAAATGTCATCCAAAACCCACAGAAATTTTTCCAATGATTTAATTTACTTCCAAGTGCTTTTGATCAGCCCCATAGTCCTGACTGCCAGGGCTTTATGAAACACCCACATCACAGGATTAGTAGTGGGGGTGCTCTGTTTGGCATTTACAACCCCAAGAGACCCTGGCATGGAGAGAAAAACAGCTAATGAGTAGACAATGAGTTGCCATCTTTCCCTCTGAGTAATAGCTGAAACTGGAAATATCCCACTGCCAGCTAAAACAGCACCATGTCTTTGTAATAATCCAGTGCACCAGACTGGGAAAATGGATCGCATTGCTCTTTTGAATGGTGTATATACAAAAGTACTGAAAGACGCTTGGCCTTTTGCTCAAAGGGTACCAGAAAAAGCAATTCGCTGTAACTCATGGTTGACTTGTCCAGAATTCATGGGTGATATACATAGTCATAAGACTTGTAGGGAGAGAGGCCGTGGTACAGTAGCCACTAAAATGGTGTCTATTATTGATTTGCCAGCATGATTTTATTTGTCCACTCTGTTAACTATTGTAATTTTACCCACAAAAAGGTAAACGAGAATCACCACAATCAGGACTGGAATTCACCGTAGTAAGGGAGAATCAGTCTTCAGGGGGAACAGTCCTCTCTAGAGTTGTAGACTAAAGTGTGTCTCATGGCTGTAGCTTTTGGGTGTCCAGAAGGTGTCCAGGTGTCCAGGAGGAACCTGAGGCTGAGGCCTGTTTAAAGATCTGGGGGCAGGCTGATTCCAGGCAGAGTGTCTTTACAGAGATGGTGAATTCTTCAGGGTGCTTCCTTCTTTCCACCAGCATCGCCTCATTATGTCCCTGGCTTAGCTCCAGCCAGTTACTGATCTCAGCCATTCTCTGGATAACTGAAATGATACTTTATGTGTCTGACGTAAACGTGATGTGGAGCTGTCTGCATAGTGCTGGCTTTTTTGGCCATGCTGTACCCCAGTTTTCCCTAATGATGTCATAAAGATGTTGAATTGCATGGGGCAAGGGCGGGGTCTCAGTGGGACTCCACAGATGGAGAATATCCTTTGAGGTAGACAGTATCCATGCCAGGGCACCCCATTGTGGCCATGGATTTTTGCGAGATGCCTTTCTAACTTGACTTGGAAGCAGACAAAAAATGGATGATAACTGGAATTTGGAAAATGACAGTAGAGGCTGCAGGTTTTTACAACATATCGTATGGAAGGTTTTGGAGTAGACCTATGCTATAATTCTCAGGGAGGTGCTTAGTATTTCAGTGCCCACAGTGCTATTTGGGGCAGGCACAAGTCCTTAAAAGGTTAGGAATTGGGCTTGTATTTACTGTAGCCTAAGTTGCATTTTGCAAGAATACAATTGACTCATCAGACTTGCCTGGGGAAGTTAGTTTTCAAAAGGACAAAGCAATTTTGCAGCATACATCCTCATTCAGCGTTTAGGGAGGACAGACAGATTCCTTGTGTTTTTGTAAAGAATCTCTCATATTTCCTGGTGCCAAAGCCTACAGAGAACAAAATTTGTTGTGTCTTGAGAATTTCTCTTTTTGGAATAACTATCCCTAGCACTGAGTTTCCCCTCTCTCTGAAACTTTGGAGGCTGGATCACAACTATTATGGCTTTACCTCAGGTCCACCCCTTCCAGAAAACTGCAAGAGCTTGCTCTCTGTTTAGGTACTTATATGGCCCCCCATCACTGTTACATCTGAATGCCATCCAAGCATTTAAAAATAGACATAATGCTGCCTATGCTTCCTCCCGCCTAGCCTGTAGCAGAAATAGCTTGATTAGTTTGTAGACTGTTTCCAGAGCTGTGACATACACAAGAAATGTGCCCAACTGGATCAAAAGCTTTAATTTTTTTAAAGGAAATGAAAAGTTTTATACAGAGAAAAAAATGGAAATAAAAGAACAACTCTCTCCCTCCCACCCAAAGCAAGAACAAAATGCCCAAGCCAGTAAATCTTATGATGCAATCACGTAATATTTTGGCTGGCTGGGTCAGAATGGCAGACCTGGTTATTCAGAGAAGAAAATGTCTTACCTAAAGAGCAGATATTTCCCTCACTGTCACAACTGGATATAAGCTGCAGGAATCATTTTTCCCAGTGAGAGTTAGGAGGCTCTCTCTGTATGTTTGTGAGCTGGACAATTTTTTTAAGGTCATATTTTTTTAACAGCTTTGTATGTTCTTCTCCATCTTGTCCACACCATTGTCAGTGCATCTCATCAAATGGTGTGAGTACATTGACATAGATGGTAAGCATAAACAAACCAAAACCCCAAAAGCAGTGGGAGGAAGCATGGCCTGAACTGATGACAAACATCACCTGATTCCCTGTGCAGATACCAACTCACTAAGGGATTATAGCAGATAACACTTGAGGGGTGACAGTCAAGCATTGATGTCTACGTCCTGACTTTGTTGCCTTGTGTCTTCATTCATGTTAATGAGCAGTGAGTGTAAAATGCTACTGACACAGAATGGAAGCATTGTCCATGCTCTTTGTAGAAATGACAGCACAAGCGGCAGGGCATGGAAGAAGAAGGCCCCTGACTTGTAATTTCAAGTAGCCAGGAGGGATGCTAGGTAGCCACTTGACACCTGCTCATAGGGAGTGTAGGATTTTGCAATGTTATCAGGTCCTTTGCTTTGATAGCCTCAGCAACACAGAGTCCAGCCAGCTGACAACGGATGAGCCTGTCACCCAACAGTAAAGGGAAAGAAGAGGGATGTAGACAGTTGGAGGTGCTTGGTTTTTCTGATATAAAGGTTTGCTGGTTTCCCTTCTCCTCATGGATGGAGAATTCTCTATGCTGAAGGGGCGTGTTTGAGGAGGAGCGCTGTCGAGTCTGAGGATAACCCTTGTGGGTAGAAGAGGTGCTGTACTGACTGAGCTGATGGTTCAATATCCTCTTTGCAGAGGTGATAGCCACCTGGAAGGGAGGAAAGGTCAAGGATGCTGGTTGTGTGGGTTCCAATGGAGTCATTACTAAGGCCTCAGTGACCAGGCTGAACTTCCATGCAGGGACTCAGTGTACTTCCCTGGGGTGTTTGTTAATGCTGCTGCTCTCTGAACTTGTTAAGCTAGGGTGTAAGGAGAAGAGAACCAGAGCACTAAGGGGAGAAATGTCCTGTAGAAGATAGAGTAGGTGTGAAATCTTGGCTGCGCTGGCCTCAATATTCCTGACTTTAGTCCAGGCTTTGAATTTCAGCCAAATTCTGCAAAATTCTCTCTCTGTGGGTTATTTTTGTTAGGCAGGGACTATGGACTCTGTATGGTTTAGGTACGAGAGGAAAGCCTGTGACAGCAGGTCTTTTTGCACATGAAGCTGAAAGAGGGAGTAAGCATCTGGGTGACAGTGCTGGAATACTACAAACTGTATTATCCCACAACTCCCCATCTCACTGAGAATGTGCCAATTGCTCCAGGAATAAAAAAGGGAAAACTGTGGGAAAGAAGAATTTAAACCACTCTGAGCAGGATGCCATGTAAACCTCATAAGCCAGTGCAGCATGGAAAAGAGCCATGCTGCCAACAGCTGGGGGTGGGGAGAGGAGCAGGGGTTGGCCAAGATACATGCAGGAACTCTGAGATCAATTGGGTTTGCCTCCTCAATTCTTCCAGCCTCCATGCATGGGCCAGGCCCTGCCTATTATCTGTTCATCTGGGTTTTATAAAGTTGCCTATGTCTATGGTACCTGAACGTGTTCTGTGAGGTCTCTACCTGAAGCTGCCAGTGCAGGAAGCAGGAGAGGTGCATGGATGTGCATTTGAGGGCTATAATTGGCCCCATTTTGTTTTTCTCCAGCTCTTTCATATTTATTTTGATAGCTGTGTGATGTGTTGCTACACTGGGGATCTCTTTTACAGGAATGTAGTTTATTCCAGACATTTTACTACTTTACCAAGGATGGCTTCTATTAATAATAGCAAAACTCACTCAAATGTTCATCTGAGACCATTATTTTTTAAATGGGATAAATGAAATGCAGCACCAGCTTTACAAACTCTTCTGATGCTAAGACATGGTGAGGGCAATAATGCAGTTAAAATAATAAACACTACCTTTCAGATTGTCAATTATGCTTGGATGATGTACCAGATAAATCAACCAGCCAGCCAGCATTTCAAACCTCTAGTGTGTTTGGCAAGGATGCTGCTAAATAAAAGGCTTGTAAAGGAAAAAAAAATCCTGTAAAGAGGATTCTATTTGTTGTGTGTTTTCAAGGTCTAAGTTCCCTTAAGAAAGCAATATCCCAAAACTCCCTTTAGACTGATCTTCAAATAGAACAGTCATTTACTGCTTATTTAATTGAGATAATAGGAAAGTCCCAGCTGATTTATTAATAATTTCAACTAAACAGTTCGTTCTAAAGAAGCAAATAATGATATTAAAATAACATCACCTTCTGAAAAAATGTAATTACTAAGTCGTTAAGAAACATTGCTTTCAGGCTTCATTGCTTGTGGGGAAAAAAACCCAAGACAACCCTAGGTGAATTTTAATATGGTGCTAACGAATTGAGAAAAATAACCTTCTAAATTCTGGCAAATGATTAAGAACCTCATCCTGAAAGGTAATGAGCATCTGCTGTGAACTGTAGATTTTGGCAGGAGTTGGTGAGACAGAACAATGGGTAGGAAGTACTCAGTACCTCACTAGATGAGACCTCAGAAAAGAGCTAGCCTTGTATCCAAACAGCTTGGCAATCATATTAAAAACATGAAAATACGATTGCATTAGTCACCTGCTTTGATGCATGCAACACTAGGGAGGTCACTCTCGATTGCTGAGAATTTTAATGTGTCTGTGCCACTGGAGACAATGGTAATATTGCAACAAAATTCAGTGACATCTGTATACATGGTATTGCTTCTCTGTGGCATTTTTATATCCTTGAAATTGAATACCTGCCTCTGCTGTGGTGACTGACTTACTCTATTTTATTTACATCTAGAGAGAGAGCAAGCGCTTATGTGAGTAACTTTACTTATGGGAGGTATCTCACGGAGTTCAATGAGACATAAGATTAGTTATGTGCAAAAGTATTTGCAGGATCAGCACACTCAACTGTGAGCTCCCAGGGTGTGGACCATGCCTTCTCCACGGTATTGTTCAGTTTGCAGCACAATAGGGCCCTGGGACTGGGACCTCTGGGTGTGATTGCATTATTAATATTTAACTGTAATAATTACAGCTCAGTGTGTAAATGGCTGATTTTACAAACTAAGAACAGCCTAATAACCTGTGTAAAGCAGGAGATTCACCCTCCCTCGAAGAGCTCTCCTGTTGTAATCCACCTCCCTGAGAGGTGGTTGCTCTGTCGGTGGGAGAAACTCTCCGGCTGTAATAGTGCTGTCTACATCAGGGGCAGTGAAACCCAGAGGATTCAGGGGGCCTGGGGCAAAGCAATTTTGGGGCCCCTTCCATAAAAAAAAGTTAGTTTTGCCACCCCAAGCGGCGAAGAAAAAAGAAAGAAAAGCCCAAGTTGTGCCGCCAAAGAAAGAAGAGGACATGTGGACCCGCTGCCGGAAGAAGACTGAAGCGGAGTGATTGAGTTGCCGCCGAAGTGCTGCTGATGAGAAAGAGAGGGACTGAAAGACCCACCGCCAAATTGCCGCTGAAATTGCCCCCGCCCTGCCTGCGGGATCCAGGGCAAATTGCCCCACTTGCCCCCCATCTCTGGGCGGCCCTGATCAGGGGTTAGGTTGGTAGAACTACGTTGCTCAGGGGTGTGGATTTTTCACACCCCAAGTGACTTCGTTATACTAATATAGGTATGTAGTGTATACCACATGTGAGATGACTCACTGGTGGGTAAGAGAATAGCCTTTGAGGTAGGACAGTATCCATGCCAGAGCACCCCATTGTGGCCATGGATTTTTGAGAGATGCCTTTCTAACTTGATTTGGAAGCAGAAAAAAAAGGATGATAACTGGAATTTGGAAAATGACAGTACAGGCTGCACGTTTTTACAACATATCATATGGAAGGTTTTGGAGTAGAGTTGTTCGGAGAACAGCTTTCTTCATATTGTGGAGTCTCAGATGAGCTTAAATCTACATCAAGACACAGGCTCTCTTTTAAAAAAGCATTTAGACAGATTAGCTGGGAGAGCCCTCCCAGTGCTAATTTAGGCCTTTACATTAAAGGATACAACGTATCATTTGAGTAAGGTAAGCAGGATAAAGCTGAATGTGTGTGAAGCTAACATTCTTCTTAAAGGAAGGGGACAGACTTGCAGCGGTAGCTTGGTACATAGAGGATTTATTGATTAATTTCTACTCTGTAATGTAGTTAAGTGGATGAAATGCAGTTTTACCTGTAACTTAACTATCTTAAGCAACAAGGAGGTGAAGGTACTGTTTCAGCTTCCTGGGTGCTAGTGGAAAACACAAATCTCTGTCAGGGTGTCTTCCTGGAAAATGTCACCTGTAGCACTCCTCACTGATATCTCACTGGGGCTGTCCTGTCTTAACTCATTCCATCTTAGCACAGTGTGAGTGAATCTCATTCCTGGAATATCTCATAGCATAAGAGAGGAAGGAGAAAAGCCCTGGCTCTTGAAGATGATGCCATAGTGCCTAAAGAGTCTTGTTTGGACTGAACTGTTGGTTCAGAACATTTGAATTAGAGTGGTGAGAAGCCCTTCCCTAGATTCCAAAATAGATTTATGCAAACTGATGAGACTCTGCTCCTATGATTCTTCTAGGGCCTGATCCAGATTTATTATAGTCAATGGGAGTCAACTGGCCAAGGGCCTGGAGGAGCTACTCAAGGGGGAAAATCCTAATGCCTCCCCTTTATTATTTAATTACCTTTTGACTTTTTTGAATTTTAGACTTTGCAATTTCTTTGCTTACAGAAGTGATTTACTAAACGCTGCTATTTACATATATGGTACAGGGCTCACCACTAGCAGCACCTCCTGCTGGCTGTCCTGAGCATTAGCTCTGCCAGGCACTGCGTTCCCCTTCTGGTGGTGTCTTTCCCCCATTCTGTCTCATCCTGTGGCCCCTCTCACTCCAGGAACTCAGTCTCCTCTTTGTGGCTTGGCCCTCTGACCAGCTCATTAAGGCCCTTCCCTTTTGGGGAATTTAAAGTCCTTCCTCCCTAGCAGTCCTAGGCAGTCTTCCATCTCACTGCCCCATAGTGCCACTGCCTCAGTGGCTGGTAGGGGAATGCAGGCCCACCCTCTACACTGGGTTCCAGCCCAAGGACCCTATAACAAGCAGCCAAGGCCTCTGCATGGTCCTACCCCTTGCTGTTGTTTCCCTGGGCTTCTTCCTACTCATCTGACTTCCCCTGCTCTCTGGGCTTTCCAGCCTCTCAATGTCCTCTGCTCAGGGAATAACTGCAACTACACCACTGCCTTCCTACAGCCCTCTGGCTGCTCATTGCTCACGGGGCTTTATCCTGGCCCCACCTGTTCCTGTTCAGCTGGGTCTACTTCTAATTCGTGGCATGCATCCTGGCTCTTCCTCTAGGTGCACCCAGTGGAGCTAATTGGCCTGGCTGGCCACCTTAACCCCTTTCAACCATGTGTGGGGTGACCACCTCATCACATTGTACTTTACTCAAATGAAATACTCATTGCCATTGTCACAGAAGCTAGAGAACTTTGCGCTGTGTAATGACAGAGCTAAATGCTGTCTACAAGACCATGCAAGTATGCTCATCCAATAGCAAAGCCTCACTCCGTGTCAAAGGGCAGAAGAGAAGGGTTATTTGCTAGAGAATGAGGTCTGAGTGGGAAATATGGCATCACAGGCAGAGCTGGAAGCATCCCTACTAGGGTGAAGGAAGGGGCAGCCCTGGTGCCAGAACCAGGGGGCATAGCCTGACCTGTCCACTTTCTGCCAGGGCGGATACTGCCCCCTTCCCCTCCTCTTCCCCCCCGAGGCCCCATCCCTGGGCCAGGCCAGTGTGGAGCCTGGCTCGGGAGCCCGGGCAGCTGTGGAGAGCCTTATTGTAATTCCAGGAGGTGGGCGGTGCAGGAGGGCTGAGAGTAGCCCCTAGCCCATGTCCGTGCCCCCCGGGCTCCCCGCCTGAGTGAGGGCAGGTGGAGGGTCCGCAACTCCGTGCCGGCTCCCCACAGCTGCCCATGCGACTCTGTCCCATACTTTGCTCCAGCTGGGGCTGGGGCCTCGGAGCTGCAGCCAGGCTGTGGTAAGAGGTGTGCAGACCCTTCATCTGCCCTGGGCGGGAGGTTTGGGGGGCAGGGACACAGGCCAGGGGCTGCTCTCAGCAGGCCCCCTGCACCACAGGCAGGTGGAGGGTCATCGCAGCTCCCCACAGCTGTCTGCGTGGCTCTTACCAGGGCTGGGCTGCGGCGCCGAGACTCAGGCAGGGGGCTGCTTTTGCATCACTCCAGCTTCTGGCTTGGCTGGGGGCAAAGCCTCTAGGGGAAGAGGAGGGGCGGTGGTGGGCCCTGGGGTGGGGGCCCATGCCCTGCCCCTTTTGGGAAGGCTCCAATGCCCTTAGTAGGCCGTATCCTCGCTGTCTCATGTACATTATGGAGCAGGGTCAGAGCTGAGTTCCAAGGGCCTGAAACAACTCTCATTTAAGGCTAGGGGAGTCACGGGTCAGACTCCAAAATAGGCAATAATCCATCTGCACATACGGCTGTCAATTCCCTCAGCCACAAAATTCTGCAGAGTTAGTTACAAAAACAATGGAGGCCCTCCACAGGGACTCTCCACAGGCAGGGCAGGGACTAGCCTCATGAAGCACGTTACTTGAAGCTTTACTCTTTAATATTATAGAATGTTTTGTTAATGCAAGAGTGATAAAGACACATTCAGGCAGCCTACCCCAGCCTCTGTCATTGCACCTTCACCTTAGCAACCAGCCCTGACTGTAAGAGCGCAAGTTAACAGGCACAGGTTGGACACGTGCCAGCCCACAGCAGGTCACAAGAATGCAGCAGGTTGTTTACATGCACAAGGCAGGGCAGGGGTTACACCCGTTTTTGTAGGTCAAACTCATTCTGTGCACAAACATGTGTATGTAGAAACTGACACCAGAGCGGAGAACATGATCTTTAGTAACTTAACTGCTGCATTACTGCTTGTTAACTGGGGGCCTAATCCTGCTCCCAGCACTAACCTACATGAGAGCAGGAATAGGGCCTGCGTAAATGAAAGATGGCAATACTAAGGGCTGGTCTACATTAGGAAATTAGGTCAGTATCACTGTGTTGCACAGGAGTGTGAAAAAAAAATCCACACCCGAGTGCTGCAGTTAGTCTGATCTAACCCCTGCTGTAGATAGCCAAAGTCTCCCATCGACCTAGCTGCCACCTCTTGGGAAGGTGGAGTACCTACGTGGACAGGTGAAGCTCTCCTGTTGGCCTTGATATCGTCTTCATTGAAGCACCACAGTGGCGGTGGTCAGCTGCAGCAGTTTATGTGCAGCCATATCCTAAGGGCCATATATTGCCCTTGAGGCATATATGCAACCCCATTGATGGTAGGCCTAGCACAGATAAAGGGCAGTATGTAACCTTAAAGAGTCTAATGGTCTCTTAATGCTCCGGAGATTTCCATGCATAACTCTGACGGTCTCTACTGGGAGTTACCTAAATCCCGTGCATGTCATCAGAGAATAGATTTCCAAATGCATAGGGGTGATAGCACACTGAACTGGCCGTATGCTGCAGCCATGGGAAAGGAAGATGGGAAACAAGAGATGAAATGGGGCATGGCATGGAAAAGCATGGCTACATCTTTGAGCAGATGCTGCATTAAGTTCAGAATAGTGTTTGCCTCTGTGGCTACAACAGCTGACATTTGCAACTGACTCTTCTTAGGTGTTCACTGGTTCTTTCTAGTCAATGAAAGATACACATGAAGCAAACCAATAAATACAAAGAATGAGGAGAGACAATGAGAGGAGAGATGTCCCATAGAGAATATGCAGCCACACTACTGTGTACATCAGAAACAATTAGAAACTTTATTTTTCTGTGTGGCTGTGCATGATGGATAAGGATCATCACAATCAGTGTACTTGCTGCCTATGACTGTGGACAATACACACAAATAAAAATTAATGAACCCAAACAAATGAAATGAAATCATTGTACACAAAGGCAATCATAATCCTGAACAACAAGAATCAGGCTCTAATTCCCTTCCCTACCCCCCGCCCCAAGAATAAAAATTAAAAGAAAAAAAACCCACTCTCATTTAAAGTGAAAAATGAGTTTACAAGAAAAAAAATCAGTTTATTCCTAGGTGAAAACACACAACAAGATAATTAAACCCTTCCACAGCTTGTTCAGAATGAGTGCAAAATCTCCCCCCTTCCCCGGCCCACTGGGTACACCAATGTCAGACATGCCCTTATGCTGGATCTGAAGATGCTACCGAAGGACATGCTGGCTGTGATTTAGGGAGTGGGAAAGAGTGGAAAAGGAAAAAAAAAAAAAGCTAGTAATGCTAATGCAAAGTAGTATCTCTGCAATTCCTCTTTTAGATATTTCATTCATATTATACAAGGAAAGCTTCTCCTCAGATGTGAATTGACATCACTCCCTTGGGGTCAATGGAGAGAAGCTAATTCACACCAGCTGAGGGTTTGAGCCAGTTATTTATAAGCCACTGGCTTGTGCTTCTATTTTCCATGGTTTTTAAATGTGAACATGTCAAAGTATCTTTACTATGTTGAGTTTAGGGGAATCAAATGGGAGGTACAAAGGCTGCTAAGACCATGGTGCTGTCACCCCAAACTTCTTCTTGCTTCTCATTTGTCTTGGTAAAACAGTCCTTTAGGGACCAATACTGCCACACTTCCTTATGCCTTGTCGCCTCTTGCTACACAGCTTGGCCCACTGAAATCCATGGGGTGACTCATGCAGCAGGATTGGGCTCTCAGAGAGTGGGAACGTCAGCTGTGAAATTGTCATCTGCTCTGTGCAGAAATGCTTCCCTGCTCTTGAACATAGCTATGTGGTGCACTCAGTCACAAGGGCTGGGACTGACCCTGCCCAGGCACTTCTATACTGAGGGATGATAACGTCAGGGGTGGAAGTGGGCCGGGAGGTATGGGCTTTGGGGAACAAGGGCTTTCGGAAAACACAGTGCCCAGGAAGTGGGTCCTGCAGACCTGCTCTGCCTCCCAGGAGCATCTATTCTCCCAGGCACACCGAGGTAGCAAGTCCATTGCTACACCGGACAACTCTGCTGCCTGGTGCATGCAGGGGTAGGGGGCAGAGCCATTACCTGCCTCTTTCCTGCTCCCTTTGGGGCACTGTGCCCTCCTGGGGGAGGGGGTGCTCCTGTGCTTCTCTGCGTGAAGGGACAGCAATTCTGCGGGGCCTGGACTCAGGCACCCCAAGCGAGGGAGAAAGGTCCTGAGACTGCCCAGCTCCATCACGGTGCAACTCATGGAAGGGCAGGGCAGAATCTCCTGCTAAGTGACCACGCCCCAGATTGCAGCCTGTGGGTCAAGAGTCCATGTGGGCAGACCCCTTTGCTGGCTCAGGGCCTCAGGTTCAAACTCAATACATGACTCAGGCTGACAGCCACAGCTTCTCAACATCTCACCCCTTCTTCCTGTGCCCATGGCCCCACTGAATCCTGCAACCTGCTCCTCTCTGCTACCCATATTGCCCCACCAGTGTCACAACCAGATCCTCCGCCTTGTCCTCCATGCAGCGCTTCTTGCCCATCATCATGAGTTCAAACCTTCCTGTCCTTAGCTTCAAGGCCCTGCTGAACTCAGTCCTGGCCTCATTCTGGGATCCCACCTACCTCCAGCCCCCCTTATGCCCCTGCTGACCCCTTTGCTCTGTGAGTGATACCAGCCATGGCTCCCCCTCCAATCTCTTCTTACAGCTCCTTCCCTGATGTCAAGTGTGCATAGAATGACCCCTCAATCCCAATGTGTCAGGCCCCACCCTCTCCTGGTTCCAATCCCTCCTGCAGAGCCATTGCTTCTTTGGGGAACAAAAATGGAAAATTAAAGGGTCATACAATGGATGAAAATGAAGGGAAAACCAGATCAGCTAGGGTAGCTCCTTCCTCTAGGACCTCTGACAATGTCTGTCTTTGACATGACAATGTCTCCAGGGTGGGGACAGTCTTGCCACCTGTGCATTGTACAGAGTCGAGCATATTGTTGTGGTGCACAACAGATAATAAATAACGACCACAATAATTCCTAGTGTTAAATGCAATCACTGCTGGACAACGCAAGATTCACCCTGTATCTGGTGAGAACACTTTGACCATTGGAGATCTTGGAGACGTTACGTTCCTCCAACCCCACCATTGACTTCTTCGGTCCTCAAGTAGCCCTAGTTGAAATGCAGTTGTAAAGTCCTGCCGATTGCTTCTGCTTAATGTCCACACACAGGGATGTAACTAACCCTCAGAGACGGTGAGCAGGAGAACAGAAATGGCGCCCGGGGGTTCTACAGCTGCCGCTCACAAACACCGATGATATCTGACATCTGTTGCAGCCACAGAAGATGGAAAATAGCCACACTGGGAAAAACTGATGCTTACAAAAAAACCCAGGCATGGTTTGCTTATTCAGGGGCTGGTGCTGCCACTCATGCCCAGGCTGACTAGTACTTAACCCCTTTGTGTTCAAAGCGACTAGTCACGGGACAAAGTTCTATGCTCCATGAGCAAGGGTGGCAGGCTCTGACCCTTAAAATAGTATGTTAATCTTTATGGACCTGATGCAGAACCTACTGAAGTCAATGGAAGTATTTGCATTGACTTCAGTGCGCTCTGGATCACCCCATATGGGTAAATTCCTGCCCCACTGAAGTCAATGGGAATTTTGCCATTGACTTAATGGAGTCAGGATTTCACTCTAAGACTTTATGATGCATTTTGCACAGATTCTTCTCTTTAGCATTTATAGCTGCACAGTTCTTTGTTATTGCTCCTTAAAAACCCCTGTGTAGAGTGCTAAAGGGTTAGCCACTTCCTGTTATCCCATTAAGAAAAAATACCAAACCAAAACAAAAACCAAACCTGGGTGAAAAGAAAACTCACTCTCTTCTTCAGCATCTGATCCACACTGCTGAATGGACTATTGCTATACAATGCTATATACAGATATGGGTTACTTCATTCATGCAAAGTGTTACAAGTACCACAACAGCATTCCCCATCAGGAATATGAGACAGGAGCAATGCACTAGGGACTGGGCAGGAAATAGACGGTAACGAAAGTAAAGCCCACAAGATTTTGTCAGAACTAAAACAGGGACTTGAGACAAAGGGTTTGGACAGGTGCCTGCAAGGCACAGCGGGGGCGTGGGGTGGGCGGGCTCGCTGATTTTGTTTGCAGGGTATGGGGAGAGGGCATGCTGATCATAATACAGCCAAAAATTAAGGAAATGGCTTGCACTGTTCTTGTGACTCTCAACATGTCAACAACTGAATAATAAATGGGGCATCCAAGCAAGAACAGCAGTGGGGTTTCCATCCTATTGGTAGAAAGCTCTTGAACCCCTGGACTTCCTTCTTCAGTCCAGACTCTTGTTTTCATTCAGTGGAGACAGATCTGCATGTCCTCAATATATGAAGGCAAATAGACTTTTGTAAGAAAGTCATGAAGTCCCCTATTCCTCGCCTTCCCTCCACCACTTGGCTTCTTAACAGCTATTCTGGCCCTTGCATTACTGAAAAGCCCAAATTACATTTCAGATCAATCCTCCCCAGGGGGCTGGGTGGGCGGAACAATAAAGTCAATATCATTCACTCTTGTAGGTAGAGTTGCAAAGATGGCCCTGCATCTGTGACTCCTTTAATATGCTGCAACCCCTGGTTAAGAATCTTGCTGAATTCTTACTCCTGCCTAGTACAAAGAATGCTCAAGCTGCATTCCATCAGCAGGTAAATGAACATGGCAAATGTCTTTTCTTTTTCCTCTGTTCGTTATACACAATGTTGTATCTCTAGCTATACCTATATAGCTTTCTATATAGATACATATAGATCTCTAGTGATGTATTTACTATCTCTGATTGTTCCTTTAGAAGCCCTTTATGTGGCAGTAGGCTTCCAGAGATGAGAATAATATGTACAAGAGCCAAAGGAGCACAAAGAGGGATGATGTCAGAAGCTTGGCAGTCCGCGGCCCGCCTAGCTCACCTCCAATCTCTGGTCTCCGCCGGTAAAGCAGCACGCCCACACTGATAAAAGCAAAAATGGTGAAGAGGGTGACGGAGAAAGCCAAGGTGCCAGGGGAGACGTAGAACACTTCCCCGTTTGCTGCGTGGTAGATGGCAGCGATGGACCAGGCCACGCCAATCCCTAGGAAAACATTCACAGCATTGCTCCCGGTGACGTTCCCAATCGAGGCGTCGGCATATTGATCCTGCGTAGCCGCCACTTTGCTGGCAAAGGTGTCTGCAAAGCGAGAAGAAAAGCAGCCAGTCAGGTGGCAATAAAATAAGTTGCCTTGGAAAGGGCTACCCTGGTGCTGTTGCAAGTCTTTTCCTACTGGAGGACAGAGCTCCCGACAAGCTGGTCAAGATAACAGCTTGGCATCAAAGGTACATCTCCACTGCAGGTGAAAGTGGGACAGTAGCATGGCTGGCCAAACCTGAGCTAGCTTTAATCTAGCTATAGCAGGGTGCGTGTGGTGGCATGAGCTTCAGCATGGGCTAGCTGCCCCAGTACGAGCTTGCCAGGGACTCAGGCAGCTAGCCCATGCTACCATATCAACACTACCCTTATTATTCATGCTCACTAGAGTAAAGCTAGAAAAGGCACGCCCATCCATGGTGCAATCACACCTTCGCTTGCAGTGCAGGCATACTCCCCAGAGATTGTATGATGGGGCAGCATCCAGCCACGTTTGGAGTGACAGTCAAGGCCCTGTGTGATGAAGTCCAAACCCTTGGAATGAAAAGCTTTCCCTGAGGAGACCTGGACCAAGATCCCATCTCCCAAAGCTCCCTGCAAGAGTTAGAGGACCCCTGACAAAACACTTCCTGACCTCTTCCCCCAGACACACGTTCTCTTGCCTGAAGCTGGCAGTTTCCCCACCTCCTCAGGCCTTTTCTTTTCCTCAGAACTAGCTCCTAGGCACCTCCATTGTATATGAGTCACTCACTGGCTTATGGCGTCCTCCTTACACAAAACAAATGCTACAAGCATGTACTGTCATCTCCCAAAAGGCTGTAATAAGTGCTTCCACAGGATATAGTATCTTGGAACATTACTGTACAATAATGTAGCACACATATGACAGGTCTTTTGCAGCTGCATGGGTCTCTGGGAGTTGGCTCTCATGGGCAACAGCAAACCAGACAGCATTCCCTGGATGTGGGTTTGTCTGGAGCAGTGGTTCTCAACCTGTTTACCATTGTGGGCTGCATGTGCAACTCTCTGTGTGTTATGCGGGCCAAATCCACACAATATATATACTGCCTATACGGCCCTGAGGATGTCATATGGGCCACAGCTGTGTGCTGACTGGGCCACAGATTGAGAACCACTGATCTGGAGAGATGTGTAATAGACTGCTTGCAAGTGATGGTCCCATGGGGTAGGGATAAGTTGGTTCTGCTGGCTCACTGAGGCAGGTGAATCTTTTCTACACTGATGGAGAGAGGATCTAGGGTGTGTGCTGAGCAGTCCTAGGGGAGGGACTCTAGAAACAGCCCAGCCTAGGGAAGAGATCTGAGCTAAATTTGATGTTATGGTGTTCATTTCTCTGCCACTCTTGCTCATGTTGAGTAGTACGTGACTCTGCATTTAGTCCTATTGAACTTAGTAGGAGGAAAGATGGCCTTTGCAGTGAGAACATTCACGCATCAGGGTTTTGCAAATATCTGAATGGCTCTAGCCACATTTCTGTGAACTATAACACAAGGGAGACTTCATGATCTCCCTCCGGTGGTCTGTTATCCTTTCTACATAGTGCACTGTGGCATGCAGCAGGAGAGATGCTGTCCATATCACCCTGCAGAGGCACTGCCTAGCCTGTAGGTCAAATTACCTGGAGTTCCTACTCAAACCAGACAGACCCTTAGTCTAGGGTAGGCACTCTTTTAGACTTCATGGACTTCAATGTGTAACCTAATGAAATACCCAAGGTAGTGAAGCCCCTACTAAAAACTCTGGGTTGTTACCTATTTAGGATGAATACATTCTTAGGGTGCTTAGCTCTGACATAGCACTGTTCGTCTGCAGACACCAGTGCCTTCCAAAGGAAATGCCGTAGTCTGTAGCTATTTACAAGAGCAGCAAGCACCAGTTATGCAGCAATGTTGTACATTTATAATGGGCCCAAGCCTGCACTCCTTGAAGTTAATGGCATAGCTCCCACTGACTTCCGTGGTGCAGGATCAGGGCTGGTGGGCCTCACCCCGGGATGCTATGTACTTAGCTGTGCCTGTCCTTTGTGCCAATGCCTTCCCTCCCTACAGTACAGCCCATGCAAAGGCCAGGGACAATTGTAGTCCCTATGACCAAGGAAGCCCTGGAATTTCCCCCTTGTGTACCTGGGGTCAGAAACTACCCCCTAATGAGGGAGTTGGGTCCTGGTTCACTGCATTGGCCCATGGAGCTAGGTGGGCATGACAAGGGATGTAGGCTGCACCATCCTAATGGATATAGAGCGTGCTGCTCGGGAACTGGCTAAGGCATCCTCCTGTCTCAGAGCTATGATGCATTTGCTCTGAATGCTAGTGGCTAAATGCTATAATCTGCCTCTTGACAAGTTGTATAGCTACTGGATTTGTATTTGTACTCACTCACATGCGGCAAGCATGGCAATTGCCAACTTATGCCTAAAAGAAATCATATCGAAAAGCCAGTTGCATGGGTGTATAAGTGCATTTGATTTGCAACCACAAGGATGAAGTCAAAGCAAAGACACAAAGACATTTCATCAGATGGCATAAAGACAAGGTACAAGAGGCAATACCGGGATAGCTATGCCCTTTGTGCTTACGCTTGCCTCTGCATTTTCCATACAGCCCTGCCACATTGACTGCTCAGGGAATCAGCCAGGGGTCTTGTAGGAGAAAGGCTGTATTGTAATGCACACACGTCAGAGGGCAGAATTAAGGCTGTGCCGACACTTTTCATGATGGACTGAGTTCTGCTGGTGAGCACACCAAGCTTTCGAGCTTACACGAGCACTTCTTCAGGTCTGGGAAACATACTCAATGCTCTGGTCCAAGCTACAGAATTACTTTGATGTAAGTACGTATGCACATCCCTAAGTGACACAGTTACCCCAACCTAAGCGCCAGGGTAGATGGCACTTCATTGGCGGAGGGCTTCTCCCACCGATATGGCTACTGCTTCTCAGGGATCTGTCGACGGGAGAAGTTTGCCCCTTGGCGTAGGAGCACATTCACTTCAGCACTACAGCGGCACAGCTGCATTGGTGCAGCTGCGCCAATACATCATGTTAAGTGTAGCCCTGTCCAGAGTATGTTTCCCAGACCTGAAAACCAGCTCTGTGGAAGCTTGAAATCTGGTCTCGCTCACCAACAGAAGCTGATCCAGTAAAAGACATTACCTCACCCCCTTGTCTCTCTAATACCGGAGACTGACAAGGCTACAATACTGCCTGCTTTTCATGATATCATTCCCTGAGTTCTGAGTGCTTCAGTTTGCAATCTTACCTTGCTCTTAATGACGGATTTCTGTAATGGAATTTTATACATCTCTCCCCTGTCTCTCCTGAGTCTCCTTCCCTAAGCTAAATAGGTCTAAGACCTGATCCTGCAAGTTATTCTACATGGGTGGCTGGATTTCTGTCCACTGATTTCTATGGGGTTCTGCATGCTCCATTTGCTGGATCAAAACTCCTATCTTTAAAAACTCTCTCCTCATCCCAAAGTCTTTACAAGCCTCTAATGATTTCCTTTGCCTTCCTCTGGCCCTTTCCTATTTCTGCTTTCTCCCTTCTGAGATGGGGTGCCCAAAGTGATGGCATCAGTTTATTTATTGGCTTTATAATCTTGTCAACCTCACTCTCCATCCCTTTCTTAAGAAAGCCTATTATCCTCCTGGCTTTTTGATCACCACTGAGCAGAAGTTTGCATTGAACGGTTACGCCAGGCTGATCTATTTTTCCTGAGTGCTTGCAATTAAGTTAGAACCCTTCCGACTATGAGCTGCTCAGATGGTTATTCCTCTATGCAGTACCTTGCTATGCAATATTTCTGCTTGACACCATCTTGCCCAAACATCTAGCTTTGTAAATTCCCCCTGAAGTACCCGGCGACCCTGTCTAGTCTGACTAAGCTCAATAAATTTTGTGTACTCCAGATTTTTTTTTGCCTTTCAAGTAAGGCATCTCCTGTTTCAATAAAAAGCCTCTATTTAACTGTTCCATCAACAGCTCAAGGCATGGCACTGGATTAAATTTCTTACTGATATAGCTGGTTGAAATTTTTCTATCAAAACTTGGTTTGCAATGGAAAATAGGGTTTTCAGCTCAATGAAAATCTTGGCAGAAAGTGACTGCATTCCTCAAAACACTGGTGGTTTTTAGAACAGGTGGCACAAACCCCTGTCAGGGAGGGGGTTTATGTCCAGGTTTGCTTGGTCCTGTCTCAGCACAGGGGCTGGACTTGATGATCTTGCAAGGTCCCTTCCACCCTGACATTTCTATGATTCTACACCAAGGCCTTAACCACAAAACCAAGCCCCCAGCCTCCCCTTCCCTGTCACTTACCCACCAACTTTATTTTTTCCCTAATATTGAGACACTAACTCATGGCCAGGAAGGGACGTATCCCATTTAGTCACCTTGCCCAACAATTGCTTTTACTGGAGGAAACGGACCATGCAGTGGCATTAAAGGGATGAGCACTATTTTGTTTAAGTATTCCTACTGTTGATACTTTGCTTACTTAGCTATTAATCAAACAGTGGCCACAGGCCCAATGAAATGAGATTATTGTAATTGATATGGCACATTCAAGAAACACTAGGGCACTGTATTTTTGTATTAAGAATGGAAATGATCAGGCATTGTTCTGTGAATAGCCAGTTGCAGTTTTTAATATATGAAAGACTGTTATTAGGCCAGGCACTTTATGTTCTGTATTTTGCCTCTATGTAAGTGATGATGGTTAGAAAAAAGGGCTTAGCTTTTCTTTACAAGTCATCTGAATTGAACACTGGACTGTGCATTTGCCCCCTGCACTCGAGTCCACCACATTGCTGTGGAGTGCAGCCATTTTCCTCTGGTGTGCACCTGGAGCCTTGCAGGCATAGAAAAGTTGTAAGTGATGTTTAGATTATGCACTATGGATCACAAAGAACTTGTTATTTCAAATAAATAAGAACAGACATACCCACAAAAAGCGGAATTCTCTGTTTTGTCGCTCAGTAAAATAAATGTAGTTTTGTTAGCCCTTCTGGGACCTGATGGGACTCCTGGTTGCTCCCTAGCATTGGGGGGTCCTGTATGAGCACCCGTGTCATTGGTTTTATGCAGCGTTGCCAACTCTTGCAATTTTATTGCGAGTCTTGTGATATTTAGGGCTTTCCTGAAGACCCAGCTCCTACAGTCTTCGCATTTTAAAAAAAATACAGTAAATTTCTAGCTGTTGTGGTTATAGTGAAAGGCTTGAAAATGTGATCCTTTTATGCTCTACAACAAGGCGGCAAATAAAACACCCTCCCCGCCCCCCAGTCTATTTTTGTAAGTTAATATCATGATTTTTTAGGGCCTGACTCCTGATATTTGAATGCTTGGAGTTGGTGATACTGTGCATGATCAAAATATATCTCAGCTGGACTTGTTGTGGTCATGGTCATGGTCTCTTGAATGTCAGTTATGCCTGGTAAGCCCAGCCCATAGTAAGGGGTGGAGGGAACAGTGGAGACATTCTGACACAGGAGACACAAGGCATCCTGGAGCAACCAGGTTCTTAGGATGTAACTTCCAATTTCCTTAATGAAGGCTTCCTTGCTCACCCTGTTTGATTCAGTCTGTTAAAAGAAGACAGAACGCCACGGAGTATGGAACTATAGGAATACTTATATCAGCTGATAATACGATGCTATGAAGAACAGTCTCTTCTTTGCCTCTCTCAGGCCCCTTTGCCAAGTCTCTGCTAACCATGACTGCTTCTGAGGCAGTCTAATCAGTCTGAGGCCTATCTCCAAACAACAGGTATTAGAGGACTCTTCAGATGTTTCACTAGAAACACTTCTAACAGCTATTCACACTCAACCACCTAATTTTGATTCATCTGGATCAAAGCTGAATCTGGTCTCATCAGAGGTGTTCCATGCAGAACAAAGGACCTGAATGCAGAACAATGTGTGAGAGATCAAGGGAGAATATTAAAGAAGCAGAAGTTCAGAATGAGAACATGGGATTGCAACTCTGGCAGGGGTTTGAATAAAATACAGCAATTTTCTACACTGAAAAACTGAGGGCATGGAAAACTTTTTAAAGCTTACAGAGATATTAGGTATTTTGGAATCTGTGGAAAAGAGGAGTTAGTTCTTTGAAATACTTTCCAGGGTACTGAATTGTCTTCTCAAATTTCAGCTCTCTACCCTATTAGATAGTCTAAAAATAGGCCGCATACCTTTCAAATCTCTCCCAGTTTAACAAGTGTCTGCTTTAGCTGTCTCAACAAGAATAGTCCCATGGTAATTTTAGCAATACCATAGGAGTGGTATTAAGACTATGATACGGAGGAGGAGGGAAAACATACTACTTGTAAAGAAATTGATCTTTACTTTCCTCAATATCAGCAGAACTACTCAAAATTGTACCACATGGAATTCTTGTTTCTAGGTTTCCAAGTTTCCCACAAAATTGAAGATTAAAGATTAAAAAAAACAAAACAAAAAAACCCACTTTTTTTGTAAACTAGGATTTATTTTATCCACACAATCAGTTCAAAAGGATGCTTGTTGAAATGGAGAGGACAGTGTGGG
This sequence comes from Lepidochelys olivacea, assembly GCF_965140295.1. Lineage (NCBI taxonomy): Eukaryota > Metazoa > Chordata > Testudines > Cheloniidae > Lepidochelys > Lepidochelys olivacea. The sequence continues at coordinate 212,338,845 of NC_140413.1, read as the reverse complement.
TCTTGATGAGGCTGTGTCAGATAATTCTTTGTTGCCTGACTACAAAGGTTTGTTGGTTTTTAAACCTCTCCTTTTCTTTTGCCATTTTTTGTTTCCATATTCGATGGCAAACCAATAGCTTGTGTGTCTGTCTCTTTCCATGCCTAAATGCAATGGGCCCAGTTCACATACCCTTCCTCACACTGACTAGCACATGAGCTGTTCCAGTGGATTCTGTAAGGAGCTGGGTAACTGGGATGGCAGGGTTGGACTATGCTGGGAGAGGGATCCTGGGGGGAGTGCAATTAGAGTCAGTGACACTGATGTTGTTACTGGGGCATTGTGATTGTGGGGGGGTGGTAATTGACATCATCTGTTATTTGGAGAGTGAGGTCATAGAGTGTAAGGCCAGAAGGGACCGCCAGGTCATCTAGTCTGACCTCCTTCCTAGCACAGGCCGCTAAACCCCCACCCAGTTACCCCTGAATGGAGCCCAATAACCTGTATTAGCCTAAAGTATTACAGCCCTCAGGAGACTAAAATGCAGGGACAGGAAATTGCTAAAGGGCATGTGAAAAAAGGGCATGTAAAAGCTACTAGGCTAGAAAGGAAAGAAAGGCAGCTGAGTAGTAACATTCTTGGTACATAAACAGGCTCTTCTCAAAAAGGGTCTCAAGGTGCTTTATGCCCATTAATAAACAGCAGCGCAACATCTCCCCCATTTCTGGTTCTGCAAAACTAAAGCTGATCCAAACCTGTTACTGAGATGAGACACAAGAGGAATCTTTTATCCCACCCAACCCAGTCTTCCTCTTTGGTGGTTTGGATAATATGAGCCTCAGAGCCCATCCAGCCCTCGTTTTGGTTGGGAAAAAATAAACCCTGACTAATGAGGTTTCACAAAAACAAGACACAAGACTCCTTGGCCCATTTCTAATTAGCACATAGCATCATTTGTTGAAATACAGAGCTGGTGTTACCAGCTGATAGGAGGTAGGGAACATGGTGCTATTGGCTCCATTCCACCTGCTCTTCCCAGTCCTCTCTGAAAGCTCCTGTCAGGTCCTGGGCAGCTCCTTCCTTCCCTGCCAGGCTTCTCTCTGCTCCCTGCAGGGGAACAGGGAACCCAGAGCTGTAGTGGGAAGCACCTCTCTTTCTACCCCCAGCAGCCAGCCAGCAGCCCCTGTCCTGTGGAACATGACCGGAGAGTGAGATGAACGAGGTGTAGAGGCTGATCTGGCTGTGATATGGGAGAGATGGACAGCACAGTGCAGCTAACAACTCTGGGAGTCCTTGGTGAGCCTTCTCTATATGGCTACTGATTCCTTACACTTCTGTCGTGTACCCTTTTCTCTGTCTCCTCAAAGCTCCTCTTCACAGGGAGCTCTCCCCAGGTTGCTGCCCACTCTCCTCACCCCTCTGTACCGGCTCTGTCCTTTGAGGCAAGGTGGAGCTGCAGCAAACATAGGCTCCAGGTGAGGGTGTACCATTGACTGACATAAGGGTGAGACACTATTCTCAATATTATTTTCTAGGCCATCCCTTTACCTCCTCATGTTTTTGTTCTACTGCAGCTGATGTTTAGCGACAGTGGGACAGACACTGAAAAAAGGACTCACAAAAGGGTCCTAACTATTTAAATACACAATACATAATTTCCTATTATGCCAGATGAAAACCTCAAGTTTCACTCTGCATTTTGTTAATGGGTCCCAGTTAATGGTTGCCAATTAAATATCAGGAGTGTCAGAGAAATATGCACTGTGGATCCATGTAAATCCAGAGTAATTTATAGCAATATACCAGATAGCAGAAATTGGAGCTGTATGTTTTATTATCAGTAGCACCAACAGATTAAAATGACAGTAAGAGTAGCATAGCCAAAAGTACATTACTCTCATTTCACTGGTTTTCCATTCACTTATATACCAATATTAGTGGCGCTGAAAAAATCTTTTGGGATCTAAAAGAAACAAAGAAAGGCTTGCCAGACACAGTAACTATTTTGTTTTAAGGGGATTTTAAAAAACCCAATCCAGTGCAGTTAATGTCATACCTACATGAGGTGTAAATAAACCCAACACTCTGCAGGCAGTGGAGAAAGCAAAAATGTGGATTGACACATGTTACTTTTGCACTCCATGAAACTAGAATTCTAGTCCGAGGAAGAAACCTTGGGTTTGCTGAAGTTAAGACTGTAAATATCAGTTACAAGTTGTTATCAAAACATTAGAAAGCCTGAAAATTCAAAGCTAAAGCTATACTTCAAATAACCCACAGCCATCACTGTTACTAGTTAGCTCTTCATCCAGACCTGGATTTCTGCCTGTTCCCTCTGAATCCCAAATACATAGCACAGGGGGAAGATGGCAGAGATCATGTCAGAAAATTAAATTACTTTTTTACCTGGCACTGAAGTTCCCAAGGCAACAAACACAACTGCAGTCACTGAATCCTTCAGGCCAATGGTGCAGCCAAAATGGGATGCCAAGTCCCCGATGAAAGCTGTCAGCAAACCAATCATTAGGATGGAGACGACGAAGCAGGCCCAGCCATTCCAGTAGTCTGTTGGGGGGACGAAGGCGAAAAGGACTTTCCAGAAGACGGTCAGAAAGTGCATCACATAATCAAAGCAGGAGGGCAGCTTCTCTTCCCCACATTCATCATCGTCATCATCCTCGCCTGGAGCAACAACACCAGAGTCTGATTAAACCCAGAGATGCACAGCTAGGTGTCCGGCTCCTGCCTAAGTACTTATATGGCCCTTTGTACTGCACTGTTTGAGCCTCGCCCAGTCAGTAATGGAGTTTATCCTCAACACTCCCCTGCGAAGTAGGGATGTATTATTGTTATTATCACCCCCTTGTTACGGATGGAAAAAAAGTTAGGCCCAGAGAGAATGATGGTGACATTTTCAAAACCACTTAAGTAATTTAGGAAAGTAAATCCCACTGACTTCCAATGAGCTCTGTGCTCCTAAGTGAGCTAGGCAGCACTTGGGAAAATCCCATCCCATGACACTTGTCCAAGGTCACACAAGAGACTGTGGCACAGCAGGCAAGCGAGGCCTATATTTCCCAGAGTTGCTAAGCCTTTGTAGTACTGCTATCTTTTGGGTACAAAACTTGCGACACTCTGAGGGCTGCCGAGCCCTGCCCCCATCATCACAAGCAACCCCATCATACAATCCCACTCATAAATGTGTCCAGCTCTCTCATCAGACAAACTAAGTGTTTGCCCTCACAACTCCTACTGAGAGGCTGTTCCAGAACCTCACCCATCTGATGGCTAGAAATCTACTTCTAACTTCTAGCCAGAATTTGCTCATGGTCAGTTTATCCCCACTTCTTCTTGTGCCACTATTGTCCTCAACCTTAAATAGCTCCACCCTTCCTGGTGTTTACCCTTGATGCAGTTATAGAGAACAAATGTATCCCCCCTTGGCCGTGTCTGTGCTAGGCGAAACAAGCCCAGGCCTTTTAGTACTTGTCTCATACAATAGGCCCTCCAGTCCCCTGATCATCTAGTAGCTCTTCTCTGCACCTCTTCCACCACTGCAGTAGTTGCAACATCCACGGTGTAAGCTGAAGGCCAGGAGGGAAACAGGTTGTTGGTCTCCACTGGAAGCCCCAGATAAATTACTAGAGGGGACTAGCTTCCCCGCCACCCCAAACAGGACTAAGAATATCTGTTAATGGGAAGAAAACCTGGACATTTAGAGTCTGTGATGGCTCTTGGTTTGTTTCAAGGATTAGAGACATTAGAAGCCAGAGAATAGTATCACTGAACTGAACATGGCCAAGAGTGTAGTTACAGGGGCTGAGGAAGATAAAGCTGCTGAAATGAAAGGTAATAAGATCACTGTGTTCTGAATGGTTTCAGAGTAACAGCCATGTTAGTCTGTATTCGCAAAAAGAAAAGGAGTACTTGTGGCACCTTAGAGACTAACCAATTTATTTGAGCATGAGCTTTCGTGAGCTACAGCTCACTTCATGCTCAAATAAATTGGTTAGTCTCTAAGGTGCCACAAGTACTCCTTTTCTTTTTGTGTTCTGAATGGGGCTGGAAGAGGAAGGATGTGGGAGGAGTGAATCTAAACCTGCTCAGAAACCTTCTTTAGGTTCAAATTATTAAATTGTGTTCGGAGCTCCAGTCATAACCCAGGACCATTGTGCTAGGTGCTGCACAAACACAGAAGCTCCCAACCTTCCTTCTCTAGACCACTCTATACGCTTTTATCATTTGCCCTCTTGCTCATCTGTTTTCTGAGGTAACAATCCCAATCTTTTCAACCCACTTTGAATGAGAGTTTTCCCAGGTCCTTGATCATTCTTGTTGCTCTTCTCTGAGCCACTCCAGTTCTGCAATATCCTTTATGAGGTGGGGTGCTCAATACTGCACAGTGTTCCAGATGAGGCGACCCCTCATCTCACTGATTGATATAAAGGCATTATTAGACAATTCTCTGTATTATTCTCCGTCACATACTTTATGCATGTGAACAGTGTGTTAGGTAGTTTGATCGCACTGTGCATTGCACAGAGTCTCTGCTGAGCTGTCTATAATGATGTCCAGGTCCCTTTCCTGTGCAGATACTGTTAATTTAGAACGCTGTAAGGTTTATGAGTAGTTTATACTTCCCCTCCCTGCAAAGTGCATTCCTTTGCATTTATCAACAATGAACTTCAGAGACTGCTGCACTGGGGAGAGAGGTAAAACAAGGTCTAGCCAGGGCCAACCCTTTCCCCGCAGCAACTCCCTGGGCCTAGAACCATGTAGGGAGACCCTCACCAGTCTGGTGAAGTAGACGACCATGTGGCTTTGGTGAAAAGATGCAGAAACAGGAACCAGCCAGAGACTCCAGCTGGTCAGAGCAGGAGCAAAATCAGCCAAATCTGGATTCCCCTGGACATTCAGTTTTGACTGGACTTTCTCTATCCTATGCTGATTAGCTGTTTGCTCCAACCCACCAACTCCCTCCCAGTCTCTTCATCTCAGCTTCACGCTTCCTCTGCTCTGTCCCCTTCACTGCCCTTTTCCCAGCAACATCCCTTCTCCCTTTCCTTGTCTTTCTGTTTAGGTTATCCCCTCCAAACTAAACCTGTGACGGTACTTTACCTCTCACCAACCTGCTGCATGATCTTGGGCAAGTCATTTCCCTCTGTCTCTCTGTTCTGTTTAGGCTGAAAACTCTTTGGGGAAAAGTCTCTTGCAATTTTTTGTTGTTGCTGTTGTTCAGCACCTAGCATAATGAAGCTCTGATCTCATCTGTCTAGGTCTTCATGAAACACAAATAATATTTAATATTGTTTTGGTCAGCTTCCCTATCCTCCACAGGATGTATCCTTTGCAATCTCTTAACCATCTGCCATTGAGTTACTGTGTGTCTGCTGTGGAAGTGGAAAGGTGCAGCAGTTCTGTCTGTTTTAAGGGTGTTTGTCATGCTGAGTTGTCAGCATGTCCCCCAGGTAAAGGGGTGATTTGCCTCCTGCCTAACTGGTCTGAATTCTTAGGGGTACTGAACTTCTGCCTGGCAGGAAAGACACATTGCTGAGCTGAGAATTCCAGGGTGGGATTTAGTCCAACAGCACAATGCACTAACACACCAACGCACAAGAGACCTGAAGAGCAGGTTCTCTCTCTCTCCAACAGAGCTGGTCTTAAAACACGTGACCTCACCCACCTTGTCTCTTTTACATACAAAGAGAATCTGCAGAACCAAATCTGGCACATTTCCCCCTCTTGACTTCAGGAGGCTGCTGCTCTTCTAATTTCTCTTTGATTTGCCCAAAGCACTAGTTTAATGGGATCAGAGACAATGTTTAGCCTACTACGTCCATCTGGGAGGTGTGTCGTGACTCATGGTCAGTGTACTTCCCTTCTTCCCAATGCTCTAGACTTTGATTTCTAGTCTGTCTTGACATCCACTCTCCATGGCTTTCCAGGCAGAGGATGCTGACAGGTCTGATGGGCTGGTAACATGCTGACTTACTCAAGGGTCTCTGACAGCACGGCTTGCATTCCTCAGTATTGAAATTTAAGTTCCAAGGCAATAAACAGCTTCCATGAATCATAGCTGACTAACTGTAGCCAGGCTTCACTAGTTGAGCAGAGATGCTAAAGGATGCTCTTATGGTGAAGGCAGGTGAGGGATGCAGGAGATCAGTGTATGATCCCCAGCTCTGGCAAAGACACCCCGTGTGACTTTTGGTACGTCACTTGATTTCTGTGCCTCATTTCCCCAGCTGTACAATGGGGATTGTAAATGGCACCTTTATCCCTCGTCTATCTGAACTGTGAGCTCTTTGGGGCAGGACTATCTTTACTCTGGATACGTACAGCGCCTAGCCCACTAAGGCCTCAATCTTGGTCAGGGTCTCTGGGCACTAGCCAAGAGGTGGGAGGTTCACATCTGTGTCAAGTCCATTTCCTCTGGAACACTGACCTAGATTTTCAAAAGCAGCTAGTGATTTCGTGTGCCCAACAAGAGACAGCTTAAAGGGATTGTCAGAGCAGGGGCTCAGACCTTCTGAAAATCAGTTCTCTTTAAGGTGCCTCTCATTAGACACCCACAATTCCTGGCCATTTATGAAAAAGTTAAGGCCATTACTTTCTTTTTCTCCTTTTGTTTCCTACACCATGGCCCTATGTGCAGTGATGAGCTGCCAAAATCTTAACAACCAGTTCCCTATAAAAAGTTCTGATTTAAGGGATGTGCCCCAGTATGTATTTTTTGTACCAACAGGGCTATCATACATCCGTATTTTCCCGGGAGGAATTTTTAAAATTTAAAAATTCCTCCTGGACTGCGCTTTAAGAACCAAAAAGTCTGACCTGTCCGGGAAAATACAGGTGTGTGTTAACCCTGCCGAAAGTTCTTTTTAAAAAAGATGGGCCTGAACTAGAAATGAGCTCCGTTTCACATGTGTGGGTCCCCGCTACTCCCTGGGGGTATGCTCGGGTGACCAGATGTCCCGATTTTATAGGGACAATCCTGGTTTTGGGGTCTTTTTCTTATATATGTAACCCTTCTGCCCGTCAGAGTTGGCAGCAACAAGGGCCGGGTTCAATATCTAGGGGTTCCATTCCAATAACACAATGCAAACCGGCTCGAGCCCCCACCCAGTGACCTGGGAAAATATATACCACCCCCGCTGGGCGCCTCCAAGAGGCAATACTTCCCCTCTCGCAAGCACATAGTCTGAGTGTAGCAAAAGTCTTTTAATAACAGAGAGAAACAATGTGGCATTATGTTGGGGAAACACCACCAACAGGATTCATAACACAACCCATGAGCAAAAACAACCCCACCCCAGGCAAATTGGGGCATGCCCTTTTCCCTTTGGTTCTTGAGTCCAGCAACCCCAAATCACCCAAAGCCCCAAAAGTCCAATGCCCCAAAAGTCTCTGTCCCTGGTCAGGGCAGCCCCAGAGTTCGAAAGTTTATCGGCGGAGCTTTACCTCCCAACCTGGGTGGAAATGGGACGGGGGTAAGAGGCACCTTACGTGATCTGAAGCTGACCGCCCCATAGCTCCATAGCGGCGCTCCGCCAGCCGCCCCACAAACTCCTTCGCTCAGCTGCGCTCCGCTCCGCCAGCCGCCCCACGAACTCCTTCGCTCAGCTGCCCCACGAACTCAGCTCCACGGCCCACAAGCAGCTCCTGCCATCCACACACTGCTCCGCGTCGAACTGCTTCACCAGCCGTCCCGCAAACTGCTCCACAATATATCTTCAGGCTCCCCCACTACTTAACACAACACTCAGTGATTTCAGCTCTTAGGTGAATTCAGCTTATAGTAGGGGAGCCCCAGTGCTGGTGCACTGTCAGCCCAAAGTGAGCTCAGCAGCCTATAACTAGACTTCTAATGAAATCAAAATTAGCTCTGATATTCCACAGTGGAGAGAGGAGGAAGTGCAATCAGCATGTAAGGCCCTCACCAAGGGGCCCATGCCACCAAGTACTACTACTTGTCCCCAGCCTCTCTCCATTCACACAGTTTTGGAACCCATGACCCTTGCCTAGCGAGTGCTACTTAGTTGATGGTGAATCCCTCCATCATAACAAAAGGCCACGTACAGTTCCAAGCACAGTTCCCATAATCAGGGTAATAACAATTTATTCTTCCTGCCCCAATAACAGAGACACTGGGGATCCCACAGCAGCCAAAGTGACCATTTGGGCAGCTATGGTCTCATTCTAGGCGTGGTGGGTGTGCCTATGCAAATGAGATCAGCCCCTGAAGTTCTTTTCCACAACTTGCCACACCTCACCACCAGATGTCAGGGTGGAGCTCATCCTGACACTGCTTACATATAGGCTCCTATTATTCCCCCCCCCCCCCCCCCGCCGTCCTGATTTTTCACACTTGCTCCCTGGTCACCCTAGGGTGTGACCATGTGTGGGTCCCAGTTGCTCCCTGTCCCCCTCATTGAAGCAGATGTGCAGGGTTACTGCCCTGAGAACTACAGGGCACCAGTGGATGTGGGGTCAGCTGCAGACAGGGCCGTGGGGCAGGGCTAGCTGGAGGCAGGGGGTGCAGGGCTGGCTGCAGGCAGAGCAGAGGGTGCGGGGTTGGCTGGAGACAGGAGGGTGCGGGGTTGGCTGGAGGTAGGGACTGGCTGCGGGCAGGGCAGGGGGGTGCAGAGCTGGCTGGAGACAGGTGCTGGCTGCGGGCAGGATGTGTGGGGGTGGTTGGAGGCAGGGGATGGCTGCGGGTAGGGCAGGGGATGTGTGCAGCAGGGGTTGGCTGGATACAGGGCAAGGGGTGCGGCAGGGGCTGACTGCAGGCAGAGGGTGCAGGGCTGGCTGGAGACAGGGCAGGGGGTGCGTGCGGCAGGGCCTGGCTGCAGGCAGGGCAGGGAGTGCATGCGGCAGGGGCTGGCTGCAGGCAGGGCAGGGAGTGCAGGGGTGGTTGGAGACGGGGGCTGGTGTAGGCAGGGCAGGGGGTGCGGCAGGGGCTGGCTGGAGGCAGAGGGTGACTGGCTGCGAGCAGGGGGTGCGGGATGGCTGGAGGCAGGGGCTGGCTGCGGGCAAGGGGTGCGGGGGTGGCTGGAGGCACGGCAGGGGGTGCGGCAGGGGACTGGCTGTGGGTGGGGGGTGCAGCAGGGGGCTGGCTGCAGGTGAGGGGCTGGTGTGGGCAGGGCAGGGGATGCGGTAGGGGCTGGTTGGAGGCAGGGGGTGGCTGGAGACGGGGGCTGGCTGCAGGCAGGAGGTGCAGGGGCGGCTGGAGGCAGGGTGGGGGTGCAGCAGGGGCTGGCTGCAGGGCAGGAGGTGCGGGGGAGGCTGGAGGCAGGGGGTGCAGCAGGGAGTGGCTGCGGGCAGGGGGTGGCTGGAGACGGGGGCTGGCGGCAGGGCAGGGGGGCGGGGGTGGCTGGAGGCAGGGGATGGCTGCAGGGCAGTGGGCGCGGCAGGGGCTGGCTGCGGGCAGGGCAGGGGGTGCGGCGGGGGCGGCTGGAGGCAGGGGCTGGCTGCAGGCAGGGGGTGTGGGGGCGGCTGGAGGCGGGGGCTGGCTGGAGATGGGGCGCAGGGGGTGCAGGGGTGGCTGCAGGCAGAGGGTGCAGGGGGTGGCTGCAGGCAGGGCAGTGGGCGTGGCAGGGGCTGGCTGCGGGCAGGGGGTGCAGGGGTGGCTGGAGACGGGCTGGCTGTAGGCAGGGCAGGGGGTGCAGGGGCAGCTGGAGGCAGGGCAGGGGGTGTGGCGGGGGTGGCTGGAGGCAGGGCGCAGGGGGTGCAGGGCTGGCTGCAGGCAGGGTAGTGGGCGTGGCAGGGGCTGGCTGCGGGCAGGGGGTGCAGGAGGTGCAGGGCGTGGCTGGAGACAGGGGCTGGCTGTAGGCAGGGCAGGGGGTGCGGGGGCAGCTGGAGGCAGGGCAGGGGGTGTGGCGGGGGTGGCTGGAGGCGGGGCGCAGGGGGTGCGGGGCTGGCTGCGGGCAGGGGGTGCGGGGCTGGCTGGAGACAGGGGCTGGCTGTAGGCAGGGCAGGGGGTGCAGGGGCAGCTGGAGGCAGGGCAGGGGGTGTGGCAGGGGCTGGCTGGAGGCGGGGGCTGGCTGGAGGCGGGGCGCAGGGGGTGCGGGGCTGGCTGCAGGCAGCGGGTGCAGGGGGTGGCTGCAGGCAGGGGCTGGCTGCGGGCAGGGTGCTGGGCGCTCACGGGGAGAGCGGCTCGGAGTGGCCCGAGCAGCAGGACGGAGCCCAGGCCCAGCAGAGCAGCTGGGGACCCCCCAGGCAGCAGCGGGAGCCCCGGGGCCAGGGGAGCAGCAGCACCAGGGCTCGTGCCCAGGGCCAGGTGGCAGCCCACATGGCTCCCGCGGCGCCCCTGGCGGCCGGAGGAGGAATTGCATCACTTCCTGGCCAGAGCTCATCAAAGCCTCAGCGCCCCCTGCGGGGAAGCAGGTTAACAACTGGTTCTAAAACTGCTTCAAAATTTAACAACCGGTTCGCGGGAACTGGCTCCAGCTCACCACTGCCTACGTGTATGTAGCTCTAGGTACACAGAACACCTAGTCACAGCTGCTCCACAAGGACAGAGCAGAGAAGCTCTTGCAAAAAGGGAGAAACTCATGTTTCAGCGTGCAAAGGAAAAACAAATGTAATGATGTCACTTGGCTAAATCACAATGGCAAAAGGTGGTGGCATTTATATCTCCCCTCTCCTACACCAAGAGTTGTACAATACACCAGATCACAACTTTTGTGCTGGTCAGAAATTCCTTAAACTGAAACTTAAACAACTCGCCCAAAGTTTTATGGACTGTATTCATTTCCTAATGAAATCAATAGGAGTATTTGCATTGACCTTGATGAGAGCTAAACTGCACTAAACCAAACTGTGCAACAGGGCATCCTAAGGATGTAGTGAGTGGTAATTAACAACTAGCTTGCGCTTGAAGGGGTAACTTGCAGTTGTCCTTTTAAACATCTGAGATCCAACTTTTCCCTTAGGTGTGTGTGGCTAGCAACAGGAGCTGCACATGGGCATCCAAGCACAGAATCTGCATCTCATCATTTTCCTGCAATGCAGTTTCAGTCTGTGCAACAGAGTTGCAGGTTAATTTCACTGAAATTTTGAAATGCTATATGCTGCCTCCAGTAATAAGGCAGGCAGAGCAGCAGATGTTTTAGGAATAAGTTCTTCCAGGACCTTAGAAATCAAAGGGGCAATAAGCCAAGGAGGACACTCAGGTTGACTTCAGTCAGTGAACGATCAGGTCCTAGCTGGTCAAATATACCTAATTTAAAGGAACTATTTGCACTAGCTCTAATGTTTGCACAAGAACCTTTTATCTAGAGAGTCAGGAGAAGGGTCTCTTAGTTGTTAGGAAGGCTATAAGTATTGTAATAATGGTGTGCAATTTTCTTAAGCCCCAACTGCTTGCCTGTGTGAGCATTTTCCTTTCCATATCTCTTTATGCAATGGTGGCACTTCTTTTGTGTTTAATTTAAAAGGAAAAATGTATAAAGACCCCTACAAGGAGTGTAAAACGATGTTGCTGTGTATTATGTATTTATTTGTGAGCACCAACTAAAACTGCATTCAAATGGTGGCACAACAACATAACAAAAGAATTACTGGGAGCTACTTCTGGTTTAGTTTTTGTTCTGTTGCCACACATAACAAAAGCAGCTTTCTAGCACCAATTGCTAGTGTTGGTATGGAAGGATGCCAGACTGAGAATTTGGCTGCCCAATATAGCATTTGGTTTTGGAGGAAAAAGCTAATACTAGAAAACACAAATACACCACCCATACAAACCAACATACCTTCCAGAAAAGGAATAGAGATTACACTTTTCAAAAGTTTTTGTTGAGTTGAAAAGTTGAAAAAATGTCAAGTAGAAACTAAACTACACTAATGTTTTGACGTTGCCAAAAATGAAACAGTCCATTTTGTTTCAACCCCAAAATTTTTGTTTTGCTTTGCAGGAATCTTGAGGAAAAAAAGCAAGTGACCAGGGAAGATACACAAACTGCTAGAGTAGATTTAGGCCATGTCTACACTAGAGCTGTACTGATACAGCTGCGCCACTGTAAGATCTCTCATGTAGTCACTCTATGCTAACGAGAGGGAGCTCTCCCATCGACATAATTAATCCACCCCAGTGAGTGGCAGTAGCTATGTCGGTGGGAAATGCTCTCCCATCGACGTAGTGCTGTGCCCACTAGTGCTTAGGCCGGTGCAACTTAGGTCGCTCGGGGGAGGAGTGGGAGTGGAAAGTTCACCCCCATGAACAACATAAATGGTAGTTGCTAGTGACATCCAACCCCTGCAGGTGCAAGGAAGGCTGAGACCCTGGCCAGGAATGTGAGGAGAAGGACGAGCCCCTAAGTGCAGAGGAAGCTACCTCACTGCTGAATGGCTCTGTTCCCAGACAGAAAATGTTCACAGCATCCCACATTCATGGGCTCCTCCTCCTTCTTGCAGTCCTGGCCAGTGGTCTCTGCTACGCAGGGCCAGGACCACAACCTCCCCTGCACCTTGGCCATGCAGGTGCCCAAACCCCAACCCTGCCCCCTAATTTTCTGGAACTGTAAAAATAAAAATGGTTAAAAATTAAAAAAAAAAAAATGAAAATTGATATTAGTTTTCTAAACAAAAAAGTAAAAGTAGAATTCTGCTAAGCCTACTTGTAAAGGTAGGCACCCGCGCCTCCTCTGGTTATATTGTGAATCTCCTCCCCTGGAATTTTTGCTCAAAATGCATGAAAAGCAAAACGAGGTTTTTTGGATTGAAATGAAGTGTTTCACTTCAACATTATCAAAATGGCCTGGCTTGGTTGAAACTAGCCCATGAATTATACATGAAGTTGTGAAGAGTTTTGGCTGACCCCAAACTAATATTTGATTTGCCTAAAAAATGCAGTCTGAAAAAATCTTGTCCAGCTCTAATTAACACCCAGTGAGGTATAAAGGAGATTAAGCTTTAGAATAGAAGAGACAGTTGAAACTGGTGAAAGTTTTCCAGCTACATTCTGTAGGATATTTTTCCTGGATTCATTCCACCTGGCTTATAAGCCCTCCAAACTTTGTGGGTCTAAATGTTTTTCACAAATCAAACTATGGAATCTGTGTCTCACTCAACACTTCAAGATTTTGCAATTTTGCACATACAAAATTTTGCACTGAAACACCACAGCAGCATCAATCGGCAACTTTGAGTGGTAGACAGAAGACAAGGAGAGGGAAAGCAACGCAGAGGAAAGTCACAAACATGCAGGACCAAACTGTGGCAAACAGCATCCCCATGTTTCAGGTGGGACAGAGCAGTGCTTCATTCAACATGCACCTTAAAGCACAATGTTTAATATGGTAGAAATAAATAATAGGAAGCTTGATTTTATTACCTTGGTAGACGACAAAGGAAACTCCAAACAAACTCTGCTATGTACTGGGGTGGAGGTGGGGAATTTATTTAAGTCTGAATCCTGTGCAGTTCTTAGCTGATCCCACAAAGACTGGGCTGGCTAGACACATCTCTGCTAGCATTATAATTTTGCAACAGGCATTTTAAAATATCTAGAGAGCTGTGAGGCAGTGGAGCTGTCGCACAGTTAAAATCTTTAGGGAGATGATGAAACAGATTTTTAAAAATGAATCTGAGTGTGGCTGTCACAATATTGGTCTGGATCTGTCTGTCATTTTTCTGAGGGTTAATAATGAACCTCTCTAGAAGAGCTAGGATAGAGGTTGCTAGGTTGCTTAGAGAGCCATATGCACCCACTCTGAGATGTTAGGCCAAACAACTACCAGGCATCTTTGCTGCAAGAGAAAGTTTCCAACCCTAAAAATAATAAAAATGTAACATTTTGCTCTTTAGTCACCCATGTTGTAGCTCAACTGCAAGGTATGCAGGAATGACTGGCTGGGGGAACCTGTCTGTGGCTTTTGTTATACAGAAAGCCAGACCAGACAATCACAATTGTCTCTTTTGGCCTTAAAACTCCATGAATCATGTATTAACTTTCCTGAATCTAATAAGCACACTGCTACAGAGAGCTAGCCTATATATTCTAAACACGTTATGTCCAAGCTTGATGTTCCTCCTAGCTGTACATCTGGAGTACAGCTGCACTACTGCCAACCCCAAGTGTAAAGAAAAGAAAAAACAACCATGAATCAAGCCCGCCCAAAATCATGAGATTTAATATAATTAATTAGTTAATTAAATAATAATGCTGTTGGGATTATTATTTTCCTTCTGGGTTTTGAGCCTTCATGGTGTGCTCAGGTCACAGGTTCAAGTTTGTCTCTGCAATCAAGAGAGCTAGAATATTACTTTTTTTTTTTTTTTTTTTTAAATGAAGGCTGAGATTCTCCCTGTGATCACAAGACTCCAGGGGCTGGGCTTTAAGAAACATCAAATATTGCCAGAATCATGATTAAAAAAAAAAAAAAAATCACAAGACCTGGCAACACTGTTAAAAATGCTCAATGTCTGCTCCCCACCCCAATTGTAGAAGCCAGTGCAAGATTTTAAGGGGAACTCTCACCCATCTCTGTGTAGGGAGACTGCATGGGGACAGACAACTAAATCTCTCCCCCTCCCCATGTATGCTAACAGAAATAAGCCCCCATCCCCCTGTTAGATGACACAGAAGAGCCCCTAGGCCTGCCTCCTGGCAGCATTAGGAGGAGAGAGCAGCACAGAGGCCCTGGGGTGCAGCCAATGGGAGTACCCACACATAAGATGGCTGGAGGGGCGCACACTAACAAACAGCCATGCTCCCAAGGTACGGTGTAGGGAAGGTAAAGGAGGAAGCACACACGCCCCACCCCCAAGGTGGGGAAAAACCTCTTTTCAAAGTGCTGCAGCAGCTAAATGTGATGGAATGGGGTGGTGGGAGAAGGGCTGCATATTTGTGGTCAGTATATTTATGTCTGCATCTGTAATTTTCACTCCATGCATCTGAAGAAGTGGGGTTTTTACCCACGAAAGCTTATGCTCAAATAAATCTGTTAGTCTTTAAGGTGCCACCGGACTTCTTGTTGTTTTTGTGGACACAAACTAACACGGCTACCCCCTGATACATTCAGATCTAGGTAGCCTATAATCTGATCCCAAATGCCTCATTTCTGATTATTAAAAAAGTATTAAATCTCCATTAGGATTATCATTCATCATCTCTATCAATCAACTTTTCTGAGTGAATGATGGGTGTATATTCAAATATATAATAGAAATTTGGTCTCTCTTTCTACATACAGACACATCCTAAACTATGTCTATTACTGCAATGATAACTGCACACCTGTGGTTGCCTTTGCTATAATAAGGGATGCGATAAATAATTTATTTTGGATTAGGTTATTTTGCCTGTAAACTCTTGGGCAGGAGCTGACTTTTACTGTGTTTGTGCAACACAATTGGGCCCTGATCTTGGTTTGGGCCTCTCAGAGCTACTGTAATACACATAATAAAAATCCAAGAGCTTTTGTGAGGATGGAGTTTTAAAAGTGAAGTCATGACCTGAAAGTTTTGTCTCCAGATACAATGAAAGACAATAAAACTTTCTCTTCTAAATGAATCACACATGAAAGCGAACAGCTATCAAGTTCTCCATTTAAGACATAGGGGAACTTTCTCCCTATAATCAGGATACCTCAGTTATGTAATGACTAAAAAAAGGGAATCCCCCATAAGAGGGGCTAGAGACATTAATCTGTCACTTCAGTGTTATGTAGTTATTGATATTGAGCCAGCATTTATAAGACAATGAGACCATAACATTCATTACAATCAGAGCTGTTAATAAATATGTTTGAAGTGCCTACTTATCTGAAGGACAGGGAAAAATATCTGTTCACTATTTGTTTTTCTGTTAAACTTTATAATAAAATGTAAGATAGACAGCTTTGCTCAGAATGGAAGGAAATTACTTAAGACAACTCAAGGACATTAGATTTTGAACTCCGCAGTAAGTAGCATTGGTTTGTTTTTTTTTGTTTTGTTTTTTTGCGGAGAAGGCAATCTGTACAGATATATGTTTTAAAAGAATACATTTGAAACTTTATCAGACTTTAAATCATGCATATTAAACGCTCAGATTAAGGGCAAATTAAATATCAGTTGTGGGCTTCACTTGTTATGACATGTAATTATCACTCTGAAATAGGGGAACACTATGAGTGGGATTTTCAAGAGCACCTACAAAATGGGAGGGGCTGCAGGAGCTCTGAAGGACAGGGTTAGAATTTAAGATGATCTGGACAAACTGAAGAAATGGTCTGAAATAAATAGGATGAAATTCAATAAGGAAAAATGCAAAGTACTCCACTTTGGAAGGAACAATCAATTGCACCAACACAAAATGGGACAAGACTGCCCAGGAAGGAGTATTGAAGAAAAAGATCTGGGGGTTATAGTGGATTACAAATTAAATATGAGTCAACAATGTAATACTGTAAAAAAAAAAAAAAAAGACCATCACTCTGGGATGTGTTAGCAGGCGTGTTGTAAACAAGACATGAGAAGTAATTCTTCCGCTCTACTCAGCACTGATAAGGCCTCAGCTAGGGCACCACACTTTGGGAAAGATGTGGACAAACTGTAGAAAGTTCAGAGGAGACAAACAAAAATGATGAAAAAAAAAAAATCTAGAGAATGACCTACAAGAAAAATTGGGTTTGTTTAGTCTGGAGAAGAGACGATTGAGGCGGGGACATGAGAGTAGTCTTCAAGTACGTAAAAGTTTGTTATAAAGAGGAGGGTGATAAATTGTTCTCCTTATCCACTGAGGACAGAGCAAGACGTAAAGGTCTTAAATTGCAGCAAGGTGAGATATTAGGAAAAAAAACATTCCTGTCAGGGTGGTTAACCACTGGAACAAATTACCTAGGAGGGTTGTGGAATCTCCATCATTGGAGGTTTTTAAGAGCAGGTTAGACAGACATGTGTCAGGGATGGTCTAGAATACTTAGTCCTGCCTCAGTGCAGGGGACAGGACTAGATGACCTATCGGAGTCACTTCCAGCCCTATGTTTCTATGATTGTATAACTTTTGCTCCTGAGTTATGTAGATTCTTTTGAAAATCCCAGTCTATAAACTCAGAATCTTTAGTGGTAGTTACAAGACAAAAAGAGCCGTGACCTACTGTGAACTTCCTTCTAGCTCTAGCAGAGCAGCCAGCATGGATCACCAATGAAATGCCCAAATATCAGAATTAGAGAGATTATAGAATTCTACATCCTATTCCAGAAATTCATTTCCAGTATGCTGTAACATTTCCAAACTACAGCAGTATTCACTACCCCCCAAAAAAAAAATCTAGCTGTTAACTGCTACATAATAAAATTAAACACAGAAACTTATCAGGTCTACAGAAACTTTATACTGTGACAAAGCTCTGTCCTTGTCTCCGTGGGTCCCACGTTTTCTGGGAGATTTTGCTAGCCTCAGAGGCTCACTGTGTCCATCCACATAACCCTTCTCTCTCTATAGACAAGGGTCACAGTCTACTGAGCCATTTTCATCATAAGCCAGCAAGGGAGGTGAGAAGAAGCTATCCTCCCTTGCACAGTCTCTGTTGCCTCCCAGTCTCAATAATTAATTGGGGGGGGCAGCAAAGGGGGGAGCCCGGGCCCACCCTCTACTCTGGTCTCTAGCCCACAGACCCTAATAGTATCAGCTATGGTAGTTGACCTTTTAGAAACATGACATGTACAATTCCCTGGGCTACTTCCCCACAGCAGCCCCCACTTCCTCAAGCTCCACTTCACCCTTACCTCAAAGCCTCCTTCCTTGTGCCTGACTTGGTGTGTACTACTCAGTCTCTCCAACAGCACAACTTCCTCCCACAGCTCCTGACATGCACATCCACCTGACTGGCTGGGAGGCTTTTAACTAGTTTCAGCCAGCCCCTGCCTGGCTTCAGGTGTCCCAATCAACCTAGCATTCTCCCTGCCTTCTGGAAAGTTCTTAATTGGCCCCAGGTGTCTTAATTGACCTGGAGCAGCTGCCATTTAACTTATCCTGGTACCAGGGATTTGTTTAGCCTGGAGCTAATATATCTATCTCCCACTACTTTTCTATAGCCATCTGGCCTTGCCCTGTCACAATATCTAGAACACCAAACAGATCAATCCTTTCTACTCTATTCCTAGCCATATTCTCCTTCTCTACCAGTACATCACACAATGAGAAAATGTATAGAACTCTGACACAGCTTAGTGTACACTGAAATTGTAGTCCTTTATAAACTTCAGCTTCCTATTTCACACAGAGTGTATTAACTCAGCAGTGTGCAACCAGCAGCACATTTCCATTACAGAATGAAGCCAGGGGAGACATGTACCGCACAGCGGGCAGTATGAAATGCCAGGGGTGTTAATAAATGAATGTGGATTATGTGGCAGACAAGAACTGGGTGGGTGCCTTATTTTGAACTGGCTATATCCCTGGCAGGGATGGCCTTTATGTGCTGTGTTTATAGAGTGCCTAGCACAGTGCAGTTCTGGGCTCCTAGGCACTATAGCTATACAAACGACAATATCCTGTCATAACTCACTCTCTGATTTAAGAGGAATTCCCCCTCTCATTGATCCCAGCAGTCACATATTTTATTATCAATAATATTTTGCAGTACAGAAGTTCCCCAAACTTGGTTGGGGATCTATTATGTAGGCACAGAGTAAGAAAGAGGTTGCAAGCGCTTTGGGTCAGAGACTTAATAGACAAAGGGTGAGAAAGGAAACCAGGGTGACAGAACCTTCCCAAAGCAGGCCAGAGGCAGGACTTGCACGCTAGGCTCGTGTTCTAGGCCACAGGGCCATGCTGCCTCAGGCCATGCTGTCAGTTCTGATTTCTCTTAGCAACGTCCCCACGCTGTCGTGGCTGCTTGGTGGAATACGCTGTGTTGTGAATCAAGCTTTGCATGGCTGAGTGTGCTGTGGGTACAGGAGCTCACCTAGGCTTGTCACATTTGACTTTTCGGATTGAAGGAGCTTTCTTCTTACAGACACTAACTAGAAAGCACCACATCTCCTCTGCATTCCTGCTGTCACTCAGGGCTTTATTTATATTATAATAGCAATACAAGGTAGTGTTTGGGAAGAAACAGTGGAGACAAATAACAGGGGATCTCACTTGGGCCTGGAATCCAATTAGGAGCTGACACCTCAACTGCTAGAAGAGGGCCTCATCCTCCCTGATTCAACTAACCTCATTATCCCTAGCCTGATTCTTGCTTGCATATTTATACCTGCCTCTGGAAATTTCCACTACATGCATCCGACAAAGTGGGTATTCACCCAGGAAAGCTTATGCTCTTTTAGTCTATAAGGTGCCACAGGACTCTTTGCTGCTTTTACAGATCCAGACTAACACGGCTACCCCTCCGATACTTGAGCTGGGTCCTGTTGCTCAAATGACAAGGAGACTTTAAAACAAGGCTCTCATCTTCCACCCAGGCACACACCCCTAGACAAGACAGCTGCCCACAGCAGACTCAGTACATAGGTAGCACTACAATTTCTTCCAAGTTGTCTCCTCTGGGTGCAGCGACGCTGGCAAAGCAGGCTGGGGGTTCGTGCCGCTCCCCTGGTTCTCCCAGATGGCCCAGCTCCACCAGCAATGCACAACAGCTCACCAGGCTGCCAGTCCCAGCTTCTCAGCTGAGGCCTCCCAGCTGCACGCATCTTGCCCTGGTATCACAGTTATCCGCAGCAGGCACATCAAGAGCTCGTCTCTCATTCACTCCCTGGCCTGCCTCTGCCAAGTCCCAGGAATCCACCTAGCCAGGGTTTTCTTTACAGCATTTTCTGAGACCGAATGCGAGAGGCTTGATCCTTCCATGGAGTCAGTGCTCAGTGCTTTCTGTGGTTTGTTTGGGAGCATGATGCCCCAGCAGTCAGCTCTCAGCACTGCATGGCCCCACACTGAACTTCTGACTCATCACTATTCTGCACAGTGACAACAGTGGCCCTGCAGTTAGGTGCCAGCATGGGACTTGGGAGACCTGGGGTCACTTCCCTGCAGTGCCACAGACTTCCTGTGTGAACTTGGCAAATCACTTAGTCTCTCTGTGCCTCAGTTTCCCATCTGTACAATGGGGATAACAGCACAGGGGTGAGGGGAGGGTAGATACATTAGAGACGTGAGGTTCTCAGACTCTGTGGTGACGGGGACCTGTGAAGGGGAATGCTAACAACCTGCGCTGCCGAGAGTGGTCGGGCAGGGCTGTGGCAGGTTGCCTTCTGCCCAGGTATTCCCCTGTCTTACTGTCATTCTGCCCTGCAGTGGTCTGGCCTTCCAGTGACTCAGCCCTCTGGCCAGGTCACTGGCCAGGTCAAGCCCACCCCTTCCGGGGTATGTCTAAAGAGGCCAGTAATGGGCAAGTCCTTAGGATTAAGTGAGGGAGTCAGGGCTTCCCCTGGGGTCTGGGTCTCGTGCTCCAGAGCATTGTATCTTCCCCAACAAGGAACAGAGTTCTGTGGTTGTCCCTCTTTAGGGGTGGGAAAGAGAGCCCAGGGTCCCACTCCACTGGGCTCCAATCCAGGGCCCATCAGAAGGCAGCTAAATCCTGCACCCTGGGGTACTAGGCGGTTGCCTCCCTGCATCACTCCCTACAAGTCCCCTCTCTCCCCACAGAGTAAAGTATAGAACTAAACACCCAAATAAAGTCTCTGACCTTCAGAGAGTCCCAGGTCCCATCTCTGGAGGCTAGGCAGGTCTCAGGCTGCAAGAGCTCCCAGGGTACCCTTCCCAGGAGCTTATCATGCAGGTCAGCTCACTTCCACATCGGCCTCCCACTGAGCTACTCTGCTCCCCTTTTTAAGCACCTCCTCCAGCCAGTGCATGCATTGCTGGTGGGATGAGGAGGAGGGGCACCTGGGCCCAGAGTAGCTTTTTACCCAGCCCTTTCTACTGTGGGGTATGTAACCTCATCATAGGCCACAGAGGCACCCAAGATAGACTTAGCTCTCCACCTTGACTGTGTTTTGTTCTCTCTCTTTTACCACCTCTCTCCCACTCTCAGCACTGCCATTAAATCTATCAGGAGCGTGGGCGGTGACCAGATTTTTTGCTGCCCCAAGAAAAAAAAATGTGCTGCCCTAAGCTCCGAGAGCGCAAGTGCCCAAGCAAAAAAAAAAAAAAAAAAGAAAGAAAGAAAGGGGGGGTGGCCACACTCCGCCCCTGGAACCGTGCCGCCCCCCAGCACGGGCCTGCTTTGCTGGTGCCTAGAGCCAGTCCTGGCAGGGACGCTCCCAAGCCTGTTCAATGGATGCTCACTGAGCTAGGCAGCGGATACTCCCTTTGGTCCCCTATGTAGTAAGGAACAGGCCGTTCCAAAATGTTACCGATTCCATAGCCAGCTATCCGGTATTGCAGCACATTACACAGCCAGCGCACCATTGGGCGGCTGCCATTCTTGTGGCAGGAGATGTTCGAGACCAATGACAATAATTAGGTTTCGGATAAGGATGACTAAGTCAAAATTATTTTCTAAGATACCGAGTTATCCATAGCCTCATTACCGTAGTATCTGAGCACCTCACAATTCTGCATGTATTGATTTTTTCTACACCCCTGGGCAGTAGGGAGCGCTCTTATCCCCATTTTATTGGAGGGGGAATTGAGGCACCCAACTCCCATTGACTTTCAGTGGGGAACTGGACACCTCTCTGCCTCCTAAGCGACTTGTTCAAGATTGCAGAAGAGGTCCCTGGCACAGTGGGGAACTGAACTCCATTCTTGCATGTCTCCAGCAAGTACCCAACCCTTGGACCATCCTTCCTCTCCGGGGTTCCTTTTTCTATCTTCCATTTTATCAAGTAAGAGACCTTCCAGTGCAAACTGTTAGAACTGTCATGGTATTTCAGTGCAAGGTAAAATAAGGAATTCTTTAAGGAAATTATTCATATCCTTTGTCAGATTTAACCACATAACTTCCAGGGACATAGGGAAGGCAATCAACATCAGGCTTGCTAGATGGATGGGGAAGAGCTATATCTTGGGTCACAGCTAAGCTATCCACAAAACCAAAGCTGTGTGAAAAGAAAGATCAGCTGCAGACTGCAAAGGAAAATCCTCTCAGGTGTAGTGAATAAAGTCGGTTGCATGGTATCTTCAACTTAGGCACAGTGAATGACAGCACTGAGATATATGCCTTTCATGTTCTAATCTTTAATTGACAAAATCCACAAGGGAGTAAACAGAACATCTGACTGTCAGTAGCCTTATTGGCAGCCCGTCAATGCAGCAGCACATAGTGCAGACCTAATTTAAGGAGGAGGAAGCTAGCGCAATGTCTTCCTTCAAATGTCTCATTGCTTTGCCGTTTTGTGGAGGAAGGAAACTATGCTATGTAGACCTGAAGAAGGGACATGTGATGTGCACACACCAGCAATACCAAATGATTTCTAAGCACTGAGCAGACAGAGGTGAGATCTGCTCCTCACAAATGAAACATGCCTTTTTGTTTAATCAACCCGTTATGTAATGTCTCCAAATGGAGTCTAGTTAAAATTAATGAAGCTGTTCCTCTCAGAGGAGTCCATGAAGGTGCAAAGTCCAATGCACCAGGCAGACTGCTAACAAGGATGGAGATCATTATTTACTCTGAATGCCTGCCTGGGAAAGTTTCTGACACTCATTTTGTCTTTGTGCTTGGCTACTCTTGGAAGGGACATTGGAAAGCGACAGAAGATAACGCACTGTGCTATGATTTATCACCCTCTTATTTCCATGGTCAGCTGATTGTGGAGCTATGTCATGTCTGGAATTGCAGGAACGTGGCCTATAGCAATTGTCATGATGCACACAGGAGACTCCAGCACAGTGCATGAGAACATGGGGGGAGGAGGAGCAGCTATAGCAGTCCACAGCAGGACCAAGCTGCCCCATCCTGTCAGCCACAGCTGATCAGAAACAGACCCACAAACCATGATCCCAAGCCCATTCATAGGGCGAGACTGTGACTTGGTCTGCGTCCCCAGGCAAGAGAGTAAAGGGACGTAGATATCCCCCACCCCTTACACCTCTGTGTGCACTACCCAGACCCGGGTCTGCACATGGAGCAGTAAGAGGCCACTGTGCACCCACCAGAGCAGGTTGGGGTCGGGCGGGGGGAGACAGATACACAGGGGGATGGAACTGAATGGAGCCTTGACTCTAGCGTTCACTTGTGGCCTGAACAGCAGAGTCAGTGTTGGATTGGAGGGGGCCAATAATTTACTGCAGTTATAGGCCAACAGCAAATTACCACCTCTATCCCTGCTGTGGCACAAGAGGAGGCAGGTAAGAATTGTGGCTCAGAGGGCTGTCTGTGTCACAAGTGTCCTGACATATGTACGCAGATACTGTGAATAACTTTGTTATCTGTTTTGCTTCAGCAGTAATCTGCTGCCACAGACACAGTACAACTGAGACAAAAAAGTGGCTTATCATAATTCATTCCATGTAGAAACAGGAACTTACCAGCGCTGACGGTGATAGCTTCAATAAACTGTTCTCTCCAACTGTTAGTTCCAACCACAAGGGCTAGGTTTGTCTTCTTAATGAGCTTGTCCACAGTATTCTGCAGATGGAGACAAGTATAAATGAATTAAGGGCAATGCTGGCTCAGAACCTGAGATCATGGGCAGAAATCAAAAGCCTTGTGGATTTACATTGTACAGTTATGGATAAGATATTCCACTCAGAACAAGAGCATGAGCAGCAGAAGTGACAATACGTATGCACACAAAATCCCATATTGCATTAAAAAGGTCTGTTTGCTAATCTGCATACCTTCTAATCAGAACTAAAAATCAGCGGTCTCTCCACACTCTTCAGCAGAAGTTTAATGGCAGATGCTGTAGAGAGGACTCCTGTCTTGCTAATGCTTCTTTTGTTACAAAACAGATCAAGGAATTGTGATCTGTATATTTGGAAGCACTGTAAATAATTCAAAGTGAATGAAGTATATTTTTGGGTATCCACTCCTGCTTTTTTACAGCATTTATATGCTTGCTAAATCAGAAACTTCAGTCACTAATGCAGAATCATCATTAATGCTGTAAATGGCTGGCAGAAAATTCTCATTGGAAGTTAATCCAAGCACTCTTCACTGTGTTCTAATGTAACAGGGTGTGGCAAGGCACCTCTCCCACCACATCAGGATTTCTCCCTTGGGGATGCAGGGGGGCAATAAGAGGGGCTGGAGGAAATCACTCCCACTCCAGAGGGTTTACATTCTGGACTTTGGTTTATTTACAGGATTTACCGGTGGGTCTCAGGCTAGGCCTGAATAGTTTCCTTAAGCAAAAACACAGAAGAAATACATCTCCTTGCCCCTAGCAGAGCATTGACTTACTGTGATGACATCTGGTCACTAGTCCTTCCCTGAACAGATGCAAACTCACTGCTTTCCCTGTAGGGAGGTAACCAGCTCTTCACCTAGGCCACACTTTTTCTCCCTGCTGAAACTTTTCTTTCCTTCTTCCCTCTCTCTCTCCTCCCACTCTCACACCAGAACAGGGTTTTTAAAGGTGTGTGTGTAGAAGGTGCTTAATTGACTCAGGTGTATCTAATTAACCTCTGGTAACCTCTTTTCAGTTCATCAGGAAAGGGGCCTGCACATTCCGCCTAACATTCCGTCTTCCGCCACACTCTTCTAGCTGTCAGCTCTGTCACAAGCGGTCACAATGGGCAGCCGAGAGCGCTAGAATGCACGTAGGAGAGACTCTACTGCTTACATGAAACAGTGTGGCTGGTTTATTTTTTATTACCTTTAAAAAAGGGGATTAAATTGTCAGGCTTAGGCCACGATCCTGCACAGGCTTAATTTTACACATTCAGATAAATGAGACTACTCACATGCACAAAGCTAAGCATGTGCGTAGTGTATACAGCATCAGGATTCATGTGCATGAATGTATGCAGGACTGCGGCCACAGTCTCTTTTCTTAAACAGTATTTTATTTTAGTTTGGGCATTTTAAACCCAGATAAGGATTTGGCTTGCCATATTGTTCTGTTCTGTAATAAGTATCTATAGTCTATAACCAATAGAAAAATTATGGAGTTGCATTCCTTATTTCCTTTGCTGTTGCTCCCAGAACCCTGGGAGAATCAAGGCTACTTTGCCACTTGTGATTAACTGATCATTGCTGGTGTGCTGTAATTTTTTCATGCCAGTTTTCATTAGCACATGTACTCTGGAAATCTCTCCTGCGCTGTATCTCCATCTATGTTACTGCTACTGGATTTCCTGCTTTACAACTTTCGAGATGCTTCTCAAACAAACACTCTGTCTGACACAATTAACACTCCCGGGTTTTCTAAACAGTTAAGTTACAGGCAACTGTAGCAACAACTGGACAAATCAACATTCGACTAACTTAGCTGATGCACAGAAAGTTCTATCATGTATCATAGCAAGTACAGCACTTGTGGTTATTTCTTTTGGTAAACAAGAATGATGCGGATCTGGGAGCTGTCTGTATAAGTCTGTGAAAGAGACACCAGGCAGTTATTCAAACCCCAAATTCAGCTTGTATGACAATATTTTCAAGGAAGGTCAATGATAATAAATTCTTACGGTGCTGGCAACCAACATGCAACAGCCTTGTGCTAGTGCATCACATGCTCAAACCTGTATGGTGCGGAGCTCTCAGCCCCTCCAGTCCAGCTGAGCAACGAAGCACACAAGTACTCCCTTTGACTTCAATGGGGCTTCAGTGATTTATAGCACCCAAGGACCTGGTCCTGACGGTGACGCTGAGCAGGCTAATTTTGCTGCCCAAGCCTAGTGAAATGCTAGAAATAAACCCACACCATTGCTGTTGCCAAGTCCACGGTCTTGCTGTTGCCGTGACATCACAGCTAGCTGTTGAGAGGGGACAGTATATACCACAGCTGTGCCTTATTCAGCTACTTGTGCTCCATTTGGGAGCTGGGGGCAGAAACTCTTGCTTTTGCTCCAGAAGCTCCTGATGATGCCTTGAGATGCTCTTATGGGGCCTCTCCCACGGAGGACATAAAGGCCATTAGTGGATTTGATTTTGAAGCATAAAGGCTGTAAATTCAGCAGAACATGAACACATCCTGCCCCTGATGAATTTTTCTGAAGAGCATTGTCTCTGATTACATCTCTACCATATGAAAACTGGGCTCCCAACTCCTTCTGTTCCAATCATCCCCATCCCAACATACCTCTTTATGGTGCCAATTAAGTAGTCTGCCACAATTCAGCAAAGCACTTACGTATTAGCTTCAGAGTGGTAGCCGTGTTAGTCTGTATCAGCAAAAACAACGAGGAGTACATGTGGCACCTTATTGACTGACAAATTTATTTGGGCATAAGCTTTCATGGGCTAAAACCCACTTCATCAGATGCACGGAGTGGAAAATACAGTAGGAAGATTTCATGTACTGCTATATATATCTTCCTACTGTATTTTCCACTCCGTGCATCTGATGAAGTGGATTTTAGCCCACGAAAGCTTATGCCCAAATAAATTTGTCAGTCTATAAGGTGCCACAAGTACTCCTCATTGGTTTTACATATTAGCTTGAATCCCATTGAAGTCACTGGCATGTGCTTGAGTTCTTTGCTGAACAGGGATGGATTTAAGCATGTGTGTCAATGCTTTGGCTGAATCAAGGCCTCAAGCGCTCAATATACTTGCTTCGCAAGGATGATACCTTCCTGTGCACAACATGTGCTTGCCAGATGTGTGCTGACTGGGCATGTAAAAAAGATGGAGCCCTTAGTTTAGCAATCTAATAAAATGCAATTAGAGATGCTAATGTAAATTCAGGGCTTCCATGCCCTGGGTGGAGTGACGCAGACAATTGCTGTACCTTGAACTCATAGGATTCTTCAATAATGACTTCTAGTTTGGTATGTTCTCCCAGTACTGGGCGTCCCATTTCTGCAATGCGGCGCTCTTCCTCCTCTTTGCTCGTCAGCGGCTGTTTCTCTTCATTCTCTTCTGTAAAAAAACAGCCCATTTTTGAGCAACACACAATCTTTCACTTTCTGGCACCGGCTTCTATCAGGGGAATCTCTCTCTAAATGAAAATTTTCTCTGGAACTAAGACACAAGTGACAGATAGTTGCTGGAGTAAGGTAGAGGACATTATGCCTGCGCTGAAAGGTTTTCTGTTGCAGATGGCCAGAAGCGTTAGCAAATGAGATCACTAGCTCATAACTCTTCTGAATTTCAAATCCGTTCCACCCCCACTCAGCTCCTCTTGAATTCAGCCTGGACTATAGGAGAACATTCACAATCTCAGTGATGGATTCTCCTCTGGAGTGGCCATGGTGCCAACTTTTAGGGCAATCAATCTAAGCTGGGATTTTCAAAAAGGCCCCTGTATTGGCCTCTCTCTGCCCCCACTGAAGCCAACAGTGAAATATCCCTTGACTTTGATGGGAGTTGGATCAAGCCAGTGCTGCGCACTTTTGAAAATCAGACCTCTGCATGCAAATCAGGCCATCCAGCTCATATGGAAGGGCTCATCCACCTCAGCCACTCTGCCTATATGTGAGTAATGGGGAACTGAATGCATAGTAAAGGTACACTGAATGAGGCAGGGTCCTGTGGCAAAAAAATAGCACGTACTCATGTATTTAAAGACTGTATCATAATGAACACACACAGGGACAGGGTGTGTGTGTGTGACTTAAGGTTACACAAACCTTACTTCTGGCATTACCTAACTTTTGAGTGCTTGATTTTGCACCCTAAACATTTGAATAATGGAGTATTGTATAGGTAGTGTTACACGCAAAATAATGTCAGCCAGTTTTTCATTGCAGTTAGTTACATCACTGTAAATCTGGAGTAACTCTGATGTCACTAGAGTGACACCTGATAGACTCCAGAATCACTGAGCTTGGAATCTGACTCTTCTAGCCTGCGGTATGCTAAAGGACATAGTACATTGAAAGATAGCTCTTCAGTCACTGTACAATCATGACACAACACTTGTGACAAGGACTGTGCGGCGCCCACATAAGGAACAGGGGCTCTGTATGTCTGTGAGCCCATTATTACCGGTGCATAACGAAGGACTCGGAGCAGGGGCTCTAATATTTTGAGTATTTTGCTGACATTTTTTGCAGCAAGTCATAAAATTGGTGAGGCAGATTTTAATCAAGTCTGCAGCAAGTAGCTTGAAGTCTTCACCACCGCCTTGTGATATGTGTGTTCTGCGTGCTTGTCCAAACAACTAGCAATAGGTAAATGAACCTTGGAAAGGTTTATTTCGGTTAAGCATCCAAAAGTTCAGGCATGTATCTGAACCTCAGCCAAATTGCTGTACCGATAAACACACACTCCCATGAGGCCTGTGTCGTATTATCCACATGACACCTTCTAAGAATATAAGAATGGCCATACTGTGTCAGACTAGCAGTCTATCTAGCCCAGTATCCTGTCGTCTGACAGTGACCAGTGCCAGATGCTTCAGAGGGAATGAACAGAACAGGGCAATTTTGAGTCATCCATCCTCTGTCATCCAGTTCCAGCTTATCAGTTAGAGGTTTAGGGTCACCCGGTGCATGGAGTTGAAGTCCCAGACCATCTTGACAAATAGCCATTGATGGACCTAGAAATCAATTCTGAAGCACTTATAGGACAGGAAAGTGATCAGGAACAGTCAGCATGGATTCACCAAGGGCAAGTCATGCCTGACTAATCTAATTGCCTTCTGTGATGAGATAACTGGCTCTGTGGATGAGGGGAAAGCACTTGACGTGTTGTTCCTTGACTTTAGCAAAGCTTTTGACACCATCTCCCACAGTATTCTTGCCAGCAAGTTAAAGAAGTATGCGCTGGATGAATGGACTATAAGGTGGATAGAAAGTTGGCTAGATTGTTGGGCTCAACGGGTAGTGATCAATGGCTCCATGTCTAGTTGGCAGCCGGTATCAAGTGGAGTGCCCCAAGGGTTGGTCCTCAGGCCAGTTTTGTTCAATATCTGCATAAATGATCTGGAGGATGGTGTGGATTGCACCCTCAGCAAGTTTGTAGA
Organism: Lepidochelys olivacea; assembly: GCF_965140295.1. Lineage (NCBI taxonomy): Eukaryota > Metazoa > Chordata > Testudines > Cheloniidae > Lepidochelys > Lepidochelys olivacea. The sequence continues at coordinate 212,309,916 of NC_140413.1, read as the reverse complement.
GGACACTAAACTGGGAGGAGAGGTAGATACGCTGGAGAGTAGGGATAGGATACAGAGGGACCTAGACAAATTGGAGGACTGGGCCAAAAGAAATCGGATGAGGTTCAACAAGGACAAGTGCAGAGTCCTGCACTTAGGATGGAAGAATCCAACTGCACTGCTACAGACTAGGGACTGAATGGCTCGGCAGCAGTTCTGAAGAAAAGGACCTAGGGGGTTACAGTGGACGAGAAGCTGGATATGAGTCAACAGTGTGCCCTTGTTGCCAAGAAGGCCAATGTCATTTTGGGATGTATACGTAGGGGCATTGCCAGCAGATCGAGGGATGTGATCGTTCCCCTCTATTCGACATTGGTGAGGCCTCATCTGGAGTACTGTGTCCAGTTTTGGGCTCCACACTACAAGAAGGATGTGGAAAAATTGGAAAGAGTCCAGCGGAGGGCAACAAAAATGATTAGGGGACTGGAACACATGACTTATGAGGAGAGGCTGAGGGAACTAGGGATGTTTAGTCTACGGAAGAGAAGAATGAGGGGGGATTTGATAGCTGCTTTCAACTACCTGAAAGGGGGTTCCAAAGAGGATGGATCTAGATTGTTCTCAGTGGTAGCAGATGACAGAACGAGGAGTAATGGTCTCAAGTTGCAGTGGGGGAGATTTAGGTTGAATATTAGGAATAACTTTTTCACTAGGAGGGTGGTGAAACACTGGAATGTGTTACCTAGGGAGGTGGTGGAATCTCCTTCCTTAGAAGTTTTTAAGGTCAGGCTTGAGAAAGCCCTGGCTGGGATGATTTAATTGGGGATCGGTCCTGCTTTGAGCAGGGGGTTGGACTAGATGACCTCCTGAGGACCCTTCCAACCCTGATATTCTATGATTTTACATACCTCTGTCATATCCCCCGTCATCTCTTTTCTCAGCTAAACAGTCACAGTCTTTTTAAAAATCTCTCCACATATGGAAGCTGCCCCATACCTCTAATTTTAGTTGCCCTTCTCTGTACCTTTTCCTATTCTAATATCTCTTTTGTGAGATGAGGCAACCAGAACTGCATGCAGTATTCAAGGTGTTGGTGTACCATGGATTTATATAGTAGTGTTATGATCTTTTCTGTATTATCTACCTCTCTCCTTACACTGTTAGCTTTTTTGGCTGCCTCTGCTCATTGAGCAGATGTTTCAGAGAACTATCCACAATGACTCCAAGATCTCTTTGATGGGAAAAACAGAGAATAACTATTATTCAGCAAATGCTGTTCATTATTTTGTTTACATGGGATTTCCTGTTGCCCTGGATCTAAGCTGGCATTGTGTTTCACTGAAGTTAGGCTCTGGGATGTTGCATCATCAGGTAATAACACTGCATCATGATGCGATGGCATTTTCTTCTGACTTCACTGCTTGTATGATGACGCAGTGCCAAGACATTACATCACAAACTCACAACATCACAAAACAACATGTTTGCCCTATAAGACAAACAGCAAAATATGGCTGTTTTTTTTAAACCTGGAGGCATTGCAGGAAGGAGAGTTCTGTCTTTCCTCAACTGCTCTGTCTTCCAGGCTGTACCCTGGAAGTCAACGGGAATTTTGGACAGGTGGCTTCTTCTCAGTGTGAGAGACTCATGCAGAGTGAGAGGCAGCAGATATGCAGCAAGAATGCTAGCCAGCCCACATGGTAGCATCAGGAATATGGCAATGCAATAAAACTCCAGGGATTCCTTGAGGGTGCCAGCAACATTTGACACCTTGTCAGAACTTCTGTATTAGATTATCGTTAACACACACAGCCCTGTAACTTAATTATCTGCATGTCCAAAGCAATGAATAGAAAAACTGCAAACACTGAAGCTGTGTCTGCACTAGAGAATTCTGCTGTTGCTGCACCTGATACATTGCTCATGTCCACACTACAGCTGGTCAGATGACTGTTTTTTTGGTTTGCTGGCTGTTCCAGAGAACTGAAAAAAAAAAAATTTGGTTTTGCTCAACCTAATGCCATAAATTCCAAACAATTTTGGCAAATTGAAAAAGTCGACAAAACATTTTTGTTTCAAGTGGAAAGAAATGTTTTGTTTGGTCTGAAACAAAAATGTTTCATTTTCTTTCTTGGCATTTTAAAAATAAAATAAAAGGACATGAAGGGTTAGATTAACAAAATGGCCAGCGGAGGTACCGCCCCTTCCCCTTCCCCCTCCCCCCCCTTATAACCTTTAAGCTCTTCCTTGTGTGGAGAAGTAATTTTAACTTGGCTCTCCCACATTGCTGGACAATGCTGTAACCACCAGGTTATGGATATTCTGGGACAGGTCTCACTGCAGCATTAGGTCTTGTCTACACTTAAAAACGTTACTGGCATAGCTATGTTAGTTAGGAGTATGACCCCCTGCCCCTTGCCCCAGCCACTATGGCTGTGCATATGCCCTAGTGTAGACACAGTTATACAGGCAAAGAAGTCCAATGGCTGGTATCATCTATTTTGTTTGGGGCAGTGGTATAAGTTCGAGCAGCAGCAGAAACTTTTGTTTACATAAGTTGTGTCAATACTAGCAGGGCATGCTGGTCTAGCTATGCTGACAAATGCTTTCTAGTGCAGATTTACACAGAATATAAGAACAACCACACTGGGTCAGATCAAAGGTCCATTTAGCCCAGGATCCTGTCTTCTGACAGTGGCCAATGTCAGGTGCCCCAGAGGGAATGAACAGAACAGGTCAATTATCGAGTGATCCATCCCCTGTCACCCATTCCCAGTTTCTGGCAAACAGAGGCTAGATTAAACACAGACCTGATTAAATACAGAGATAGGTACAGTACAGCACTTATCCCAAAATGGTTTGCACTTCCCACGTCCCCCTCATCAGGGAGCTGTGCTGGGCCCGGTGACCCATGATATGCTGGCACTGCCTTGCTTGGAGGGAGAGCGGTGTGTGGACATGCTGAACAGATACACGCTTGCTGAGATGTCTAGTGTGGTCCCAGTGCATTGTTACATGTCACAGCAGCTCCCATGAACAATAGCAATTTGTAACAATGCAGTTCTCTACCACAGATGAGGCTATAGCAGCCTCCCCCCCACTTGTGAATTTCATGCAAGTTCATTCTTGAGGCACTCTGAAGAGGTAGCTGGGTTTTCTTCTTATTTCAGCTTCCCCAGTCTGACTTGCCTTAATATGTGGGGGTAACACACTTTAACTGCTGCTTGGCAACAAATCGAGCACCTGGGAGGCTTGATACGTTCAAACTGTCAGAGTGGCTACAACCTCCCCCTGAGCAGTCTTCACGGAGGGCTGCAAGGGAAGGAGACCAAAGTCCTGAAGTAAGTGGAGAAGTGGGATACCGGGAGGAAGCACGAGCAGGAGCATGCGAGAGGGCAGGGCTCCTGCCTCATACTGAGACAGAGGGACGATCTGCGAGTTATCTCAAGTGCCTATACACAAATGCAAGAAGTCTAGGAAACAAGCAGGGAGAACTGGAAGTCCTGGCACAGTCAAGGAATTATGATGTGATTGGAATAATAGAGACTTGGTGGGATAACTCACACGACTGGAGTACTGTCATGGATGGATATAAACTGTTCAGGAAGGACAGGCAGGGCAGAAAAGGTGGGGGAGTTGCACTGTTTGTAAGGGAGCAGTATGACTGCTCAGAGCTCAAGTATGAAAGTGCTGAAAAATCTGAGTGTCTCTGGATTAAGTTTAGAAGTGTGAGCAATAAGGGTGATGTTGTGGTGGGAGTCTACTATAGACCACCGGACCAGGGGGATGAGGTGGACGAGGCTTTCTTCCGGCAACTCACAGAAGCTACTAGATCGCAGGCCCTGGTTCTCATGGGAGACTTCAATCACCCTGATATCTGCTGGGAGAGCAATACAGTGGTGCACAGACAATCCAGGAAGTGTTTGGAAAGGGTAGGGGACAATTTCCTGGTGCAAGTGCTGGAGGAACCAACTAGGGGCAGAGCTCTTCTTGACCTGCTGCTCACAAACCGGGAAGAATTAGTAGGAGAAGTTAAAGTGGATGGGAACCTGGGAGGCAGTGACCATGAGATGGTTGAGTTCAGGATCCTGACACAGGGAAGAAAGGAGACCAGCAGAATATGGACCCTGGACTTCAGAAAAGCAGACTTTGACTCCCTCAGGGAACTGATGGGCAGGATCCCCTGGGAGAATAACATGAGGGTGAAAGGAGTCCAGGAGAGCTGGCTGTATTTTAAAGAATCCTTATTGAGGTTACAGGGACAAACCATCCCGATGTGTCGAAAGAATAGTAAATATGGCAGGCGACCAGCTTGGCTTAACACAAAAAAGAAGCTTACAAGAAGTAGAAGATTGGACAAATGACCAGAGAAGAGTATAAAAATATTGCTCGGGCATGCAGGAGTGAAACCAGGAAGGCCAAATCACACCTGGAGTTGCAGCTAGCAAGAGATGTTAAGAGTAACAAGAAGGGTTTCTTCAGGTATGTTAACAACAAGAAGAAAGTCAAGGAAAGTGTGGACCCCTTACTGAATGAGGGAGGCAACCTCGTGACAGAGGATGTGAAAAAAGCTAAAGTACTCAATTCTTTTTTTGCCTCTGTCTTCACGAACAAGGTCAGCTCCCAGACTACTGCACTAGGCAGCACAGCACGGGGAGGAGGTGACCAGTCCTCTGTGGAGGAAGAAGTGGTTCGGGACTATTTAGAAAAGCTGGACGTGCACAAGTCCATGGGGCCAGATGCGCTGCATCGAGAGTGCTAAAGGAGTTGGCTAAAGGAGTGCTAAAGGAGTTGCAGAGCCCTTGGCCATTATCTTTGAAAACTCATGGCGATCCGGCGAAGTCCCGGACGAGTGGAAAAAGGCTAATGTAGTGCCCATCTTTAAAAAAGAGAAGAAGGAGGATCCTGGGAATTACAGGCCAGTCAGCCTCACCTCAGTCCCTGGAAAAATCATGGAGCAGGTCCTCAAGGAATCAATCCTGAAGCACTTAGAGGAGAGGAAAGTGATCAGGAACAGTCAGCATGGATTCACCAAGGGCATGTCATGCCTGACTAATCTAATTGCCTTCTATGACGAGATAACTGGCTCTGCGGATGAGGGGAAATCGGTGGACGTGTTGTTCCTTGACTTTAGCAAAGCTTTTGACATGGTCCCCCACAGTATTCTTGCAAGCAAGTTAAAGAAGTATGGGCTGGATGAATGGACTATAAGGTGGATAGAAAGCTGGCTAAATTGTCGGGCTCAACGGGTAGCGATCAATGACTCCATGTCTAGTTGGCAGCCGGTAACAAGCAGAGTGCCCCAAGGGTCGGTCCTCGGGCTGGTTTTGTTCAATATCTTCATTAATGATCTGGAGGATGGTGTGGATTGCACCCTCAGCAAGTTTGCAGATGACACTAAACTGGGAGGAGTGGTAGATATGCTGGAGGGTAGGAATAGGATAGACGAATTAGGGGATTGGGCCAAGAGAAATCTGATGAGGTTCAACAAGGACAAGTGCAGAGTCCTGCACTCAGGACGGAAGAATCCCATGCACCGCTACAGAGTAGGGACTGAATGGCTCGGCAGCAGTTCTGCAGAAAAGGACCTAGGGGTTACAGTGGACGAGAAGCTGGATATGAGTCAACAGTGTGCCCTTGTTGCCAAGAAGGCCAATGGCATTTTGGGATGTATATGTAGGGGCATTGCCAGCAGATCGAGGGACATGATCGTTCCCCTCTATTCGACATTGGCGAGGCCTCATCTGGAGTACTACGTCCAGTTTTGGGCCCCACACTACAAGAAGGATGTGGAAAAATTGGAAAGAGTCCAGTGGAGGGCAACAAAAATGATTAGGGGACTGGAACACGTGACTTACAAGGAGAGGCTGAGGGAACTGGGATTGTTTAGTCTGCGGAAGAGAAGAATGAGGGGGGATCTGATAGTTGCTTTCAACTACCTGAAAGGGGGTTCCAAAGAGGATGGATCTAGACTGTTCTCAGTGGTAGCAGATGACAGAACGAGGAGTAATGGTCTCAAGTTGCAGTGGGGGAGGTTTAGGTTGGATATTAAGAAAAACTTTTTCACTAGGAGAGTGGTGAAACACTGGAGTGTGTTACCTAGGGAGGTGGTGGAATCTCCTTCCTTAGAAGTTTTTAAGGTCAGGCTTGACATAGCCCTGGCTGGGATGATTTGGTTGGGGATTGGTCCTGCTTTGAGCAGGGGGTTGGACTAGATGACCACCTGAGGTCCCTTGCAAACCTGATATTCTATGTTTCTATGAAGGGACGGGTGAATGCACCAGAACCAAAGTGGAAGAACAAGTCACTGTGGATAGTTCTCCGGAAACTTCTGCTTAATGCACAGCAGTGCACAAAAATGCTAATAATGCTAGGAACTATTGGGAATGGGATTGAAGGTAAGACAGAACATATCATAGTGCCACTATATAAACCCATGGTGCACCCACCCCTTGAATATTGTGTGCAGTTCTGGTTGACTCATTTCAGAAAGGATATAATGGAACTGGAAAAGGGTTCACAGAAGGGCAACAAAGATGATCAAGGGTATGGAACAGTTTCGATACAAAGAGAGATTAGAAAGATTAGAGCTGTTCAATTTAGAAAAGAGATTAAGGGGGGAATATGAGAGAGGTCTATAAAATCATGAGTGGTGTGGAAAAAGTGAACAGAGAAGTCTGTTTACCCTTCCTCACAATACAAAATCCAGGGGGTCACTCAATCAAATTAATAGGCAGCAGGTTTAATACAAACAAAAGGAAGTACTTTTTACACAATGCACAATTAACCTGTGGAACTCAATGCCAAAGGATGTCGTGAAGGCCAAAAGTATAACAGGGTTCAAAAAAGAACTAGATAAATTCACGGAGGAGAGGTCTATCAATGGCTATTAGCCACAATGGTCAGCGATGCCACCCCATGCTCAGCGTGACACTAAAACTCTAACTACCAGAAACTGGGAGTGGAAGACAGAAGTGGATCCCTCCAACTGTCCTGTTCTGCACACTCCTCATGAAGCTCTGGGACTGGTTGCTGTCAGAAACAGGATACTGGGCTAGATGGACCATTGGTCTGACCCACTGTGGCAGTTCTTATGTTCTTAATAAGTCCTCTCTGCATGTATTCATAGAATCATAGAAATGAAGGGCTGGAAAGGACCTCAAGAGGTCATCTAGACCATGCCCCCCATGCTGACGCAGGGCCAGGTAAACCTAGACTGTCCTTGACAGGTGTTTGTCTAACCTGCTCTTAAAAACCTCCAATGGTTTTAATTGCCAGTAACATGTTACCACATGAAAATGCTACAAGCAAGACAAAAGCAGCAGAGTGTGGCTGGAACCCTGAACTTCAACATTGTTGGATGGGAAGGATTTAGTTTTAAACCCTACGAGTGTTAGGTTTAATAGTTTGGCAAAAAAAAAACCCCTGGATCTGGAACATTTCAGAGCCGATTCTTTGGCTGGTATAAATCAGCAAAACTTCACTGACTTCAGTGGAGATTGTCTATGCAACTTCAGTGGTACTACACCAACTTACACCACCTGGCCCTGAGTGGACTTTCACCTGATAAACGCCAACCCTCAGCATTTTCAATTTGTTTTTAGAAGCAGGAGGCTCTTTGGAAGAGGGTCAGCTGCCTTTTGTCTTTTAAATTTGCTACTAAGACACCCAAGCAGGTTTCAGAAACTATTCATCCTGCCCCTTAATTCTGAGATGCCACCTGTGTCCTTGTGGTCTTAGCTCCTCCCTGTCCCCAGGAGCTGCTCCATATGTCAGTTTACCTTGCAGCTAAGTGCTGGCACACACAGCTGTTTATGCGGCTATTGTCAAGGCCAATCTATTAGCCCACTTTAAATTAAACCCTTATTTCCAACCTCCATGGTACTTCTTGCCTTTGTTATGATTCTTTGTGTGTATTGCACTAACACCCCCAGACCCCAGCTGAGATCAGGGCCCTGTTATGCTGAAAGCTGAATGTATACATAGAAACGGCTTCTGTCTCCAAGTGCTTGCAATACAAATGGACAAATAGAAACAGAGGAACAGAAAGGAGACGTGACTTGCTCAAGGTCACCCTGCAGCCTGCTCACTGCCAGTCCCATGCCCTACCCCCTGGACCAGGCTGTCACTCAAATAACCAGCCTTTAGGAAAAATATTCACAGCTATGGGTAATGTTCAGGGCTGCATATTTACTTCCATCTTTTTCTGTCCTCACAGAACAGATACTCCTCCCCCACCCACATCAAGAACCTCACCACTACAAACCAGAATCTTCACAGTTCTGAAATGGGGATCAAACAACCCATGCTTTTAATTATTGTGGTTTAAATTCTTGCAGATTCAAAATGGATAATTATTAATTGAAAAGCCCTTGTCAGATTTTCATGACGCTCCAGAACACTGCTATGTGTTGGAGGGTTTGTGGTTTGGTGCATTTTAATCTGCTTCAGTTTCCTGTCCCTTCACCATCATTGTGGCTGACATCTCAAGGTTTACAATAATGGCACTCACCTGGAACAAGCCAATCTAACACACAGGCTGCTTCAGGGCCTTACTTCTCAGTTTATAATGGTTTTAGCTGGAACACCTGTTTGTACGGATGCCTCACCACTGTGCCAATCCATTACAGATGGGGTAGGGAGTGCATGGAGGGATGGGGTTTGAGGAGAGGGTCTCTACCCCACCCTCAGCATAACAAATACAATTCAGACATCCCATGCATTTAATTTAGGCCTGCCCTGCCCAATGCAATTACCTTAGACCTGGCTGAACCATGCAGTCAGTAGAGCTGCAGGAACCTCTTCCCAATGCAATTACCTTAGGCCCGGCTGCTCCGCTAATGCAGTTACTGTAGGTCCAGCCTTCCCTCGGCGCTGCAGCAGCTCAGGACCCCAGCTCCTCTCACTGTCTCCCCTTCAAGGAGCAGGAGAGGACTCTGTGGAGGAGCCCAGCTACCTAGGAGCCATGTTATTTCCCAGCACGGGAGGGGATATAGCAGGGAGAAGGCTGGGCCAGGCCCCTTTTCACTGGAGGAGATGTGGGGCAGGAGGAGTGAATCCTCCCAGCCTGCTTTCTACCTCCTCCCTCCCCTACCTAAAACTACCCTTGATCCTGGGGCTTTGCTCCTTCATAGTCTCTCTGCGCTGACTGGAGGAGAGGGGAGGGAGTGGGGAGCTCACAGCTGCTGACGGAGGCTCTCCTCTCCCTTTCACCCTTGCCAGCTGGCTGCTGCTGCTCCCGCCCTCAGAAGGTGCAAGGAGGTGGAATCAGCTCCTAGGCATGACGGGTGCATAATGGAGGACTCATAAAACATCTGACTTCCTCAAGAGAAACCAACTCCCCTTAAACTCTCCATGCCACACTTCCTCCCAGGACAAGAATTTTCCCCAGAGAGCTTGGGAGGCATCACACAGGGAGATTAAAAAACAACAACAGGGGGTTATAAAATAGCCCTGCTGTTCACTTTTCAAAGACTTTCGCAGGGCTCATTAGAACTTTGGAACAGTTTCATCTGAGAACTTAATTTCGCCAGGACTCAATAGTGATTGGAACTGAATGGGGGGTACTGGTAGGAATTACAGCTATTTAAAGCTATCATCAGAACAGGAAAATACAAGTACCTATACAGTGAAAAATACCAGGCATCATAAAGACATGGATATTAAATGCATGTTCTGAAGTGTATGCACCACAGGTCAGATCCTCAGCTGGTGTACACCTGCCTTGCTCTAAGGTCTACAATGCTGACTTTGTCTTTAGTGGAGCTATGTTGATTTACACAAGCTAAGGATGTGGGCCTTGACGTGTATACACACTGGCTGTGACTCTCCACTGCCTTGTACCTCCTACGGCCAATCTGATCTGTTAGCACTTTATATTCACTTCGCCCTAATGTAAATATTGACATAAGGTGCAAGGCAGCAGAGAAGCATTGGCCCATTATCTTTTTAAGTGTATATAAGACACACATGAGTTTTACTGATACCCACCTCAGCTGGACACACCCATCTGCGTGATGCGCCCTTTACAAAGCATTTGTGTCTCCATGGGAACTTTGCAAATGGTACCTGTCCTGACAGCTATTTTGAAAAGAGGTTTGCTTTAATGGGTGGAGAGATGCTGCTGGGAAACCACATGTAGTGCAAGAGGGTCTGTTCTGGAAGGGGAGCAAGTGACACGGGGACAACGGATCCGAGGTGAGGAAGGACGCAGCACATGGATACAGAAGCTGTCTGGGAAGGAATCCATCAGAGTCTGGGCAAGGTCTACGTGGATTCCTGTCACTGAACAATTATTCAGCATTTTAAAAAGCTAAAGAAGTTCCCAGGCTAATAACTTTGTTAGCCTAGAGTGAAAGGTGAAAGAATCTATCACTTGCTTCAGCTAAACATTGCTTAGAGAATAGGCAGAACCACCAATGCCTGTAAGTTGAAGCCAGACAAATTCAAATTAGAAACAAGGTCCAAAGTTTTAACAGTGAGGGTGACTGAACACTGGAACAAAGCACTAAGTGAAGAGATGGATTCACCATCTCTTGAAGTCTTCAGATCAAGTCTGGATGCCTTTCTGGAAGGCCTGCGTTAGTCAACCCTACGTCATTGGGCTCAATACAGGAGTAATTGATGGAATTCTGTAACCCGTGGTATACAGGAGGTCAGACTAGATGATCTAGTGGTCCCTTTGTGCTTGAACCTTTATCAATCTGTGATCCCTACTCAGTCTCCCCAAGAAGTCAAATGAAGGTGCTGAAGTTACTTCGGCCAAGTCCACCCAAGAACAGAATCCCCCTGGCACACAGCTCATTGCAGACCTTGGTACTGAAACTCTGTATTCCCTGAACACAGTATAAGAGAGAAATGCATTAAAACAAATGACTCTAGTGTCAGTACATGAACACGCAAATGCTTTCGCTTCGTGTTAATTAAATTGTGGTCCTAGAAAACCAAGTCAAAATGAATACCTTGAATGCTGATTACAGTAGAAGGAATTGGATGTTCTCTAGCATGGACCTTCCTGAAGACAGGCTTGCCTAACAAAGTGATGGGCAGAAGATGAGTGAATGGATCACGATGACTCGGTGATGTTAGTGAACTCTATTTCTATTTCACACAAGGTTACTGTTTTTAAATCCCCATTGCAGACACTCTTGTCTGCTCTCCTGTACCAATGGGAAAAAGCAGAGCCAGAGAGAAGTGATCCAAGAGTTTACCCTCATAGCCATGGTGGCAAGCTATGGACATCTATTTCCAGCCCAGTTGGCCAAGTTCAATCTCAGTTACACTGGAAAAATGTTGAAAATTGTATGTGGTGTTATTTAATTTTTTTTAACTGTCCCAATTTGGGGCTGGCTCCTCAGAATCTGATTCTGCGTGTGCTTTTCAGACAAGCCATCAGGGAGATCAGAGGTATGTGAAGTACCTTGTTAGCTAAAAATAGTTTCCCACGTCTGAGCTTGGCCCTCTGAACCCCTCCTCATGCAGAGTCACAGTTGTTTGCCGTGCTCTGCTAGTACTAAGGGGGAGACTGATGGCTCTTCTTCTCTAATGCAGAGCTAACACCCGAGCAACACTTGTAAGGTGTACATTAACCAAGGAGGCATGTGTGTCTGCTCCCTTGTTGGACAAGTGCAGAGATTTGGTACCGCATGCATGGCTCACATACAACCCTGTGAATACACCGGCATGCTTGTCTAATTATTTGTTGCTATTCTTACGCTTACTGAGCCCAATTCTCCATTGCCCCTTGAAGCCTCTCTGGCAGCACGAATGGTCTGTGAAGGCAGCAAATCTCCATGATGGGGAATACCCCAGCATAGGGTCTTCCCTGGAGGGCACAGAGCTGCCGTAATTGGTCTTTTCTCCCAGCCCCTAGCACAGACAGTTGCTGGGGAAGAGAACATGGCTGAAGTGCTTTAGTACTCCAGCTACTCTCAGATGATACTGTGGCCCTATGGTGTTGTTGCAGCCAAGGGTAAATTAGAGCAGATGTGGGGCTGTTGTAATTTAAGCTGAGGTCTGGGCAGGCCATTGGACACCCCAGAACATGGGGAGGTGCAAAGGTGGTATGAAGTCCCTAGTTCTATGCCAGGTGGTGGCAGGATGGAGTAGGAGTATCTTTAGTGCAGAGATGGTTCCCTGGTTCATGTAACTTGGTTTGCAGGAACTCATCTGAACATGCTTTCATATATGGCTTGCATTTCTGATGAGCTAACAATCACACATCGAGTCTATACAGCCAAGAGCACAAAGCCTGCTGCTCCCCAGCTGTACCACAGCAGCCCTGGCTCTGCCATTCAAACCCCAGCAATGATCCATGAGGAACCATTCCTGCCTTGTCCACTCCCTGAGGAGGGAACCAGTATCCAGAACACCAGATGGGGAGAACTGATTTCTCAGGCATCCTTGCGGAGCGGCATTTTAAACAGTGAAGCGTTTCTTGGCAGCTTGCAGCCAAGTAGCTTTATTTCACAATCAGCTGTATCTGCAAAACTGATTGCCGACAGACTGACATTGGGAATTACAGAAGATGATTGATTCTCCATTTCTCACTAATCTCTATCTGATAATAGGGAAGCAGACCCCCTCAACTGTTCTTGCTGACAGAGAAATGCAGTTACATATCACCCCATACCTGGGGACAGGGATCAAATCACCGTCCTTCTGTGGAGTCTGGCCATACCTCTCCAGGCAGGCAATGGTGTACTGGTGTCTTGTGTAGCACCATGCACACTGCCTGCACTTAGGAACAACAACGCTGGCTCCAGCTGCCCCCTCTTGTAGGGAAAACCCATGGGATGGGCAGGCCTAGCTACTCCCTGATCTGTAAGGGACATATGGGGTTTGCAGGGCTGATTCCCAAACTATGTGGGAGTGCTCCAGGATTCACATGAACCCCAGGAATGAGCGAGAGGCCAGGGCAACCCGAGTGGAAGACCCATGCCTCCCTACTGCCTCTGTGTTCCCCTCTTCCCTGGGAGCATGGCGGCAGGACTGTGGACACACGGCCTGGGGGCCAGTCCTGCCACAGAAGTGGCTGACATCCCCTTCATGCGGGAGGGGCGTGGCGAAAGTACCAGCAGGCCCCACATTTTGGTCCATGCCTTAGGCTCGCCCCCCCCGATGGCTGATGGCTGTGAAGAGTGTAGGTGAGACTGCACGTGGATTGAGGGAAGTCATTTAGCAGACTGGGGGGTTGTCGACACTGGAGCTGCAAAGAGTAACTCCCAGCATAGTCTCCACATGGGCTAGCTCTGATTGAGTTAGCGAGCTAAAAATTGCAGCGTAACCCTGGAGGGAACTTGTGCTACACTCTCCCCAGGCACAAGTCCCTCTGAAAGCCTAGGTGCATCCTTTGACAGCTAGCCCCTCCCGCTGCCACAGCTACAATGCTAGTCAGTGCGCAGGTTTCCCTGAGCAGGAAACCTCCCCTTCCAGCTCCAGAGCAGACAGGCCCTGGGAGAAAATCCCCCTGCAGCAGGCACTGGCTACAGCAGCCAGAGGCTGCCCTCTGCATGTCCCTGTGCAGAAGTATGCTGGCCTGGCGCAGAGTGCTGGAGTTCCCAGGGGCTGTGTGGCTAAGCAGCCCAAGGACAGCTGTCCTAATTCAGTGCAGCCTCTCAGGCTGTCCAGGCTGGGGTCCATTTCACCCCCTTTGCCCTTCCTCCCCCAGGGCTGTGAGTTCCGCACTGAGGCAGAGTCTCCTGGTACATGCTGTAATCACTGCAGCTAAAGAACGGGGATTACTGTGAAACACACGTGAGGTTAAGCTGGTGACAAAGACACATCACTTGCTGTTAGACGGTGCCGTGCTAACACTAGCGGCTCGGAGTAGGTGGCCAGGACACTAAACAGTGCTTTCTTACCATTCAGAAGTTTCCCTCCATTAAAAAAAACAAACAGGAAATAAAGAGAAAAGAGCAGAATGAGCACCCAGCAGTTAACAATGCAGAGAGGAACAGTGGCACGGGGCAAGGAGGGAATCAGAAATCCATACCTGTTATTGTGAAGCCACCTAAACGAACCACAAAACAAAAAAAGAGAGAGAGAAAGAGAAAGCAGATTAGCATCTATTTTTGCATCACAGTGACATTCATCTCGCAGCAGCCTCCCCCCCAAAGCAGTGGCCCACATGCTCCCGCCACAGTGTAATCCGCAGAGGAACAGCTCACTACAACTCCTGTCTCCCATTTCTAGCAGGGACTGTCCCCTGCCTCAGGGTCTGCATGGAGTGCCATGGTCTCCCCCCCCACATTCTGCTGGGCCTTGTGTAGTGCGCTCCACTCTGAATGTGGGGCTCTGAATGGGTGCGTGGGGGAGACTGGGCTGCAGGGGGCCAGGAGACAGCAGGCCTATGGGGTGGATGCATGCCAGCCTCCCTCCCACCCTACATGGCTTAAGATAGCACCTCCTGGAACAATCTCTTTTCCACAAAGCCACCCCAGAATCGAAGGGACAGCTGCTCAGTAGGCCCAGGGACTGACCCAGGGACCAGCCTCCACCCCGCCCCCCGGCACTGTGGATCCCGTGGAGTCTGAAGGATGCCAGCGCCAATCCTACAGAGACCCTTTGCCTCCTCAGCAGCTGCTCAGTCCCCTGGAAATCCCCACTGTTCATAGCAGCCAAATTAGTCCTGGAGGACTCCACTGAAGAGACAGCACAGCTCCAGCTATATATTCACAGGGTCAGGGGATGTGTGGAGATGTGGTTTTCCCTGGCCCCTCCCTTGTACTACCCAGTCTCCCCCCATGTGCAGCACAGATTCTGGACTAGTGGAGAGCCTTCAGTGGGGTGCAGACTGGAGGTAGGGCTGGTGCTGTGGACATGGTTAGCCCTCCTATCCACCCATGGAGGACCCCCTTGGGGTGTGGTTTGGGGCTGGGGAGGGACATGCCTCCTAGGTCCGCTCTGGCAGGTTCTACCCCAGTAGCGGCCAATCTAACTCCAGTGTGGGAAGTGCGAGAACTTTAAAGATTCACCACAAAGCTGAGCTGTGCAAATCTCTTCCTTCCCTGCCAACCAGGCACGAGAGAGATGGCATTTCTAGGAGGTGACGGTGGCTAGAATCACACAACGGAAAAGATCAAAAACCCAACGGCTACTGTCCCACCTCTCAACCCAGTCTGGCCTGAGTGCAGGGCTCAGTGTGGGAGACAGCCCAGAGGGACAGATGCACAAAACTCAAAATGATGCAGGATCCTCTCATTAAGAGCAAGTTTCTCTTTTTAGGGCTTCACTCCCATGAGTCTTTATTTCTGGTGTGAGAACATTTTCAGCAATAAAAGCAGCACTGGGGTGGGCATGAGAGGGCATGATGCACCAAATCCATGCTGCAGCTGGGTAGCTTTAGGACTAAATGGAGGGCTATTCAAGAGGGATGGATACAATGCTGGGGAAGAGGAAAGCCCCTCTCACCACCATTTCCACCAAGCCCCTGACAGCTCAAACATCCCTGGAAACATTCCTCATTTACCCACAGCTGGGGCGAAGTTCGGCTCATATCGAGTTACTACTGCCCACAGCAGCATTTTCTGCAATGGTCCAGTGCTAACAGAAATGAGTGAGAACCTTTCCATCGATTCCAGTGAGCCTTGGATAAGGCCTGGGCTTTGATTTTCCAAGGTAGCCTGCAGAACGCTTTAGCTTTGCTTGGACTCCCCCCACATCCCCATCTTATGTATTTGTGGATCTCCTGCTTGGG
Source organism: Lepidochelys olivacea (assembly GCF_965140295.1). Classification (NCBI taxonomy): domain Eukaryota; kingdom Metazoa; phylum Chordata; order Testudines; family Cheloniidae; genus Lepidochelys; species Lepidochelys olivacea. Next base: position 212,294,240 of record NC_140413.1, on the reverse strand, counting down.
ATAGCTTGTATGCCAAATTTGGAGGCTGGTTTTGAAGTGTGCTCTAAGAAGGCAACATGCCATACCTCCCTCAAAACAGCATGCAGAGTTTTCTGAATATACGGAGTTAGGGTCTGTCTACACTGGGAAGTTATAAGGAAGGGAGTTTAAAATGCTGTAGCTATTCTGGAATAGCTCCCCTTGTGCACACACTGATTCCTGAATAAGAATGTGCTCAGGCGGAGTTATTGTGGAATAGCTCTTGTGGATAATTTCACCACAAAAAGCCCTACGTATTCTGGTCCGACCGTTGCCAGGTACTACAAACATTCTGTTTCTTACACCTACGTAACGGGATATGAATTAGTTTGCACAGCTCAGTTCTGTTGTACATTTCTGAGACTTAGTGCTTTCCACATCTTTTTACTACAAATTAGTGCATAGGGCCCAGTGAAATCAACCCAAAGGATAGTAGTAAACCTGAGGAGTCAGTTGTATTGAACGTATCCACTAAATGTGCTTGTTGTCTGGGATTTCCAAAGGAGCTAGCTGTCCAAATCCCAGTGAAATGCTGTTCATAACCCCCTTAGGCTCCCTTGTCATTGTAATTAATGCCACTTTCAATTATGATTTTAGCTACTGTCCCTCCTTTAACACAAGTGTTCATGTCTCAGCTAAGGTGACTAGATGTCCCGATTTTATAGGGACAGTCCCGATATTTGGGGCTTTGTCTTATATAGGCTCCTATTCCCCCCTATCCCCTGTCCCGGTTTTTTACACTTGCTTTCTGGTCTCGGTAGTCTCAGCTAACAATTTTTGGAACAGATACTCAAAGAAGAACATGATCTCAATTACCTGGGCTTAGTAAAATGGTATTAACAACCTTAAAAGAGATTCTTGTGAGCAAATCGAAAAGTCAAATAAAATCATCATCTTCCACCAATATACGGACACACTGGGAAAATGGAAAAGAAATACAAGAAATGCAGCGCTTACCAAGCTCATTCAACAACAGGGCTGTGAAGGAGACAGACAGAGACAAACATAGAAGAAGAAAAGTAAATTGAATAATGAAATTAAAAGGAAAATCCACAGAAAGACTCCAGCTCCCAGGCCCAGACAATGAAAATCTGTAAAGTTTCCGGATACCATTGGTACCCAGAAAAGAGCACTGAAAATAACAGAACAGAAACATTTCATGAGCGTGGGCTGTGAATTAAAAGAAAAAAATGTCACATACAGTAATAAGATACAAAAGACAAACTTTTAAAAAATTCATTTCCCCCTTTTGGGCCATAAATTCATGGAGCGCCCAACGACATCAATGGCAGTACTGCCATAGATTGAGGAAAGAATATGTCCCAAAATATGGGTGTAAGGGCTGTTTGCTGGATTCTTGTACTTCCTCTAATAGTCTAAATGGAAAATAATAATTACATGATGGCCTGATTTCTACAGGGAATGTAGAATGAAAGAAGTACAGTGTGTGCTAGGGCTTGACTCACCAAACATAATACAGTATTTATCCTGTCATTTAGCAAAATGACAGTTTAAGCCCTGATAAAAAACAACTGTCATTTAGCATTCAGGTAGCACTCTGGATCTTTGAAGAACTGAACATTCTGACTAATTACTTCTAGCAATACCCTGGAGAGGTAGTAAGATCAACACTTTTCAAAGGAAGGGGAACTGAAGCAGAGAGGATCAGGCCAATATTTTCAAAATCAGCTGCTGATTTTAGGTATCTTAATGTTTGGCACACGTAGGCCTGATTTCAGAAGCTGAGCTCACAGTATTGCTAGCCCCAAGAGTTCAAAAATCATAAGTCAGTCCTCAAAAACTGGTTTAAAAATCATGAGATTTTAAAAAGACTAATACATTTTTGGCTCTTGTTATTTGCCTTCTGGCTACTAAGACTTTACTTGGCTTCACATTTTCAAGCTTTCCCCTGCAACCATGAGAGCTAGAAACTTACGTTTTATAAAACGAAAGCTGAGAGCCTCATGTCATCACATGACTCCAACAGCGAGAGCTTTAAAAACCCTCCAGATGATCCGATTTATGATAAAACCATGAGAGTGGACAACACTGCGCTCATGCAGCGCCAAATGAAGTCAATGGATAGCTTTTAGTGTCAATGGTTAATTTTATTTTGGTGACACGAAATGATTCCAATAGTAGATTTCCCTAGTACTGCTCGTGATGCAAATCCCACTCACTGGGATTCTATTGCATTGTGTTACTGTGTCAGATTTAGTGGAATTTTCCGTGAGCTCATAATCACATAGGGCATCCATCTGTCAACGGAATGCAGGTCCGTGGGCAATGTTCTCTCTTGGGATAAATGCAGCCCCTCTGAGGAATCCATCTAGTGCTAGGTAATGGCAGCTTCTCTCCTCTCAGCGTGCTAGGCCAGAGAGGGAGCAGGGAGCCCAGTGCTCTCATGCAGGAGGCAGCCACAAGGATGCAGCTACTGCTCACCCAGTACCTGGGAAGGTGTGTGTGTCTGTGTCTGCTCTCATGCCCAGCAGCACCGAATGTTACAAGGCCTTGTCTTTGAGTGGAGCTGGGGTGTGGCCATAGTTCACCTTCCCTTGGGAACTCCAAGCATGTGGGGAGGTTGGAGGAATAGCAAGTTTTACCTTGTCTAAAGGCTGCTGGTGAGCAACAGCTGGGCTCTCCCCAGTACTCCACAAGCACCATGGGGCAATTCACTGGTCCCTCTAGGCGCAACTGGCATAAATTGGCTGGGGAATACTGCTTGGCAGATGCAGAGCAGGCAGACTCCCTCCTCTTAGGTGTGCTGTAGCACTTGAGGACTGGCTGAATCACTCCTGAGCTCTGGCTAGTGTATGATGGATTCAGCTCCAAGCACGCTGGCTCTGGCTGCCTTCTTATGCATGGCCGTGCCAATGCAACTAACCAACTAGGAAACGTTGTGAGATGGCAGCAGAGGTGTCTGGCTGATCCCTGTGCTCTAAGACCGCCTGATGAATGCGCTCACTGAGCACAAAATTGCATCCATCCCTTTCCCCCTCGTTCTCCTATGAATGCACTCTGAGAAAGCTGCGCCTTTGAACAGGACTAAAAATGTACCCAGCTGCTAGAAAGGCCTGGATTTAGAGCACTGAACAACTCACTGTGTGAACAAAAGTTAGTTTTTCCAAAGGCAGAATTGTTTGAGCCTGATAAAATCATGCATTTCCTTGAGTAAAGATGAATCGGACTGAACTGAATTTCTTATCTGTGTAATTTATTAAACTAATCCAGATTATTCTCCTCTTTCTTTTATATTAACAAGCTTAATTATTTTTTTAAAAATCAGACAGCTACCAGTGAATATACATTTCCTATTCATTTGTTTTTCTGTAATAGGGGGTATTTTTTTCTTGCCTACGGGGGAAAAGGAACTAAAATAAATAGTATGTGTTTCAGACTAAATGCACTAACATTTGATATACATGAAGTCATCTTAGACCTCGATCCAACAAAGCACTTAAGCATGTATGAAACTAAGCCTGTGAACAGCCCCCTTGGGACTACTCACATGTGACACACATGGCCCTGACCCACACTTGTGCTGAAGCCCATCTCTATCCAGGACAGCACTTAAGGACACCCTTAACTTTAAGCACATGCTTAAATGCTGTCTTGAACAGGGATGCTTTCCTGAATCAGGGCCATGCTTACATGCTTTGCTGGATCAGGGGGTAGTCAGCAAATGAATGGATTTAGTCTATAAGAAGGGAAGCCTATTTATTTCTTTGGGGTGAAATGCCACAAGGTGTGGGGAGCCCAAGCAATGCCCTCTGCACCACTGCTGTCCTGCACTGTTGTTGGGAGCAGGGCACAGGGTAGATGTGCTGGATGAAAGGACCCAGCATGCCCCATGCGATGTAGAGGTGGACTTCACGGTGGGACCTAACAGGCTAGCATGGAGGGGTCAATTAATGAGTGCCAAGGCTGGATGGGGGTGGGGGGAAGGGCTACGAGATCTATATTTATATTATCCCAAGTCTCCAACTTCACGCAGAGAGGGCACAGGGGAGCTAACGCCACTATTCCAGCTGCCCCTGTAAATTCCTATGGAGTGTTCTGCAAACACCAGCTTGCTAAGGCCCCCATGCAGCAAAGCAGATAACAATACGCCTAAGTCTTAGATTCAGAGATCTGCAGGTTAGAAGGGACCATTATGATCATCTAGTCTGATGTCCCATAAAGCGTGGCCAGAGAACCTTGCCCAATGCTTTCTGCCTTCTGTTTGAGCTATAGAATCTCTTTTGGAAAGACACCCAGCCTTGATTTAAAGACATCAAGTGACTCCATCCACCACATCCCTAGGTAAATTGTTCCAAGAGTTAAGTACCCTCACTGTTAAAAATGTGCATTTTATTTCTAGTCTCATTTTGTCTAGCTTCAGCTTCCAGCCATGGGAGCTTGCTATGCGTTTTTCTGCTAGATTAAAGAATCATCTATTATGAGAAATCTCTTCTCCCTGTAGGTACTTGCAGACCATGATCAAGTCACCTCTTACCCGATCTGGTATAAACTAACCCTGGGACTCAAAAGTTAAGAATGTGCTCAGGTGCTTTGCTGATTCAGGGCCTAAATGTATGATAATAATAATAATATTATAATACAATCTGATGATTCTTAAGGAGCAGATATCTCCTAGAAATTAAACAGGGAACCAAAGAGACAAAATGTTGCTAACAATGTTTGGGTTGTTAAAAAAAAATGTTTTGTGTTGCAACTAATTATTCAGGATAATTATGTTATTGCTGTAATGTCCTTATTAGCCATCAATAATTCATGAAATGAGTTATATCCATTCATTTTAAGTTACCTTTTTAAGAAAAGAAACTGCTTAGAAAAATTAGCAGCCCTTTTCTTTTTATGAGTATGTTTGCAGTTGCTTTAGAGAAATGTTTTTATTTTGTGTGATGGAAACTGATTTCATCACTCTTATGAGGATTCAGCGGAATGTCCATGTCACTGTACTTTCAGTGCATTTTATCTATTTACTTCCAGATCCACTGGGTGAAATCCTGACTGCAGACGTCCTACTGGAATTATCTGATTTTGACCTACCTTCAGATCTCATTGTATTCTCATTACCAGTGTAAAAAAGCTAAAAATATTGTGTTAAGAATGTGATTTTTATTTAAACAGAGGGTCTACTTTATCTCCTGCTAAAAATGATGCAGTATCCTTTTTTAATTAAAAAAAGAGACTGTTTTCTCCTAGATTAAAAGGATATTTATATACGCAATTTCAGTGCTGTATATTTTAAATACACAACTGAAATGTCTTTATTTGTGATACTATTGCAATAGCAATTGACAGTTTAGGATTTGCACTTTGTCTTCCCCCATTGCATGTGGTGGAATCTCAGACCCACTCTGGTGTTTGTGATCACTTTGTGGGGGCTAGACGCTGCTATAAACTCCTGGTTGACAGCACCTCTACAGTGTGTGTGAGCTTGTCCCTCCCTAGCTAGCGTGGAGAGGATATGAACCCCTAGTGATTTATTCACTGGATTGTTTTCATTTACTGCCTCACAAGTGGGAGCAGTTCACAGATGAACACTTGACAAAAAAAGTCAGTTTGTATTTAGTGCCAACCCTGCTTCAGTGGGAGCTAGCCAGTGGGACCAGAGTGACACCCGCCAAACAATAAAAAAGAAAAAGTTGCTAAGCTTGAGAGGAGATATGGCAAAATATTTGGAAGCCAAGTGCGAGGAGAGAGCAAGTGTGAGAGTAGGGAGACAGAGAGAGCAGACTACAATTTCTCGAGAGTTTGTCTGGGTTTTACTCTCACACCTTTCATTCCTCTTCGTAGCCATATTGGTTCCTCAAGCACAAGGTAGAAACTGCACTCTTTCTCATACTCCTCACGGTCAAGTATTTTAAGGGTAATGAATTTCCTGTGGGAACACAAGACAAAGGCAAAACAAATGGTTGGCGTCACACACTCATGCTTTAAGTTCAACCAGGCGAGATGGTTACCGAGATGATACGAAGAGAGGAGCACATCTGCCTCAGTTACTTATGTAAAAGAGCAGAAAGTCCATCGCTGCACCTAGGCTGTTTCATTCTGAAAAAGGAGCCACTCCACAAATTTAACTCTGAAATGAAGTAGATAGGTTTACGTTGTGGGGAGCTATTGTTCATGTAGCACATAAGTGTTACATGGAAAAGGAAATCCGAACGCCAGAGGGTTTGGTTGCTTTGTTTGCAGTCAATCTGCATCTGGATTTTATTCATAGCTCTGTGCCAAGTATCTGAGCCCTAACAGGAGGTGGACTGGTTTTGCATTTAAGTAACAGCAGCACCCCAGCAACTTATGAAAGGCCAGATCCTTGACTGGTGTAAGCCGTCATCACTCCATTGAAGTCAATGGAGCTATGCTGATCTATGCCAGTTGATGATCAGGCCCATAATGTCTGAATTTAAGTATGGAAAACTGAAATTGGAGTCCAAAGTGCAAACATAAAGGTTCTCAGCTCCAGGCCCTAGTGACTTGACTCCTGCTCTTTGACATAGATAGAGGAAGGCATGTTTTAGATTGCATGTATTGGAAAGTGCCAGGCATCCATGAGTGATCAGGACAGGTGCACGCAGGCTGAGCTCAGCCTCAGAGCAGATCCCCCACCTTTCTTCTCACTCATCTCCACCAGACGGGGCTCCCCAATCTCAAGGTAGAAGGTCTTGTTTTTCTCATACTCCTCATCATCAATTATTTTGACTGATATCGTTTTGCTGAAACAGAGAAGAATAGAGATTCAAGAGTAAGGGGGGAAAGGGAGAGTAAAGAAAAGGAGAAACAGGAGGGAGGACGGAAACATCAAAAGGAAGTTAGTTTGGGTAAAGACTCATCAAGTAATTATCTCAGGAGGCAGCCACACAGCATCCCACAGCATTCTACAATAAGGCTCAGGAATAACACTGAAATGCATCCTGGGAACTACGGGGCTGAGGTCACATCTGGGATAAGTAGGGGCAAACTCCATGGGCTGGTATGGAATTAACTCCACTGGCCCTATGACTGCATTTGGTCTGTGTTCTTCACATGCTGCACCTCTGGATCTTCATGATATGTGAAATATACGTGGCCGTTGCCACAGTAACCCTCCCTGGGGAATGGAGGAGATTGCCCCCGAGCCATGTCCCCAAGGAGGAAGAGAGGTGAAGCATATGGAATCCCGCACAAGGATGCCAGGGTCCCTTTCTCACTGATTAATAGGGTCTCGAGTTAATCTGCCCCAGTCAAAGCCAAGAAAAGTGGAGAATGAGCAGCAGGCTCATCAGAGTGTGAGACAGAAAAGCAGAAGGCCTGAGAAGATGGAAGGGACCTTTCATCTGAAAGCCCTGCTCTGGGCTCTGTATAGAATGTGTGTGCACATACACACGTTCACACATGCAGTACTAATGTCTCAGTCACCTCCAGGGTGTCTACATTGTCATGGAATTGAAACGCCTGGTAGGACAGAGGCCCCGAGGTCCCAACCTTTCCTCCTTCCATGGACCCTAAATCCAATGGGGAGTGCTGGCTGGGGCTGCTTGGCCTTCACTCTGATGGGCCAGTTTGGACATGTGCTCACTCACATCTGGAATTCACACAGGACAGAGGTATTTCCACAGAGAGTGACCAGTCTATGGCCCTTTAAAAATCAGCACAGTTCCCAGCCTCACATTCCCCTGAGAGCCTGCCTCATTAGTCCACCCATCCTGTTGTGGGCCTGGCCAGTGTCACCAGGAGATCTGGTGGGCACTTTGGTCTCTGGCTCTTGCTGGATCATTGTGATCATCGCTGTGCACAAGTTTGGGTTGAGTGCTGAAATCTTCACTCAGTAGAAATGGCTGCCAAAGACAATGGGAGCTTTGCTTAAGTAAACACGGAGTAAAAACTGAGAGCCCCATGCTGCTCCCTCCAGGGCCCCATTCTCCTCACTCCAAGCCCTGCAGAAGGAGAGGCGTTTCATCTCTGCAGTCTGCCCCCTGATCCCCTCAAGCCTGTGGGCTCCAGGGGGTCCCACTCTCCAGAGCTGGGAGGGATCGCTGAGGAGAAGGAAGCTGTTTGGGCCCCCACCTGTGGGGAACATGTGAGGCTTGCATTAGTTTGCACTTTGTACCCCTCTCTCTGTGTGGGAGATCCCCATCCCTTTACGGAATAGTCTGCGATAGCCCTGGTACTATAGCTCTACAGCGATCAGGAAGAACCAAAACCTCTCCTCAACTGCAGATCCCAGCAGATCTGAAGGGATCTGAGGTCAAGGACATGATACTCAGGTTTATCCTCCGGGAGCAAACCGTGCCCTCCCGACAGAAAAGCTTGGAAGCAAGGTCCCCATCAGCTGAGGCTCGCAGAATTCTCTCTCGTAGGGAGGGAAGAGAATAGGCCCTAAATAAGGACGTTGGGATCTGGCCCAACGTGCATGGCCATGGTGGCCCTTGACACCAGACTCAGAACTGCCAGGATGCCACAGGCCAAGCTCCCCTTTGACATGTGAGCCCCGAATCTTCTGACCCCACACCCTCCCCTCAAATCCCACTCTTGGGAAAGGCTTGCTACCCTGACTCTCACAGTGAAAAGCCATTACTGAGAGAGACAACTGCAACCAACTACTCTTCACAGGAGTGAGGATCTGGTAAAATAACCTTTATAAAGAGCTAAAACCTGGTTGGCAGGCAAGGATCTCTTTTGGAGACGGGAGCCATTTACCTGTAAAACAGTCACTTAACCTACTTCCATCCTTTGTCTCTGCCTTTATGTACTTAATGCTTTGTGAAAATTCAGGTTTACCTGCATTAGGTTGGGCTATTACAGCCTCAGCTAACAGTTCTGCCACTGCTCTCCCATTATTTTTAAGTGGTGCATTTTGCTGTGGTTTCCATATTAGGTTGGTGTGTAATGCTCAGAGAGCTTGGGGCAGCCTAGGTCTCTTAGTAAGCATGGGACTCTGTGACCTCACTGCAAAAAGCCACAGGCTCCCGGCTGACATTTGAAACTTGAAACAAACAAACAAACCACTCACCCCCTTGAAGCTAACAGAGAATGCTTAAGCTAACCAGCCATACAAATGAAAATGGCAGCTTCTCACAGACACATGCATATGACAATGGTCAGTCATTCAAGTCTGATTTTAAAGATGTCTCTCTTGAAGCTAGTAGTTTATAGGTTTCCATATGATGCTTTCACACTCTGGGAATTCAAAGGAGATAGATTCTTTCTGAAAGCTAAGGCAGGAGGAAGTGGAGAAAGCATCAATGGTGGTAGGCTATTTTTTTTAAAACAATACATTTGTTTTTCAAACCAAAATGATTTTGATTATATTTTTGTCATGGGCCTTAATGTGGAAATTGACCTATACGTCCACATTCTTATCCAGACTAGCTACTTAAGACTGTTTCTCTGCTATTACTGAATTTGCTGTTCTAGCAACAGCATGAGTCTGAAGCCTTAGAACATGCACAGAGCACAGCTAGAGAACCAATAAACTAACATCAAAACCTGGCATCACCTTACTGGAGGCCTTGGCCACTTTCCAGAGTTTTGTTTTCTAATGCACCTAATACAGTGCAAAGTAGGTGACAGAGAGAGTTCACATGAAAAAACAATGGCTATGGAAAAGATTCATTAACACTGTCCTGGCAGAAGTCCCCCGATGGTGCTGTTACACACAGGCCTTTTTTGGAGTGTGTGGGCCTATAGCAAACCTGAAGAAATATTCTGCGGTTAGTTTTGTGTAGGGCTGGATTTACACCTTATGCGCCCTTAGGCACAACATCTTCAGCGCACCCCCTGCCTTCAGCTGACCTTCGTGTTTTCCATAACAAATTAAACTTTTAACCCACTTTTAGGCACCCCTAGAATGCTGGTGCCTCTAGGCATGTGCCTACTGTGCTTACTGGCCTACTGGCACTGGTTTTGTGATGTTCATTTCTTTGGGGGGAGCTATGGCAAGCAGCGAAGGAGTCTGCTTTCTGTCTGAGTGTTTGTCTACACTACGAAGAGAGAGCTCTGACACTGCATCTCAGAGCCCACATCAGCTGAATTGGGCTCACAGGGCTTGCATTGCAGGGGTAAAAATAGCAGTGTAGACCTTCAGATGCAGGTTGGAGCCTGGGCGCTGAAATTCTGAGGGTGGGTTGAATCTCAGGGCCCAGGCTCCATCCTGAGCCGGAACGTGAGTCAGAACAAAATATGCAAATAAAGTAACAAAATAACTGTGTCATCACAGAGGTTCCTTATTTATTGTCTACATCCAGCCCCCTTAGTCCATTCCTAGTCCACTCCAGCTTCTTTCAAACTTTGTTGGCTAAACTAACTTTCCAACTGCTCTTCTTGTGTCCCCTCTACCTAGGTTTGTCTTCTCTTTGAAAGAAATCTTTTTTCTCATTCTTCATCTCTTATGTACTCTCCATAGGCAGACTGGTGCAGGTTAGAGCAGCCCTGAGGCTGCTCTAATGTATGTGAAGGGCTCAATTGGTCCCCCCAGCAGGTCCCAGGATGGAGGCACACAAAGGCAGCATAAAGCCACCCGTCAGGTCCAGTGGAACTTGGCTGGACCTGGGAATTGGAACCAAATCAGAGATCAGTTACATATTTTGGCTTTCTGCCCTTGTTTTAGACTTGAGTGCTCAGTACTGCAACCTAAAACTTTCTGTTAAGCTGACTGGCATTAGATGCCTTGCTTTTCATAACTTAGTACAACCACCACAAATTACTAAGCAGAACAACAGGTATGATTTCTTGCACTGTTTGATATAGTCAAAAGTCTATTAAGTTTGTCCTTCATGCTTATAATGACATCAATAACTGCGCAAGTGATGGCTGAAAAAACAAAACAAAAGAACTTTTTCCATGTATCATCATCGCTGAAATCGTTTTTATGCACAGACGAAACAGTTACCAAACATGGAGCAGATCTTGCTTTGCATTGATGTGGTAGGTGAAAATGTTTTAGATGAAAAAAAGAATGGAGGATATGCAAGAGTTCTTGGCAAAGCCATACAAAAAGCCCTGATGGACTTAACATAATGACAATTTCAAAATCATTAGTAAAGTAATCAATAATTTTCCTGACAGCACCCATTAAAATGCATACTGATTCCTCTCTGTCTGCATAAAAAGAAAAGGAGTACTTGTGGCACCTTAGAGACTAACCAATTTATTTGAGCTCAAATATTATGCTCAAATAAATTGGTTAGTCTCTAAGGTGCCACAAGTACTCCTTTTCTTTTTGCGAATACAGACTAACACGGCTGTTACTCTGAAACCTGTCTGCATAAAATCGCTCTTCTTAGGGAACATAATTTAAAAAGCCACACTTATCAATGTAAAGTGTAACATACAGGCTAGTGCAGGGAACCTCACTCTACACTTACAAATCACAGAGTAAGAAAAACATAAGACACCTGAGGACTTACAGTTTCCACTGATTTGGGGTTGTGAACACTCAGTACTTCTGAAAACCAGGCCCTTATTTGTCCATACAGTGCTCAGAAACTGTATATTCTCCATCGAACAGGTGCCTGTGCCCTGACCCTGCAAGCTGCTTCCTGCAGGCAGGCCTCTCTGCTTGAGCAGTATCCCACTGACATCACTGGAGGCTGGCTGCATGATCAGCGTCCCAGACACAGTCACAGCAGGTGTCAACAGGTGGCGCTGTTACACATAGTTTTCCCAAGTTCTTTTGTCAGAGAGCTTGAACGAATGGTCAGTCTTGGATAGCCATGTGACGCGCTGTTGCAAGTTTGTTATGTGAGATTCTAGGGAGAGGAGCCAGAAGGAGAGTTTGGTCTCAGATTAGAGTCAATTCTTGAGGCAAAGTTGTCCCTGGGAAGCAGGTGTTGGTGCTGAGGTGAGATCCCTGAAAGAAGGGCTTGCCCTGCATGCTTTTTGACTCTCTCTGTTCCAGGTACATGTGCAAATAAAACAAGTTACATTTAGAAGACAACCAGACTCAGCATCACGGATTTCTCCTCTACTGGGAGCCCAACCTACAAGGCCCCAGACGTCTGATACCGCTCACCAATGCAATGAAGAGGAAGCATGTAAGAGGTTGATTGAGGCCCTGTCTACACGGCGATTGCATTGGTGCATAAGCTTCCCTGCACACGAGTAAGATGGGGCATGCACTGGTGTGAAATAGAATGGTAGATTACCAAGGTTAGTGGAATTGCTTTGCAGTGAGTCTACAATAAGGGTTTACTATAACAACAGATTTACACTGGTGCCGATTTCTCCATGTCAAACAAGCCCTTGGGTCTATTGTCTCTTTTTTTAAAAAAACCCAAAAAGGCACATATTGCTGTTATACTATTTTCTTCGCTCAAAATATAAACTATGTAGGGAGACTGTGTGGCTCAGTCGTTAGAGCCAGATGCTGGGGGTAGGACACCTAGATTAGGCTCTGAAAGTGACTTGGTTTGTGAAAAGAGCAGTGTGAATTTTTTATTCTAGGGCAGGCCATGGGATATTCCAATCTAAGGCTTCCTCAATCCCTCCTATTGAAGCTGTCCTACTTAGTCTGAGCTATTCATTGGGGAAGGGGCTTGAACTTGGGTCTCCCACATCTGAGGTGAATATCCTAACCACCAGGCTATAGAGCAGAGGTGAGCAAACTACAGTCCATCCTGCCCGGCCTCTGAGCTCCCCGCTGGGGAGGCTTGCCCCCAGCCCCTCCCCCGCTGTTCTCCCTCCCCCGCAGCCACCCTGCCATGCGGGCAGAGCTCTGGCCCACTGCTCCTGTCGGGCAGCGCGGTGGCGTGACTGGCTCTAGCATGGTAAGGAGGCGCGGAGCGGGGGGCTTGGATAAGGGGCAGGGGGTCCCCAGGGGCGGTCAGGAAACAGGGGGCAGGGGGAGTTGGATAGGGGGTGGGGTCCTGGGGGGCGGTTAGGGGCCGGGTCCCGGGAGGAGGAGGTCAGGGCATAAGGAGTGTTGCATTGGTGGGCAGTCAGGGGGTGGGACGTGGGAGGGGCAGATAGAGGGCAGGCTGTTTGGGGAGGCACAGCCTTCCCTACCCGGCCCGCCATACAGTTGCGCAACCCCGATATGGCCCTTGGGCCAAAAAGTTTGCCCATCCCGGCTATAGAGTCATTTGCCCCCTGACTAACCACTGTCATGAATGACTATGAATTGTTACTATAGATGACAATGGATAATCACTGGGCCAAAGAAAGGGAGAACAGGAATGACTCTATAGCAGGGGTCGGCAACCTTTCAGAAGTGGTGTGCTGAGTCTTCATTTATTCACTCTAATTTAAGGCTTCACGTGCCAGTCATACATTTTAATGTTTTTAGAAGGTCTCTTTCTATAAGTCTATAATATATAACTAAACTATTGTTTTATGTAAAGTAAATAAGGTTTTAAAAACGTATAAGAAGCTTCATTTAAAATTTAATTAAAATGCAGAGCCCCCTGGACTGGTGGCCAGGACCCGGGCAGCATAAGGGCCACTGACAATCAGCTCGCGTGCCGCCTTCGCCATGCGTGCCAGAGGTTGCCGACCCCTGATCTAGAGTCTAGTCCTCTTTTGCTTTACTCAAAATGCCTGAAAAATTTAATTCACTGAAAATTTTTGAAAAAAAAGTAGGTTTTGGTTTGTCCCAAAACAAACATTCTTATTTTTCAGAATTGCCAGAGAACCAAAAAATCCATTATTCATCCAGCTCTATTTCTGGTGCTGGAAAAGTCACTTAACCTTCCCTGTGCCTTGGCTTTAAAATGGACCCATTTATATAAAATGCTTTGAGATCCTCTGATGAAAGATTAATAAATTCCAAGGCCAGAAGGGACCATTGTGATCAACTAGTGTAGCGGATCTCAAACTGTGGTCATGACCCCAAAGTGGGTCGTGACCCCATGTTAATGGAATTGCCAGGACTGGCTTAGACTTGCTGGGGCCTGGGGCTGAAGCTGAACACTGAGCACCACTGCCCAGGGCCGAAACCTGAGGACTTTAGGTGTTGGGACTCAGATTAGAGGCCCCTGCTTGGGACTGAAGCCCTTGGGCTTCGGCTTTTGGTCTCTCCCCACTGCTTACCTGGGGCTTGGGCTGGCTCAGGCTTTGGTCCCCCCTCCTGGGCTCATGTAGTAATTTTTATTGTCAAAAGGGGGTCGCGATGCAATGAAGTTTGAGAAGCCCTGATTTAGTCTGACCTGCTGTACAGCACAGGCCAGAGAACTGCCCCACAATAATTCCTACATCAGATCTGTTAGAAAAAGTATCTTATCTTGATTTAAAAATTGTCAGTGATGGAGAATCCACCACGACCCTTGGTAAATTGTTCCAATGGTTAAAGATTCTCACCATTAAAAATGTATGCCTTATTTCCAATCTGAATTTGTCTAGCTTCAACTTCCAGCCATTGGATCATGTTATACCTTTCTCTGCTAGATGCTCTATCAGTGAAAAGAACTAATATCACAACCATGCAGTGAGGTTTGCATAATGGTTAATTCCACAAGTTCATTCATCAGTTTTAAATCAGACTCTCTGTTACTGGTGGCTCAGAGATCCCTTCAACTTATTACATAATATCACTTATTTAAAATGAAAGTGAAATAGACAATGTGCATCATTCAAGTAAAATATAACCATGGTAGAAAAAGTATGCAATGTATAACATTTTCTAATCAACAGAGCTAACACCAAAGGCATGGGGTGGAAGTATGTCTCCTGGCAACTGTGGACTGTTAATTAGAATCAGAATGAGGAAGTTAAAAGTAATATTTCTAACTTTGCAATATTTTTTCCAAACATTTCTTCAGGGGGAAAAATATCTTTTCTAAGCTTTAAAAATGAGCTTCCAAAAAGACATAGTATTAATTTTTCTTCTAGGTAGAAGACCATGCCCAGTGTACCCCGCTGCCTAGAATTAATCAACAGCCCATACCCAATTCATCTTCCATTCAATTCTTGGGGAATGCTATTTGTCAGCCCTGAAAATGCCTCCTCTAAAAAGCAGTGTATGGGGAATAAACGAACAGCTAGGCCCAGATCTTCAGCTGGTGTAAACTGGCTTCGCTCCACTGAAGTCAATGGAGCTATGCTGATTTACACTAGCTAAGGACCTGACCCTCCGCCAGTAGGCAAGATATTCCCCTTTTAGCAGTATTCCCCATTCTAAGTACAGAGTACAATGGTTTGGACTGACAATGTGGTATCAGTGGTAAAATAGTAAGAGAAAATGGTTATCCTACACCAGTGCTAGTTTTGTAATGAAAGAGGTGCTGGGGCTCAAAAAGTCATTTTTTTACATTCAGAACGGATGCAGCAAGTGCAGAGATGCTGGCGCTATGAACTGCCAAACCTACAGCTATTGCGGCTCAGCCCTGGCAAGCCCTGGCACAAATTAATCACTGCATTACATCCAGTGTGGAAATGACATCTCCTGGGAAGCCAGTGCCATGGTGCTGCAGTAATTCTTAATACAAGACAATCTGGAGCATAAAGAGGAGGCTTAAGAATAATTCCTTGGTATGCAGAACAACACATAAGCACTGCACAGAACATACCATGGTCTCTTAAATGGCCCTGGTTTCTGCTAGCAAGTTAAACAACTTATTAACAATCTGACAGCAGGGCCATCCCTAGCTATTCTGGGGCCCTACACAGGCCCCAGGCCTCTGCGGGGGGGACGCGGGCTGGCTTGGGAAGCAGGGGGGAACCACTTCCCGCCGCCGGTGAGTGCAGGCCCGACCCCTGCTGCAGTCCCCAGGGGAGTGGAAGCGGGCAGGGGCCAAGGGGAAGAGGTGGAGCAGAGGCTGGAGCAGCATGCATTTGGTGCTCCAAATTTCCTATTGCCCTACACAGCTGCATACTTTGCATATGGGTAAGGAGGGCCCTGTCTGGCAGTAAGTTAGACACTGCAAAAATTCTAACACCTTTTTAGACTGCACATTATTGAGTCATGATTGAATTATAGAGAGAAAGCAGTCCAAAGCAGTGCACCTTATTCCATTAGTACTTTAAGTTGAAAGCAGTAAAAACAATTTGTCTCCTTCCCCTGCAGCCCTCTGGCATGCTGCAGAGTGGATGGAGACACTCCTTCACTTAAATGCAGAAGTGCAGTTAAGCACGTGTGAGCAAAAGCAATTGACTGAACATGGGCAAAGACGGGGAGGGGCTACACTGACTCATTTCACTCCATAGGTAGTGATTTGTACTCTTAAATAAATGTGTGCTGGGTGTTTAACACAGCCAGTGGTGACACCTAGAACAGCTCTAGCTAAGAGATACTGCTGCAGCCTGTTGCAATGGGATGGAAATGGCCATGACCATCTCACAATAGCCTTAACAACACTACTATACACAGTGTGGCAGGAATCTCCTAGGGGAAAATCAGCTTATTAAAGCCAGGTGGGGAGCTGAGAGCCACGATAGCTGTATGGCAGAAACAGTGGTTGCCGGAAGTCTTCGTGTTCCTAATAGAAATTTGTACCAGCTGTGTGTTGCACATCCAACGGTGCCGAAGTATTCCACGAAGAAGGTAGGGTCTTACTCCAAAGTGGACACTTTTGACTCCTGCCATCCCTCATCTGGCTGACGCTACAATTGTGCCAGTTAGTCCAATCCTGGATATAAAACAGCTGATGTGCAACAGGTAACAGAGGCGAAGCTGCTAGGGTAATGGATGAACGGGTTTGCCAACGAAAAGGGCACAAAGCAAATATTCATGAGTCAGCACATCAGCAGGGCATTCTATGCAGGATGCATCTTCCAGTCCTTATACCTCCCTCTCTAAGTCAAGTTCACACGGCACAGGTATGATCTGGCACTTCTAAAGCGCTGTAAAACCCTGGTAAAATGTACCCATATCTCCTCCCATCAATGTGAAAAGCTCCACAAAGACTCTCCAAACCTGAAGAATTCCAGCTTTTCCCTAGACCAGCCAAACAAAATGTTTACACAAAGAAGAGACCTGTATTGCCAACTCAAACCTTCAAAAATCATGAGTCAGGCTCCCAAAATCATGAGAGGAGATTAAAAAATCATAATAATACAAGTTGTGCTATTTTTATTTGCTTTCTGGTTTCAGAGCCTTTGGGGTGCACTCTGGTCACATTTTCCAGCTTTCCTCCATAAGCACGAAACTTGCATTTATTTTTTAAAAAGTAAGCAGACGTTCTCCCCTTGAGGAGCTGGGGCTTTAAGAAAGACACCAAATTTAATGAGATTTGTCAGCGCAGACACTCTCAAATGCTGAAATATTTTCCTCATCTCCTGGGAAAGCTCTCCCTGCTGAGTGGCTAAACAGTGAGAGGAGTTTGATAACAATGCTCAAACATCACATCCCTACACCGCTTTGTCCCAAATGTTGCATCTGCCCTATAGATTCTGATGTGTGTGACTGCACGGCACATATGTCTGTGCCTGTCCCAGGGACCCTATTGCATGTGGGTCTAAATGACAGCAACACTGATCTGTGTTCAGATCACTTTTATAGCTTGATCTGCTACAGTTCATTGCTTCCACAGTCCATTCATGCAAGACTCAGAAACCTGTGTCTGAATGAAGCAGCACTGTGTGCCTGGACTCCCATTTGGCATGTCTTTTTATCCCTCTTGGAAGCAATGTTATTGTGTCAGGGTTTTCTCAGGCACTCTTGTACTTGGGGTCCGTTTGCGTTTGGCACCCCCCATACCATCAGAAGTGCAATGGCTGAGTGCTTATGGGCCTCACCTATAACTCTTAAGGTCATGGGTTTGCAACTCTCTCAATCTCACACTGAAAGGTCACCTCCAGTTCACCCTGCTGCAAAGTGGGCACCTGATCCCTTGGGTTGGGGCAGTCACAGGTGATTGATTGGATGCAAGGATACTGGCCACATCACTCCCTTGTGTGCTTCTAGCTATGAAACTGAGGTGCCTTAACTGTGTCAGCCTGATGAGCCCCTAGCTTGAGGGAGCTTTCACTTTGCTACCTGCCTCCCTTTAATACGCTGCTGGTCCTTGGGTGGTTGTCAGCATGAATTCCCTTTGTGTTGTCTGAGCCCGATAGAGGATGTTGCTCAGAGAGAGAGAGTTACTGAGGCAAAGTGGGGAGCTGGAGAAATATTTTCTGGGAGGTGCAATTGTATTTTTCCTTGGGGGCTGCCACCATCCCAGGCACTCATTATACAATTTGAGGTTGGGGTTGAGAGGAAGGGGGCCATAGGGCACACAGCTGGCATTTCTGTCTGAGATGCAGTGATTTATATTTATACGCACTGTCACGGTTCAGGGCACCTTTCCGCGGTCCCTTGAGAGCACCCACCCTAGGCTTCTGGCTACTCAGCCATCACCTCTCTTGGGCAGAGACCCATGTCTCTCTCCCTCCTGACTGGGGTTTTTCCAGGCTCACAGTGTAAGCAGGGAACTGTGGAGTTCCTCAATAAGTCAGACTGCCTGAACAGGCCAGCATCTGTGCTTTGCTCTCTCTCTGAAGGCTATGAACAACGTACTTGACACAGTTATAAGATACCACACAGCCCTCTCTAAGCAACCACATTTATTCTTAAAGTGAAAGCATTATAGAGAAAACATATTACAAGCAATAGAAGTTCCTGTGTGTAGGCTGAAAGCTTACCAGAGGTCACCAATCAGTCTCACCAGGCCTCTGCAGGCCAAAGTCCTTCCCAGGAAGGATTGGGGCTCCCCTTGGACAGAAGGTTCTGTCCATTTGCTGGATCAGAAAGCAGACTGAGTCAGTTTAAACGCAGGCAATTTATCTAAGAGCCCTTTCTTTGTCTGTTGTTGCTGGAGAATCCAGTTTGAATCAGTATATGTGAGCCTTTCCAGGTGGTGCTGCACTCCCCCGTTGTGCCTCTGACAGTCCCCCCATACAGTACAAAAAGGATGGTGCACAATCAAATGTGGAACATGAAATAATCTGAAATATGAGAGAATAAGCATTCTAAGATGGCACAATATCATCAGTGAGCCAGACCAGCCATCAGAACTGGAGAACCTCCGCAGCAAAAGTCTATTCTTGACTTTGGTGGCTTTGAAGCAGGCCCATAAATAGATTTTTAGGGCTGGTTACAAAACCAACAAATCGGGGGGGGGGGGGGGGGAGGGGGAATGGGAGGGGGAATGGGAGGGGTTGTCTATTGAAACAAGGAAAGAAGCAAATTCCAGAGTAGAGGGCTCTTCAGTGAGCCCTGAGATAAAAGTCTAGGGATTGCAAGCCTATGAGTCCAAGCTGATCTCAACGGTCAGAAGCAATAAGGAGAGAATCCAGGGTACACAGGGCTTGCGGCTAGTGTGCAGACAGAGTAATATGCTTTACATTTGGCACATTTGTGGCTGCTGTGCAGCAGTGCAAGCAAAACAGGCAAGACCAACTCAGAGGTCCATTTGGAAACGTGGTACTAGAACATTTATATTCCTCCCTCACTGCTGTGACTCACTGAAATCACTGCGAAGTGGCATCCTGCAAGGAAAGGCTTGTCATTGATTGCCCACTACCAAATTGCTCTTTCCCCCAGACAAGATGGCAAATCAGAGCTTGGCCACTTGATTCTGAGACATCTGGCATGCAGCACAGTGCAGAAGTGCAATTGTGAGCTCTCAGTCTTGCAATCCAGCTGTTAACAGTAGCTTTCTGTCATAGAATATCAGGTTGGAAGGGACCTCAGGAGGTCATCTAGTCCAACCCCCTGCTCAAAGCAGGACCAATCCCCAATTAAATCATCCCAGCCAGGGCTTTGTCAAGCCTGACCTTAAAAACTTCTAAGGAAGGAGATTCTACCACCTCCCTAGGTAACGCATTCCAGTGTTTCACCACCCTCCTAGTGAAAAAGTTTTTCCTAATAGCCAACCTAAACCTCCCCCACTGCAACTTGAGACCATTACTCCTTGTCCTGTCATCTTCCACCACTGAGAATAGTCTAGAACCATACTCTTTGGAACCACCTCTCAGGTAGTTGAAAGCAGCTATCAAATCCCCCCTCATTCTTCTCTTCTGCAAACTAAACAATCCCAGTTCCCCCAGCCTCTCCTTGTAAGTCATGTGTTCCAGACCCCTAATCATTTTTGTTGCCCTTCGCTGGACTCTTTCCAATTTTTCCACATCCTTCTTGTAGTGTGGGGCCCAAAACTGGACACAGTACTCCAGATGAGGCCTCACCAATGTCGAATAGAGGGGAACGATCACATCCCTCAATCTGCTGGCTATGCCCCTACTCATACATCCCAAAATGCCATTGGCCTTCTTGGCAACAAGGGCACACTGTTGACTCATATTCAGCTTCTCGTCCACTGTAACCCCTAGGTTCTTTTCCGCAGAACTGCTGCCTAACCATTCGGTCCCTAGTCTGTAGTGGTGCATTGGATTCTTCCGTCCTAAATGCAGGACCCTTGTTGAACCTCATCAGATTTTCTTATCCTTGTTGAACCTCATCAGATTTCTTTCGGCCCAATCCTCCAATTTGTCTAGGTCCCTCTGTATCCTATCCCTACCTGCCACCATATCTACCACTCCTGCTAGTTTAGTACCACCTGCAAATTTGCTGAGAGTGCAATCCACACCATCCTCCAGATCATTTATGAAGATATTGAACAAAACCGGCCCCAGGACCGACCCTTGGAGCACTCCACTTGATACCGGCTGACATCTAGACATGGAGCCATTGATCACTACCCGTTGAGCCCGACAATCTAGCCAACTTTCTACCCACCTTATAGTGCATTCATCCAGCCCATACTTCTTTAACTTGATGACAAGAATACTGTGGGAGACCGTGTCAAAAGCTTTGCTAAAGTCGAGAAACAATACATCCACTGCTTTCCCTTCATCCATAGAACCAGTAATCTCATCATAGAAGGTGATTAGATTGTCAGGCATGATCTTCCCTTGGTGAATCCACGCTGACTGTTCCTGATCACTTTCCTCTCGTGTAAGTGCTTCAGGATTGATTGATTGATTGAGGACCTGCTCCATGATTTTTCGGGGACTGAGGTGAGGCTGACTGGCCTGTAGTTCCCATGATCCTCCTTCTTCCCTTTTTTAAAGATGGGCACTACATTAGCCTTTTTCCAGTCGTCCGGGACTTCCCCCGATCGCCATGAGTTTTCAAAGATAATGGCCAATGGCTTTGCAGTCACAGCCGTCAACTCCTTTAGCACTCTCAGATGCAACGCATCCGGCCCCATGGACTTGTGCACGTCCAGCTTTTCTAAATAGTCCCGAACCACTTCTTTCTCCACAGAGGGCTGGCCACCTACTCCCCATGCTGTGTTGCCCAGCGCAGCAGTCTGGGAGCTGACCTTGTTTGTGAAGACAGAGGCAAAAAAAGCATTGCGTACATTAGCAATTTTCCACATCCTCTGTCACTAGGTTGCCTCCCTCATTCAGTAAGGGGCCCACACTTTCCTTGGCTTTCTTCTTGTTGTCAACATACCTGAAGAAACCCTTCTTGTTACTCTTAACATCTCTTGCTAGCTGCAGCTCCAGGTGCGATTTGGCCCTCCTGATTTCATTCCTACATGCCCGAGCAATATGTTTATACTCTTCCCTGGTCATTTGTCCAATCTTCCACTTCTTGTAAGCTTCTTTTTTATGTTTAAGATCCGCAAGGATTTCACTATTAAGTCAAGCTGGTCGCCTACCATATTTACTGTTCTTTTGACACATCGGGATGGTTTGTCCCTGTAACCTCAATAGGGATTCCTTGAAATAGAGCCAGCTCTCCTGGACTCCTTTCCCCCTCATGTTATTCGCCCAGGGGATCCTACCCATCAGTTCCCTGAGGGAGTCGAAGTCTGCTTTCCTGAGGTCAGGGTCCGTATTCTGCTGCTTACCTTCCTTCGCTGTGTCAGGATCCTGAACTCGACCAACTCATGGTCACTGCCTCCGAGATTCCCATCCACTTTTGCTTCCCCTACTAATTCTCCCCAGTTTGTGAGCAGCAGGTCAAGAAAAGCTCTCCCCCTAGTTGGCTCCTCCAGCACTTGCACCAGGAAATTGTCCTCTACATTTTCCAAAAACTTCCTGGATTGTCTGTGCACCGCTGTATTGCTCTCCCAGCAGATATCAGGGTGATTAAAGTCGCCCATGAGAACCAGGGCGTGCGATCTAGTGGCTTCTGCGAGTTGCCGGAATAAAGCCTCATCCACCTCATCCCCCTGGTCTGGTGGTCTATAGCAGACTCCCACCACTACATCACTCTTGTTGCTCATACTTCTAACCTTAAACCAGAGACACTCAGGTTTTTCTGCAGTTTCATACTGGAGCTCTGAGCAGTCATACTGCTCCCTTACATACAGTGCTACTCCCCCACCTTTTCTGCCCTGCCCTGTCTTCCCAGCACACTGCCGTTCTCCTATTAGGCTTCTGCTAATAAAGGACTATATATACTATAATCTTTTGTTTGCCTCTTAAGCTTGCAAAGCAGAGCCAGCCTACAAGTACCTGCTGAGCTGCTGGGGAATTTCAATGGTGTCCAAGCACAGGAGCTGCTGGAACACACAGGCATTTTCTAACTCATCAGCTAATTCACCACATGGCTTCCTAATGGCTCTGCAATATGCCCCCATTGCCAGGTAATCATAGAATCATAGAACTGGAAGGGACCTTGAGAGGTCATCTAGTTCAGTCCTCTGCATTCAAGGCAGGACTAAGTATTATCTAGACCAGCGGTTCTTGACCTGGGGTGCAAGATGCCCTTTCTGGGGGTGCGAGACTTGCCAGATTTTTTTTAGAAGGTAAATCATCGAAAACACAAATTAAGCACAGGCATGTAAGTACAACTAATTTGTTTAATCAAACCTATGTATTTATTAATATTATACATTTTTTAATGATTACTGTAATAAACAAAAATATATCTAGGTTTAAAGAACTGATCTACTTCAACGAGTTTTGATAAGGGATGTGAGAACATATTTTGATTTTTGATAAGGGGTGTGAGAACACATTTTGAGAACCAAAGGGGTGCAGGCTTCCGTAAAGGTTAAGAACCACTGATCTAGACCATCCCTGACAGGTGTTTGTCCAACCTGCTCTTAAAAATCCTCAATGATGGAGATTCCACCACCTCCCTAGGGAATGTATTCCGGTGCTTACCCACTCTGACAGTTAGGAAGTTTTTCCTAGTGTCCAACCTAAACTGCCCTTGCTGTAATTTAAGCCTGTCAGGGTTCCCTCCCCACTCTGAACTCTAGGGTACAGATGTGGGGACCCGCATGAAAGACTCCCTAAGCTTATTTCTACCAGCTTAGATTAAAAACTTTCCCAAGGCACAAATCCTTCCTTGTCCTTGGATGCGTTCTGCTGCCACCACCAAGTGAGTTACACAAAGATTCAGAAAAAGGACCACTTGGAGTTCCTGCTTCCCCAAAATATTCCCCCAAGCTCCTTCACCCCCTTTCCTGGGGAGGCTTGAGAATAATCTACCAACCAGATAGGTAAACAAGGTGAGCACAGACCAGACCTTTGGGTTTTTAGGACACTAAAACCCAATCAGATTCTAAAAAAACAGAACTTTATTATAAAGGGAAAAAAAGTAAAAGAAGCACCTTCGTAAAATCAGGATGGAAGGTAATTTTACAGGGTAATAAGACTTAAAACACAGAGGATTCCACTGTAGGCAAAACTTAAAAGTTACAAAAAACAGGGATAAACCTCCCTCTTAGCACAGGGAAAATTTACAAGCTAAAACAAAAGATAATCTAATGCATTCCTTGCTGTTACTTACTATTTCTGTAATATTAGATGTATCATTTCAGTAGGAGCTGGATTACTTGCTTGGTCTCTCT
The DNA here is from genome assembly GCF_965140295.1 of Lepidochelys olivacea. NCBI lineage: Eukaryota > Metazoa > Chordata > Testudines > Cheloniidae > Lepidochelys > Lepidochelys olivacea. The sequence goes on along the minus strand of NC_140413.1, from coordinate 212,270,511 downwards.
CTTTGTCTCCGAGAGAACACACACACAGCCCAAAACAAAGCCCCCCCGGATTTGAAAGTATCTTCTTTCCCCATTGGCCCTTCTGGTCAGGTGCCAACTAGGTTAATTGAACTGATTAACCCCTTACAGGTAAGGGGATTCTGTACCTCTGGCCAAGAGGGATTTTATTTTACTGCATACATAAAGGTTGTTACTCTTCCCTTTACATTTATGACAAAGCCCATTGCTTTTTGTCCTACCCTCCTTGTAACAACCTTTTATGTACTTGAAAACTGTTATGTCCCCTCTCAGTCTTCACTTCTCCAGACTAAAACTCATTTTTTTTCAATATTCCCTCATAGGTCATGTTTTCTAGACCTTTAATCATTTTTGTTGCTCTTCTCTGGACTTTCTCCAATTTGTCCACATCTTTCCTGAAATGTGGAGCCCAGAACTGGACACAATACTCCAGTTGAGGCCTAATCAGCGCGGAGTAGAGCAGAAGAATTACTTCTCGTGTCTTGCTTACAGCACTCCTGCTAATACATCCCAGAATGAGGTTTGCTTTTTCTGCAGCAGCGTTACACTGTTGATTCATATTTAGCCTGTGATCCACTATGACCCCCAGATCCCTTTCTGCAGTACTTCCTAGGCAGTCATTTCCCATTTTGTATGTAATGTACAGAGCAGCTTTCTGTGGTAGCTTAAAGGGGAGCTGCATCTTCAAGGCATATGCCCAGCCTTCACTACAGCTGCTCTGCACCAGGCAGAAAGGAGCAATGCAGCGATGAAAGCGAAAGCAAGTAGCCCCGCCCCTGCGCTCTGGGGGTGGTGAGCACAATGAAACTGTTGGGTGACATTCAGGGCCTTGCAAACCTGTTGCATAATTTGGCCTGTGAAATGGGTGCCTCGATCGCTGTTAATAGAGACAGGAAACCCAAATCGGGGGATGAACTCTCTTAACAGGCCTCCCTCACAGAACACAAGGGCAAAGAGGGCCAGGGGACAGGCAACAGGCCAGGCCAGGCCAGGCGAGCCAGCTTGCCTGCCTCAGACACGGATAACTCATTGTGGAACAGAGCTGATGAAGGGGGTCTATGACACTCACTCCTCCTGCCACAGACAGGATGGCCGGGGGTGGCCCAAGGAAAGGGCATGTGGTGAAGGAGCCCCTGTGTCACACCAAAGATGAGCCATGTTTACGGCCCAGTGTGGCTGTTCAGAGCAGGCCTTGGGGCAAGGGAATTGGCTCCGCACATGGAAGGAGGAGGACCAGGGGAGCGCAAAGGCAAGTATTAATCCCCTTTGTGGGCACGCACGCGCACACACCTGTGCAACACAGCTACACCGCAGGACCTGGCCTGAGTTCTTGAGTACCGTGTTAGACCCACATACTCACACCTGCGGTACGTTTCAGTAGGCTGATCCAAGCAGTGGGATTAACACACCAGAGGCAACAGGGTGGGGATGGGGAGAGTTCACACATTTCTAGGCTGATGCTGTAGGGCTGAGGGTGGTTTAAGGTCTGAACAGAACAATAGCTGCCATTGTTTGGCTGGAGAGGGTTGACAATTCGGCACCGGGGAAGCTGCAGCAGCAGGTGTGTGAATTCTCCCCCTCCCCCTGCACTCTGTTTACCTCAAGGGGGTGTTAATACCAGAGTCTGCCTGTTCCTTTACGAGCCAGGGGTTGCCTGCGCTGAGAGAACAAGCAGTGCTGCAACTACCCAGCTACACCAGGGCAAACATCCGGGGAGCCCTAGATTTGTTCTGACAAGTCCCCTTTTGCCCTGCTCTCCCCTCCCCGGATTCTGTGCTCCCTTCGCCTCCCGCCCCAGGAGGTTGGCACAGCTTCTGTCAGTGGGGTGTGGGGGGTTAATGTAATGTTGCATTTCAAAGACACGCTCACTTCCATCTCCTGAGCGTCCTTTACTCCATCCCTTTGTCACGTCACTGGCTGTTCTCCCTCTCCTTCAGAGGTCTTGACAAAAGGCCAGCCAGGGAACTTGGGGGAACTGCACCCATGTGCATGGAACAGTGTATCCCCATTGACTTCATGGAGCTGTGCTGATTACATCCGCTGGGAATCTGGCCCATTGCCTTTTAGGTCTGTAACAACACTTCACAAATCCAGTCTAGTTTACTAAGAAGCCCTGCAGATACCCAAACTGGGTTAGTGAAATATGGTGTGCTGTGGTTTTCACCATAATCATAGTTCGGGACCCTAGCAGCTGAAATAAGCAGAAAGTCATGCTCTTGAAATCATATCACTCAAATCCCACTGAGCCCTCGCACGGCAGTCACCCATTCCAGATGATAGCCACCAATCGCAGCATGAAGGACATGAACATTTCAGCAACCGGAACCCTAAGCTATAGCAAGGGCAAGCCCTTTGGGTAGGGACTGTCTCTGTGCCAGGTCCTGTACAAACACAGAATGAAATCAGGGCCAGGTCCATGACTGGGGGGCACTACGGTAATAGGTACACAACGAGCTACAGGGACTTCCATTTGACAGAACATGTGCGGCTCAGTGGTTTAGTGAAAGCCTACAGCACCTTCGCTCCCACTGAGTGCTTTTCCACCCTGCTTTCCTTCAGGGCTATGACCATTGCTTGCCAGCCACAAGCTTGAGGAATCAGGTGTCGATTGCTTCACACACGGGAAAGCTGCAGGCCAAAGGGCAGGAAAGCCCCACTAGGTTTCTGCACAGAGATTTCTCTCCAGTTGTGTTGTTGGGTGAGGGAGAGGTTGTGTGCTTCTCCCCCATCAGATCCTCAGCTGGTGTAATTTAGGGTAGCTCCACTGATTCCAATGGAGCTATGGCCAATTGACATCAGCTGAGGATGTGACTCTATTGGTTTCAGTGGAGTTACACTGATTTATACAACCCAAGGATGTGGTCCATGACAGGCAATTTATGCCTGTTTAATTTTTCTCTCTCTTTTAATGTTAGTTTTTTTAAAAACAGGATTTAATTACAAACCACCAACCTTCTCCTAAGAACGAGGAAAGCTGTGTTATTCCAAATTAAAGCCAACATTTTAACCTCAACTCCCACTGATTTTTACCTTGAAAATGAGCATACTCACGGACACGAGGAATCCTTCATTGTGATTTTCATAGCTTTCTTCAGAGCCTTTACATAATACACCTGTTTATTGGGTGCACTGAATATATATTTAAGTTACTCAGGGCAAAGGAATATCATGTGGCTCATGGGCCGGATCCTCAGCTGGTGAAACTTGGCATAGTTCCATTAAAGTCAACAGAGCTAGGCTGAGTCACACTAATCCAGCCCCATGTGTTTAAAGGGAAAAATACATATACAAAAGGAGCAATATACTGCTGCCCTCGATTCATGTGTGGAACTACTATTGACATCCCTTGCAGTTCCACATGCAGATAAAAGACTCAAAGGCTGTGTGTGGCCTTTTGTGTTTGGAAGATATAAGCTTTTGCAATTTTTACACTACATCATCTTTCTGCGTTTAATGCATGGTGCAGCAGAACAACGGATGAGCTCCTCCACAGAGATAGCGAACAAGCAATGAGAGCCTAAGGAAATATACAGAACCCAAATGAGGCATGTTAGCACGCTGTAGCATCTTCAAGAGCAACATGTGGAAGGAGGCAAATTAATATGAGCCAGGGATCATGCTAATAAGCATGGAGAGAGCAGGTCCATTGTGAGCTAAGTGCCTTCCATGAGGGATAGATGAGGAGGGAGATGATGCCCATAGGTGGGAGAGGCGCACAGGGACCGAGTGAGGCCTGATACCCTCCGTTGTCTTCAGCTGGTTTATCTGAGACAGACCTCCCATTAAATGTGATGGGGCTAGGGTGCTTGTAGGACTGGGACCTGTGGGCCTAATCACGCAGACACTCTACTCTGCACAGAGTTACTATTCTGAGTATACCTGCTGGCTCGCTCTCCCCTCTCCCTCTGCAAGACCCTGTGAGGCCCCGAAAGCACAATCTCCAGGAAGGGTCAGTATTAAGCATGGAGAGACATCCTCTCAGCGTTGCCCAGCGTAGCACAGGGGAGTGCAGTACATGATGCTACAGCCCTTCACGGGGTGTAGTTTGCTCCGTCTGCTGCGCTGGTCCTGGTGCATGGGGACATTTCCTCTCCCTTCTAGTACTGTGTCCTCTGTGTCATTGTATACTGGGGCTGCAATTCCACCTGGCCCTCACACGGGGCATGGGGTGCATGTGAGAAGGCTGCTTGTGCCTTTCCCCTCACCAAGTGCCTGCGTAAGGGTCAGGCAAAGTGTGGGAAGCAACTGAAAGCAATGGGATTATTTGTGGAGCAAAGTAACGCTTAGCAGGAGGAAAGGTGGGAGGACCGAGCTCTATGTTTCTAATCATAAAACAGTGCGATAGAATTCCATCTCTCTATCACACCGTCAGGGCACATGTCCCAAAGTGCTCTATGGGCTAGAAGTGCTTGGTAAAATTAGTACCAAAGCACTAGTAGCTGGGTACAGAACTAGCCCTGGGTATTTTTAAGGATAGGAACAGTGTTCGTACCATCATCTCTACAATTACTTCAAGGTGAACTTGGAAGGATTTTTCTTTCTTTCTCAAGTTCTGATTAAAACAAGGAACCTGTAGCAAATAATAAACAAACAATCCAATCTCCACACCAAAGAACCACAGCAATCTGCTCGGGTATAATAAAATACTACTTGATGTTCTGGCTTTTACAAAATCAGTACCACTAGGGGAATGGCTGCTGGGAAAGCATTGTTTGCAGCTGTACAAATTTCACCAGTAAATGATATGCTATAGGACACATGCAATAAAACCCTGAACTGGAAGTCAGGCTGAATGAATATACTTCTCACTTCATAAATCACAGCTGCTCTAGGATGGCAGACACCTGCACACTTTCTAGATTTATGTTTTAAAATTAATATGAAGGCAGGAGCCAGATCCTCTTTTGGTGTAAATGAGCAGAGCTCCACGGAAATCTATGGATGAAGTTACTGCTTGAAGTGAATGGAGCAACTCCAGTTTACATCAGTTGAAGATGTGGGCCATTGTTGTTCATTAAGTGCCTGATCCAAAGCCCATTGAAGTCGATGGGTTTCTTTCAGTGCACAGTGTATCAGATCTTAGCACTATGTGAAGTGGCTGCTTTCTGGCTGGTTGCCCTTCCTGAGCTGTGTGGCCCTGAGACACACAAATACAGCAAGAGGACACAGATGAGCTAGAATTGCATTTCTGCACTTTTCCCCCTCCCCATGCCAGGGTGCACTGAAATGAGATGAAACTGTTTGTCCTAGACCAGAGGTGGGCAAACTACAGCCCGCGGGCCACCGTCCTGCCTGGCCCCTGAGCTCCACACTGGGGAGGCTCGCCCCCGGCCCCTTCTCTGCTGTCCCCACTCCCCCGCAGCCACGCGGGCAGAGCTCTGGCCCACCGCTCCTGTTGGGCAGCGTGGCTGGCTCTGGCATGGTAAGGGGGTGGGGAGCGGGGAGGTTGGATAAAGGGCAGGAGGTCCCGAGGGGCAGTCAGGGGACAGGGGGCAGTTGGATGAGGTGGAGGTTAGGGGAGGCAGTCAGGGAATGGGGAGCAGGATAGGGGGTGGGGTCCCGGGGGGTGGTTAGGGGCAGGGGTGTGGATAGGGGTTGAGGCAGTCAGGAGACAGGGAGCAGGGGGTGGGGTTGGACAGGGGCCAGGGTCCCGGGAAACGGTGGTCAGGGGACAAGGAGCATTGGATGTGTGTCGGGTTCTGAGGGGGGCAGTCAGGGGGCAGGAAGTGGGGTGGGGCCAGGCTGTTTGGGAAGGCACAGCCTTCCCTACCCGGCCCTCCATACAGTTGAGCAACCCCTATGTGGCCCTTGGGCCAAAAAGTTTGCCCACCCCTGTCCTAGACTGTAAGTGCTTTTCCTGATCACTTTTCTCAAATGCAGGCTTGGCAAGTTCTCGCAGAAAAAGGTAGCTAGTGAAAAGGGGTGGGACCTGATTCACCATAGTGTTACTCCAGTTTCAGGCTGGGGAAAGGCTGAAGAAATTGGTGGAGTCAGGAGTAAGGCAGCAGGGAACGAGACTCAGAGCCTGTGGAAGGAAAACCCCAGCAGCAGTACAAGTGATGTGATTTTCATGAGCACAGAATCTAATTATCTGCCATAATTTCAAGTCTGATGCCCTCTGTTGGGATTTGTTCAGATCCTCCAAGCAGGGCTTTATGAAAAAGTGATGTCTCAGTTGACATCTAAGGCTTTTAAATGAAACAGTCACAGCAGAACTCTCAAGTTAATGAATTCTATGGAAAATTCCTCTCCCATCACATCACGCCTCTCCGTTGCACTGTGAAGGTTCTGATAGCTAACCTTATAGGACAGATGTCAGCTTGCTGGTTTATGAGTGGGAAGGGACAACCACAATCGCTGTGATACAAGGATCACCCTCCAGGAGGGTCAATGGCTTGGCTTCCCTTCCCTGCACCAGGCTCCTGGGAACTGGAGCGGTATATAAGGAAGATGCTAGGGACTTCATCCAGTCATACATTCTCGCTGAGGTGGGAGCCAATGACGTTCATGCCTTCAGCAGCCCAGGGCCTCGCTCTTCTCTTGTGTTGCCAGGGCAGTACTTGATGCTCTCACTATACGCTTTACCCTGTTTATCTTCCTCCCCACGCCCTTCCTCCTGTTCTGCTTCCCTCTCCATCAGCTCCCGCTGCTCTCAGGGATTATGCCTCTCGCAGTCCCCCAGACTTCCCACTGACTTTCTCCAAAGATGGGGAGATAACTGGCAAGACTGTGATGGCAAAGGCCACCTGTTTGTTTGAAGGAAGTCGGCACATTGGCCTCCCATAAAGATGTATTAGCAGTCTCCCAACAGTAATAAACCACGATTCCTATCGCTCCTGTAGATTTCACCAGCAGTGAGGGGGACAGGTCCAACTTTCAGGCTGCAGTTCCCCACTAACATCTAGAAGGTTAGTACGTGAAACTGGTTAAAATTCAACCAGAGAAGTCTCTTCCCCCTCCTCCCCCAAATAGATCTGCTAGAAAGCTCCTTGTTTGATATGTTGTTCTTCTTTTTGATAATGCAGTCTTGTTATCAGAAGCATTAAGAAGTAACTGTTGTGTGTCTCACAAATCAAATCCTAGTAAAATTCAGAAACTAAGAGGGGACAGATTTGGGATATGACAGACCATCGCTCAGGTTACATGACAGATGCCAGGCTCAGTAGATGCAAGTTGGAAGAGACAGAGAATGATATATGCAATGTTTAATTAAAGGCATTAACAAGCCTTGCAAGCCAAGTTCTCCACTATCCTCTCGGCTGATAGGCATGGTCAAGCATTAAAGAGCCCTGTCTTCAGATTAAATTAAGATATCTAGTGGAATGACTAAGTACAAAAGAAAAGAAGAGCTAATGTTTAGTGATAAATGCCAACAGGAAAAGGCATCTCTGTGAGCAGCTTCATGCATGAGTGATGAATTACAGAAGCTGATACACAGTGTATGGAGCAGAATGGAGGGAAAAGTGAAAACATTTTTCTGAAATTCACTTGAATTCAAAGCAAATTGTGTTTGTTTGCTGTTCTCTGCCACTTACCACTGAATTCCTAACACATAGTAATAAATCTATCCACACCGCTCCCTGGAGAAGCATCACTATCCCCTCTGTTTTGCAGATGGGGAAATGGAGGCACAGAGCTTATCCCATGAATTGGCCGAAGTCATACGAGTTGGGAATGGAACCCAGACAGGCAAGGTCCCAAGCCAGCACCTGGAGCACAAGCCCACCCTACCTCAGACTTTCCTATATGCACATGAAAATGCACACACAGCTTGTTTTAAGCCCAAACATCTTAATATTCAGCAGAAACAAATTCTGAATTCTCTAGTCAATCGTAAACTTTGCAATTCCCAATTCACACTGTGTTGTTAGTTATATAAGAGGCTAGAAACCAAATGACTGCTGTAACTAACCAAAGCAGCAAGAAATGTGTACATTCCAAATTCAGCAGTGATCTGCAAACCCAGGCTCATGCTCTGGGAAAATCCAGGAATAACCTCAGGTAGCAAACACATTTGGGCCCTCCTCAGTCCGGTTGTGGCCAAGTCACCAACAGTATAAAAGGCAAAATTGATCAAGTCAGTGACGCACTTCATACAGTTTGTTCAGCTCTACTATGGAGAGCATGGTGATTTCCCAGCCAGGCCACGTTTGGATTTCTCTTGCAGAGCAGCTCTATGACCACGGTATCGCTGTTCCTCAGATTACAGCTCATGTTAAAAGGAGCAGGGAGGAGAATCCTTACTAAGGGCTGAATCCAATGCCCACTGTAATCAATGGCAGTCTTCCCGCTGACTTCCATGGGGATGGACCCTGCCTAAGGGCCCAGCTGCCCCATATGTGTTCAATGAGCCCTATTCACCTTGTGACCCTGTGCAGCAGCCAGCACCGCTGCAGTTCCTGTGTGCCTCAGAATGCGTGGCCACCCTTCTGGGCATGAAGGGGCAGCCAGAAGGCAGGGGGAGGAGAACACGCTCCGTTACCCAGATGAGGATCAGCAGCATCCTCCACCTGTTCTGGAGGCAGATTTACTTTCAGGGCTCCTCCCCACCACCTTGGGCTGTGCAGCTGAGACAGTCCCCCAGCCTGGGGCTGAGCTCCAGGATCTCTCAAGCTGGTTCTGTTTTGGGGCTTCATTAACATCATGGTTTTTTAAACTCTGCTTTTAGCCAGATGAGCATAAAATGCCAGGATAAGGAGAAGCCTAGTGACGTGGAAATAGCCCTCACCCACTGCACACAAAGGTCTTAAGAGGTGTTGTATGTACAAAGGGATGATGCAACCAGTGGCAACCATAAAGAAATGCTGTAAATACCCCAGCAAACAACCAATTGGCTAATCAGGAGCTAACCCTAATTCTCCAGATACCCAATAGGAACATGGCATTCTCTTACAGCAGACAGACTGACCAACATTCCTTGCCAAATGGCTGGCATGAATAACGAGTTCATGCAGCACATCAGCCATCCAGCTTCCACTGATCGCCCAAGAGAGCTATAGAAATAGCTTGTAGGAGTGATTCATAATGAGAACACCTGGAGTAAACAACTGAGACTAGAACCCAATCTGGTTAACCCCTTCTGTGCTGGCACCCAGCACTCCCTTTGTCCAAATATTTCCCCTGCAAATGAATAGCTAGAGGGTCAAAGCAACAGCAGCAAGAGGATAAATTCAAGCGGTGTGTGTCTTTTAGATGACATTTGAAAAATGTTTGTCAACATTACTGTTTCTAGTACGTGTTTTCAGATTCCTGCTAACGCAGCTGAATTGATTCTCAGACATCTGCTAGTCTGCAAGTCAGCCAGTTAGTGCTAGGTCCTTATGTGGGTGTATGCTGTATGCGTGGCATTCAAGCACTACCCTCCTTTGCATCAGAACTGGGCAGAACTGCAGTCCCTGCATGGAGGGGAGAGCAGGATTTGCTCCCTTACTACTCCTGTAGGCGAATGAGGCACCCCCGCAGGGATAGAGATTAGCAGCAAGGAGGAGAACCATGTCATGGGTGAAAGGATGCTGCACTCCAGGAAGAAGGATAGCAGTGTGCATATTCCCTGTATGCCAAGCAGCATCTGGACCCCAGGAACTGCCATACTGGATCAGACCATCCGGTCTCCAACAATGGCCAGTACCAGCTGCTTCAGGGGAATGAACCCTGAAGTAGGCCATATGGGTTAACCTTCCTCCAACAGAAGTTTCCTCCTGATCCCCAATAGAGACTGGTTGAAGCCCTGAAGCATGAGGGTTTGTATTCCTTCTGTATTCCTATAAGTACTATGATAAACCTGGATATTCTCATTATCCATATAACTGCCCAAACCTTTTTGAAATCCTAAATACTTGGCTTCAACACTATCTTGTGGCACAGGCCAATTGTATGTTGTGTGAAAAACATATTTGCATGTATCATTCTGAATTTACCACTCCCAGCTTCATTGAACATCCCCTTGCCCTTGTGTTATGAGACAAGGTGAATATAAGTGACTGATATACCTTCCCTGCTTCAGTATTTTGCTTTGCTTTGAAAGGGAATTACAGAGTAGGTATGGCACAACGCTACCCAAGAGTTTGTGTGGTATTGAAAACACTAGTAACTAACTGCACAACCCAGATAAAACGTTGACCAGTGCAATAGATTCTATTTATTACATGTATGTGGTTTACATAATGCAAACTGTCTAGACTGACATTCCCAATCCCCAGTAGTTAAAGCAGAAGCACATACAGTTTTACTGGTTTATAATGTTATAGATAATAGCCCTTTTTACAGAGCTAGAATATTTGTGTCTTTTGTAGTTACAGAAAATTGGATGTAGCAAGCTGAGTGCTGATGTCCAGATATCTGACAGGTCTAAAGTTGGGCAGGTCTGTACACCCTGCCTGCATTATTAGTTGCACAAAACATAGCAAGCATTTGCTGAAGAAGAGAAAAAGGAAAAAAAAGCATGGTTGCTTATTTGGATTTTTCTTTAGCACAAAACTCTTCAAATCCTGGCACCAGGCAATGCTTTTCTGCACTTAGTGGCTTAATTTTTCAAGTTTCTGACAGCTGATAAAAGAGAAAGGTAATTTCTGCTGGGAAGGAAAGTGAACAGATTGGCTTTCCTTCTAACCAGCTGACAAGCAAATCATACCTGATCGCAATGAACTGACAGCATAATGTGAAACTATAAGCCCAGGTCTGTAATGTAACTGTTAGTCATTGTTGTGCATGACACATGCGTGGACTGCGACATTCAGAGAGAGGCATGAAATAGTCCATTAAGCTGATTTACAGGCACTCTTTCCTGTGTGATAAAAGATGCAGAGAAGTGGAACATGATGCACCAAGGGTCTTTGTTTCACAAACTTTTCACATTCCTTGGTTTTCATGAGGAAGTTTCAAGAAGTTCACACACCCTCACCCTCACTTGCCCCAGTGTCCATTGAAGTCAGCAGGTATCTTTCCATTGACTCCAGTGGGCATTGGAGCAGGTGCCTATAGAACTGAATATTATGCATCTTGGGTGAGTCCCATCTTCGCTGAAGTCAATGGGAAAATTTCTACCAGCTTCATTGGCCCCACCCAGGATTCACCTCTTAAACTGACTCTGATCTTTCCAGCTCTGTCATTCTCCTAATTCAGCAGTTTTCAAACTGTGGGTTGGGACCCCAAAGTGGGTCGCAACCCCCTTTGAATGGGGTCGCCAGGGCTGGCTTAGAGTTGCTGGGGCCTGGGGCTAAAGCCCGATCCCCACTACCCAGGGCCGAAGCCAAAGCCTGAGGGCTTCAGCCCTGGGCAGCAGGGCTCAGGTTGCGGGCCCCCTGCATGGGGCTGAAGCCTTTGAGCTTCAACTTTGGCCCCCCTGCCCAGAGCATTGGGGCTCAGACTTTGCGCCCCCGGGCTCAGGTTTCGGTCCCCCCGTCCTGGGGCTTGGGTAGTAATTTTTGTTGTCAGAAGGGGATCGCGGTGCAATAAAGTCTGAGAACCCCTGTCCTAATTGATATGTAGACTTGCTAGTACATTGCCTGTTCTTGTCTCCTCTTTTATGCTAATCAGCAACACAGTGCTAATCCATCTTATTTCAACCCAGGAAGCCATTGTCCTCAGGTGGAAAAAATAATTGAAAATTAATTATTAAAATTAAAAAAAATCAGAGCTCTGCTCTCAGTCCCAGTAGCAAAGCTAGAAAGGAAAGGAAAAACACATTCCTTCCCCCAGGGAAGTCTCAGAAATAGATTCCCCTAGAGGAAGGTCAGTTCCTTTCCCTGTCACACTTTCAAATCATGCAGATCTATAACTCAGCTGACATCTTCCGGAACCAGCTGGGACTAAAGAGCAGAGGACGCCAAACAGTGAGCCACAAACTGGGTTATTTGAGCGGGGTAATACATGACAAATACTACAAGGGGAACATTTCCCATTGCAACGCATGGTTTAATTTCTATCTAGGGCTAAAGGATGAGCAAGTTTAGTGGAACCTTTATGAACTCAAGGCCAAGTACTTCCCAGGCCTCCTCACCAGTGCTAAAATGCCTCCTGGGAATCAAGATGGCCTGGCTCTGTGGCTGCGGGGCCATGGAATGCACAGAGGAAGGCAGTATGACCCAGTGGATGAAGAGACTTGGGAGACCCATTCGACTCCCTGCTCTGCCATAGACTTGCTCTGTGACCTTGGACAAGTCACTTAATCTCTCCGTCCTGATCCCTACAATGGGGATGATTGCACATGTCTATCTCACAGGGGTGCTGTGAGGAGAAATGCACTAAAGCTTGGGGAGGGGATGCGCAGTGATGAGTGTGGTATAAGACCCTGACCAGAAGCGGCTAAGCTAGGAAGGGAGGCCTGCTTTATAGTGAAATTGCTGCTCTTACCCAGCTATTATGCCTCACCTGCTTCCCAGGAGGTGGGGCTCAGGCCTTCTGCTGCCAGCCCATGGCACAGGGATCATATCACTGCAGTTAAAATTGCAATAGCATAGCCTGAGGGAAAGTATGTGCTACGTGGCCCCTTCTGTGCCTGACCCACAGGCAATCAGAGACTGTTACAGAGCCTGGTTGTTTAAGCTGTAAATGGCTTTAAGCTCTCCAGGTCCCTGGTTCAGTCCCTGGTATGCTGGCTAAGATGACAGCCGTCACAGGAGCATGTACATAAGAATGGCCATATTGGGTCAGACCAAAGGTCCATCCAGCCCTGCATCCTTTCTACCGACAGTGGCCAATGCCAGGTGCCCCAGAGGGAGTGAACTTAACAGGTAATGATCAAGTGATCTCTTTCTTGTCATCCATCTCCACCCTCTTGCAAACAGAGGCTAGGGACACCATTCCTCACCCATCCTGGTTAATAGCCATTAATAGACTTAACCTCCATGAATTTATCTAGTTTTCTTTTAAACCTTGTTATAGTCCTAGCCTTCACAAGCTCCCCAGGCAAGGAGTTCCACAGGTTGACTGTGCACTGAGTAAAGAAAAACTTCCTTTTATTTGTTTTAAACCTGCTGCTCATTAATTTCATTTGGTGGCCCCTAGTTCTTATATTATGGGAACAAGTAAATAACTTTTCCTTATTCACTTTCTCCACACTACTCATGATTTTATAGACCTCTATCATATTCCCCCTTAGTCTCCCTATTCCAAGATGAAAAGTCCTTGCCTCTAATCTCTCCTCATATGGGTCCCATTCCAAACCCCTAATCATTTTAGTTGCCCTTTTCTGAACCTTTTCTAATGCCAGTATATCTTTTTTGAGATGAGGGGACCACATCTGTACGCAGTATTCAAGATGTGGGCATACCATGGATTTATATAAGAGCAATAAGATATTCTCCGTCTTATTCTCTATCCCTTTTTTAATGATTCCTAACATTTAATGATTCCTAACATCCTATTTACTTTTTGACTGCCACTGCACACTGCGTGGACGTCTTCAGAGAATTATCCACGATGATTCCAAGATCTTTCTCCTGATTAGCTGTAGCTAAATTAGCCCCCATCATATTGTATGTATAGTTGGGGTTATTTTTTCCAATATGCATTACTTGACATTTATCCACATTAAATTTCATTTGCCATTTTGTTGCCCAATCACTTAGTTTTGTGAGATCTTTTTGAAGTTCTTCAGAATCTGCTTTGGTCTTAACTATCTTGAGCAGTTTAGTATAATCTGCAAACTTTGCCACATCACTGTTTACCCTTTTCTCCAGATCATTTATGAATAAGTTGAATAGGATTGGTCCTAGGACTGACCTTAGGAGAACACCACTAGTTACCCCTCTCCATTCCGAAAATGTACCATTTATTCCTACCCTTTGTTCCCTGTCTTTTAACCCGTTCTCAATCCATGAAAGGATCTTCCCTCTTATCATAGAATCATAGAATATCAGGGTTGGAAGGGACCTCAGGAGGTCATCTAGTCCAATCCCCTGCTCAAAGCAGGACCAATCCCCAACTAACTCATCCCAGCCAGGGCTTTCTCAAGCCTGACCTTAAAAACTTCTAAGGAAGGAGATTCCACCACCTCCCTAAGTAACCCATTCCAGTGCTTCACCACCCTTCTAGTGAAAAAGTTTTTCCTAATATCCAACCTAAACCTCCCCCACTGCAACTTGAGACCATTACTCCTTGTTCTGTCATCTGCTACCACTGAGAACAGTCTAGAGCTATCCTCTTTGTAACCCCCTTTCAGGTAGTTGAAAGCAGGTATCAAATCCCCCATCACTCTTCTCTTCCGCAGACTAAACAATCCCAGTTCCCTCAGCCTCTCCTCATAAGTCATATGTTCCAGTCCCCTAATCATTTTTGTTGCCGTCCGCTGGACGCTTTCCAATTTTTCCACATCCTTCTTGTAGTGTATCCCATGACAACTTAATTTACATAAGAGCCTTTGGTGAGGGACCTTGTCAAAGGCTTTCTGGAAATCTAAGTACACTAAATCCACTGGATTCCCCTTGTCCACATGTTTGTTGACTCCCGCAAAGAACTCTAATAGATTAGTAAGACCTGATCTCCCTTTACAGAAACCATGTTGACTTTCGCGCAACAATTTATGCTCTTCTATGTGTCTGACAATTTTATTCTTTACTATTGTTTCAACTAATTTGCCTGGTACAGATGTTAGACTTACTAGTCTGTAATTGCCAGGATCACCTCAAGAGCCCTTCTTAAATATTGGCGTTACATTAGCCATCTTCCAGTCATTGGGTACAGTAGCTGATTTAAAGGACAGGTTACAAACCATAGTTAATAGTTCCGCAATTTCACATTTGAGTTCTTTCAGAACTCTTGGGTGAATGCCATCTAGTCCCGGTGACTTGTTACTGTTAAGTTTCTTAATTAATTCCAAAACCTCCTCTAGTGACACTTCAATCTGTGACAATTCCTCAGATTTGTCACCTACAAAAGACAGCGCAGGTTTGGGAATCTCCCAAACATCCTCAGCCGTGAAGACTGAAGCAAAGAATTCATTTTGTTTCTCTGCAATGACTTTATCGTCTTTAAGTGCTCCTTTTGTATTTTGATTGTCCAGGGGCCCCACTGGTTGTTTAGCAGGCTTCCTGCTTCTGATGTACTTAAAAAACATTTTGTTATTACCTTTTGAGGTATATGTAGGATAGATCTACACTGGAATAAAAACCCGCAGCAGACTTGGATTTGTGAGGCTATAAAATTGCAGTGGAGGTGTTCAGGCTGAGGTTGGGGCCTGGACTCCGAGACCCCACAAAGAGAGAGGGTCCCAGAGCCTGGGCTCCAGCCCAAATGACTACATTGCAGTTTTATAGCCCCGCAAGTGCGGACCAGCTGCAGGTCTTTTATTGCAGTATAGAAATAACTAGAGAGTCCTCACTACCCTGGGCTAGTCACAATACAAACGCGGCATGCAAGAAGCAGTGCCTGTCCAAAGAGTTTATAGTCTAAATTGACAAGACAGAGTGGGAGGGGAAACAGAGGGACAGAGCGATGAAGTGACTTGCCCAAGAACACACAAAAGTTTGGTGGCAGAGCCAGGCATAATGCTGAACTCTTGAACTACACTGCCTCTGCATTCTAGAGCACAGGCTGGATTCCAAATTCTCTGACCCTTTTGGCTCTGTGCATCATTGCAGCCCTGTCATGGAAAGATGTGCATTTGAGATTTCTAGTACTTCCTGCTTCCAGCCACACCACTATGAGACTTGCAAGAACAAATTTACTCCTACTGCTTTGGTATTTATCTCACCAGTCTCCCACTGGAGCCAAGAAGATATGAAGAATTAGGAAATAATGTTAAGAAAGCTCTCCAAATGTTTTCAAACCTGAAAAATTGACTGATTTGAGTTTTGAACAAAGGTTGGGTTGCTTCCTCCTTCTCTTTGCAGAGCAGAAACAAGTACAATTGCGCCAATCAAGTTTCCCAGCTGTGATGTACAACCAGATTTTCATTCTCCATCAACCGTGTCACTCACTCCAACACAACTTGTTTTTAATTCTTGTAGGAAAAAATAAAACACAGAAGAAATACTCCAAAATATACTGAAAATTCTATTCTTATGTCACTTCAGTCTGAGCTTCTCTAGCGTACTGTCTGACATACGCTATTCCAGGGGAGAGGGAATCACACTGTACAATGACCACTGCCTGGCAAGGTTTTCCGTCAGGACTCCAAAAGCAGAGTGATTGGCTGTATTTAGTGACATTCTGTTCCATTAACAGTCCTAGCTTTTGGAGACTGAAATTGTTTTTATCATCTTGGCACATTAAACCCCAAATTTCCATCTCGTATCACTGCCCAGTCCATCAGGTGTTTAATAGAGCACAGGATAAGTTGCCAGCAAGGGTACATAGAAAGTGCATCGAAAATACATAGCAAACACATGTACTGTAGATACCAAAATGTACCACAGTTCTCTACTACTTCAGATAAAGCTGCAGACAGGTTATAATGCTATCCTTGCAAACTAGTACTCCAATCTTGCAGAGCCTTAAGCCCATGCTTACTTTTACACGTGTGAGTTATTGAAGTCATTAAGCCTGGGTTCCCTCTCTAAGAAAGTTGCAAATGTTAATAAATCACACGTTATATGGAAAGAGGGAAGATGAGAAAGCAGGACTGTGTAGAGAAGGATCAAAGGCAGAGATGAGCCCAAGTGAGGATATTCAGATCCCTGCAAAGATCAGCATTCGGATCCAACTGCTACCCCAAAGAGCCAAGAATATTTACTTAGATTATAATACCCAAGCTCTTTGTTCTGTGTTTGCACAGCACCTAGCACAGTGGGGTCCTGGCCCCTGAGTAGGGCTCCCAGGTGCTACTGCAATACAAATAATAATAATGCTGCAAGAGCTGTGTAAGTCATTCTCTGCACTAAAATAGCAGTTTATTTTCATGTATCTACTTTCTTCTTTAATTTTCCATCGTTTTGGTTCTGTAATGGGTTAGTTCCTGACATAGATGAAAAGAAAAATGCCCTCCCCCGCACCCAATACAGCATGGCCTATTTCCAGTTACGCTCCTTCTCTTTGCTCTGGATTCTGCCACACATGCTCACAAGGAGCTGTACTGTACTCTGCGTTTCAGCTGAACTACTCACCAAGTAAGATGCCACCTCTTGTCAAGGGAGGGTAGTAGGATCTAGATCTATTTGTTATCTGTTATCAATGAAAACCTGTGATGGAAACTGAACATGAAATCTCTCACATTTGCTTTTTGCATTCAAAGTATGCAGGTGTCAGGTGATTTCAGTGAGGAGGTAACATAACCTGCACTTCCCATAAAAACTCTTTGGGTTAATGAGCTGTGGAAAATAATGATCACAGCTGACTGTGCCCCTGAAAACGACAGTCACCTGAAAACCAGGACATGGCAGCAAAGCAGGTGAATGATGATGATAATGATGATCCAGACCCTGATCCTGCAGGGAGCTTGGGGTGGGCAGAGCCCCAGCACTCCTGAGAAGTCCTCCTGAGTTAAAGGTCTGTCTATGCAGAGCTCACTGCAGGCTTGGGTCTTGAGCTATCTGGGTTCACAGAGATGATACACCAACTCCGCTTTACAGGAACAAACCAAAGCTAGAAACTTCTTGCTGGGAAAAATCAAAAATTGTTATGAAGCTCAGAGCTTTAAACTAGAGCTGGCCAAAGTAGTCAGGGCATAAAATGCTATTGGAAGAATGGCTTCTGCTGGCCAATTGTTTTCAGACAAATTTTGATTCTTGGGAATTTACTCATTTTCCATGACTATCTGGAGGTTTAAGGTGAACACATGGTGTGCTGTCCATTGTTCCACACAGAACAAGACATTTAATGGCAGCGCACAGTGCGTGTGTCCTGTGCCTGAAGGAGCTCAGGTAGTGAGGCAGCACCTGTGGGAAGCGGAAGGGACCTAGGGTCTGAACAGGAAATGGCATTTGCTGTTTGTGGTTGACTCTTTCCTCCATTCGCTGTCCATATTTATCCTTGTTGGTGTTAACAATCTGCGTCAGATCGCCCCGCCCATTGCCATCTGCGCCAGGAGCGCTAGGGAGCCGTGACCTGCCTACATTCTGATCTGCACCACTGGGCTGACAGGACTGATCATTCCCTGCGGCCCCACTAAGTCCTGGGTCTCTAGTTTGCTAATCTCATCAGGGGCCAATTACTGCAAATTGCCATGATGGATTTCAGACTGTAGACAGTTGTGCACTAGACACTCATCGCACACAGGTCATTGGTAACAGCTCATTGACACCTGTCTGCACTTGACATCATTGACACTATTGACACCTGTCTGCACTTGATTGCCTTGAGAACTGCAAGGTAGCGGGGAAAGCCTCCATGTCCCATTACCAATGCCCTGAGTCATACCAGCTACGACTGTTAGTTCTAACAAGAGCCTGGCAGAAGCATTCTGTCCCTGTGTGACTTAAGCCTGCTGCTATGCCATGGTGAATAAAAAGGGAGATGCTGTAATTATGACATAGCAAACAATCAAGTGTCTGGAAAACAGATTTTAGCCCCCAGAATCTCTTTAGTCCCAAGAATGTCTCCAGAAGCAGCAGAAGAGGGAACCAGAGTATTAATTATATTATATTATATTTATATTTATTAATGCAATAGATTTTATTTAACAGGACTTCAACTGAAAAACTCTACTCAAAACTAATATACCTCAAACCTTTTATGAACCACGAATTCCTTTGATTGCAAGTTCTATGGGGCAGGGACCATCTTTTTGTCATGTTTGTACAGCGCCTAGCACAATGGAGATGGAGCTGCTCAGTGCTACTGCAGTCCAAATAATAACCAAATATGCTCTATTAATAGCACAGTTACATAGATTTATACATGCCAAGCCCAGAAGGGACTAGGTGATAATCCAGTCTGACCTCCTGTATAATACAGGCCAGAGAAGTCCCAGCAGAGTCAGGACCCCATTTTGCTAGGTGCGATACATACACATGGCAAGACAGACTGTTCTCTGAAGAGCGTGCAATCTACATAGCCAAGACAGAGAGGGCAGTGTTCTGCCTGAGGTCACATGGCATCTCAGTGGCAGAGCTGGGAACAGGCCCCAGATCTCCTCCCTGACTCTCCAATGCTGGAACTGCTGGCCCACGTTTAATCATAGAATATCAGGGTTGGAAGGGACCTCAGGAGGTCATTTAGTCCAACCCCCAGCTCAAAGCAAGAGCAATCCCCAACTAAATCATCCCACCCAGGGTTTTGTCAAGCCTGACCTTAAAAATAGCTAGGAAGGAGATTCCACCACCTCCCTAGGTAACGCATTCCAGTGTTTCACCACCCTCCTAGTGAAAAAGTTTTTCCTAATATCCAACCTAAACCTTCCTCACTGCAACTTGAGACCATTACTCCTTGTTCTGTCATCAGCTACCACTGAGAACAGTCTAGATCCATCCTCTCTGGAACCCCCTTTCAGGTAGTTGAAAGCAGCTATCAAATCCCCCCTCATTCTTCTCTTCCGTAGACTAAACAATCCCCGTTCCCTCAGCCTCTCCTCAAAAGTCACGTGTTCCAGTCCCCTAATAATTTTTGTTGCCCTCCGCTGGACTCTTTCCAATTTTTCCACATCCTTCTTGCAGTGCGCGGCCCAAAACTGGACACAGTACTCCAGATGAGGCCTCACCAATGTCAAATAGAGGGGAACGATCACGTCCCTTGATCTGCTGGCAATGCCCCTACCTATACATCCCAAAATGCCATTGGCCTTCTTGGCAACAAGGGCACACTGTTGACTCATATCCAGCTTCTATGGGGGGAGGGATAGCTCAGTGGTTTGAGCATTGGCCTGCTAAACCCAGGGTTGTGAGTTCAATCCTTGAGGGGGCCATTTAGGGAGCTGGGGCAAAAATTGGGGATTGGTCCTGCTTTGAGCAGGGGGTTGGACTAGATGACCTCCTGAGGTCCCTTCCAACCCTGATATTCTATGATTCTAGTCCACTGTAACCCCTAGGTCCTTTTCTGCAGAACTGCTGCCTAGCCATTCGGTCCCTAGTCTGTAGTGGTGCATGGGATTCTTCCGTCCTAAGCGCAGGACTCTGCACTTGTCCTTGTTGAACCTCATCAGATTTCTTTTGGCCCAATCCTCTAATTTGTCTAGGGCCCTCTGTATCCTATCCCTACCCTCCAGCGTATCTACCTCTCCTCCCAGTTTAGTGTCATCTGCAAACTTGCTGAGGGTGCAATCCACACCATCCTCCAGATCATTTATGCAGATATTGAACAAAACTGGCCTGAGGACCAACCCTTGGGGCACTCCACTTGATACCGGCTGCCAACTAGACATGGAGCCATTGATCACTACCCGTTGAGCCCAACAATCTAGCCAACTTTCTATCCACCTTATTGTCCATTCATCCAGCCCATACTTCTTTAACTTGCTGGCAAGAATACTGTGGGAGACCGTGTCAAAAGCTTTGCTAAAGTCAAGGAACAACACATCCACCGCTTTCCCCTCATCCACAGAGCCAGTGGCCGGACCTGGCTGCTTTGAGCAAGAACGGACGTGAGTGGCTCTGAAGAGTTGACTGGACTGACCAATCCCAACACCTCTAAGAGATGCTGTTTGGCCAGATACCCAGGAGGAGAGAGCTGAAGAAATTAAAGACTGGACTGTCACCCAGCAACAAAGTCCATACAGCTGTTCCTGTTGTCTCTGTTTCCATGAGAAAGCCTTGTCCCAGAATTAATTGTCGTAATGCTGGTAAGTAGTCTGAAAAACAGAGGATTTCCTCTAACTACTTTCTGGATAGATTTCCCAGCTGTGGTCTCAGTCTCCTTTACTGAGCAAAGAGAACTGAGGTCTGACAATCAGAGAGTGAAGTGTTCACACTGCACCATGCAATCCAAATTCTTCTTTGGCCAATGCACATGGCAGTAAGCTGCTCGGAACCTGACCCAGAGCATTCACCTGGGGTGACAGATGCTTTGGAAATTCTCCTCTCCCACCTTTGTCTTAACCTGCACTTACTGATGCAGACTTTTTTATCCTCTGGTAACGGAGAGGCCTGGGCATGTAATGGGAGGGAATGGCTGGATATTTTACCCTCAAAAAACAAAGAAGGGACTAAAAGCACTTTGTTCCTCTTTCTCTTACACAAGATTCCTTATGAATCTGATCCAAAATTCACTGAGGTCAATGTGGATTTTGCCACTCATGTCAATGTGCTCTGAGTCAGGCCCCATCACACAAAGAGCCCAGTTTTCACCTCTGGGCACGTGCATGAGGGAGCTCACTTCTGCCTTTAGACCGCTGAAGCGGCTCCTGAAACATCAGTTTGGGCATTTAAATGCAACTGAAACATTTCAGCATGGAGCTGGGTGCGCCAGCTTAGCCTCAAAACTGGACCCCAAACACTGGCGGTGGACTAGGACCCTCTGGCTATCCTATCCTTCCACCTAGGGGCCATGCGTTTACTATTGATCCAACCCTGCCACCTCTCTATAAAGCATTTACACTGTTAATGCGGATCAGCTGAGCCAGCTCAGCGAACTCCATCTCCTTGGTATTCACTCCTCAGCTCCAAGCACCTTGTCTCCTTTCCCTCTGACCTGAACAAGGCTTGATTGGTGTTGGGCAAGGACACTTCGGCCTGCAACAAATCCTTGGATCAATGTGTCAGAATCATGAGATTCTTGCTGTACCCGTGGATGAGGCTTTCAATCCTGCTCTCTCTATTAACTAGCCGGCTCTCCTGCACAGAGGAGAGAAGCTTACAGCCACAGTAAGCCAAAGCTGTGATATGCCATACATCATTATTTCACAGGAACATGAACACGCACTCTCACTTTCAGAGTGAAGTCTCCATGGATTTGAAATATGGTCAACCTTGGATTTACTCTCTCCTTATCAAGAGGGACAGATCTTCTGCCGGTGCAAAGCAGTGTCAACTCCACTGACTGCAATGCAGGTTGTCTATGGAATTTCAATGGAGCGACACCGATTTTCACCAGATGAGGATAGGGTCATTGATTTCTACTAGGACTCAGACTACGATGGTTAATTGAAATGATGCACTGGTACCTATGTGCTGTGTTTTTTTAGAATGCTATTTGTAATTTAATGTCTCGACTGTAACTATGTTGCAACTGTTTCCTGGTGACTCAGGGACTGGCAATAGACGGAGAAAGATGGGGTGGGCATGAACTGCCCTGAGTATCCCCAATATGGTGAGGAATTTATCAGAGCTTCTCTTTTTCGATAGAACAAACATCATTGTAAAAACACATTCACAACCAACTAAAAGGCAATACCGGAAAAAATCAGATAAAACAAAAGGGAAAATTCCCCTCAGCCATATGAGGATCCAGAACACTGCTTCTCTGGGCCAGCAGGCACCATGACCCGAACAGAAATATGGGAGGGACAGAAGACCTCATCCTTCAAGGCTCAAGACAATTCGGATCCGCTCTCCATGGAGTTCAGACCTGCAGGGTTCTTGCACCTTCCTTTGAAGCATCTGGCACTGGCCAGTGTCCGAGAGTCACTGAACTAGACTACCCCGGGTCTGATCCTGTCCCATGCACCTATGAGCCGCACCCCCTTCCCTGGCACCAATTTCCAGATGGGTCTGTAACCCCTTCTCCTCACTGCGTGTTCAGGGTTACTTCCTCCTCTCCAAGGCCCTGCCTGCAGAGCAGCTGCAAGTTCTCAGCTCAGGGAGATGCACCTGTGCTAGTTCGGCTCAAGCTAGTGCACTAAAAATAGGTGCTGTGGCCACCGCAGCATGGGTGGCGACTTGGGCTGGGTACACACTCAGATGACTCCATGCCATCAGGGCCACGCTGCTGTTTTTAGGCGCTGGCTTGAGCAGATGTGTACATCTACCCAGCATGTGTGCCGCAGTGCTTGCAAGCAGTAATAGAAGCAGTCTGACATTGCTTTATGTTTATTTATGGTTGTTCAGTTAACCTCCCCTATCCCACCAAACAGGAACGTACAAAGGTAACTCTAGTATTGTTCACAAGCTCGCAAGTACCACAACTGTCCTGCACATTGGAAGCTCTGACAGGGCATCTGGAATCTGTAGTAGCCTATTGCTATACCACAGACTTTGCTAGTGTGCCCTGGGGCAAGACACTGTGTCTCAGTTCCTCCTCTGTACAATGGGGATAGCAGCACTGCCCTGGTCCCAGGGGTATGACAAGGATAAATACCTACATCAAGGACTGCAAGGTGGTAATGGGGGCCAGGCAAGTACCTAAGAGAAAGATCCAAAGAAGTCAGACTCACTGAAAAGTATTCTTAAAGGGGCCACTTAAAAATGATGAACTCACAAACTAATTAACAGATTTACTTGAAAACTGGCTGAGGGACTCTGGAGCAGAACAGAGGAGCTTGTTACTTCATAGAATCACAGAATATCAGGATTGGAAGGGACCTCAGGAGGTCACCTAGTCCAACCCCCTGCTCAAAGCAGGACCAATCCCCAACTAAATCATCCCAGCCAGGGCTTTCTCAAGCCCGACCTTAAAAACCTCTAAGGAAGGGGATTCCACCACCTCCCTAGGTAACCCATTCCAGTGCTTCACCACCCTCCTAGTGAAAAAGTTTTTCCTAATATCCAACCTAAACCTCCCCCACTGCAACTTGAGACCATTACTCCTCGTTCTGCCATCTGCTACCACTGAGAACAGTCTAGATCCATCCTCTTTGGAACCCCCTTTCAGGTAGTTGAAAGCAGCTATCAAATCCCCCCTCATTCTTCTCTTCCGCAGACTAAATAATTCATTATGTGACTGTTTGAACAGACATGGAACTGTGTATATGAACTCTGAACAACACGTGTATACTCAGTGCAGAACTATCTATTGCATAGCTGATGTGCTTTGTGGACAGTCATAATGTAAACAGAGAAACCTCAGAGAAACTTCTATATAAGTAACATAGAGTATGTGATCAACTCTGCATCCTTTGTCTGGCTGATGTGCACGATCACGTTAACACTACGTTTGAGATTTGGACCCCAGTTCAGTAAGGTACCTGAGCACATGCCTAACTTGAAGCTTCTGAATAGTTCCACTGAAGCCAGTGGGTCTGTTGATAGCTCACAGCTAGGCACGTGCCTAAATTTGTTGAATCAGGCCTACAGTTGACTTTATTTAATAACTTAATGACAAGTGAGAAGATCAGAGTCAATGCAGTGGGATGTGCTCTTCTCTAATGTGTGCCCTGAGAGGGAGTGTGATAGAAGCGGGATTAGGATGTTGGAGTGGCTGAATATTGTGTTAGTTTGGTGAGATAGGGGAGGTTTACTGAACACTCATAAATAATCACAAAATAATGTCAGACTGTACACTGCAGTCTGATACTTCTTCTGTTGCTGCTTGCAAGCACTGCTGTGCGCACACTGGATAGTCTCTCCCTATGGGCCCCATTACTACAGTATCCAAGCATCGAGTTACAATCACTGATGCATTTATCTTCACAATGTCCCAGAGAGGGAGGGCAGTGCTACTGTCTCCATTTTACAGATGGGGAACTGAGGCAAAGAGAGACTAAGTGACTTACCTAAAGTCACACGGGGGGTGTGTTTGGCACAGCAGGGAATTGAACCTGAGTCCCAGGATAGTGATCTAAGTACGGGCCATCCTTCCTCTTGTGGTAGGCAGCTAGTGCTTGGAGATGGGTAGTGGGGTGGGTGGAGAGCTGTTTGCAAAAACATTTTGATGGACATTTTTCAACAGAAAATGGTTTTCATCTAATTTTCACAGTCAGCAGCAGCTGGATGCCAATGTTGGCTTTGCTTACAGCTCCCTTGCATTTCAGTGCCTGCACTGGGAGGAAAGAACTCAGAGAGTTTAGTTTGCTCACGTGTAATGAAGTTTTTGCGGGGTCCCTCCTACAGCTTTCCGAATGCAAGATGACACTGTTGAACATTTCCCTCTGATCCCTTCCTCTCCCACCAGCCTTTCACCACCACTCCTGTCAACAGACTGATGGAGCCCTTTTCGTTCACAAAACGGCCTTTGAGCTTGGCTGAGCAGCCCATTTTGCCAGGCCTGTCACTGCATCATCACACTTTTTGGAAACTGTCATTGCCCTGTAAAGTGTTTTCAGACGTCAATTGGATGCTGCTCCATTTCTTTTTTATTAAGCCTAGATTGGCTGGGATGGGCTGTAGCAAAAATGCTACTTTTGGGGGCTTCTACAATTGTAGCATTAAACAGCTTGCCCTAACCAGTGCTTTTCTGTGGTCCAGTGAATTTCTCTCTTGATTATCCTCTCACTCTTCTATGGCTCAGCAACCGACCTGGGAACTGTATGACCAGAGTGCATGGGACTCTCTGCTCTTCCTTCCCCCCAGAGCTAGGGTAAAATGGTCAAAAGTGCTTAAGTGACTTAGGAGCCTAAACCCTCGTCAGGGTTCCCTCCCCACTCTGAACTCTAGGATACAGATGTGGGGACCTGCATGAAAGACCCCCTAAGCTTATTTCTACCAGCTTAGGTTAAAAACTTCCCCAAGGTACAAACTTTGCCTTGTCCTTGAACAGTGTGCTGCCACCACCAAGTGATTTAGACAAAGAACAGGGAAAGGACCACTTGGGAGTCCTTTTCCCCCAAGCCCTACACCCCCTTTCCTGGGGAAGGCTTGATAATAATATCCTCACCAATTGGTACAGGTGAACACATACCCAAACCCTTGGATCTTAAGAACAATGAAAAATCAATCAGGTTCTTAAAAGAAGAATTTTATTTAAAGAAAAGGTAAAAGAATCACCTCTGTAAAATCAGGATGGTAAATACTTCACAGGGTGATCAGATTCAAAACATGGAGAATCCCTCTAGGCAAAAACTTATGTTACAAAAAGACACAAAAACAGGAATACACATTCCCTCCAGCAAAGCGAATTTACAAGCCAAAACAAAGAAAACCTAATGCATTTTCTAGCTAGATTACTTACTAACTTTACAGGAGTTGAAGGGCTTGCATCCTTGATCTGTTCCCGGCAAAGGTACCATACAGACAGACAAAAGCCTTTTTCCTCCCCTCCAGATTTGAAAGTATCTTGTCCCCTCATTGGTCATTTTGGGTCAGCTGCCAGCGAGGTTACCTTAGCTTCTTAACCCTTTACAGGTGAAAGGATTTTGCCTCTGGCCAGGAGGGATTTTATAGCACTGTATACAGAAAGGTGGTTACCCTTCCCTTTATATTTATGACAACCCCATTTTCAGTAGTGACAGAGGCACATAGGAGCCTAGGACCCCTGATTTTCAATAAGATTCAGGCTCTTACAGCCCTGATCTTCAAGGACAGAGGTCCCCTTGGTTTTAATGGGAGTTAGGCACGTAAATACCTTTGAGGATCTGGGCCCGAGTGCCTAAGGGCTTGTCTACACTTATAAGTTCTTTATCCCAGTAGAGTTGAGATGGTACAATGGCCCTATTGCGGAGGCCGTTATACCGGTACAAAAGGACTTACACTAGGGCCATGTCTACATTTACTGCTGCTATCAATGCAGCAAGGGTGAATTTAGCAGGTATGGTGAAATCTGGCTAAATTGACCGGAGAGCGTCTCCCAACAATGCAGCTCAGTGAGGATACTGTGGTAAGTTGACCTAAGCTATGTCGACTCCAGCTATGTTATTCACATAGCAGGAGTAGTGTAACTTAGGTCGACTTACCCTGGTAGTTTAGACAAGGCCTAGTATAGCTTATTCTGGGTCAGGAAATGAACTGAGTTACAGGTACAAGGCACCTTTATACAACTATAACTGTGTCTACACAGGGCTTTTACTGGTGTAACTATGCTGGGGGGAAATCTCCACAAGCCTAATGGACATGTGTATAATACTGGTAACACTACAGACTCTCTAGTCACTGTAGACCAGACCTCAGTCAAATGGGACGTGGGCTCCCATATCATGTAGGTGCTTTTGGAAATATCACTGCATGCCTCCTATTTTATCCTGGTCCAGAAAATATCAACATGACAGCGCTGAGAACATGCTCAAAACTCTTTGCAATTGTTTTGTTTTCTGCTGAGTGGCTCTCCCGCACTGAAGGCAGATTGCGTATGGTTGAGCATTGCCTGGAGGCTGAACATGCCTGATTTATCTACTGCACCCTGAGCCACTCTAAAGGTCAAACGAGATATACTCTTACATTTTTCAAGCCTATACAAGGAGTGGTAGTATTTTAATATTAATTATTCAAAGAAAACACACTGCAGTGACTAGATATTAAACACAGCATTTTACCTGCATTCTGGCTTGTAGGGTTTTCCCTTGGTATTTTACTGACTTGCTTAATTTGGTTATTTATTAGGTAACAGAGAAAGTAATGTAAAAAAATACTATTTTATTACACATGGTTTTCAAGATTTTGCCCCAGTTTTCACAGACCTGCACAGGACAGGGAGTCTGACAGCTAGACGACTTTCATATGGTGCCTTGAAAGATTCCCTCTGCTTAACACTAGGAGAAAACATTCTCAGCGTAGCACACTGGGGAATGTGGGACAGCTCGTCTGGTGAGTAATAACCGGAGTTCTGCTCTGTGCTTCTTCCTCTTTCTATTCTGTGCTGCAGGGTTTGTTTTTTGGAGCTGGCACATGATGACACATGTCACATGAGACCAGGACAGTGCTACGGTCAGTTAGATTGTTCCTTCTGCAGCAAGGGGGTTGTTAGCATGACATTTTCCTAAACATTACTCTGCAGTAACTCCATATGTGGCTACTGACCTCTCTCAGGGCCTGATGACCCCCTTCTGCAGGAAAACCCACACGAGGCAGCTATTGGGTGGAAATCACAGTGAGATTTCATCCCAATTATTCCATCCGGGAGAGGGGTTTAATGGGGCAGATCGCCAAGTGTTCCATGCCAAGGTGACTCTAGGGGCTTGAAAGGAGGGTTTTGTGCCTGGAAGCCAGGACTGGTGTAACGGGGTTGCAGCCTCCAAGCTCAGCTCTATTCTGTTCCAGCTTTCCTAGCGGCTGGGGCAGAAATCTGGAGGATGGCGGTGCTGGACCAGGAGGCTGGCTTAGAGAGACACTACATCCTGTTTCATGTGAGTATGGGAATAAGCACCAGCTTAGAACAGTGGTAGCAGAGATTTCCTTTTGGTTACAGTTTAATCACATTGTGAATACCACTTGGCTATTAACACCTATTTTATAGCCTAATATGCGGGGGACGTTGGTTAGCTTTGTTCAGACCTTTCCCCAGCAGAATGACACATGCATACTCATGAGGGCTACAGCGACTGAGCCAATCAGCTCCTCTTTTCAAGGAAACTTACGGCGTTGTTTTTTAATTAAAGCTGAGATTCTATTGTAAGCACACGATGCCAGCAGCTGAGGCTTTAAGTAAAACATCAGATGTAGCGACACCCACAATAAAATCCTGAGTTGGCCACACTGAGTGATTTCATTTTTATCTGAGTGCTAAGTTCCCATGCACAGGTTGCACTGGCGGCCAGTCACCATCCTAAGTGCTGTATTTAATATCTTAGAGCAGACTGCAGTCACCTTCTTCCATAATACGGAGCTGTGCACGGGGTAGAAAGACGCAACATGCCATACTGATCTAAGGCTGCTGGCATGAGGCAAAGGTACCTTTGTTGGCAACACATTATTCAGCCTCTACGACCTTTACCCATATTTAAGATGAAGACAACACCAGTGTTCACTGCAGAAACTTGGTGTATTCAGCTTAGGGATCAAATTCAAGCCATGCCTCCTTTTCCTCTTTCTTACACACACTTCCCTGAGAGAGAAAATGTGAACTCATACAATTGCTTTTGGAAACCAGTTTGCTCCTCTATGCAACTAAATATGCACTCTGCCGTTATCTGTAACAAGATTTACCTTTACAGTAATAATTGCTGTAACCTTTCAGATAAATGCAAGCTTATCCTCTTTATATGCACCTGCCATGGTTGTCATGACAACACTTCTCAAACATGAGAAATCATTCCAGTATGAAAATGGTGTCGTCATTCCCAAGATGAATTAAAATGAGCAAGAGCCAAGAGGGGAAATTTATGGAGGCTTGTAAATTATTTAACAAAGTTTGCCAAGTTAAAGCTGAACAAACCACACAGCAGGAGCCGCCATCTGAAAAACAACCCTATTGCTAAATGTCAGGAATCGGGAGTGTAAAGAATGCCTAAAATAGGTTTGTTCTGGAATGGTGGCAGCTGATCCACAGTTAAGGCTGCAACTGAGTTTCCATCATAAACTGAATTTGGTTCCCCCTCTCCAAAAAAACAAAAAACCCTCTTAAAAGTTAGTGTAGCTTCAAAACTGATAGGTTAGATGTGGGGCCAAGTTAGAATTTTATTTTCAGTTTTGGAGTGGATTGGAAAAGTGGTCCTGCAGTAATGTAGCCTAAAAACAAGTGTTCAGAGTTCAAGAAATCTTTAAATGCTTCTTTTGACACTTCACTGGGAGTTGAGGATGATGCTGCAAAGCTGAATCAGTCCCTAATTCAGGACACAATCTAACGGCCATTGTTGTTATAATGCCCCCGAGGTGGTCAGTCAGCAACCAAGATTGAACCTACAATTCCGCGAAGAATGAGCCTCTATTGCCCGAGCTAAAACACTCAGTTAGCCATGGCTGCAGCAGGCTCAGGAACCTCTTGTTTATGGCCCAGCCACCATTAGTCGGGGATAGTTAATATTCTGTGCTCACGTGCTCAGGTCAGGAAAGGAAGAATGAGTCAAAAATAGTTTCTGTGTATCATATTTTCAAATATTTGGTAGGAAATCCAAATCCTTGCCTTATTAGATTTGAATATATTAGTTAGTGCTTCGGTGGGGTTATTAATTGGCCAAGTTTTTCAAAAGTGACTGCTGGTTTTAGTTTTCAGTAACCCAAACAGAGGCACCTTAAAAGAGACTGATTTTCAGAAGTACCAGGGCCCTCCCCTCTGTGAGTCAGTACACTTTAAGCGGTTTGTGAATCCCAAAATCACTGGTCACTTCTGAGAACCTAAGCCAGGATGTATATTTTTACCCACCTGAAATGTGTAATGACGATCCTATAGGAAGAAACCACTTGGTTTTGTACAGTCAGGTCCCAAAGAGAGGAGCTAAGGAAAACCAGTCTGAATCAGCAACAATCTGATGTATGCTGGAGTGACTCAGTTGAGACTGCGGCCCCTCAGGAAGTCCAGAGAGCTGGGCTTCCACATGTCAGAGCCTGTCCCTGCCAGAAAGGAAACACCCCGCTAAGCACAAAGAAGTCTCTCTCACGCTGGAGGCAGGGGAGTAACCAACGTCTCTCAGTCCTGGGTGTCCTGAGAGAGTGTCACAGCTTCAATAGCTGGCTAGCAAGGTTCTTCTTTTGGCTCAAGCACATGCTGATGGTACAAGCTACAGATGATTATGGCCCAGATGCTGCAGAACAATTAAGCATGTGGTTACGACCATCCATAATCAGCAAAGCACCTATGCACATACTTAGCTTTCAGCTTTTATTTCCCTTGGAAAGGGAAGAATTTTGATTTGGCCAGAGGGACAGATCACCCGACTGGCCACGGGAAGAGTGTCCCCAGAGGAGGGGAACTGTGGTAGCCATCACACACCTGACAGGGTGGTAAATCACTCCTACCGTCAATGCCCCAGTCCTGATTGGGGTCTTTGGGCGCTAACACAATAACAAACAATATTATTACTATTACTGTGACGATTGTTTTTTTACTTAAGTGCAAGCAACGGACTTGAGCACTTGGAAGTCAGAGTCCTCCAGCTGCCCTGTTTTAGGTTTTCCCCGCCCAAGAGAAAACATTCATTTTCAGTCTAGTTTACTTTTATTTCAGATTAAGAAAACACCAAATATAAAGTCCTCAAGAGACAGCGTGCACACACGCACTCACTCTAACGTTCCGCACACAGACTGATGTACAAAATGGCATCTGCTTCTGCCACAAACTGGGGCTTCTTCTGCATATGAAAGTGAAGCATACAGAAAACAGAAGGATGACTTCTCTCAGGGCCCAAGTGCCATATGCCACCTGCTGGGTTACTGCTGATGTTAACGGACTCGTTGATCTGTCACAAGGAGGCCATTATTGTCATTCTGAAGTTGCAACTCCTTGAAAAGTAAGTAAGCTGCTGTCGAGATGGTATCAAACACACTTATATAGACTAAATGTAAGTTACTGACTAGAGAGTTAATTACTGGTCCAGATTCACTTCAAAGTTCTTCTAGAAATTGACCCCAAATTAGCTGTATCAGAATCCTGCCTTATTTTTGCAAGACGTAAAAATTCTCTGAATGCTGAGATGCAACATGTTCTCATCTTACAGGACTGACACTCTTTTCTGAGAATCACAAGTCATCCAGACCTGCATTAAAGCTTCTAAACAAAAAACATTCTCTTTCTGAATGTCACAAACAATACTTTCATGAGAGAAAAGTGCCATATCGTCCAACAGTTATAATGGAGGTAAACAGAAACAAACTCCTGCAAAGTGCAAGCAGCACGCTCCAAAGCTGTGGTCAGGCTTCAGAACCATGTGTAATTACTGAGGGTTTGATGTAGGTAGCATAAAATGGCAAAAGTAGCGAACACGTGGTTTAAAAACTGACCTGAGATTCGTTCTATCGTCTTGCCTTTTTTGCACCACTTCGTTCATTAATCAATTCTCCCAATTAAAAGATCTTGGGAGCATGGAATTGCCCCATTTTTTTCTGTGAAAAATAATTTTTGCTAGCATAAGTGGTGACTTTCATGCACATTCGAACTCGAGATCCTTTGTTCTGTATTATGAAAATGAGGGAAGTGTGAATTGGCATTTTCACAATAGCTGCAACCTCTTATACTGGGGTGGGGTGAAAGGCTTCCACCATTCCAGTACAGCTCCACCAGTGGTAGGGAGGGAAGTAACACACCAGCCTCTGAAACTTTACTGCTGCATTTTCTGACTGCTCAGAGCAGATCAAGACGACACTGTGGTGAAAACACTGGTGTCAGGTCAGCAATTGCTCTACTGGCCCTGCAGCAACAGCAGGAGAGCCATATAAAAACCTTAGCTTTTGATGCTGTATTGAAGCAAGAACAGGCATAGTTGTCAGGTGAGTGGGGGCCAGAACACTTGGATCTGACCATAGCAGAGTTCTGTGGAAATTCCGATCTGGCGCTGAACTGTGCGCCTTGTGTCCATCTCTACCTTTCAGTAAGGTCAGGTCTATACTTAGAAATTAGATCAACCTAGCTCAAGCCTGGGAAAGATTTTACAACCTGTGGAACATCGTCTCCCTGGTGTAGACGTGGCTAGATTGATGGAAGAATTCCGTCACGCTCGCTACCGCCCCTTGGAGAAGTGGATTAACTACAGTGACAGGAAGTCCCCGTAGACGGATGTAGGAAGTGGCCGTGCTGTCGCGCAGACACACCTTGTGAGCATCTTAAGGCTTCCTGCCAGTCTCAGGCCTCCTGAAAGCTAAAGATCTTTTGGCTTCTTGCTTTACTGTAAGAGAGTGGGACTCCCCAGAGAGTCACAACTCGGTGCTGGAAGGAGAAGAGATGTGCCCGTTGTACCATTCATTTGAATCGCCTCAGTCTCCCGTGATCTGCCCCAGGTCACTTCTGGCTGCCCAGAGGGGAAGTCTCATTTTCCACACATAGGGAGGTCTGCCGAGATCACGGAGGCCGCACATAAAGCTTCCAGCCCAATGACACTGCTGTTCTGTAAGTGCAACACATTCCTGCCTGTGGGAGGCAGCAGGCCTCACAGCAAGAGCTCAGCTAAGTGGTGGAGCTGGTAAGCAAGGGTCCTGCCCAGCCCTGGAATGGGGAAAAAAACAGGGCTAGCTTATGAGTGTCACAGGGTGGAGGGATGAGCAAGAACCTGTGCCCCCACAAAATGGGGCTGGGTCACTGGGGGGAGCAATGCTCAGAGGTGCCCCCGAGCAGGCAGCAGACCGATCCACCAGGTAATAGCAGCTTCTGAGATACAATCTGCCTGGTGCTCTGCCTGGGGCAGCACAGCTGTGCAACACCTCCTGTGTAGGGCTGTGTTCTAGCCCTTCCACGTCCTTACTCTGAGCCCCTGTGCACGCACTCCCTTCAATGCCCATGGGTCTAACAAGTGAGGAGCTGGAATAAATGGCACAAAAGAAGCAGCACGGGGAATGATTTCCTTTACACCTTCTTTGGACTCCTCATTGTTTAAATTATGCCAGCACAAACTTCCTCATTCAGGAGCAGAGTGGACAAAAGTTGATCTAGAGAACTCTAACAGTGCAAGGAAGCCCATAAGTGTGCAAGGCAAACCTGCTTACACCACCCATGCATCCACGCCGAATCTGACCTCCTGACAACAGGGCTACCCCCTGGCTTTTGGCATAAATTTCTTATTGCATAGAGCCAAGTATCAGAGGGGTAGCCATGTTAGTCTGGATCTGTAAAAGCAGCAAAGAGTCCTGTGGCACCTTAAAGACTAACAGACATATTGGAGCATAAGCTTTCGTGGGTGAATTTCCACTTAGTCAGGGTATTCACCCACGAAAGTTTGTGCTCCAATACGTCTGTTAGTCTATAAAGCGCCACAGGACTCTTTGCCGATATCGCATAGACTGTCTAACATGGCTTTCAAACGTTAAGGAATGCCAAGAACAAATATTTTTCGCACACTGTTTATAAGCTTCACCACTAAAAAATGCATTTGACAACGTTCTATAAAGAGCAAAACATAAGTGACTGCATTTATGCCTGACGTGGTACTAAATAACCTGAAATAAAGATTAGATTGCCAAATACCGTGGATTAGACTAACAGCCAGCAGGCATTATGGCATCTCATGAAAAGCCTTTTCCCCTGAAGTTACAAATGTATCCAGGCAACCTGCTCTCCTTGTCTCTTATGTCCCTTATAAAGTATTTCATAGCTGTTTGCCTTACAGCTGCAGAGCATCAACATGAACAAGGAAGCAACAGACCAACACAGCAGGTTTTTCTGCTGTCAGACAGATCTTAGATCCAAGTACCAGTGTGCAGTCTATTTCCAGAAGTACTACTTATTATCATGCACATTGTGTAAAGAGTTGTCACTTTGGATGGGCTATCACCAGCAGGAGAGTGAATTTGTGTGGGGAGGTGGAGGGTGAGAAAACCTGGATTTGTGCTGGAAATGGCCCACCTGATGATCACTTTAGATAAGCTATTACCAGCAGGACAGTGGGGTGGGAGGAGGTATTTTTTCATATTCTCTGTGTATAAATAAAGTCTGCTGCAGTTTCCACGGCATGCATCCGATGAAGTGAGCTGTAGCTCACGAAAGCTCATGCTCAGATAAATTGGTTAGTCTCTAAGGTGCCAAAAGTCCTCCTTTTCTTACTGCTGAAGCAGTATATCTGACAGAGTTTATATTTACTGTGGAATAAATGAAACAATCACAAATGTATGCAGTGTAGTTGTAGCCATGTAGGTCTCAGGATAGTAGAGAGACAAGGTGGGTGAGGGAATGGTCTGTTATTGGACCAATTGCTGTTGGTGAAACAGAGAAGCTTTTGAGCCACACAGTATGGCTCAAAAGCTTATCTCTCCCACCAACATGAGATGGTCCAATAACAGACCATTCCCTCACCCACCTTGTCTCTCTACTATCAAAAAATTAACATATTAAACCTAAACTCTTTGACCAAAACACGGTCTTTGTCAAAGACACTGACTCATTAACCCTCGTAGCAACGGGATGCTAAAACGTGTTTGTAGGCAGAAAGTAAACAACAAATATTTGTTAATGGTGAATTTTAGATCAAAGGTGGTTCTTTGTGAAGTGGGGTCTGGTTCTGAGACACACAGGAAATCAAACCTGCTACTCCAATGCCAGAAGAAAAAAATGTCAACTTCTCCCTTCAGTTACCAAGGAGACTATTTAAACAGAGCTAAACAAAGGGGACTAGACTGGCTGCCAATAATGTGAATGTGGAAAACCACCCCTGTGCTTTGTGACATGTTTTTTATTCGAGTGATGAGCAGGGGAAAGAGGAGAAGCTCCCTTCCAACCACATGCTCTTAGCCACTGCAGCGTGACAGTAACACTCACCACTTCTTTAGACAGATTCAAAGAAAGGGAAAGGCCCCACGTCAGACTGGACATGTCAATGGGACTTGCACTCCTAAATCCATGGGTCGTTGTGGAAACCCAACCCTGAATTTCCCATTAGTCCTCTGGTAGCTGATTATTACATGAAGACCTCAAGTGATAGGAAGTCTAAAGAATGAAGAAACTTGGTTCACAAGAGCTGGTGCAAACAAAGGGCCCTTTTGTTCCATCTGCCAAGCAGCCTGCAGGAATATGTTAAACCAATCCCAGTGGCAGTGAACTGACAAAAACAGGCTAGACTGGGGTTCCCCAACATGCAGGTAGCAGGTGTGCTGGTGAGCGTGACCGCTGCTCACAAAGGGTATGATAGCATCGGAAAGGATGTGGGCTACCCAGAGAGCAGAGTGAGCATGTCTATGGGATATCTGCTGTGTGGTATGTCCTCTGGGCTGCCACACGTCCTATGCTCAATGCACTGCCGTGCCCAGGACAGCAGCATTAAAGCACGCACCATTGGTAGTACAGACAGGGACTCTGAGAATGAACGGAGGGTCAGCACCGGCCAGCTAGACCCTCACAGCCAGGAGGTGTATGTGATTGTGGGGATTCCCCCCCGGATCCTGTGTGCCTCAGTGATCCACCTAGTATTGGAAATAAGTCAGGCATAGAACTGTGGCCACCTCAAAGCAGCCATCAGGGATCTCCTCCCGAGAGCTGCATGGCTGGAGTGTCGTAGCAGTGAGTGAGCAGGATTTGAGGGTACTAGGAAACATAATGGACAGGAGAGACACAGGGAGATCCCACAGATCCAGTGATGCTGAGTGCAGCAGGACAGGCATGTGCTGCTACCCCCCACCGTCTCCATAGCAATGCCTGGGCGCACACCGAATGTGCATCACAACCCTGAGATCCTTCGTTTCCCCAGGCTTTTGAGCAGGAGGTGGATTAAGCACAGGGTACGTAAATTCAGGGCAGATGGATTATTATTTGTTCTGAGAAGAAGAGTTCATTACTAATTTGCCCACTTTTTATTGTACTTGCCCCTACAGAGAAAGGGCAGGAACATTTTAAAAACACTGAAATAAATAAATCCTACCAATGGAGTCCTCTGAGTGGTTTCAGCCCCAAATAAAGCAATCATTACAGCAAAGGTCATCGTTCGGTGCTCTTAGTGTATGCCTATCTTTTTTTATAAAGGTCATCAGAGGAGACTTCTCTGCCGAAAATGAGCTAAATCTAGTTAGCTTCGCTGCAAACAAATGATTTCCCTTTGTGGTCAGCTCAGCGGCATTAGTCTCTATAAGCGCTGAAGACCAATTGATGTATAAAATCCTAGTTCCAACAGCATATCCAGGCCCGCAGAGAGTCACACACACTGGGACAGTTTTGGCTCAGAATCAGCCTAGCAGGAATATTCACGGCTCTGTTCCAGAGAGGAAGCTGCTTGAGCCACTGCTCATCAAGAGATGCACTCCTCACCAGGAGCACACTCCAGGGATCACGGAGCATTAACATCTCTTATTCTACCTGGAGGCCTACATTTTCCAACGTGATTTTGAGTGCCCCAGTTTTGGGCATCTTGAAGGGACTGACTTTCAGAGGGCAGGTGCTCAGGACTTTCTGTCCATCAGGACCCTTTAAGGGGTCTCAAGTTGCATACCCAAAGTCACTGGTTTCAGTGGCGTAGAACTTCACCACACTCTGACCATGCAGGCTGAAACTTTCTACGCCGGGTGTCTGCCTCAGGCTGATGTTTTTCTGGAAAGGTTTCAGCTGAAATGGTCAAGCCACTTCTGAGAAGAAGCTTAGGGAACAATGAGCTGTTTTGCCCATGTTAAAAAAAAATTGCTTCCAACATTTCATTGGGAAGCTGCAGTGCCATGATACTTTGGAGCAGGGATTGAAATTTGGCATCTTCCCTGTGAAACTATGAAAATCCCTCAGGCCAGGGTTGTGCCTTGTGCTAACCCTGCGAAAATATGCCCAGGCATGAGCCTCAGAAACTCTCAATTTACACATGGTCAGTAAACATGAGTTGGGCAGCTAAATTTCTCCAAAGATTCCAGCTGCACTGAACATGCTTCATCCCCTCACAGCTCCTACATATGACCAGACTGACCATGAGCCACCCCCACCCAAATCTGAGTATGCTCCAGCCCGGGGTGCAGAGGCTGAGCCACTATAAGCATAGGTTGGTATAACTCCGTCACTCAGGGGTATAGAAAATCCACACCCTGAGCGACACAGTTATTCCGACCAGACTCCCAGGGTAGACAGCACTATGTTGATGGGAGGGCTTATCATAGAAGATTAGGGTTGAAAGAGACCTCAGGAGGTTACCTAGTCCCACCCCCTACTCAAAGCAGGACCAACACCAACTAACTCATCCTAGCCAGGGCTTTGTCAAGCTGGGCCTTAAAGACCTCTAAGGATGGAGATTCCACCACCTCCCTAGGTAACACATTCCAGTGCTTCACCATCCTCCTAGTGAAAAAGTGTTTCCTAATATCCAACCTAAACCTCCCTCACTGCACCTTGAGACCATTGTTCCTTGTTCTGTCATCTGCCACCACTGAGAACAGTCTAGATCCATCCTCTTTGGAACTCCTCTTCAGGTAGTTGAAGGCTGCTATCAAATCTCCCCTCATTCTTCTCTTCTGTAGACTAAATAACCCCAGTTCCCTCAGCCTCTCCTCATAAGCCATGTGCCCCTGCCCCATAATGATTTTCATTGCCCTCCGTTGGACTCTCTCCAATTTATCCACATCCTTTCTGTAGTGGGGGGACTAAAACTGGACACAGTACTCCAGGAGTGGCCTCACCAGTGCAGAATAGAGGGGAATAATCACTTTCCTCAATCTGCTGGCAACGCTCCTACTAATGCAGCCCAATATGCTGTTAACCTTCTTGGCAATAAGAACACACTGTTGACTCATATCCAGCTTCTCGTTCACTGTAACCCCTAGGTTCTTTTCCGCAGAACTGCTGCCTAGCCACTCGGTCCCTAGTCTGTAGTGGTGCATTGGATTCTTCCGTCCTAAGTGCAGGACCCTGCACTTATCCTTGTTGAACCTCATCCGATTTCTTTTGGCCCAATCCTCCAATTTGTCTAGGTCACTCTGGACCCTATCCCTACCCTCCAGCATATCTACCTCAACCCCCAGCTTAGTGTCATCCGTGAACTTGCTGAGGGTGCAAGCCATCCCATCCTCCAGATCATTAATGAAGATGTTGACCCCTGGGGCTCCCCCCTTGATACTAGCTGCCAACTAGACATGGAGCCATTGATCACTACCCATAGAGCCCGATTATCTAGCCAGCTTTCTATCCACCTTATAGACCATTCATCCAATCCATGCTTCTTTAACTTGCTGGCAAGAATACGGTGGGAGACCGTATCAAAAGCTTTGCTAAAGTCAAGATATATCACATCCACCGCTTTCCCCATATCCACAGAGCCAGTTCTCTCGTCATAGAAGGCAGTCAGGTTGGTCAGGCATGACTTGCCCTGGGTGAATCCATGCTGACTGTTCCTGATCACTTTCCTCTCCTCTAAGTGCTTCAGAATGGATTCCTGGAGGACCTGCTCCATGATTTTTCCGGGGACTGCGGTGAGGCTGACCAGTCTGTAGTTCGCAGGGTTCTCCTTCGTCCCTTGTTTAAAGGTGGGCACGACATATTTGCCTTTTTCCAGTTGTCCGGGACCTCCCCCGATGGCCACCGCTGGGAGAAGCTCTCCCCTGGCCGAGGCAGCATCTTCGCTCAGTGCCACAGCAGTGCAGCTGCTGCACGCCCAGCACAGAGACACCCGGAGCAGTGTTTTCTCTGCCATCGCTGCGCTGGGCTGATGTGGCTCAGGGCACCCGAACTGAGAGCAGAGGCGCCGTGGAGGAGAAGGAGGAGTAAGCGACCTGACGTAAACACAGAGGGTGGGGAAGGAGCAGAGGGGAGAAGCGGGAAGCGATGCAGGGTTGGGGTGGGAGGGAGGGACAGGAGCAGAGAGAGGCAGAAGCTCAGGGCAGGGGAGAGGAACAAGGGAGAGGAGAAAGGAGGAGAAGGAGTTGGGGGTGGGGAGGTTAGGAACCAAGGTGGGGGAACATGAGCAGGAGTACGAGCTGTGGGTCAGACAGAAGCCAAGCAGGGGGAACAGGCAGGAGCTGGGGGGAGGACAGCAGCAAGGGAGGAACAAGAGCTGGAAAGGGTGGCCATAGCAGCAGAAGGGCCTGGGGAGAGACTGGAGGGACAGGGGCAAAAGGGTCTGTGCCCACTAGAGAACACTCCCCTCCAGAACCTGGACTGGAACTTGGGCTTCCACGGTCCCAACATTGAATAGCTGTGAAACCCTCTGGGAATGTGTGTCCTCTAGTGGCAGGTCAGCACAGAAGATAGTCTTCTACTGCTACCACATATGCTGTTAGCTCAAGTGGCCAAGGACTGTGCTGTGGGTCTGAAGATCCCAGCCCTGCTGACGATGCACAGGGGAGTTAATATACCTTCACTTGACGACAATTTTGTTTTTCAATGTTTAAGTTACCAAAAAACATAGGAAATTTTACCCAAACCCAACCACCCCACAACAAACCAACCCACCTGCCCACCCTACGTTAAAAGAACATTATTGAGGTTGCAAAGTCAAGCACTTAATGCTGGAATGGAAATGCCAGAAATTAGGCTTTCCGTACACTGTTCTTTAGGTGCACATCATTAGCAAGGGGTCCCAGACAGCTGCAGTCTCTGCTCCTCAAGCATCTAGACTTGGATGTCAGGAGGGGCTGGGAGAGGAAACACCCCCTTCTTCAAGGCAAGACAGGCCCTTTAGCCCTCGAGGAGCCCTGAGGGATGGGGAAGGAGCCCCTCCAA
This sequence comes from Lepidochelys olivacea, assembly GCF_965140295.1. Classification (NCBI taxonomy): domain Eukaryota; kingdom Metazoa; phylum Chordata; order Testudines; family Cheloniidae; genus Lepidochelys; species Lepidochelys olivacea. The sequence continues at coordinate 212,230,686 of NC_140413.1, read as the reverse complement.
GAAGGGAGAGATTTGACGGAATCGGGGAACAGGCCACAGATCTCCGTGGGCCACAGGGCCTTATGCAAAGCCATGGAAGGCTATGGACAGACACTCACTGGGCTCCAGGGGGCTTTTGATTAACTCCCACCTCCCTCCATTTTAGCCTACTGGCTTGTCTCTACTGCCCTTCCAGCTGCCTTTGGAGCTCCCAGCTGGAGGGAGGGGAAACGAAACAAGGACACTATCTCCCCCCAGATTTTCCTCCCCACTCACTGCAGGCTGGGAGGGTGAATCCTTTGCTGTGAGGAGGTCTGGGGTCAGATGATGAAGGTTTCCCAGCCAGGAATGCCATAGAGAGAAATACTGGACGAAGAGAGAAAGCTTCATACTGAAGTAAATTAATACAACTCCCCATTTTAGGGCTATTAGTCACGGTCAGTCCCCATGCTGTTAATTTCTGTGCGCACATGGGTTTCTGCTAATCGCTGTGAGAATGACAAGCTCTTTAAAACAATATTGGCATCCTTTCTTGTTAGCTCATGCTGTGGGGATGTGATGATGTGCATGTTAATGAAAAGCTGGAATGAAGACAGTCGAGGACTGGACTGACATGTCACACCCACAGGCAGACACACAAAACAACTAGAAAACTCAAGGATGGAGTCGGTAGGTCTCTCTTGAGAGTCCAGATCCAGGTACTGAATTATGCGTGTGACCCATGCTTTATCAGAGTAGCTCTGTGCTTGTAACAGGACACCCTGGGAACATTGCAGTAGCAGGTACTGAACCCCAAAACTCTGGATCTAAATGCCTGAGCTCCCTCTACTGCCTGAGTTAAAAGAACCGTTGGTGAAAAGCCTCTCCCTGTGCCCCTGAGCTATAAGACTTGTTAGCTAAAAGGCTGCAGCCATTCCTATGTTCTGCATGATATTGCCACTAGCGGGGACAGAGACCCATACTGAATTAGCTTGGGTTACATCTGTTAGTACAGCCCTGAAGACGAGCTCGGTGTAGCTCCAAAGCTTGTCTCTCTCACCAACCACAAGATATTCCCTCACCCAGCTTGTCTCTAGTATCCCGGGACTGGCACGCCTACAACCCCAGTGCAGACAGTATAAACTACGGTACTACTCTCCTATCTGCAGGGTTTTACCATCTCACTGGGAGCACCAGGAAGTTTGAGAGGAACTGAACCCATCTGTCAGTTCATCTCCTCTGCCTCCCCCCTACCCCTGAGCTATATGCACACGCAGCTTGCCTTGGCTTTACCTGCACAGGTGCAGACTAGATTCCCTCCTGCAGCTGTTCTGGCTGGGCAGGGTGCATGCAGGCACATGTGGTCACCATGCAGACTTGAAGCCAAAGTGCATTTGGCTCATACATCCCCAATAGCAGGGATACAGAGCCGGCATTTTACCCTGGCAGCCAGCATGTTGGAGCATTGCTCCAGCTCGTTCCCTTGTCCTGACACACACAGAGGGCTACAATTTTAAAAATGGCCCATAGTTTTGGGTGCCTGTAATTTGGGTGCTCAGTTTGAGACACCTGGGTGGTCACTTGTCAGTGAGGCCAAGTTCCCTGACTCTATATAAGATAGAAAATAACAGATGGTCCCCTAAGGTGGTAGGCATGGGACATCAGTTCTGCAGCCCTGCCCGTATAGGGCCAGATTCAGCCATCCGTCCCTACTGAGGGCAGCACTTCAGCACATACTTAAGTTTCGCTGAGACTTAAACCATGTGCCCAGTTGCTTTGCTGAACCAGGGCCATGCTGCAATTGGCTTACGGCAGAAAAGTCCCCTCCAGGGCCTGGCTGCAGTTTAGAGAGAGTGTGGTGAAGACCCTATTGTAGCAAGGAATTGTGGTGCGTTAGGCACTGCTTCAGGGCAGCCCATAAGCATATGCTGAGATGCTGCTTTGTAGTGGGATGTTTTCCTAAATTGGGACTTGACACATGTACATTGTGTTATCAGACTGATCTGTGAAGGGCTTGAATACTTACCACTCTACCTTCTTTTACTGGTTTAGTTCCGTATTTTTGAACGCATAGGGTTTTATTAAATTAATATTCCATGGTATTTCTACTGTACATTTAAACTTTAATGGCAGCTAACTGGCTTAAAGAGGCACCAACCTGAAATCCCGTCAGTTTCAAAACCACAAGTTAAAAGTAGAGTAGTCGCTGCTTTTATGTTTTCTTTTCCTCTGTTAACTCCCCCCCGTTGCTATTTGGAAACCCCCCATATGAAAACCGTTGGAAACTGACTGCACCCTGGCCTCTTCTACCAAGTTTGTTGGCACAACTGTGCTGGTCAGGGGTGTGAAAAAACCACATCCCCCCATGGACATAGCTCTGCTGGCAACCCCCCCCCTCCGCCCCAGCATAGCTCTGCTGGCAACCCCCCCCCCCAGCGTAGGTCTGCTGGCAAACCCCCCCGCACACACACAGCGTAGCTTCAGCTATGCCAACAGAACAGTGCTTCTGTCAGCACGGCTAACTCAGCACGGGGAGGTGGGGTTACTATGCTGACAGAAAAACTCCTTCTGTTGGCATAAGCTGTGTCGTCGCTAGGGAGCTCTGTGGGTATAGCTATACTGGTGAAGCATGGAGCGTAGATAGGGCCTAATTAAATGACTGCTCAGGGGAGTCAATGAAAATGATTGGACAGAAATTGCTCTGAAATTCACAAACCGGGGGGGGGGGAAGGGGAGGAGAGAGACACAACTTTCTCCAATTGCTTTCAGTTCTGGGAATATAAGGTGCTAATGGTACATCTTATTCAAGAAAAAAAGTGTGTTCTTTTTAAAAAAAGGTACCAAAGATTATTATCTATTATTAAATCAAGGAAATAAAAATCTAAGTCTAACACGAGGAAAAACAACAACAAAAAGCACGACAACACTATTAGAAAACAAATGACCAAAACAACCACTTAGGACACAGAGGCTTCCTTCTGTATTCTGCAGTTATTCCTTTTCAAGACTCATTAGTTTTACCTTGAGCATTGGCACATGCCATAGTGGGAATAGAGACTGAAATCTCTGCGTGATGCTCTGTTCAAAGAACCAGTTCAGATCACACTACGATGCATTTTCAAAACTTCAAGTGAAAGCCAGAGATCTGCTACAATTAATTAAGCCAATTAATCACAACTTATTATCCATAGCTATCATATGATCAAGTGTTCTCATCAGAGGGTATATTCACCACTACAGCGCCTCCACCTGGTTGCTCTGGGGATTACCCTCTTCCCGGTCTGATGCCTCCTTCTGCCGCTCATTGCATGCCCTGCTGCCTCTCTCTCTCTCCATGACTCGGCCCTCCGGCCAAGTCACCACAGCCCTCCCCTTCCAGGGTATCAGAGTCTCTCCATAAGAGCCACTTCAGGTAGTCTTCCCAATCGCTGCCCAGATGATACCATTTTCCTCATGGCCCACCCTCTGCTCTGGGTTTCCGCTCAGGGACCCCCTAACCAGCAGCCAAGGTCTGTAACCTCTTAAACCTTGCTGCCCTTTCCCTATGCCTGTCTTATACCCTCTCTCCTAGGTTGGTTTATGTTCTTGCTTCTTTAACATCCAGAGCAGTGGTGGGCAACCTGTGGCCCTCAGGGTAATCTGCTGCCGGGCCACCAGACAGTTTGTTTACATTGACCGTCTACAGGTACGGCTGCCCACAGCTCCCAGTGGCGGCGGTTCACTGTTCCCGGCCAATGGGAGCTGCAGGAAGTGAGGCAGGCTGCAGGGACGTGCTGGCCGCTGCTTCCCGCAGCTCCCATTGGCTGGGAACGGCGAACCGTGGCCACTTGGAGCTGCGGGTGCCCGTGCCTGCAGACGGACAACGTAAACAAACTGTCTGACAGCCTGCCAGCGGATTACCCTGATGGGCCGCGTGTGGCTCACAGGCCACAAGTTGCCCGCCACTGATCCAGAGAGTGGCTACAAGTTCCCTCATTGCAGCCCCTTTCTGCTGCCAGCTTCCTGGCTTTCTCCTCTCCCTGCCTGTTCCTTCTCAGTTCTGCCATCGTTCAGGGGATTCTTTCGGCCACCTAATTCCCCTCCGCTGTGGTCTATCTGGTTAACAGGCCCCTTCCAGGCTAATACGGGGGTGAAGACCCCATCTCAATTATAATCCAACTCCCCCCCAGCCCCAAACTCTATCATGTGTCTATGCATTTATTATAAGCCACCTAGTGTTCCTATAATAAACACAAGCAGCTGCTGTTTGATCTTCTTGGTAGATCTTGCTGCAGTATGACTATTTATGTTGCAGTAGCACCCAAATGTGGTAGGTGCATTCAGGCATAGAGACATGCTCCTTGTCCCAAAGAGCCTACAGGATGAAAAGGGGAGAGCTACAATGAGGGAGGGGTGAATAGGAGGGTTACATGGTTACATAGTTGCTGTGCCCATGACCTGTTGCAGAATATGTTCCCTAATAGGTCCAGAATTTACCCCTCCTCCCAGCAGTACAGAGCAAATGGTCCCCCATATCCAAATCCACTCCTTCCTCACAACCCACACTCTCCTTTCTCTCGGCCCAGACGCCCACTCGCCATTCCTCTCCCTCCACCTCACCCTGCTCCCTGCCCACCAGTCACTCTTTGTACAGCCCGCCCCCAGGCAAGTTACGTGGCTGCCATTCCACCCCTTCCCCTGCAGCACTCCTGACACCCCAGCTGTGAAGACTGGTCGCGGTCCCCACCCCGATCACAAAACCCCCAGCCAGGCTGCCCACATGGATGGACAGTGGGAAAGGTCTCTCAGATGCAGCCAATCCACAGGCCCTAGGGACTCTGCCACACCTGGTCCCTTGCTATCCCTGGGCAAGGAGGGCTTGTCCCCTGACCGTGGCTGGTGCAGTTTCCAACTCCCATGGAGATGCTCCTTCAGCCCAGGGGGGCTGCTGAAAAGGCTTGAACCCTGCTGGCGTCTAGCAGGGGAGGGCAGAGGCTTGGTCCCAGCTGAGCTGCTCTCCTCCCCACACAGTTTGCAGTGGTTCTGGCAGCTGCTTAGCCCACCCCTCAGGGCTCTTCTCCCCTCATCCCACCCTGCCAATGCAGGGGCCTGGGGGAAGGGCTGTGGAACATGGACCAGGGCCGTGGCTGCTGACCCCCCTCAGATCTGCTGTGGCATTATGACCCATATTCTTCATAGAGATATTATTTTGTTCTGATTATGGCATAACTATGATGCACTTTATGCAAGATAGGTCATGTGAGATAGCCCTGAAAAGGTTCTGATTCTCTGAATATGATGATCCTATTTGTATGCATGGATCATTTTGGTATCTGAAGTTAGGAATATTGTCTATGTACCTATTACAAATGTGTTTACACCTGGGGAACGCCCACTAGACAGAATGCAATCAGTCTAGATGGCTGGCTGGAAAGCCCATTAGGGAAAACAATAGGTCTTTGAAGATGCTAATCTGCCACCAGGGAATCTTTCTGAGGACCTTGCAAACAGCCTCAGTCTCATGGCTGCTATGGCCCTACAGAGACATGTGACCAAGTCACCTGGTACTGGACTCCATCTTGGGATATCACCTGGATTTGTGCTGGAAATCACTTTAGATAAGCTATTACCAGCTGGACAGTGGGGTGGGAATAGGTATTGTTTCATATTCTCTGTGTATATATAAAGCCTGCTGCAGTTTCCACGATATGCATCTGAGGAAGTGAGCTGTAGCTCACGAAAGCTTATGCTCTAATAAATTGGTTAGTCTCTAAGGTGCCACAAGTCCTCCTTTTCTTTTTCCACTGAAAGACATGGAAACCAAGCCGGGAGACAAAGGGTTCCCCCCCTATGCAAAAGATATTTAAGGCAGGGCAGTGACATCACTGTGGTTCTTCTTCACTGACTCTCCACCCAAGATGACTGCTGGAAACACCTGAGGAAGAAGGACTAAACTGGGGGAAGGGCTGAACCCAAACTAAAGGATTTCAAGTCTGTAAAAGGAATATCTGGAGTTTTAAACTGCAATCAAGTGCAGTTTGCCTTCAAGAATCTCTGCAATCTGCCTAGAACAACATTTAGGGTGAGAATTTGCTACTTATATCCAATTTCTTTGGTATATTAAGCTTAGATTGTGTGTTTGTTTTATTTGCCAGATAATCTGCTTTGATCTGTTCGCTAACCCTCATAATCACTGAAAATCTATCTTTTGTAGTTAATAAACTTGTTTTTGTTTTGTCTAAAACAGAGTGTGTGGAAATCATAACTCGGGGCAGAAAACTGTGTATATCTTCCTCCACATTGAGGAAGGGGGTGAATTTCATGAGCTTATGCTGTGCAGTTCCCTGTGCAGCACAAGATGGTATAATTTTGGGTTTACCCTCTGGAGGTGGGGGTATGCCTTTGGAACTGGGAGGTGCCTTAGCTGAGCCTTCCCATGCAGAGCTGATCTCAGCATTTGTGTGTGTAGCTGCAGCTGGGTGTGTCGCTAACAGCAGGTGTGCTGCTAAAGCACAGTCTGATCCTGGGTGAGGGCTTGGCAGGCTGCACAGCAGTGTAATATAAAGGGTGCTCAGGCTGATGGGTCAGGTGGGCTGAGGTACCCCTGTTCCAGGCTGCACCCCGAGTGGGGGGTAACCTGTCACACCTGCTATGAAAGCAGCTGTGCTGACATGTATTACGAACAACAGGATGCCATGCGGCAGTGTAGGAAGCCATCAGAGGGCATGTCTGCCTGCTGCACAGAAGCTGTTTGTCATGTCAGAGCAGCAGTGTGGTCCGTGCCACTCACCCTTTGCTCCCCCTATACTGTGGGCCTCAGTAGGCAATGGAGCTTAGCTCTTTCCTCTCCTTAAAAGGCTGGGCCCTGCCAGGCCGATCTGACCGGATGAAGAGAGCTGTGCTCTCACACAGCACCATGTGTGTAACTATGTCGTGTACCGAGAACAACATTATCTTGGGCCAAATCCTAAAGCCGTCACTCAGGCAAAGCTCCCAGGGCCTGATCCATGTCCCACTGCACTCAGTGGAAGACTCCTGTTAACTTCTGTGAGTTTGCACAAGGTGCCCACGGCAGAGTTGCTAACTCTTGTGACTTCACTGCCATTCTTGTGATATTTGGTGTTTTTCTTTAAAGCCCTGGTTTCTCCCACAGCAGCCCAGTCCCAGGCTGCTCCTGGGCTGCAGCACTGAATCCCTGATGCACCATGGACCACACCTGAACCAGCCCCACTTCACCACCTATGCTGGGGCCTGCTGAGGGGGCAGAGCATAGGACTTCAGCTGTGCCTGCTCTGGAGAAATTCCTCCCTAATCCTGGCAGTGCCTTTCTGGTCCTTAGACACTGCTAAAGAGGTGTGTGAGAGCGGGGTAGGGCCACACTCCCTCCCAGTGTTCTGAGCAGGGAAAGGCTGAAGGGCTCCAGTAAGGGGGCAGATGAAAGGCTATTTATTCTTATTAGGGAGGGTTGCTTTTGAGTTGTGTGGACCTCTTTCTTCTCTGCAGCTCCATCAGCCCCCGACAGCCTGAGAACCGAGTGCTGGGCAAGAATTAGAATCAAACTGAGATCTCCCAGATGGCAGGGCTGGCACTCCCGTGGGCTGACTCTCCAATTTATTTTCATCCCAATCTCGGATGAAAGAGCTGGCAGAAAAGGCAGCTTCTCTAAAGGAGGGGAAGTGATCTTTCGACCTCTTGCTCAAAAGCACATGGCCGTCCAGACAATGGCTGCCATTTCAGGACCTCGCCCAGAGTACAGTAGCTGAGCTTTCAGTGACTGCTCTTGTGCATAAACAGATGGGGGCTCTGGTTACGTGGCAAGGAAATCTGATTGGCTGCAGTGTCATTATTTCCTCCTGTTTCCTCAGTCATTGTCTGATTATTTGTTGGAGTGCTGGGGAGGACAGGGGGCAGAGGAACATCCAACGTTCCCAATCACAGCATCATGGTGCCAGAATCAGAATAATTACCATACTGCTCCTGAGGTCTGGCTCTACCTCCCTTTATCCTGTCCTGTTCTGTACACTGGAAGCTGAGATTTCCTTATGCAGCCATATAAGGAGAAAATTATAATAATTAAACTAATTTGTTCAAATCAATTTCTTTGGAAAATATGAGAACCAGAGAGAGAGAGAATGAGCATGAAATGACTATAGGTAGAAATAATCCCTGCAGTGCTGTGGCAATGAGAGAAAGGAATAGGGCACCAGGAGGACACTGCATCACCTGTACAGGAGAGCACCAGTCCGTGGTGTAGTCTGGATGTGCTGAACTTGTCTGCTCACCAGTCCCTGTGGAGTCTGCAACCAGAAGGTGGAAACCCTGGGCCATCAGTATTCAGCAAACACCACACAGCGGCAAGAACAGTCATTTTTCATCTCCTTTCCAATGCTCTAGTAAACTGAGGTTCCCCTATGCCTGCCACCAGGCCTCTACCGAGCCTCCAGCAGCTTGCAGACAGCGCACTGGCGGTACCGTTTGGGAACAGGCACGTTACAGCCCCATGACGGAGGACTCCATGGAAGTCATGTAGAAGTGTGCTCAAGCATTCAGACATAGACAGCATATGGGCTGAACACGAGATGAACTTAAAACTAAAGTAGAGTGTAGCCCCATTTCTATGTCAAGGCCACACATCCAGCAGCATTCAGATGTCAGAAAACAGCTGCTGCGACTCTGAATGGGCACCATTTTGAGGAGATGAATTTTATTATTCTGAGGTTCTTCCCCACAGAGACGTCCAAGCGTGCACTAAAGGAAGTACTCTAATGTTATCAGTGTTACCTCAGTGAAGTTGTCAAGCCATGAAAGGTTAAAAAAGCTACCTTGGGATTTGGGGTTGTACTGCACACAGAGCGAAGAGAGAGTTTTAATCTGTCTCTCTTTTTAAGAGAGCTCTGTGATGCATCAATGGCATTATAAAATCTCTAGCAGTGGCCTTTCGCTTTACACATTTGTGGCCACCAGAGAGCCTAGAGTAGTATTTTGCAGAGAGATCTAAATGCTGCATCACGTTACCCGATGAATGCCTTGTTTCTTCTACTGATCTTTGGAGGAAAATTCCAGAGGGACTTGTGAGTAAAAGAACTCAGCACCTCTGCTGTACACAAACTCTTTCATGTCTTAAAATAAGCAGTTAGGCATGAAAGTGTACTTTCAGCTCCCTGCCTGAGGCAGGTTCAGAGAGGATAGTAATAATTTACATATGAAGCATCCTGTAAAATAGATGGAGAGTGAGAACTACAACAAATTTAAGACCATAAATAGAATCTTCACCATAAAATTTGTGGCTGCAACATACATTTTATGCCAGTCACTTTAAAAAACTGGAATCTATGATTTGGCAAAATTAAATTGATTGCCTTTAGTTGCCCTCATTAGCTTCCAAAATGAATCTAGGTAGTATAGTATGGCTTTAAGGAGGCCAATTACCAAATTCTGAAGGCAAGAATTGCTAAAACCAAGTGGGTCCATGGAAGGATTATTTCTTTCCTTTTACAGATGGAGCTCTGAGGCACAAAGACATTAAGTGATTTGCTAAAGGTCACAGGGAGTCTGTGGCAGAAATGGGAACAGAAGCCAGTACTTGTGTGTCCACTCCCATATCTTAAACGCTAGCTCTCCGCACCCCAGGACTTTTGCATCTGTAGAGTTTTCTTTCATTGCTTTCCTCTACCAAAGAGCATCAAACTCCAATGCACAGGAAGAGTAAACTGGGTTCTCAGCCTCTTTTTAAACTCTCTGACTGAGGTTGTCAGTTGACACATAAAAGTGGCACTAAAGCATCCATTAGCTATTTTGTACACGTGTCCTGACCTGTCATCATTTCCAAGTTCATCTTGATTGCTGAATACTCTGATAATAGGAAACGCACCATCACTGATGTCCAACAATGCAAAAATTACATTGATTTAATCAGCAGTCTTCTAACGGAGGCAGCTTGTTCCACATTGCCTCATCGTGCCTCCTGATTTGGGCCTCCTACTGGTCACTCAAGAAGTCTGTCACAGGAGAAAGAGCAAAGATTTCTATGGCCATTCTCTTATTTAGAGGCCTGCCAACAGAAATTCCAGGCCCCAGGGCCATCCCTAGTGGGGGCGGGGCCCAGGGCAGAAGTGATGAATCTGTCACTTTCGGGACTGCCCACGCCAGCCCACAGGGCCCCCCCAAAGCATGGGGGCCTGGAGCAGTCTCATGCACCTAGGTGCCCTGCAGCCTGCCTGGCTGATTGATTTAAAAGGGCCCAGTGGCCCCCGGCTGCTGCTGCTGTGACAGCAGCCAGGGACCACTGGGTCCTTTTAAATTGCCCAGCCCCCCTGGATGATTGCCCCCTTTGCCCCCACCCTTCTCCCCCGGTTGGCAGGCCTGCTTACTTATGATTAAATCCTCGTCTAGTTAGCCACTAAATCTTATGATTGCTTTTTGGCTCTTGGTTTTCTTGTGACATATAGAGTCATAGAAACGTAGGGCTGGAAGGGACTCAAGAAGTCAAGTCCAGTCCCTGCGTCGATGCAGGACCAAAAAAACCTATACCATCTCTGACAGGTGTTTGTCCAACTTGTTCCTAAAAACCTCCAATGACGGGGATTCCACAACCTCCCTTGGAAGCCTGTTCCAGAGTTTAACTACCCTGAGAGTTAGACAGTTTTTCCAATCTCACCTAAATTTCCCTTGCTGCAGATTAAGCCCATTACATCTTGTCCTACCTTCTGTGGATATGGAGAACAATTGATCACAAAGGGTTCAGAGAAGAGCCATGAGAATGATTAAAGGGTTAGAAAACCTGCCTTCTAGTGACAGACTCAAGGAACTCAATCTATTTAGCTTATCAGAAAGAAGGTAAAGGGGTGTCTTGATCACAGTCTACCTACATGGAGAACAAATACTTGATAGTGGGCGTTTCAGTCTAGCAGACAAAGGTCTGACACAATCCAATGGCTGGAAGCTGAAGCTAGACAAATTCACACTGGAAATAAGGTGTACATTTTTAACAGTGAAGGTAATTAACCATTGGAACAATTTATCAAGGGTCGTTCGTGGTAGATTCTTCATCACTGGCAATTTTTAGATCAAGATGGGATGTTTTTTGAAAGCCATGCTCTAGCTCGAAAGGAATTATTTTGGGGAAGTTCTGTGATCTGTGTTATACAATGGTCCCTTCTGGCCTTAGAATCTATGAATCACTGTCCTCTTCATAACAGCCCTGAACATATTTCATGACTGTTACCAGGTTCCACCTCAGTCTTTTCACAAGACTAAACATGCCCCGTTTTTTAACCTTTCTTCTTCTAAACCTTTATCATTGCAGTTGCTGTCCTCTGAACTCCCTCCAATTTGTCCACATATTTCCTGGAGTGTCGCACCCAGAATCGGACACAGTTTTTCAGCTGAGGCCTCATCAGTGCAGAAGAGAACAGGACAATGACCTCCTACGTCCTACATACAACACTCCTGTTACTGACATCAGCCTTTTTCACAATGGCATTGCATGGCTGACTCACGGTCAATTTGTGACCCACCATCACCCCCACAACCTTTTCAGCAGTGCCACCGCCTACCCCGCTGTTCCCCACTTTGTAGTTATGCACCTAAGTAAAGCACTTCGTCCTCTGACTGCACATTGCAGATTTTGCTGGACGTCTCACGGAGAGGACTGACCACTAAAAACTGCCTTCTCTAGTGTGGGAAAAATGGATTGTGTTGTATGGTAACAGTATGAAGAGAGGGCTGGATGCTCAGCGATTGTAAATTGGCCTAGCTCCACTGACTCCACAGGAACGTTGTAAGAATGTGGGGCCTAGAACCAGTGTCTGCTGTTGACTCAGCACTGCCTAACATGGGGGTAGGTCAGTTTAACTGCATTGCTCCCGACTCTTGACCCATCTTCGACATAGCTACTGCCTCTTGGGGAGGTGAATGAACTTCCACCTTCAGTTCCATTGAGTGTCCCCTAGTTCTTGTGTTATGAGACAGGAAGGACAAACTCTTAATGTGCCTTTGATAATATTCATTATTCTATGCACTTTTAGTGTGTCCCTGCTGATTTATCTCTTTTCTAAGGGAGCAATCCTAATAGCTTGTCAACCTCTCCAGTTCTACCACACCAGTTTGAAGCTGGGGTGCACTGTACTGCTCACAGGGTTCCTGGCTACACTCAGGCTCCCTCAGTTGCATCAATGGAATATTTTAAGAAAAAGCTCAGTGTAAACAAGGTTGCAAATATTTGCCTGGTAGAGCCTGTGAACAAGGCCTCAATCCTGACCATATTCAGCAGCAGATGTATCTAAACTTTTAAGACAGTTTGAAACACAACAGGAAAGATGGGATTTTAGATAAGGCACTGCCACAGACTCCCTGTGTGACCTCGGGCCTGTCTCTTAACCTCTCTGTGCATCTAGGAAACTGAGATGGTAATACTTCCTTTTTCTGTCCTGTCTGTTTAGACTGTGAGATCTTGTGCATAACTAAGAGTTCATCTCTATGCAGAAATCAGGATAGCTTGACTCTCCCATGGGCTATAGCCTGTAGGTACTGGAATTGAAACAGAGCACCTAAAGAACCTCCATAGTCAAGTCATACTCCCAAGATGAATCCTTGCCACATATAATTTGAAGTGAACACTCAGAAAGATAGGACTCAAGCCGCTTAAGTCACTCTCTGTATGCCAATTGCAGAAGACAGAGTTTAAGAATCCCTTGTGAAAGGCCATTGAACAATCAAGGAAAACTAAAACAGGGCCTTGAGATATGACAGAAATAAGGCCATTAAAAAGCTTAATCAAATCACTGTCTTATTTTAAAGTCATTCCTAATTTAACTAAGAAGTACTCTGCCTAGCCTCCACTATATCATCATCTGAGCTAGCTATTTTCCCAACATATAATTTGAGCTAATACTTTCCCAAACTGAATCCAACGTATATGCAGCTAGGGGGACTCAAAGGACACGTCTCAGCCAATCACATGCATAGAGGGACAAGGGGGAGATTTTCAGAAGGTGGTTAGATGCTCATTGAGTTTCAAATTCCCTTTGAAACTCAATGAGCAGCTAACTCACATTTGTGCCTTTGAGAATCTCCCTCCCCCTCTGTTGAAGCAGAAAACAAGGGATGATTATTGTTATTAAAGAAAGATGTAGAGAAAACTGGCTAAACCATCCAACATCAAACTTCTTCATGTCCAAGCTTTTGACTCCCAGCTTTCCAGATGGCAATATCTGGCAGCACTTCCATTTAACGTACGGATCCAATTCTGCCCTCACTTAGACTGGTGAAAATCCCATTCAATCAGTGAGGTCAAAATTGAGGGCTTGGAATGCAGCTGCTTCCCTGAAGCTTTTCCCTTTGTGGGTGTGTGAGTTAACTCCATCTCTGGCTGTAGATCGGGCCAATATAACAATGCAGTTCAGGCTGTAAACAGCTGAGAGTCTGGACTGCAGAATTCCCTGCACGATTTGCTCTCATTCCAGTGGTAAAGTCATATTTCAGGCCCACCCGGGCTGATGCGCAAAGCTATCTGTCAGGGCTATAACCAGGCTGCATCACTGTTCTGGCTACAAACACAACAGGAGTAGCAAGTTTTATAGATCAGGCCCCATGAGAGAAAACCCTTTTGTCAGAAACAAAAGGCAGGTCTGCACTTGAAAGGCTGCAGCTGCATGGTTGTAGCACTTCAGTGAAGACGCTACCTAAAGCAATGGGAGGGCTTCTCCCCTCTGTGCTATAAATCCACCTCGCCGGGTGGCGGTAGCTATGCCGACAAGAGAATTCTCCCGTCAATTTAGCACTGTCTGCACTGGGGGTTAGGTCAGTTTTATCGCCTCATTATACCAATCTAATCTCCTAGCGTAGTGCTGCCCAAGCGTCTCCCTTCTCAACCGTTTTCAAGTGTGATGTGCTCCAAACCCCTGGGAGCATCCTGCCACACTTCTGACTGAATGCCTGCTCCAAAGGGGAAGGGAAGTAAGGCCCTTCTTCTCTCCTTTGAATAGGGTTGGATCTCTGTCTACATTAAATAAAATCCAGGAGATGGCTGATGCAAAGGTAAAGATACACAGTTTGAATAGTATCAGCATGGGAAACTGTCGGCACTGGTAGTCTTACTGTAGAAGGAATTCTTGATTTCACATAGAAATGGGAAGTGGCCCATTCAATTGATGTCAAAAAAAAAAAAAAAGCCTTTTTCTTTCCTAATGGGGACAGCAAGGTTTTGCCTTTAAGTGGGGAGAAAGGCATGACTGTAACTAACCTGTCAACTCAGATACTCCCTTGGCACAGATACAGATGGCAACCCACATACACTGATGTCATGATACACACACACACACACGCAACAGTAGCATCCTAGAGGAATTCAAATACAATAAGGAACTGTAGTGCCTGAAAACACTTGCAGCCTAGAGACTGGCCATATTAGATTACTTTTACTTTCAGATCAGAAAACCCAGCGCTTAATTTGTGCCCGGGTTTGCCTGGGCTGAGCCCCTGCACCTCTGGGCCCAGCAGTTCAGAGCCCCGGCACCTCTGGGCTTGCTGCATCAGTTATTAAAGTAAAAAAATTGCTTGAGCCTCAGCACCTCTTTCATTACAAATTAAGCACTGAGAAAACCAGCACTGTTCCTATTTTCCCCTATTACCTCTGCTCAGGATTATTAACTACCCATACCTAAAGATTTCATAGAATCATAGAATATCAGGGTTGGAAGGGACCTCAGGAGGTCATCTAGTCCAACCCCCTGCTCAAAAGCAGGACCCATACCCAATTAAATCATCCCAGCCAGGGCTTTGTCAAGCCTGACCTTAAAAACTTCTAAGGAAGGAGATTCCACCACCTCCCTAGGCAACGCATTCCAGTGTTTCACCACCCTCCTAGTGAAAAAGTTTTTCCTAATATCCAACCTAAACCTCCCCCACTGCAACTTGAGACCATTACTCCTTGTCCTGTCCTCTTCCACCACTGAGAATAGTCTAGAACCATCCTCTCTGGAACTACCTCTCAGGTAGTTGAAAGCAGCTATCAAATCCCCCCTCATTCTTCTCTTCCACAGACTAAACAATCCCAGTTCCCTCAGCCTCTCCTCATAAGTCATGTGTTCCAGACCTCTAATCATTTTTGTTGCCCTTCGCTGGACTCTCTCCAATTTATCCACATCCTTCTTGTACTGTGGGGCCCAAAACTGGACACAGTACTCCAGATGAGGCCTCACCAATGTCGAATAGAGGGGGACGATCACGTCCCTCGATCTGCTCGCTATGCCCCTACTTATACATCCCAAAATGTCATTGGCCTTCTTGGCAACAAGGGCACACTGCTGACTGGAGGATGAGTGCTAGTAATAATAATAGGGCTCAGATTTTCCTAGATGCGATAGCTGATGGATTCCTTCAACAAGTAGTTGCTGAACCGACTAGAGGGGATGCCATTTTAGATTTGGTCTTGGCGAGTAATGAGGATCTCATAGAGGAAATGGTTGTAGGGGATAATCTTGGCTCAAGTGATCATGAGCTAATTCAGTTCAAACTGAATGGAAGGATTAACAAAAATAAATCTGCAACTAGGGTTTTTGATTTCAAAAGGGCTGACTTCCAAAAATTAAGGAAATTAGTTAGGGAAGTGGATTGGACTGAAGAATTTATGGGTTTAAAGGTAGAGGAGGCCTGGGATTATTTTAAATTAAAGCTGCAGAAGCTATCGGAAGCCTGCATCCCAAGAAAGGGGAAAAAATTCATAGGCAGGAGTTGTAGACCAAGCTGGATGAGCAAGCATCTTAGAGAGGTAATTAAGAAAAAGCAGAAAGCATATAGGGAGTGGAAGAAGGGAGGGATCAGTAAGGAAAGCTACCTTATTGAGGTCAGAATATGTAGGGATAAAGTGAGACAGGCTAAAAGTCAAGTAGAGTTGGACCTTGCAAAGGGAATTAAAACCAATAGTAAAAGGTTCTATAGTCATATAAATAGGAAGAAAACAAAGAAAGAAGAAGTGGGACCGCTAAAAACTGAGGATGGAGTGGAGGTCAAGGATAATCTAGGCATGGCCCAATATCTAAACAAATACTTTGCCTCAGTCTTTAATAAGACTAAAGAGGATCTTAGGGATAATGGTAGCATGATAAATGGGAATGAGGATATGGAGGTAGACATCACCATATCTGAGGTAGAAGCGAAACTCAAACAGCTTAATGGGACTAAATCGGGGGGCCCAGATAATCTTCATCCAAGAATATTAAAAGAATTGGCACAAGAAATTGCAAGCCCATTAGCAAGAATTTTTAATGAATCTGTAAATTCAGGGGTTGTACCATATGATTGGAGAATTGCTAACATAGTTCCTATTTTTAAGAAAGGGAAAAAAAGTGATCCAAGTAATTATAGGCCTGTTAGTTTGACATCTGTAGTATGCAAGGTCTTGGAAAAAATTTTGAAGGAGAAGGTAGTTAAGGACATTGAAGTCAATGGTAAATGGGACAAAATACAACATGGTTTTACAAAAGGTAGATCGTGCCAAACCAACCTGATTTCCTTCTTTGAGAGAGTAACAGATTTTTTAGATAAAGGAAACGCAGTGGATCTAATTTATTTAGATTTTAGTAAGGCGTTTGATACTGTGCCACATGGGGAATTATTAGTTAAATTGGATAAGATGGGCATCAATAGGAAAATTGAAAGGTGGATAGGGAATTGGTTAAAGGGGAGACTACAACGGGTCCTACTGAAAGGTGAACTGTCAAGTTGGAGGGAGGTTACCAGTGGAGTTCCTCAAGGATCAGTTTTGGGACCAATCTTATTTAATCTTTTTATTACTGACCTGGGCACAAAAAGTGGGAGTGTGCTAATAAAGTTTGCAGATGATACAAAGCTGGGAGGTATTGCTAATTTAGAGAAGGACAGGGATACCCTACAGGAGGATCTGGATGACCTTGTAAACTGGAGTAATAGGAATAGGATGAAATTTAATAGTGAGAAGTGTAAGGTCATGCATTTAGGGATTAATAACAAGAATTTTAGTTATAAGCTAGGGACGCATCAACTAGAAGTAACGGAGGAGGAAAAGGACCTTGGAGTATTGGTTGATCATAGGTTGACTATGAGCTGCCAATGTGATATGGCTGTGAAAAAAGCTAATGTCGTCTTGGGATGCATCAGGAGAGGTATTTCCAGTAGGGATAAGGAGGTTTTAGTACCGTTATATAAGGCACTGGTGAGACCTCACCTGGAATACTGTGTGCAGTTCTGGTCTCCCATGTTTAAGAAGGATGAATTCAAACTGGAACAGGTACAGAGAAGGGCTACTAGGATGATCCGAGGAATGGAAAACTTGTCTTATGAAAGGAGACTCAGGGAGCTTGGCTTGTTTAGCCTAACTAAAAGAAGGTTGAGGGGAGATATGATTGCTCTCTATAAATATATCAGAGGGATAAATACCAGAGAGGGAGAGGAATTATTTAAACTCAATACCAATGTGGACACAAGAACAAATGGATATAAACTGGCCACTAGGAAATTTAGATTAGAAATTAGACGAAGGTTTCTAACCATCAGAGGAGTGAAGTTTTGGAATAGCCTTCCGAGGGAAGTAGTGGGGGCAAAAGATCTATCTTGCTTTAAGATTAAACTCGATAAGTTTATGGAGGAGATGGTATGATGGGATAACATGGTTTTGGTAATTAAATATTCATGGTAAATAGGCCCAATGGCCTGTGATGGGTTTTTAGATGGGGTAAGATCCAAGTTACCCGGGAAAGAATTTTCTGTAGTATCTGGCTGATGAATCTTGCCCATATGCTCAGGGTTTAGCTGATCGCCATATTTGGGGTCGGGAAGGAATTTTCCTCCAGGGCAGATTGGAAGGCCCTGGAGGTTTTTCGCCTTCCTCTGTAGCATGGGGCACGGGTCACTTGCTGGAGGATTCTCTGCTCCTTGAGGTCTTCAAACTACAATTTGAGGACTTCAATAGCACAGATATAGGTGTGAGGTCTTTTTTAGGAGTGGTGGGTGAAATTCTGTGGCCTGCATTGTGCAGGAGGTCAGACTAGATGATCATAATGGTCCCTTCTGACCTAAATATCTATGAATCTATGAATCTATGACTCATATCCAGCTTCTCGTCCACTGTCACCCCTAGGTCCTTTTCCACAGAATTGCTGCCTAGCCATTCGGTCCCTAGTCTGTAGCTGTGCATTGGGTTCTTCCGTCCTAAGTGCAGGACCCTGCACTTATCCTTACTGAACCTCATCAGATTTCTTTTGGCCCAATCCTCCAATTTGTCTAGATCCCTCTGTATCCTATCCCTGCCCTCCAGCGTATCTACCACTCCTCCCAGTTTAGTATCATCCGCAAATTTGTTGAGAGTGCAATCCACACCATCCTCCAGATAGTTTATGAAGATATTGAACAAAACTGGCCCCAGGACTGACTCCTGGGGCACTCCACTTGACACCAGCTGCCAACTAGACATGGAGCCATTAATCACTACCTGTTGAGCCCGACAATCTAGCCAACTTTCTACCCACCTTATACTGTATTCATCCAGCCCATACTTCTTTAACTTGCTGACAAGAATACTGTGGGAGACCGTGTCAAAAGCTTTGCTAAAGTCAAGATACAATACATCCACTGCTTTCCCTTCATCCACAGAACCAGTAATCTCATCATAGAAGGCGATTAGATTAGTCAGGCATGACCTTCCCTTGGTGAATCCATGCTGACTGTTCCTGATCACTTTCCTCTCATGTAAGTGCTTCAACATTGATTCTTTGAGGACCTGCTCCATGATTTTTCCAGGGACTGAAGTGAGGCTGACTGGCCTGTAGTTCCCAGGATCCTCCTCCTTCCCTTTTTTAAAGATTGGAACTACATTAGCCTTTTTCCAGTCATCTGGGACTTCCCCGGTTCGCCACGAGTTTTCAAAGATAATGGCCAATGGCTCTGCAATCACAGCCGCCAGTTCCTTTAGCGCTCTTGGATGCAACTCATCCGGCCCCATGGACTTGTGCACGTCCAGCTTTTCTAAATAGTCCCTGACCACCTCTTTCTCCACAGAGGGCTGGCCATCTCTTCCCCATTTTGTGATGCCCAGCGCAGCAGTCTGGGAGCTGACCTTGTTAGTGAAAACAGAGGCAAAAAAAGCATTGAGTACATTAGCTTTTTCCACATCCTCCGTCACTAGGATGCCTCCCTCATTCAGTAAGGGGCCCACACTTTCCTTGGCTTTCTTCTTGTTGCCAACATACCTGAAGAAACCCTTCTTGTTACTCTTAACATCTCTCGCTAGCTGCAGCTCCATTTATTCTCCCTTGATGTGTACATACAGGCCCATGAACATTAGGAGTTTGGGACTGTCTGCAGCTATCAGACATTGCACTGAAAAGGGAGACTGACACTGCAAGGAATAAAACTGGCCGACCTAGCAGATAGAAATAATATTCACTATAAATCTTGCTCTTTGTTAGGCCCACAATATGTTCATGAACCCACCCTGATTTTCTTGTTCATGATAAGAATTTGCTGATTCGTTTGGATGAATAATTCCCATGAACTATTCACTTTGACTATTTGTTATTTGTGTTATAAAACATTTCTAGGATGAATTTTCAGAGTGCTTATTCTGCAGGCTCAACTCTGAAGTTGACAGGATGTGCAATGGAATACTTGGTGGCTTTCAAAATACCCATGTATGAGCAACAACTAATAGGACATGGCGAATCACAGCAATCCAAGCTTGGCATTGTATTAAAGACCCTTGGCATTGTATTAATGACCCCAGCTTTGTTTTTCATTATTCAGATGCATCCGATGAAGGGAGCTGTAGCTCACGAAAGCTTATGCTCAAATAAATTGGTTAGTTTCTAAGGTGCCACAAGTACTCCTTTTCTTTTTGCGAATACAGACCAACACGGCTGCTACTCTGAAAACTATTCAGACAATTTACCAAATCTTTTCCATCCCCTTTGAGTGAGGCATAAAAATGTGGGGAGCTGATGTTATGGGTTTCTTACTCTTCACTCTTTTTCATCTGATTCTTTAACTAAATCTGGCCTATAAAAATCAAATTGAATTCCTAACAAATGCTGGAAAAAGTAGTGGAATCTTCTGTACGCTGGTCTGTGGTGCTGATGCACCTGATAGAAAAGGTGGCAGTACAGTGTAGCAGGGTGTTACCTGATTTTAATCTCAGGTCATTTTTAAGAGTCTGTAACAGCCCCACCTCATTGTTCATCAGCAGGGAATGAAGCCCAAGGTCAGCCATTAGAGGGGGATGTAGCACACACTCTGCCTGTGTTTTACCTCTACACAACACATGCTCCTAACTCATTGGATGCTGGGTGAGGGGAATTTGCTCTACTGTCTTCTACTTAATTTCCCTTGGGGAAAATCTGAAATTTCTCTCAAGCAAACCCAGGGTCATTCATCAGGCAAAGCACATGCTTGTAATGCCTCAGGAGACATCGTAGCAGAAGCATCTGATATGTGTGTCATTTCTGGCCACACAGTCATTATTGGCTTTCTCACTTTGGGAGCGCTTCCTTTTAGCCACGGATCATGCACTTGACCAAAGGCAATCGGGCTCTCTTTCCAATCTTTCCAGCAGCTGCAGCACCCTGTCTGGAGAAGCACTGACTGGTGACATTGAGGGAAGCGCTGGATTAAAGCACACTCAAACACAGGAACTAACCAGCTTAGCTTAGCTTTTCTCCCTTCAAATGCCTTGTGTTGCTAATTTTGTTTTTGGTAAGTCACAGGGCCGGGGTGTGGCATGAAAAGAGAAATGTCTGCAGAGGCTCAGGTTTAGACACACAACCTCTTCGGGTTAGGGGTATAACAACCGGCATTTTGGGCTAAGCCAGAGTGACACTGCTTCGACAAAAACCCTCAAACTACATTCTGACCGCAGTAAACTCAAAATGACCAACTACCCAGCAGAGCTTCCATGGGATCAGCCTGCAGTTAGAGGAGGGCGGGGGAAAAAAGGGGAGGTGGCTCCCAGCCACTGATCCAATTCCCTGATCTCAGGTCAGTGCCCAGAGTGACATAGAACAACCCTTCTACTTTTCTAAATTAGCCATATGTACCCCATGCCCAGGGTGACCCTAAACCTCGGACTGCCAGAAGCCAGGAGTGGAAGACCGGGGTGGATCACTCCATGCCTGCCCTGTTCTGAACACTCCTCCTGTCACTCTGGCGTGGGCCACCGTCGGAGATAGGAGACACAGCTCTTATGTTCTTAGGTATCCTTGTTGCAGCCAGCAGCTGAACCAACCAGGGATTTGGTGAAGCACTGAGTGCTCTGCCCTGCCCTCAACAAGCCCCCTGTGCTACGGGAGAGAGGGGCTGGGGTGGCGTGAAGCCATGTTCTCTGGCTTAGTGTCACCTGAGGATTCCCCTGTGTTGGAGGAATCCTCGGTTGCCATTTTGGGGCATTTCTCTGGCTGTTTAGTGTTGCCTCCAGAACTGGGACAGAGGATCGATCCTGCTGTCTCCCCAGAGATCCCTTCTCTGGCTTGTCTTCAGCACAAACACCTTGGTTCTCTCTCTGCCCTGATTTTAAGATGTTGGATGGTCAGTGCCTCCCTGAGTCGCTCCGAACCCTAGCCGGGAATTAACCCCTGAAACCCTAAGCTGTCAGATGGCCCTGTGAGCCCTCCTCTCAGGAACATCCCTGAGACAGGGTGCCTCAGGTTTCAGATCTCCCCAGGAGGTGCCAAAATCTGCAAAGACAAAATAAAACTGAACTGCAGAGTCACAGGCCCCAGAACATGCGGTGGGAGCCTGCGACCCTGAGCTGCTGGAGACAACTGCTCTGTAACTAACAGCAGCAGAGCAGACCCAGCCAGCTGACCCAGGCGTGGTACGTAGGGTGGATTTAAAACTAGAGGGCCACATCTACCCTGTGTAACACATGTGTAATGACCCTGGAACTGCGGGACAAATTGAACCCTATGGCCAAGGGCCCAGCTCTAATGGGAATTATGGCTGCTTACCCTGTAGGCTGACTCTGGTCTCCATTCACTAAACGTGTACAAGAGGGGGAGCAGACTAGCCATAGCCCTGGCTGCTGGAGTGTACGAACTGATTCACACTGGTTTTCTCTCTGTATGATTCTTCCCCGCTCAGCATACCAACTAGCAAGATGAGTGGAGGTCAGCTGACTGGAGAGCAGCAGCCCACACTCAGAACAGGCTGCTAAATCTGATCCCAGGCTTCATTACCCTCCCACATGCAATGTAAGGGCTTCCACTCCAGATGAGTGCCCCACATCACATGACAAAGGATGGCCATCTCAGAGGGTAAAGCACTCAGGCTATAGGTGCTCCAGGGTGCTCCATCCCCGTTTCGCTCTGAGGCCTCACCCCACTCCACCCCTTCCCCTGTGGTCCCGCCCTCACGCAGCCTCTTCCTGCCCCCGCTCCGCCCCTTTCCTGAGGCCCCCGCCCACTGCTCTCCACCCTCCCAAACAGCTGATCAACAATACCACCAAACAGCTGTGGCTGGTGATTGTTGAGCACCCACTATTTTCTTCCATGGGTGCTTGAGCCCCGGAGCACCACAGAGTTGGTGCCTATGGCTCAGGGTGAATTCCTGGCCCCACTGGAGCCACCAGCAGAATTCCCGTTACTTCAATGGAGCCAGGATTTCAATCTCAGAGTCGTAAGTAATAAGAAATTAGCATTATCCAAGTGAAATCAAACCAGCTGGCATATCACTGCAATAGATGGGAAGAATCTGACCTGCCTACGGGGCTTTCTTTTCTCCCAACATGTCGACGGCTAGAGGAAACTGACACTTCTTTAAACCTTTCAATACTGTATTTCAGAAGGACTTGTCATTCGTGTTAAATATAATATTTCACTGTGAAAGTCTTTTATTTAGTTATTTATGCTGACCTCAAGGTTTCTACCAAGCTGCTCAAAAGAAATAAAATGTGCCACATAGAACTTCTGATTTAAGTGGGGCTACAGATTTGTGATCCAAATGAGAGCAGAGTTGGGTGAAAATTATGCAATTTTTCTTCATGGCAATTAAATTTTTTTTTTGTTTTACAGAAATCTCACTGCCATAATCGAAATGCACCACAAGTGGTGAAAACAGCTTTTTTGATTTCAGACTATCTTCCTGTGTATAACTGAGGTCAAGATATCTTTATTTGCATTATATTATTCAGCCACTAAAGCAGTCTTTGTGTTGTACAGAGTTCTAAACAGGCTGTGGTCCATGGTGAACAAGAGAAACAAGGCTGGAACTGAGGTTGTGTGGAAGCCTGTTTGTATGTGGTTTATTTAATAAAATTCTGTTGTTTAAGATTAAGATTGACTGACTGCAATTCCATCCATCATTACAGCCAGAGTAGGCCCAGATCTGTTGATTTCTGTGGTGGTTGTTGGTCCCCTGGAGAGCAATTAGCTACCCCTCTTTCCATGAACCTGTAGTTTCTATCTATCCTCTCAATTCACATGTGGGTTCCTCCTGCTTAGCCATGTGGAAGCTGCTAGCACATAAACCAAAAAGCCTTGATGCTGTATGAAAAATAAAAATCAACCTAGTTTTGAGCTGTCTGTGCAAACCAGTGATTTACATTGATTTACATATGATTTGTGTTTCATCAGTAACCCCTATATAAATGTGTGGAAAACAACATTTTAATCAGTTTAATGTGGGTAAACAATGCAATATCTCAGTCTGAACCTGAGGATGATTTGAATCACAACCTCAAGTGGTTTGTATAATCACCCCAAAGTACCAATGCTTCTCCAGGCTGCTAAACTGGGCTGGAAACCACACGAGAAGAATCTCTCCCAAGATGTCTTGTTCCCCTGGCTTATTGTGCAGATGAAAAGCTTTTCTCATGCTACTTGGGCATTTCCAATCCTGATCAGAGCCCAGGAGGTGGGAGGGAAGAATAGCTCTAAACACATTTTGGGTTGTAGGTGAATGTTTGGGTCTGTTCTGATCCTGCGCCACATGCTAAGGTAGCGGAGAGTCACAAAAGGGGGAGGTTCTACATTTGTGGCATAATCTATGGATCCCCCTCCAGCCTCAGAAGTTTCCTGTGAGATCTACAGATTAAGGAAGATTTGCCCCTCACCTCTCAATGGAAGAATGAACAGGAAACTTCTTGAGTTTCAGCTCACAGAGTCTGCTTTCTCTGGTGTGGGTTATTCCTGCTTAGGAGAGAGCCCTTCATTCTTACTGTTATTATTTATATTAGAGTATTACCTAGATGTGCACATTGAGATCAGAGCCCCATTGTGCTGGGTGCTGTACGTACATAGAAAAAGACAGTTCTTTCCCCCACAAGGAGTTAACAGTATAAATAAAAAAAAACAGACAGATGGCAAACTGAGGCACAGAGACACAGAAGGTACGTCTCTACTTTGCAGCTGAAAGTGTAATTTCCAGCCGGGGTAGACATGTCAGCTGTGATCAAGCCAGTGGGCTAAATATAACAATCAGGCCGGGGTGGCATAGGTGGTGGCACGGGCTACCCAACTGTGTACTTACCATGGGTCTTGGCCACAGCCACATTGCTGTTTTTAGCATAGCAGCTTGATCAAAGCATGTGTACATCTACCCAAGCTGGTAATTACAGTTTCAGCTGCAGTGTAGATGAACCAAAAGTGACTTGCTCAAGGTCAAAAAGGAAGTCTGCGAATGGAAACCAGCTTTCCTGTGTTCCAGTAAAGTACCTTAGCCACGAGATCATCTTTTAATTTATCTCCAAAATAATCCTGACGGTAACATTAGCTAGCACAATTTTACTCATGAAGAAAAAAAGTGGTTCTTATTCTATCAAATCTATGTAAACTACATGAGCTCTGAAAGAGTGTATAAAAAATGTTATACATTCAATACAGGACAGGTGGACCAGATTCTGTAAATCCAGAACAACTCATTGGACAGCTAAGGGGGTATATAACAGAGGTCTATAAAATCATGACTGTTGTGGAGAAAGTAAATAAGGAAGTGTTCTTTACCCCTCATGTAACACCAGAACCAGGAGTCACCTAATGAAATTAATAGGCAGCAGGTTTAAGCAAACATAAGGAAGTACTTCTTCACCCAGTGTATAGCCAACCTGTGGAACTCCTTGCCAGGGGATGTGTGAAGGCCAAAAGTAAAACTGTATCTAAAAAAGAATTAGATAAGTTCATAAAGGATAGGTCCATCAATGGCTATTGGGACTCAACCTCATGCTATGGGTGTCCCTAAACCTCTGACTGCTGGAAGCTGGGACTGGACGACAGGGGATGGATCACTCGATAAATTGCCCTGTTCTGTTAATTCCTTCTGAACCATCTGGCACCAGCCACTGTCGGAAGACAGGATACTGGGATAGATGGACATTGGTCTGACTCAGTATGGCCGTTCTTATGTTCTAACATGGGCAATACAGCAGAGACAAGAAGGAATATAGAGGGGAAAGCTAATGAATATCTTAGATATCTGTATACTAATACAAGAAGTATGGGGAATAAACATGAAGAACTAGAAATACGAGTGATCAATCACAATTAAAACATAATTGGCATCACAGAGACTTGGTGGGAAAATTAACATGCCTGGAATATTGGTATAGAAGGGTACAGATTTGTTCAGAAAGGACAAGCAGGGAAAAGAGAGAGGCGGTATATTGAGGATGTATACATTTGCACTGAGATAGATGTGGGAAGCAGACCCGTTGAGCGTCTCTGGCTAAGGATAAAAAGGTAAAAAACAAGGGAGGTGTCACAGCTGGGGTCTACTATAGACCACGTGACAAGGAAGAGAGGTGGTTGAGGCCTTTTTAAAATAACTAGCAAAATCATCCAAAGCCCAGGACCTGGTGGTGATGGGAGACTTCAACTACCCAGACATCCACTGGAAAAATAATACAGCAGGGCACAGATTATCCAACATGTTCTTGGAATGCATTGGAGACAACTTTTTTATTGCAGAAGATGGAGAAAGTGAGTGGGTGGCTTTCTAGATTTGATTCTGACAAACAGGGAGGAACTGGTTGAGAAATGATAGAGTTCATGATTCTAAGGAATGGTAGGAGGGAAAAGAGCAGAATAAAGCAATGGACTTCAAGAAGGCAGACTTTAGCAAACTCAGAGAACTGGTAGAGAAGATCCTGTGGGAAGCAAGTCTAGGGGGAAAAATAATTCAGCAGACTTGGCAGTTTTTTAAAAAGAGACATTACTATGGGCACAAGAGCAAACTATCTTAATGTGTATGTGAGATAGAAAGTATGATAAGAGACCACCCTGGCTTCATGAGATCTTCAATGACCTGAAACTCAAAAGAGAGTCCCACAAAAAGTGGAAACTAGGTCAAATTACAAAGGATGAATATAAAAAAACAACACAAGCATGGATGGGACAAGACTGCCTAGTAAGCGGTATGGCAGAAAAGGATCTGGGGGTCATAGTGGATCACATCTAAATATAAGTCAACAGTGTAATGCTGTTGTAAAAAAGCAAACATCATTCTGGGATGTGTTATCAGGAGTGTCATAAGCAAGAAACCAGAAGTAATTCTTGTGCTCTACTCAGCACTGATTAGGCCTCAACTAGAGTATTGTGTCCAGTTCCTGGCATCACACTTCAGGAAGGATGTGGACAGACTGGGGAAAGTCCAGAGAAAAGCAACAGAAATTATTAAAAGTTTAGAAAATGACCTATGAGGGAAGATTGAAAAAAATGGGTTTGTTTAGTCTGGAAAAGAGAAGACTGAGGGGGGACGTGATAACAGTTTTCAAGAATGTAAAAAGTTGTTACAAGGAGGAGGGTGATAAATTGGTTTCCTTATACTCTGAGGACAGGACAAGAAGCAATGGGCTTAAATTGCAGCAAGGGAGATTTCGTTGGGACAATAGGAAAAACTCCTATCTGTCAGGGTAGTTAAGCACTGGAACAAATTACCTAGGGAGGTTGTGGAATCTCTGTCATTGCAGATTTTTAAGAACTGGTTAGACAAACACCTGTCAGGGATGGTCTCTAATACTTAGTCCTGCTTCTGTGTAGGGGACTGGACTAGACGACCTGTCAAGATACGTTCCAGTCCTGCATTTCTGTGATTCTATGGTTCTCTTACTAAGCTTTAAACAGGTCCTAAAAACTCACACCTCAGCACAACAGGAACACGTTTTATCATGTAAATGCTGAAATTTTATATATTAACAAACCGCATGGAAGGTGTGAAAACATACAACCTGATTCTAAGTAAGACACTCAGAAAAGGTACACTCCTGTACACAGAGTGATACATCCACAGATGGGTACATAGGAGCCTTCACTTTCACCTGATGTAGTTTATGACCTCAGCAATCCTATTGCATGCTGGTGGCTCCTGATTACTTGCCTCAGCACCTCTATTTTGTAAGGTCCCCCCCACAGAAAATGGCACGAAGGGCCAGATTCAGCAGTGAGCTCAATGGTGCTGTCACGTACCTTTCAGAGGTCAGTCGCAGTTTCACCAACTCCAAGTGTTCAAAAAATTCCATGTCAGGGCCCAAAAATTATGAAATTGTTTTAAAAATCGTAAGTTTTAAAAAGAATCAATGTTGGTTTCTGTTTATTTGCCTTCTGAGATTTGTGCCTGTAGGCCTCATGTTTTTAGGCTCTCTCCATAACCATGAAAGCCAGAAACTTACTTTTAAAAACAAAATGAAAGCTGAGTGTTGGCAAACTGTGTAATGAATTGTGTTAGTCAAACAGATATACTAACCAATGTTAGAGAAATGAATCATATATATATATTTATAGGAAAATTAAAGGAATTTGGTTTTTGTATGTGTCCCTGCTGATGCAGCATTCCAGAAATTTGTTGAAAAAACAGAGCAGTAAGGTAAAAACAACCAGAAGGAGCCAGTGGGATTAACAGCAGGGAGTAGATGATAGAAGCAGACAAAAGTAAATTTTGGTAGGATAAGCAAAAATATACTAGTTTATGTTAGTATTGTGATTTATGCATAAAAATGTTTAGTCAGGGGGGTTAGAGTGGATAGGTACACAAAAGAGGTAACTCTTTTACAAAAGAGTAAATTGAGTCTGAGTAAAGTTACGGAACAGGGTATAAAAGACAGTGATTGACAACAAGAGAATGGAGAAGAGATAGGGGAAGACCATAGCAGAGACCAGATATTTGAAAGAAGTCACCCTGTCCCCAGGAGAGATAACTTGATCAATTACTTTGCTTGCCTTATCTGTGTTCACATGTATATGTAATTCATAGGTGACAACTCCATTGTCTTAAAAACATAGAAGATAAAGGCTACAAAAGCCTATTTTAAGCCTAAATTGGAGTGGATCTCATCTGTCACACAACATGAGGTTCTCCTGGAATCACCTGACTCCAGGAGCTGGGTCTTTAAGAAGAAACATCAAATATCATGAGAGTTGGCAACACTGTCCAAGATCTCCTGTGTAAAGCACTCTGAGATGAGCTGGATGTTATTATTTCTGAGAGGGCACGTCTCCACTTCACCACCCTACTTTTGGAGCCTTTCCCCTGGCAGGGTAGGTGGACGGTAGCAAGAAAGAATGTGCTCCCAAGATGTGGAGGGGGAGAGTCGAGCATCTGTAGAGCTCTGCAGTGGTTGCCTAAGATGCAGACCATACTAAGATGGAATAATAGCTATTCTTGCTTCCACTGGGGTCAAAGCGCCCAGACTTGGGTGGGGGTTGTAAAGATGCTTTCCCTGTACTGCCTATGTTCCAATAAAGTATGTCCTCTGAAGTCTGCAATTCATCCTCATTCATTGCAGGTATTTTACAGGAATATTAAAACCCTGAATGCTGACCTTTCTGGAACCCCACTTACTGCTTGTCTCTAATTTTACACAGCTGTCCTTTCAAGCACCTTCTCATCTCTTTCTAACCTGTTATTTCTCCATACACAGTCACTACCCAGCTTTTTTACAATGTGGATGGCATCCTGAAGAATGACACAATATAGTCTTTACAGCTGGTGAAAAGCAGTGACCTTGTATGGGATGAAAAAGGAAGAGACACTTTGACTTGAATGAAAAATGACAACATCAAAACTAAAGAGAAGATAAATAATAACTCCAGTTGGACAGGAGAGAGGACTGAGATTTCAAGGGGGGCAGCTGAGATTGCCTGTCTTACTGCAGAGTCAATCAGCTTGATGCATGTGTCCTACGTAAAATAAGTTACCATACACATAAGTATTTAAAAGCTTTTCTTATTGAAAAGAAATCACCTTTGGATGATTTACAGTTCCTTTCCCATGACTTGGCACTGCTGGGTAGTTTTCCTTTCTTTTACAACTGGGAGTGAATTTGGTCATCCTGAATCTTGGGGGAGTGAGAGCATCACTGCAACCCATCCAAAGAAAGGAGTGGTTTTTTGTAACCATTACACAGTCCTGCTAACAGATCCTCCTAATCCAGAACAGGGGTGGGATTTGTAAAGGACCCCAAAGGAGTTACCCCCCTTCCCATCCCAAATCAATGATGTTACAAATAGGGTGAGACAACCAAGCTGTCTCTCTAGTGAACTAGTGTCACCATTTGAACTCAGATCCCCATCAATGGGAGGCAGATGCATTAATGCACTACACCCATCTAATGTGTGCACATCTACAGAAGTACCTATAACAGTTATAGTTCTCAGTGAGCATTTTTAAAGTTATAAAGTGATATGACACTATGTAAATGAGATCCATGGGATACATATACACATATAACAGATATATTATACATCTAATCCCTGGATCTCATTTATACAGTCATATCACTTTATAACTTTAACAATACTCACTGAGGACTATAGTCATGCTAAGGTTACAACAGCTGAACACTTAAAAAGTCATCAGAAAAGTGAGTTTTCAAAATCCAATTTAACTCAAACTTTCCAAACAAATTCACTTTTGGGTGGAGACAGAAAATGGAATGTTCTGGCCAAAAAGGAAAATTTTTGAGGGAGTACCAAAAGAGTGAAAACAAGGGATTAAAACATAAATACCTTCTTAAATCTTAACTATTTATAGGCTCGTGTTTCGTAGAGGAGGTGCCATGGGCTAGTTTATTGAACATGGAGTTGGAAGCTGGGAAGTTCTAAATAATAATCCTGGCTCTGATAATGACCGGCATGCGGTCTCAGGAAAGCTAGTTAGGGCAACCTGTCCGGATTCGTGTAGCTAGAGTTAGGCACTTCAATCATATTTAGGCACCTCAGTGAAAAATGTCTGATTTTCAGAGGTGCTGAGCACTCACGGCACCCACTAAAGCCAACCGGTGATGTGCCGGCTCAGTGCCTCTCAAATATGGCCATTTTTACTAAGGTGCCTGACTCTAGGCAGATTCATTGGAAAATCTGGCTTTAACAAATGTAGATTAAATTGAGGGCTGAGTCCAGGTTTATGTCATTTACACCTTTTTTCGGCATTCTCAGCATGGGCCTTATGATGCCATTAGTTTCAGAACTTCTCACTGACTGGAACTGGGAAGCTCCGCTTAGACACAGCTGGCACAATTTGGTCCCATGTCTGTTATCCATCTTAGGCTGGCACCTATTTACTAATGTTTGCCATATACCCCTTTACACATCATCTTTGCATTTGGGCCCCTGAATCCAAGTCCAGGGAGCTTAAAAAAAGGTAGAGTGAGCTGCATGATGGGCCCAGAGCAGAGGGGTGGGTATCATAGGAAAAGGAGGAGGAGGCCTCCCGAACTGAACATACGCCTTCCTTTACATCCTCGGTGTGCAAGACACTCCAATAGAGACATCCTTCCACCCATTTGCTGACATAACTGATCACTTCTAAACCCCTCTCTTCTGTGCCGCGCTTTGCTCTGTTTGCAGAGTAGGTACATCATCATAATCCTTCCCTTCTGCTCAGGGGGGTTGTGAGGGGTCGTTAATGTTAGGATAGAGTTTTGAAAATATAAAGCTCCTATATAATTGTCATGCATTATTAATGACAACACCCTAGCGATCCTACCCAGGGCTTTCCACACAGGGCTAGAGACAGCCTCCAAAGGAGCCGAGTGCATCCCAGAAACCACTCAAGTGAAGCACTCCTACCCCGAGCACTGTTAAGGAAAAGAAAATAAAGTGACCTTCTGGATCTCTGTATTCACAGTGTAAAACATCTGTTCCAATGGAAAACAATCCTAGAAAATCCCTTCAGCCTCTCACATAAACTGACAGAAACACAGTACATTTTAGGACATTCCTCCTGTTTAGAAATGTAAATTAGCTAGTGTTACCAATGGCTGGCAGATAGGAAGAAAACGTCCCCTACCCTCACCAAACTCTGGAAGAGAAGCAGCAGGACTGCAGAACTGAAGAATTTATTAATTTCCCAGAGGGTACTAATATTATCACAAGTGTACAAATTCTTTCATCTCAAATGAGCCCAAAGCAATCTACTAATTTAACAAATTGGCATGTGAACTCTAGATGCGGTTCACTTCACCACTGAAATGCAGCCACTTCTAGGGTGCAATGCAGCAGTTGTTTAGCAGCACATACTGTTACACAGCAGAAGTGACAGAGACCTGAAGATGAGCTCTGTATAGCTCGCCTCTCTCACCAACAGAAGTTGGTCCAATAAGTGATATTACCTCACCCGCCGTGTCTCTCACAGAGTGCCATATCTAGCTGCAACTGCAGGGGGAGTCTAGGTAGGCAGAATGCAATTACTCACGCTGGGGTTTGGTTAGGACACTATTTAATAGCCCCACTCTTGTGCAAAATGCAGTGGTCAAGACGTATGTCTTATGTGAAAGATAACAGTCAGTAGCCCAGTCTCCTCCAGCACCAGGCCTGGGATACTGATTCCTCACTTAGTGGAAAAAGTCCCAGTTACTGAAACTGAACACCATTTCCCAACAGAACCTGCATATCTGAAGACTTGTTAACCAAGTGCTGACACAGCCTGATTCTCCTCTGCTTGTGAGCACTGTCAGGGTCCCCAGCAGCAGTACAGTGGCTCAGAGACAGCTGGAGAAGGATGTGTGTGGTTCAGGACATGTACAACCTAGTCAATGCCAAAGACACACAGTGCCTGTTGCTCTGATCTTCAACACCCTCTTAGCTGGGACATCACGAGTAGAGGCAGAAGTGCCAGCTATCTATTTCCAGGCAGTTCTGGTGCAGTGAAGGCGGCAAACTAGTGATGTGAAGGCTGAAAGACAGCACAGCGCTCATGCTTAAACGCAATGGTTTTTCAGCTCTCTCTCTCCCCCGTCCGCACACTACAACCATACCTAGGACGCTAACAAATGTGGCCATATACACACTGTGATCTCCCATGTTGACTTTTAATAGACTATGGTAACTTTAACTTATTAGCGGATGTGCCACAATATTGCTTTCTGGTTCCACTGTCACATTTTAACAAAAAAAAAAAGGGGTCAAATCTGTTCTGAGTTGAAAGGCAGAAATAGACTTTATAAAACCAACACCACCAAAGCTTTATATAAAGCTACTAGTCATGTGGACTGGAGAGATCTGGGAATTGCTCCTTTATAAAAATTAGATTTTATAGGTGAGAAGAGGGGGGGCTATGATCCACTGAAATTCCACAGGGATTCTCTGCAAGGAAGTATAAGCTGAAGATGGCTATTAAAGGTAAATCTTTCCTGAGCCACAGAAAGAGTCTTTATCTTGGCAATGAAAGTGTTAAGTCTTATTTGAAATTGTCATAGGGATAAAACTGTTTGATTCACCCTGCTTTACTGTACAGATCAGTTCACACATCCTCACACACAAGCGTGTTGGGCTTTGGCTTCAGTGACTTCTGCCCAACTGCACTAGGGACTGCAGCCAAGAGCAGTGAAATCCCTTCGGTCAACCCTACTCAATCAGTAGGAGCTAAATGTCAAGCCTAGCATCTTTTCACTGGTTCTTCCTTCCCCACTGGATTGTCTTGTCCTTACAAGGACACCTCTGCCTGTCAGAATGTGTCAGCTCACCCTGGGCATGAATCCCAAGCCAGCTGGCAGTTGGAAAAGCCAGCAGCCACTCGCTGGGCTCCTCAAGCGCTTTGAGCCAGTGCAACAAGTGAGAAAAGGCAGTTTGACACATTGCAGCCAGAGGAGCCTGTGAGAAAGGGCCCAAGAAAGGCAGCACGAGAAGGGAGAGCAGGAAGGAAGGTCTCTGGATGAGGCAGCTAAGGGAGCAGGTGAGGGTTCAGGAAGGCTGATGAGCCCCAGGAGCCTAGGGAGGCCTGCAAGCTCTGGTCCAGAGCTCCAGGCAACAGAGAGACAGAGGGAGGACAGTGATAGGGAGCACTACTTTATTTATGATAATTCAAAAACCTAACACATAAACCGCAGAACAGAGAGAGACAAAGCAGGCTGCTCCATAAAAACAGAGAGAAGCACAGCTCACTAGAATGGCCGTTTGCAAACTGACTCTGCATGCTTTCCTACAAAGCCCCCTACTTGTAAGCAGCACCAGGAAAACCTTTGAGAATTTAAAGTGATAGATCATAATTTTAATGCAATTTTCAATACAAGCTGGTGATACCAACAGCACGGAACCAGATTTCAGAAAGGGCTGGAGTGCTTGGGGGCAGCCTGCCAAGAGCTTCCAACTGCTCTAGTACAAAAGGAATGCTAAAACCATGAAAATAAAGAACTAGGAAGGATAAAAATCCAAAAGGTTTAGTGGGAAGGGTTTCTCTGAAGAGCTGCAATAAACCATATGGGCGTCATTTGGTTAGAGTTTAGCCATGTCTGCTGGCTCATGAAGAGACAGAACAGGACTGCAGTCCCCCTGGGCACAGCTGTTCTTCCTGGTACCTATAGGGGAAGATGGCAAACTTGGCTACATTACAGGCTTAGGGGCGTCTCTTGCAAGGGGTTGCTATTCACAATAGGTCCTTCTGGGGATTTGTTTGGAGAGCACATGTCCTGTCATGGCATAGATCTCACAATATTACCAGCATCCCCAAAATACAGCTTGTTTTTAAAAAAAAAGAGAGAGAGAGAGAGAGAGGAAATGTCATTTTTTCTCTGCAATTCTTCAGTCTTGCAGGGCCTAGTTTTCAGTCTATTTGACATTATACAAATCAGAGTAATGTTTCCCAATTAAATGGAAGATCGTTACTCTCACACAGCTTGTCTGTCTTGGAAAAAATGGGTATCCTTCAGTTTTCAGAACTCAGTATACACAGCCTACAAAAACCCTCTTCCATTTTAAGGGTAGCAGCCACCGTCTAAGGACTTTCTGTTACTGGCTCAACTTCAATTAAAAAGGTTTCTTTTATTCCAAGTGGTCTAAGAAAGGTTATAGAAACAGGGTTTGTTTGTTTTTTTAGGGTAAAATCCTGGCCCCAGTCAAATCAATGGCCAAAGTCTCTGATCTCAATAGAAGCTGGATTTCACCTCTGGTCTTTGCCCTACAAGTTTCTAAGGGATAATTCCTGTTCTAGATCCCCTGTCTAACACACTCAATTTTTGGATCTCAATTTAATTTTTAAATACAGACAGATCTGGGAAGCCCAAACTAATGCCACCCGCCTACCTCATTTCACCAGCAGAGAAAGGAGAGAGAGAGAGAGAGAGAGAGAGTGTGTGTGTGTGTGTGTGTATGAGACAGTTGTGTACTGTCGCTTTCTCCTGGTCTGGGAAGGATTGTGCAGTGTGCCCTCAGTGTCTTTCTCCTTCCCAAAGCATGTGTTTAACCGTCACAAGGGGTGTAGCAATAATCACATTCCAGACAGCCTGCGTAGCATTTCCTTGATTAAAGTCTCCTAGTCTTCATTTGGCTATTGACTGGTGACTACTGCACCCTACCACTCATCAGGTACATGTCAATCAAAAAGCCTGCTGGGACAGGGAAGCCTCCATTAAACAGATTAAAAGTCCTTCCCTCCCCACCCTACAGCCCATTACTCTTGCAGAGATCTTATACAGCGTTTCAGCGCTAGCCACTACTGCCTGTCTGCTGGCAGGCGGTGAAGGTAAATACGGATCTACAGGGCAATGAATAATGTATCTGTGTAACAAGGTGTTATTCAGATGAACCCTGTGAACAAAGGGCCCAGCCATGCCTTCAGGTCACTTGTTATCTGATGGCGCCATCCCCACTGCACTGTGCTTCCTCCAAGTCCCACTCACTAAAGTTCAGCCAGGGTGAGGCCAATGTCACCCACCAACCCTGGAGCCAAGTTAAATGTTATCTGGGACCCTGCTGCATCCACGGGGAGGGGGCAGGTCTTGGAGCCAAGGGCCCTGTCTTCCCCAAAGATCTCTGAACATCCATGGGAATTGGTGGGCTATGGAAGCTGACTCTTCCCTTCCTACCTGCTTTTTCTGTCAATTGATCAATCTAGGATCCCCTCACTGAATTCTTCTACCCACTGTCCCATGCCAAGATTTCCCTCCCCTGTAGCTAGGAAGTAAGAGAGACTGGTCATAACGAATTTGAACCTCTTTGCAACCATTCCCTCCCATCCCTCCCCCACATATGATCTAGCCCAAAGGCAGCATACAAATACAAAAATATTTATTTTTGTGGGGGGCAGAAAGAAAACACACAGTGATGTGGCACAAAGGTTTTATCGGCATGTGCTTGCTGCATGCCTGGAGAGCAAGCTGGGAATGAGCCACTGAGTTTGGTCGTCAGTCCAGATGGGTGGTGGCAGGGCCTTCCCAGAGTGTCGGACTATGACTTGTTCTGGAAGTGCCACATACGGTCACAAAGCAGGCTCCAGAATGTTTTAGTGTTTGAAGTTGGCTTTATCGGGTCTGTTTGACTCAACCCAGCCCTGGTCAAGCCAAGCTGCCTTGGTTCACATCAGTCCAACTCAATAGGTCTCACTGGAGACAAAAAAGAGAGCAAATACAACTTAGAAACCTCTCGAAAGGGCCACTGGGAACGTGCCGTCTCCTAAGCAATGAGACAGGGAAATGGGATGGAGCACAGGAAGAGACAAAAGCACTCAGCAGCTACAGGGAGAGATGCAGCAACTTGCAAAACAGCCCCTTTAGGGCTGCAGCTGCTTAGCTCTGTGGGATCTGAAGAACCCACTCCAGAAAGGCATGCTGGGAAAAGAGGGCCTACAAGCGTGCCCCCATGCAGCAAGGACAATGATTAGGATGAGGGAGTCACCACAGAGGTGGTGGTGATGGTGAAGGGGTTAATTCTACATTCCCACTAGTAAAACCCTTCTCTAGACCTGGCTCACCTCATGTCTTAACTACCAGGCCTTCCTCTTCACTGCATCCCTGCCTTTGACCCATCTAATTCATTCACACAGCAGGTCAGTGGTGGACCTGGGAACAGAACAGAGCTGTTGGTGCTCCTGGGCCAGCGTGCTAGCCACTCAACCATGCAATCTAGCGTTCAATAAATAATGGGACACTGCTTAGTCTAGCTCCAGGACTTGAATTTCTACATCTGCTGCTTCAGGTCTCCACCCCCCAATACACTGAGCTACACTGGCAACTTTTAATTAAAATGATAGATATTGACTTATGGTGGAATCCACAAGACAACATTTTCTTTTGGCTCATTTCTAATTCTGATCTGCTGCAGCAAACCAAAGCGGGACACAAAAGAAGTGTGGCAGAGTTCCCAGGTACTACTTTCACTTCAGCGAGTTTTCTCGAAGCATATGCCTAGTAGAAACAGGATTAAGAGAAGACCATTTTTTTTCCTTTAAAGCCTATTTACTTTAGCTGCCATTGACTGCCAAATAAAGTATTATGATCCGTAATTATTAGCTGGCAGCGTTCCCAGCATTGAAAATAAATAAGTTGTGTGATTTGATTAGGCTGCCAATACAACTAAAGTACAGCATTGTAGTTAAGCCCACAGATGCTGTCAGGGTCAAACCTCTCACGGATTGATACTGGGCTCAGGAGGGCTGAGTGAAGGACAGCACCACTCAGGAAACATGAAGACAGATTGCTCCAGGTGACGGCACTGAGGTGAAGCATCAGGGGGCCATGGCTGGAGATGGGAGTTTGGATAGGGAGGGCCAGGGTTCTGAAGTGGCACCAAACATTTTCTCTCGGGTGATGGGTTGGCTGGTTCTTTTTCACATGCTCAGGGTCTAACTGACCAGCACAGGCAGAACAGTACATACCTTTGACTGCCCCACCTAAGGACACACCTCACCACTAGCACAACTGCCTTACAGCTCAGAGAACACACCGCAACCTTTACTCTTCCCGAGCCAGCTGCCAGCGCCATCTACCCCAGATTTCAGCCCTCCACCACACACCCTCCCCTTGTGTTGGGTACGCTGTGCATAGACAATCGGACGCACAAAGCTACGGTGTTGCGTATTACTAAAACATAATGTATTAATAAATCACAGTCCTCTGCTTAGTACTGTGCACTTATCCCTTCTGCTTGTTGCATCCACCTGCTGTCCCTTGTCTTATACCTTGTCAGGGTTCCCTCCCCACTCTGAACTCTAGGGTACAGTCGTGGGGAGCCGCATGAAAGACCCCCTAAGCTTATTTCTACCAGCTTAGGTTAAAAACTTCCCCAAGGCACAAATCTCTACTTGTCCTTGGACTGAGGTATGCTGCCACCACAAGTGATTTAACAAAGAACCAGGGGAAAGGACCACTTGGAGTTCCTCTTCCTCCAGCAATCCCCCCAAGCCCTTACACCCCCTTTCCTGGGGAGGCTTGAGAATAAAATTCTAACCAATTGGTTAGAAAATGATCAAAGACCCAAACCCCGGGGTCTTGGAACAATGGAAAAATCAATCAGGTTCTTAAAAGAAAGATTTGATTTAAAAAAAAAAAGGTAAAAATCATCTCTGTAAAATCAGGATGGAAAATACTTTACAGGGTATTCAGATTCAAAACACAGAGGATCCCCCTCTGGGCAAAACCTTAAAGTTACAGAAAACAGGAATAAACTTCCCTCTTAGCACAGGGAAAATTCAAAAGCAAAACAAAAGAGAAACTAATCCGCCTTGCCTGGCTTACCTATACTGGTTGCAATATTGGAGACTTGGATTAGGATGGGTTGGAGAAGATGGATTTCTGTCTGGCCCCTCTCAGTCCCAAGAGAGAATGGCCACAGAAACAAAGAACCCAAAACAACCCCCCCACCACCAGATTTGAAAGTATCTTTTGTCCCCATTGGTTACTTTGGTCAGATGCCAACCAGGTTATTTGAGCTTCTTAACCCCTTACAGGTAAGGAGCAATTTTAGGCTACCCTTATGGTTATGACATAACTAGACTGTAAACTCTCCGGGGCAGGGAATGTCTTGGTGTTGGCTTTGTACAGCACCTAGCGCAATGGGGCAGGGGCATACTGGTGCAAACACAAATCATGAAGAAGAAAAAGAAGAACATCACATGTCACAAACAAATACTACTATCAGCAATCAAATCAATTAGAATATTTGGCAGAACAAATACTTTTTATGCAAAATTGAGAGAAATAATTTGAGAGGCAAACTTCAGTGTGACAGAATCTTAGATGGGTTTTTAGCCAGTTTATGGGATGACCTTTGGAATTACTCCTCTTCTCTATCAATGTTTCTCTCAGCCAGAGATTTTTCTCAGTGTAGATAATCAAAGCAGATTTTTAGAGACATTCTTCCTTTCATCACAACTAAAAGCTTGATCTGAAAATGAATTCTCTCCCAATATTTGAAAGTCAAGTCACTGTGAACACACAATGGTCCCCCTTTCATACAGTAGACTGGTAGCTCCTCCACTAACATTTTCTGGAGTGGGCACAGAAAACTCCTGCTGTTGGAATGGTAGTTGCCCTGAGTAGTCCTGAGAGCACCAATCTTTCTGATCAAATTCCAGTAGAGAGCACACTTGCTTTTCCTAATGCTGTACTGAAATTCTACAATGGGTAGATCGTGTCGCTTACAATACTGTGGGATGAGTGCCCTCTTCATAACCACAGAGAGCTAAAGATCTTCAGGCAGATCCTGGACAGATATCCACTCCAGTCATATGAATGAGGCCACACAGGTGGTAAATCAGAGCATAATTTGGACCTTAATATACTTCCTGATGCTGAAAAGTCCTTCAGAATACAGCAGGGAGAGTGTAAACACAATTCAATACATTCCTGTATTACATCTTGTTTACTAAAACGCTCAGTCCATGAACTTAATGCCTAGCTTAGTTTAAGGACTGTTTGATCCAATCGCTCATATAACATACTTTTCTTAAATGATAAATGAAAGCCGCTTTAGTTGCTTTCCTTTCCTTTTTGCTTGCAAATCATAAGGTCTCTAATAAACAAATGTTGCTTTGAGTGCCCCTGCTGCTGGATGAGCTCTACAAACAGTTAGCCTATAACAGCTGATCATGCTTTTGAAAACAGATTTTACCCTTTCCCCCAACTCTTCATTGCAGATCTGTGCACAAGCACTTAGGGCTTGTTACTTGGCAACAGAGCACTGAGCCACAAGTGGCTATGGAGTCTGAAATCGTTTTCATGATTTTCCTAACCAAAGTACCACAGCACCACACTGTTGTTTCTAAGAGAACAAGTGAATAAAAACTCCAGCAATATTTTCCGGTGTCTGTGTTTTTTTTCAAAAGGATTTTTTTTATTAGCAGAGCTACATTCGTTTTTCTTTTTCTACGTTGTGCGTTCTGCTTCTTTTTTCTGTAATGTGCACTTGTGCACACACACACACAGTAGCAAAAATGAGTTATGCTTAAGGAAATTTGGTTTCAAATAGAATCTTCTGTTTTTCAGCCCAGTGTTTTTGACAGAGTGCATAATTTTACAGTCTCGCCAAGTCATTACTTTGCCTCCTTGGTTGGCTGAAACTAGTGATTCCTTATGCCACCTACATGTGCAACGGAGATGTTTCTCTTCTGCTCAATTTCAGAAGGAAATACATGAAGGTGATGGGGGGAATAGATGAAGGGCTACAGTTCTCATGGAGGGATTTGCTCCTATAAGACTTCGTTACTGAACAAAAATTCTGATGCAAGGCAGCAGTCACCCGGAGCTTTTGATTGACACAATGTCCTAATCTCCAGGCTTGAAAGCCATCAATGAAAACAAAAATATTAAACTAGCCTGAGTTCATTTATTCTAAAACTGGAACTGGAGAGTTCATTTGACTGGCTCCTGCTACTTGCAAGGAAAAAAGGAGAGGACATGGACGGATATTTTGGGGCAGCTTTAACTGAGGGGACATGCCATTACTAGGATACTAGTTTAAGTCACCATTTACATTTGTGTAAGAAGATTCCAGCAGAACTCCATTACCAATTATGGCTTTAACCTTTTCCCCAAGGGGGCTTAGTTAGATATTTATGAAGACTAGCAACATGACACACTGTGAAATCAGGTCTTGTAGAAACTTCATTTCCTCTCTCTTAGAAATTGGAGGGGGGGGGGGAGGGGAGGGAAAGACTTTGGCAGCAAATAGTAGAATCTTATCTTGTAACCTTCACAGTTTCAGAGATGACTGTTCTGGAGCAAATGACCCAGAATGTTGACACTTACAGGGATGAAATATCATTGGGAAGCCCAGAGAATGATTCAGGGAGTACAATTCTCACTGCTTATATGGGTAATGTAAATGTGCAGCTAGGGTCCGATCCAACTTGCCCTTGAAGTCAGTGTGAGTCTTTCCATTGACTGCAATGGGAGCTCGATCGAGTCCATTGTTCCCTGGTACGTATAAGAATAAAATCATAGCCTCGGGGCAATTACTGCGTGGTATGCTTAAAAAGATTGTCTTAATGAGGGCTGAAAAGGAAGAGCTCCCACAAAGAAAGGTTTTCCTTTTTTGTCTGTTTTCTCTACCCCAGTATAAGGAAATCAGGTCAGTTCCTTGTCTTGCTATTTATTCTGAACCAAAGGTAAAACTGAAATTTCACTAGATCCTCTGCTGGGCTAATTCCCAAGCTGGTTGTTTACACTGAATGTGGGATATTACAAGCGATGACGCTGGTTTTGAGAAAGCAGAGCTTTTCACTATTACATATCTCTGGATACTACCTGATTAACTAGTGAGGGTTCTGAACTGTACATTTTCCCCGTATAACTATTTGCGTTGGCCCAGATTCAGCAAAATTCTTAATTCCAATGCTTAAAGTTAAGCATGTTCTTAAATCAATCCCTGTTCAGCAAAGAGCTTGAGTATATGCTTTGTACTTTAATGAATCTTCATGAGTGAAGTCAAGCCCCAATGGCCATTTATTATGCTTTGTTTAGCAAAATCATTTTCTAATGACAGCCATGCATGTCAAGCAATGAGATTACACAATACCAGTGACCTTCTGAAGGCAAACACACTTGACTGTGGATCTTTTCCCAATAGTACACCCGGGGTGTGCATGTGCCCTACTAAACCCCTACATCTCACAATGTATTACTGCAAATTGGATGGATATACGGTGTCGGAAATAACTGCATTAAGGCATCTGTCTACATTTTCAAAAGCAGCTAGTGATGGAGGATATGTTTACAGTGCAACTGGAGGTGTGGCTGTGACTCGGGCAGGCACACACATGCTAGCTTTAACCTAAATAGCCTGGCTAACAGCAGCCGTGAAGACACTGCGGTGTGGGTTTCACCGTGAGCTGCACAAACCTGCTCAGAACCCTGGGTGTGTGCGTGCATGCTGGCTCATGCTGGGGTCTTTGCGGCTGTGGCTTCGCTCTTCGTGGCAGTCATGACACCTCGATTCAGGCTAGCGCTGGTATGTTTATACCCCCACCTCCCTACTCATGGCGCAGTCTCGCAAGCCTAACAGAACTACTGTCGGCAGAACTTTCTCCACATACACAAGGGATGTTTCTTTTAAAGGAACAGTATTTTAATTTGATTTATTTTTATGCCTTCTGATTACTTAATCAGCCAATAGGAGCATATCTTAAAATGCAGGTGCCCTGCCATCGTATTAAAATTCACAGTTCCTACCCAATAACATGCTCTGTCACTTCAGCAATCAATTGCGCCACAACTTCTACCTCATACTGTAAAGGGCACAGGTTTGATTTTGTGATAATGCTGCCTCCAGCCCCCCAAATCATTGTTAACAGTACTGGAAACAAAACTTCTTCCTGGGGATCAAAACATGAAATTATTAATTGTGTTTATTACAGTAGTGCCAAAGGGCCAGCCAAGAATGGTGCTCCACTGTGCATTCATAGACTAGTGAGAATAGTAACACCTAGCTTGTAAACAGCACTTTCCCTTCATAGAGCTCAAAGTGCTTTACAAAGGAGGTCGGGATCATTATCTCCATTTCACAGGTGCACAGAAAGGGGCAGTAACTTGCTCAAGGTTGTCCTCTGGCCAGTGGCAGAACTCTGAATAGAACCCAAGATTCTTGA
This sequence comes from Lepidochelys olivacea, assembly GCF_965140295.1. Lineage (NCBI taxonomy): Eukaryota > Metazoa > Chordata > Testudines > Cheloniidae > Lepidochelys > Lepidochelys olivacea. The sequence goes on along the minus strand of NC_140413.1, from coordinate 212,188,503 downwards.
GTCCCAGTCAGTGCTCTCCACTAAGCTGCACTGTCTTCAGAAACATGTCAATGACTGACATGGACTGCTGGTGAATTTCTGAATGGAATTCAAGGGATCAGTTTTTGCCTTTAGATCCCAGGTTTAAACTGCCACAAAATGGAGGGTTTTCTTTAGTTTTGTTTAAAAAAAACCAAACCCCATCCAACCCTAGCCTTTTGCTGACCCTAAGATCCAGATCAGAACTCATTTCTGTGCCTGCACAGAACTGCATGCTAGGAAGATCTGCATACAGCAGAGCTATATGCATGATTCTAAAGACTGTATATGCGCTTAGGACAGTCGATAGACACAGATGACACGTCAAAACAAAGAAAACAAATTCTGGATACTGCGATATTTGCTAGTTTATAAACCCCATGGCTATGGCCCTATTCCTGCCCGGAGTCCCACTAACGCCAGGTGTCTGCCTGCCCAGAGCTCGTTGCAGGACTGAGGCCCCTAACTGTAAGCAGTGCCGGCCGAGCTAGACCAGAAGCCAGGAGATGGTTTCACACAAAGGCAATACAGAAGGAAGGTGGCACACAGTGTACTGCTGAGCCGAGGTTTTCATTATTGCAATGTAGCTGCCAAGTTCTGTGCAGCCCCATGTGTGACATTTAATGCAAACTATAGAATGAGCTAATTTGCATTTGTGATTAATTTGCATATAAGGTAAACTCCCGCTTTAAAGGGATTGTGTAGATTTGGTGCTTGTGCAGCCTGGGTGAATTATGCCCTATGTTCATCTACAGGGCATCAGTGACGCAAGCTTCCTCCGCCCTCTGTCGTGCCAGCATGCCTCCACTCTGATCTAGAGGGACCTTCCTCCGGGGTCCCAGGGCAGTTTAAGTTCCACGGCTCAGGCAGCTCTCTGCTGAATCTGCTGATTAGTGCAAAGCCTGGTGGGGTGTGATGTGGGAGCTGGAACTGAGACCCACCAGGCTTGTCCCCTATGGAGCCAGCTGACATCCAATTAGATAGGGACACCCCCACTGGGTCATACCGGTGGCCAACAGGTGAAAGGCTCTGAGGCTTGTTCGCAATGGATTCAGGCATCCACAAGCAACCAGTTTCTTTTCAAGTCCTGACCTTCCTGGGGCTCAGCATAGCTGAGTCTTCTACACGCCACACACAAGCAGCATCTGACTGACTGACTGACATTCAGTCAGTCTCACACCCATACCCCTACGCACACCCACATACCCTTCTTCACACAAACCTTGTGCTTGCTCCACCCTGTTCTAGAAGGGACAGCCCCTACTAGTCAAAACACAAACACTAAAAACACCACATCCAAACGCACATCTCAGAGTAACATTTTTCAGTATAAAATCATTTCAACAATTATCGCAGGGTCCCTGCAAACGTGTATATATATTTCTCCGCCCCCTGCTAGGGTTGCCAGCTCTACAGGATTGTTCTGGGGTCTCTAGGAATTACAGATTAATCTTTAATTAAAGATTATGTTATGTGATGAAACCTCCAGTAATACGCCCAACCCCAACTGGCAACCTTGCTCCTGGTAGGATCAGATTTCTAACACATCAGGCACAGGAAATGAGGCCTTTTCGGACAGTTTGGCTGTGGTGTATAGCTTTATAGGCACATGACCAGTCCCATTGACTATGTATATGAACACAACCTGCAGTAAGTACTACTCCAGGTAGTAAATGTTTGCACAATTGGCCCTTGATGTTTGGCTCAGGTACAAAAGTTTACATGTCAGAACTTTGACAAGTAAAATGTTATGCATATATATTTGATACTGCCCAGAGGAGCCATAGCTTAATTAATAATTAATTAAAAAATTAATAATATTTTATCTGTTGACTCCCAGAATTTAAAGGAAAACAATTATGAGGAACAGTGGCAAACACTTTTTAAACATTGTTCAAAAGCTAGCCTATGCAAGGGATTGTTCAGCTCTGCAGTCTGAAGAATGATGAAAACCAAGCCATTCACAAGTTAGCGGAATCTAAAAAGCAAGAGGCACCAATGTGAACTTTTCAAACACGAGTCCCTTTTAGTTGTCTAATTCTTAAACTACAGCCTGTGGCTTCCTGAAATCTATTATTCTTAATACTTGGGAGAGTAAGTGATGAAACGATGGCTCCAATTAACATTCAACTCCTAACTATTCATGCTGTTCTTCTCTTACGGAACATATTGCTTTTGGAATTAATCACACAAGTGCATCTTTTGGATCTGACTTCACAAATTCCCAATACACATAGTTGCAACATTTTCTAAACCAGAGTCACTGTAAGGGCTTTATTTAGTCGGTCAATGCTATAGGGCACTAGCCATTTGAAACCTGACTCACTCTAGGATTCCTTTAGCCAGTTCAAGCCTCTCTACATAGTTTGAAGGTGCTGGCCCGATTGAGTTTGTAAAGCACCTAGCCCAACAGGGGCCTGGTCAATAACTAACACTAGTGCCAATGAACATTAACATGGGGTGGGGTGTAGGGATTCATTTAAAGCATGTTCTTTTGAAAGAGAGAGAATTTTATAAAGTCAGCATCCCCATAATATGAATATTTTCTAATTTCTATTCTGCATGCAAGGGTGTAATTTTATAAGTCACAACCCCGCGACGCAGCTTCTTGGTGTTGTGGAACACACTGCACAAGGATAGATCCAGATTTCCAGCTGTGCTTTTGCAGGCAACATTGATGTGTCAGAAGCTCCTTTCATTTTGGATTAAACTGATACAGGTGGTTTCGTCAACTTCAGTTTGTTCTCAATTTACAATGGGTTGGGCTCACTAGGGCTCACTTTACAACAGGAATATTCAGAAATGAAATCCCTTCTGATACTGTGAATTAGGTGAAAAACCCCTCAAACTCCACCTAACATGATTTTGTAGATAGAGCTCAACATACTGGAGTGTAAATTTGCAAATCAAGTTTATTCCCATGCATTTAATGTATGTGTATTTGTGTTATGCTAAGATACATGTGCATTATCATGGAGTAGGAGGAGTCACTTACAGGTAAGGCTGACACTTACCTTACTGGGCCTGCTCCTGTGCCCACTGAAGTCAGTGGCAACAGCATAGTTGATTTCAGTGGTTTAGAATCATGACCTATGAGCTTAATTTTCATACATGTGCACTCCCACCTCTACGACCCCCCATAAAAGAACCTCCCCGCATCCTCATCCAGGTCCAAATATACTCCAAGTGTCTAAGTCTCATCTTTAAAGACCTCAAATGCCCAGGGGCCTGTGGTGTACTGAACAACTGTGTTAAAATTGTAGGCTCTCACTTTAAATTTCAGGGGGCTTTCCTGGTCCTGCTTGCAGGTTAGGGGGCCCTGCTTGCAGGTTAGGGGGCCCTGCAGGAAAGCATACAATCTGGGTCTAGCAGCAGTCGGTCTGTGAAGAGCCAGTCTGGAGTAATGTGGGGTGAGTTGTGCCTCTCTGTTTTAGGAAGCAGCCTGCTTTGCCTCTCTCTGCTTTTGAGATCGTGGGTGTTATCATTCTGAATTCTAAAAAACAAAATTAGAATCATAGAATATTAGGGTTGGAGGAGACCTCAGGAGGTCATCTAGTCCAACCCCCTGCTCAAAGCAGGACCAATCCCCAACTAAATCATCCCAGCCAGGGCTTTGTCAAGCCGGGCCTTAAAAACCTCTTGTGGTATGTTGCTACTTCCCAACAAGACTATGTTTTATCTAACTTCTCCAGGGGTATGCCGTGAATGTAACAGCACCTGGCTGCCCCAGGTCTCTCTCTCTCGGTGCCGCACCCACACATTACAGATGCTGGAGCTCAGGAGGATACTGTTTCAGGGGCAAGAGGCAGTGCATTTTTGATCGAACTCCAGAAATGAAGAGGAGCCCATGACTCACCTCCGTTAGACCATGGTGCAAAACACAGCTATTAGGGGAAGGCCTGCCCCCAAACTACCAAATGACCTGAAGGATTGTTCTTTTGTCTACATCTCTCTCCTCCCCTTCCAGCAGGACCTAATAAAGAGAGAGGGTCACAGAACATTGCTTGGGCCCAGGCAGCAATGTAATTTAACTGATGTGTTTGCAACCAGATCCTACATTGATGGACTCACGATGGGCCTGTGAAGCCATGTAAAAGCAATGGAAAGGCTCCTGTCCTTAGAGAGAGAGAAACATGGTTGGGTACTGAGTGGTCAAAAAGACGAACTGCATGTGGGTGGGGATGCCGGGCAAGTCCTAGTATTCCATGTGGTTATAGATTCTGATTAAATCGAAGTGCTGCATTTATGCTTTTTAAATGCAAGGATCAGCACGATGAAGTTGAGCCATCCTAGCTTTTCAAAAAACCTACCAAATATACAGAAATTCTGGAGGCTGGAAGATACTGGACACGAATGGACTTTGCATTTATACTGCACCCTTCCTGGGTGAAGGACCACTCTCCCCCAAAATAGAGCCTACTTCTAAATTCTGCAACCCTGCAGTTCTTAGTCATACAGAAGTCTCATTGGGACATATTCCCAGCAGGTGTAAGCTGAAATCAATCGAACGGCACTGATTTACACCAGTTGAGGATCTGGCCCATCAGTAATACCAGCAGGATTGGGCCCCACATCTCTCTATTGCATGCATCAAACCTACAGCATTTAAAGTGTGACTTCCAGAAATTTCTTAGGCATGGAGAATAACAAGGCCCTAAGGCTCAGAGAGAAGATGCTTCCTTGTGTACCGTAGTATGAAATGATGCTGAGCAGTTGAGAAATTCACATGAACAGGAAGAGCTCCCAGTTAACTGAACTAGACTAGCAAGACAAGAATGAAGTAAAAAAAAAAAAAAGTAAACTGCATGCCATTTTGTCTGTGCGTTTGCCCAAGGGACAGTCCATGTTCTGAGTTTTTTTCTAGGCAACGCCCTAACCTCCCCTTGAAAAACATTTCTGCTCACTTATGTTGCTTCTAAAATTATTTTGAACAGTGGCTTTTTATTTGGTAAGAATTACTGAGCTGTAGCAAATCTCCTGCATTTAAGAGATGGTTTTTTTACCACAGAATGGTTTAAAGGGTTCTTTCAAAAATGCTTCCTGGTCCACTAAATTGCATCGATTTTCTAAATGAAAATATAAGTTATAGCAATACAGAGCTGTAGGTGATTAATATGTACTTAAGCCATCTCTCATTTTCTTCTGCAAACTGTGAACTATGGGAAACTACAAATGCTAATTAGAATGGATTTCATTATCTAATGTGCAGAAAGCTTAGTGCTGCAGACATCTAGCTGATGCTTACGGTGAAATTCAGATTCTCCAGTTTGAAAATGTGAACCCTACATGAACTGTTCCAAAGTGTGTGTGTGTGTGTATATACACACACACACACACACACAGAACTTGCTGTAATTCTTTGGAACAGCTCCTTTAGAGCTCACATTTTATATATATATATATATACACACACACACATAGAATCATAGAATATCAGGGTTGGAAGGGACCTCAGGAGGTCATCTAGTCCAACCCCCTGCTCATACATACATACACACACACACACAAGCACACAATTCTTGTACAGTATGAAAGTGCTAGCCTCAATTTCCTGGCAAGTTTCCAGTGTGAAAAAAATATTATTTAATATTTAAATTACAGAAGAGATCCCGATCAGGAACAGGGCCCCATCATGCTAGGCATGTATGAACATACAGGGACACAGGGTAAAAATTTCATAGGCTCCTTAATCATGTAGGCACCTAAGTCCTGTCTTCAAGTGACTTCTGCACCTTGGCCCAGATTTGAAGAGGTATTCAGGCATTGCTTCACTCTACACTGGCATGCTTAACTGACTTAGAAGCCTAAGTCTCTTCAAATGTGGCCTAAACACTTAGGAGTCCACTTCCCATTGACTTTCTATGAGACTTAGGCCACTAAGTGACATTGAAAATTTTACCCAAGTTCCCTATCCCACTGATGGGATATATGCATGGGCACAATCCTACAAAGACTGAAGTACACGAGTCCCTTTAGTCATAGATTCCATGGCCAGAAGGAACCACTGTGATCATCTAGTCTGACCTCCTATATGAACAGCCCGCAGAAGTTCTTTAAAATAATTCCTAGAGCAGATCTCTTAGAAAAACATCCAACCTTGATTGAAAAATGGCCAGTGATAGAGAATCCACCAAGACCCTTTGTAAATTGTTCCAATGGTTAATTACCCTCACTGTTATTCATTTACAGCTTGTTTCCAGTCTAAATATGTCAAGCTTCAACTTCCAGCCACTGGATGATGTCATACCTTTCTCTGCTAGATTGAAGAGCCCATTATTAAATATCTGTTCCCTGTGTAGGTGACTACAGACTGTGATCAAGTTACCCCTTCACTTTCTCTTTGTTAAGCTAAATAGATCGAGTTTCTTGAGTCTGTCACTATAAGGCAGGTTTTCTAATCATTTAATCATTCTTGTGGCTCTTCTGGAACCCCTCTCAATTTATCATCATCCTTCTTGGATTATGAACACCAGAACTGGACACAGCATTCCAGCAGTGTTGACACCAGTGCCAAATACAGAGATAAAATAACCTCTCTCCTGCTACTCTGAGATTTCCCTGTTTACGCAGCCCAGGACTGTTTGAGCTCTTTTGGCCACAGCATCAGATTATTCACCACTACCCTCAAATCTTGTTCGGCATCCCCGCTCCCCAGGATAGTCCCCCATCCTATACACATGCCCAACATTTTGTGCTCCTCAGGCAAGCAGTCCCTCTGAATTCACGTGGAATATTCACATCTTTGTAGAATAGGGCCGAACAATGGTCAAATCCTGGTTAACTTTTTCCTGGGACTTACGTGTATTCCTATGCATGCTGCTCCAGAGCACAGGGCTATATCAATACATTCTTGAGAGAGGGCGATGGTTGCAACAAGTGAGGGAGGTAGTGGCATCAAGAACACCGTTGTCCTGCCGTGGGTACAGTGGGTTTGTGGAGCCTGCCTGCCTGCCACATGGGAGCATGCACCACTTTCTCATGTTGGGTCAGCTCCTGCAGTACCCTTGATTTACACTTAGCTTCTCCCCCTGCCTCTCTTAGGGCTCATCCTGGCTGTGAAAATGACCAAGCGGAACACAGCTGTCCCGGCAGAGCTCCACAGAGCAGCACGGGCAAGTCTGATGTGTTTTAGCCATAGACTGAGACAGTCTTAGGGAGCAGAGTACTGATCAGAGCAGTGCGGCTCACGTCTCCTGAGGCAGCATGGCCCTCAGTGAGAGCAGGGAGCAATGCCCTAAGACAAGAGATGACATAGTGGCCATGCTGGCACCATGAAGAAGAGGTACAGCCTGGTCGAGTGGGATGAAGCGGGGTTGCAGGACAGGGCTGGGGCAGACAATGGAGAGGGAGACAAAGACAGCAAAGAGGAGGAAAGAGTGGGGTGGGAGAATTCTGCAGTGGGCAAGGGGTAGAGAGGAAGGGGGAAAGGATCAGCACATGGGAAGGAAGGAACAAGGGAGAGCCATAGAGCTAGTAGGGTGTGGAAAGGAGGGGAGAGGGACAGATATAATAGGAGATCAACAGGATGAAGAGCAGAGGGACAGAAAAACTTCCTGGGGGAGGGAAGGAGTGAACCAGCATTTACTCATTCCCGGAGATGCTCTGTGCGCTTACGCTGGTAGGGAAATGCTGAGGTGTTCCTTAGGCTCACGTTTCCCTGTTTTTGAAGGTCTCTCCCATGGGATTCAGGAGACCTGGGGTTTATGACCAGCTCTGCCTCTGGCCCTGGGGGATGACCTTGAGCAGGTCCCTTCGCCATGCCCATATTTCTTCATCTGTAAAATGGGGACAGTGACACGCAACACCTTTACAAAAGGCTTGGAGATCTGTGAGTGAAAAGAGCTACACGTTATGAAGAGATGGGGCAGAGCTCTGCCTGCTTTGCATGGATATAACCCGGGAGTCACTCCACTGAGCTGGATGGAATTGCACAAGTGCACCTAAACCCAGCATGAGATCCAGACCAGGCCAACGGACCTGACGAATGCTGAGGAATAGGCACAGAAGAGGCGTGAGAAGAAACCGAGACCCAGACCAATGTGGTGGTGGTGATTTCATTGGAATGTGTTTCACTAGCCATTCTCAGCCCATCAATTCGTGCTGATCTGCCCCTTTCCAGTTCACAAAACCCATCCCTAGACCCGACCCACTTTGGAGATGCAGGCTAGAGAGATGAGCACCTTCTTTTCTCTAAGGCTGACCATGTCCCCATTCTTCTTCTGTTGCTTCCTAGCCAGCACTCTTGCTCATGCCGTGAGAAGCAAAGGCTGGCCTCTCTTCAGATGTTGTCACACACCCCCTTGCTTTGCGCGGACTGCCGTTTACCTGAACATTCCACCTCCCAATAAAGTCAATGGACAGTCTATGGCCCACTGCAGGGGTGATGGAGCTCTCAGTAAAGTAGGAATAGGACTACATTTGTACTGCTGCCTCAACCAATAAGGGTAGATCACCAGCACTTGGACCTCGTTTGAAGGGCTGAAGGTCTCCTAACACCACTGATCTTCCATTAGGAGGAGCTGGAGGTAATACCTCTAGAAATACCATCCAGCAAAAATTAACTGCAGGCACCACAAAGGGGCCTGGCCACTTTCTGATGCTCAGACCTAGCTGCCATTCGCACTAATGGCAGGGGTGCATGTATGTCCAGGGGAGAGGACACCCCATGCTTTGTAATGATGTAAGTAGGAGCAATAATACAGCAGTGGCATGTAGCTCAGACCTTCTCTGTGACTGTTTACTGTATATTAATGTGTCCCATTTATTTTCCAAGGGATAATGTAATTGTCAGCCTTAGCTGCTAACAGACCTTCCTTCAAACAGTGACTGCCTTCCAAACATTCCTTTTTATTCCCCAACCCCCCAAGTGCCAAGTTAATATTTCACAGTTAATTGGAGGAAGCATTCACTGAGTCCTCAATTCCAGCTCGATAATCTTATTTGGGAGGAAACCAACCTGCGGCAACTAAGTTCATTATTACTGATCACTTAGACACATCTGAGAGGGGGTACAAATAGGCTGCCAAAAGCCATTGTTCTCCTTGCTGATACAGACCAGAAAAAAGCCGCATTCCACTTGACAAGCCAGCCCACCTGATTTGACCTTACTTTTCCCAGTGAGCATCACCTCCCGCTGTGACTCAATGCTGGCTTCACCCTGTCCTTTGAACTGTAAACATGAGAAGCAATGGCCAATTTCTAAATATTGCTGCCTTGCCTTAAATTAGTGCCCTTATAATTTCACACTGCATTCGCTGCAGCTTGGCAGTTTGGTAGACTGCATCAAAAAGCTATATTAAGAGAAAGTTAAGATTGCACAGTTAAGCATCTCCAGGCAGAAAATGCCCAAGTTAAGGTTGCCTGTGTAGCCTTAACTCTGCCCTTTGTACATATGCATTCCACTACAAGTCTAATTAAATGAAATGATCATGTCCTATGTCTCAAATAGTACAATATACAGGACAATACTGTACAGTATACAGTAATAGAAATTGTTCCTGCAACCACCAATGTAGGCATTTTGTGAACTAATGCCATACCAACAGGAAAGCCCCGGAAAGTAACTTATGTGGAATGTCAATTTTAAACTACTCTTACACAATGTTGCTACGAGTAGTAATTATTTGAGTTCCAGTAGCACTTGGCCGCTCCAGCCAAGAATAGGATCCACGGTGCTAGGCGGTTTACGAACACATTCTAAGAGACACCGTCTGCCCTGAAGAACTTATACTTTGATTAGACAAGACAGACAAATGGTGGGAGAAAAGTAGTGCTCTGACCATTTTACAGATGATTTGCCTGAGGTCACACAAGAGTCTGCAGCAGATCAAGGGACTGATCCCACTCCTCCTGAGTCCTAATGCAAAGCTGTAACCACAAGACATGCTTCCTCAGGTTATATCTGAGAATATAGAAAAACAGAGGAAGTTCTCTGGGATATACAACTCATTTCAACGTGCAGCTAAATAAGCAATTTAATTGTCCAGTTTCCAGAACTGCATGTAAGGAACACTTTTACCCAGCAGCTCAGAGATGACGTTGTACATGGAAGCAGGTTTAATTATTTACACACGTGGCCCAGAGAGAGGAGGATTTATGTAAAAAAAGTGTGCATTGATAAAGATAAACTGGACCATTCTTTACATGAAAATAGCATAAACAATTACGGATGTTACAGATGTGTATTTGGGTGGTAGAAAAAGCACCTGCAGGCAGAGAGGAGGGCTGCTAAACCTTTATCTAGAGAGACGTTTCACAATGTGATGTGTGAATGAAAACAGGGTCATAACGAGGACACTTACACAACCTTAACTAAAGTGGGCACTACTTCCTTTGCCAGTATGTCTTCCTCTTTTAGTGAGAAAAAACAGTTTGCTGTCTCAGTGGATGTAGGAGTCATCATTGCACTGTTTTCAATATCTTAAATGAAACTATAAATCCTACAGGTGCCATTTCATAGATTCTAAGGCCAGAAGGAACCATTGTCTGAGCTCTTGGATAACACAGGATATGGAACTGCCCCCCAAAAATTCCTAGAGCAGAGTTTTCAGAAAAACATCCAAACTTGTCAGTGATGGAGAATCCACTGCAATCTCTGGTAAGTTATACCAATGGTTAATTACTCTCAACCATTATAAATTTAGCCCTTATTTCCAGTCTGAATTGTCTAGCTTCTACTTCCAGCCACTGGATTGTGTTACCTTTCTCTGCTAGATTGAAGAGCCCATTCATTATTAAATATTTGTTCCCCGTGTAGGTACGTGTCATCAAGTCACCCCCTAACCTTCTCTTTGTTAAGCTAAATAGATTGAGCTTCTTGAGTCTGTAACTAGAAGGCAGGTTTTCTAACCCTTTAATAGTTCTTGTGGCTCTTCTCTGAACCCTCCCCAATTTATCAACATCCTTCTTGAATTGCGGACACCAGCACTGGACACAAATTCCAGCAGTGGTTGCACCAGTGCCAAATACAGAGGTAAACTAACCTCTCTTCTCCTACATGAGATCCCCTGTTTATGCATCCCAAGAGCGCATTTGCTCTTTTGGACACAGCGTCACACTGGGAGCTCGTGTTCAGCTGATTAACCACCACGACTTTCAAATCTTTTCCAGAGTCACTGCTTCCCTAGATAGAGCCCCCATCCTGTAAGTAAGGCCTACAGTCTTTGTTCCCAGATACCTATCTATAGATATACACATACATTTAGCCATATTGAAACTCATATTGTTTGCTTTTGCCCAGCTTACCAAGCGATCCAGATCACTCTGACTCAGTGACCTGTCCTCTTCATTATTTACCACTCTCCCAATTTTTGTGTCATCTGCAAACTTTAGGGGTGACCATTTTATGGTTTTCTTTCAGGTCATTGATAAAAATGTTAACAAGCATAGGGCCAAGAACTGATCCCTATGGGACCCCACTGGAAATAGACCCATTTGAAGACAATTCCCTGTTTACATTTACATTTTGAAATCTATCTGTTAGCCAGTTTTTAATCCATTTAATGTGTGCCATGTTAATTTTATACCATTCTAATTTTTTAATCAAAATGTCATGCGGTAACTAGTCAAATACCTTACTGAAGTCTAAGTCCATTACATCAACAACCAAACCATTATCAACCAAATCTGTAATCTCATTAAAAAAAAAAAAGATATCAAGTTAGTTTGACAGGATCTATTTTCCACAAACACATGCTGACTTGCATTAATTATATTCCCTTCTTTAATTAATTACTAATCAAGTCCCGTATCGGCTGCTCTATTACCTTGCCCAGGATCAATGAGGCTGGCAGGCCTATAATTACCGAAGTCATCCCATTTGTCCTTTTTAAAAATTGGCACAACCTTAGCTTTCTTCCAGTCTTCTGGAACTTCCCCAGTACTCCAAGACTTATGGAAAAACAATATTTATGGTCCAGTGAGCTCCACAGCTAGTTCTTTTAAAACTTTTGGATGAAAGTTAACTGGATCTGCTGATTTAAAAATGTTTGACTTTAGTAGCTTCTGTTTAACACCCCCCCAGAAATACTAGTGGAATGAAAACAGTGTTATCACCACCATATGATGAGGCAGCAGCATCATCTGGTTTTTCCCCAAATACAGAAAAGAAATATTTATTGAACACCTCTGCCTATTCTTCATGATTATTGATAATTGTACCATTTCCATCCAGTAATGGACCAATACCATTGTCAGTATTCTTTCTTTTCCTGATATATTTATAAAGCTCCTTTTTATTGTCCAGATTTGAGAATCTGCATGTCAAGATGCAATTTTCGTTATTATTAGCAACCACTCACATTGTTCTGTGACTTTGCATTACTCTTTAGTCTTATGTTCACGGCATATACAAAGAGAAGTTAGATAAAAACATAAAATACTCTTATTGGTAGGTTGTAGTATAACACTGCTTCATTTCTTAGAATTCAGAATGATAACACAATAATCCAAAAACAGAGAGAGACAAATCCCTAAAACAGAGACACAGAACTCACCCCACTTTACTCTAGGCTGGCTCTCTGCAGAACTGATTCTGGTTGCATGCTTTACTACTGAGCCTCCTGGCCTGCAAACAGGACCAGGAAAGTCCTTAGGATTTAAAGTGACAGTATACAATTTTCAATGCACATTTAGGAAGCTTCAAATGGGGACCTGTTCCTTTCCCCAAAGGACTTAGACAACTATAGCGCATGAAGGAAGGGGAGGGCGGGAAAGGAGGACAAGGGATAAGAAACATACTGTTAGTGTTGGTCATATTAGTTACACCCTGCTACTTGGACTTAGAATTCATGCACACAAAAACTAGTCTGGCAGGAGGCCTAACGAGTTCTCCTCAGAACAGGGAGGGGAATAATCAGATGCAGTGCCTCCCCAGAGAAATGCTTCCCCCACTACAGGCTCAGTAACTCAAAGAGTTGCCACCTTTCTCCACTGCAGGCCTCGGAAGAGGAGGTGACATTTGCTCTTGGGTTGGTCCTCAGTGCTAACACAATCCTTGTCACTAGACTGTGCTAGCAGGACAGACGTTCCCTGACACCCCAGGGTCTCAGGCTGGAGGGTGAGGGCATGAGGAAGCAGAGGAAAGCTCTGGCTTTAAATGTGAGCTAGCACTGGTGAGCAGTTAGCTGCGGTCACAGATGCTGATCCTGGCAGTCTATAAGAGAAAGGGTCCAGCCAGCCTCCCCTGCACCTTGGGGTGCTGAGCTCAGGCCCTGCGCAGTGGCAACAAATTGGGAGTTTTGCCGTCCCTCCAGAACAGAGCTCACTGGTATCTCAGAACACTCCCCTTCCCAGCAACCAGTGTCCTCGTCTTTTTTTTTATATTAGATAAATATGTTTAATCAGTCATGCCCCAGTAAAATGGTCTCTTTTCCAGGAGAATAAATTCTACACAGTGTGACTGAAGTTAACCCCATCACTGGATCACCAGCCAGGCTGCTTCTTTTCAGTTAATCCAATCAAGTCCAATCTCATTCAGCCTTCTCTTCATACTTGGCCAGCTCACAGGTAAGGTTGATCTTTGGATCCAGAGTCAAACAGTCTGGCTTTCCTCTCTTCCTTCAGGACAGCCAGGGCAGGAGACAAACTCACCGTCTCTGAGCCCTGCCTCCTCTGTGGACAGATTGGAACCCTTAAACAGGCTGGAAACCCACACAGCCTCTCGGGCCCCAGGAGAACCCTGCCACCCCACTGCCCTGTGCTTCCTCAGCAGTCCAAAACAGCCAGAAGAAGGCTGAGCATCTGGCCCATTAATCACAGCGATTATAAATTCCCTTTGCTCACAACTAGCCACACTAAGGGCAGCAACAGCCAGTGCTCTTGTTTCTGCTTTGGCAGGTGCAGCTATAGGTGTACGTCCACCTATGGGGAGCAGCTCCCTGGGGAAGGCAGTTCTGCTGCCTGGATCAGGCTAATGTTTGTGCAGCTCTTTGTGAAAAATAATTCATTTCTCCACCACTGCAGGGCCCCATGGGAAATGTCCAGATCAATTATGTCTGAACAAAGCAGGTCATTGCCTAAGTGATTTGCCTGCTTTCTGAGGAACAGGAGAGTTTTCATTTTTATGAGACTCTCTAGTCACAAAATTGTGCCATCAGCATTTTCTCCTCCCTGCCCGTGTCAGCAAGTGACTGATAAGCCCAGCAACCTCTTATTCCTCCCTTTGAGTTCTGCAACCTAGGTCCACTTCTACTCTAGCAGAGGAAGCATTTGTGAATTCGTTCTTAGACAAAATAGGACAGTATGTTGGGCAGGGAGAGAACCAGAGAATGGCCATTTCCCCACCATTCTTCTACCTCCTCACGCCCAGCAGTCATCGTCTTTATCTATGGATCAGGGAGGCAGACACAGAGAGGGAAATCATGGCCCCAGCGAATTCAGTGACAGAACTGTGATTTCTATGGAGCCAGGATTTCACCCAGAACTGAACTGGAAAATTAAACGCTGTTGCTTGGTAAGATTCAGCTGAACCACCAACGGGTAAGACTATACCATAAAAGTGCAGTCTGAAATGCTGCAGCCTGACACGTTGCCGGTGCCCAGAGCTGTCAGACAGGTTCGAAGAAACTGATTATATTTTAATATGGGTCATGCTCCCCTCCCCACTTTTAAGTGTCTAGAGTCTTGTCTAGCAATGTACCCTGGTGTCTTAGGCCACACCATACAAAATGCCATCAGTTTCTATTATTCTGCCTTTTCCAAACATTCTGCCCTCAGATGTGGGACACTTTTCTCAGTCTCGGAGAAAACTCTGGATCAATGTAGGTTACCTGCAGAGCCCCAGTAATCAGAAATGGAAAGGTTGGAAGGAGCTTTCACAGGTGTGAGCTCTAAGAGACATGTTCGCTGTTGGAAGGTCAGATACTTTGTAATATTTGTTTGCATAATTCCTTTCTGTTCCTAAGGGCTAGCTCAGGAATCAGTGTCTCTTCTTGCTAAGGGTGCTATCCTCTGTGAGTACTCAGTGGAGGCACGAGTGCCACAGTTCCTGAATGAAATTACTACGTGCTTCGATGAATTTCAGTAGTGACACCAGGAGCCTTGCATCTCCCTCTGTGGACTAAAGAGGAGGGGTGTCATTCAGAAAAATTCTGCAGGGCCAAAGTTGTGTCAGCATATAGAACATTATATGACTATATGATATCCTGCAAAGTCAGCGGGGGAGGGCAAGTGGAGCATACAGACCTGTGAAAAGTGGTGGTGGTGGTGAGGGAAATGAAGGTCTGGACAGGGACAACTGCCCCCTTGCCCCATAGCAAACGAGGCCTCTGGTAAAGGGCGGCCGGAGCCAATGCGTGTTATTGCCCAGTCCCCATTTACTGAAGCAGATGGGATAGAGACGATAATGCTTGTATTTAGTGACACTGATCTTGATAACAAGTTATTAACAAAAGCTCTTGTAAGACACTATCACTTTAAACAGGAGACGGACTACAGAGTAAATAGCATAACGGAGCTAAAGCACAATGCACGCGTCTTTTATTATCCCCATAAGTGCTGATTACACCCCATTGCCCTGAGAGAGGAATGGCATTCTGATCCTGACCACAAGCAATTCATAAGCAAGCCCCTGAACAGCTGCTCTCAGTAATGGCGCTAGCTGTAGATATCGTCCCTTGTTAATAGGATGCTCGTTCTTGTCACGCTTGCTTTCTGCAGACGGATTCTCCTCTCTCCGCTCCCCACCCCCTAGGTTTATTCTCCCCAGGAGATGGTGGGCAACTGGGCGTCAAAGGAGGGAATCAGAAAACTGTCTGAGCTGTCTGAATCGCTGCTGTCTTTTACCCATGGAGCCATCCCAGCCCTGGCTTCCCCTGGCCAAAGAGCCCTGTGTCAGCATCCCAGCGCCAGCAGCTCTGCTCCCCTCGCTCTGCTGGCAGTCTCCCTCCCTATGGCTGCATCTTGCCTTTTCCCAGTCACTTATTTGACTGTACTGAATCACAGCTACCAGGCTCATAACGACCTTGCCTCCTGCACCACCCTTACACATCTCATTTAACTAGGGGGAGGCAGTCAAACCACCAGGTCAAATAATTTATTTGCACCTCACTCTGCAAGTTTCAGAGTAACAGCCGTGTTAGTCTGTATTTGCAAAAAGAAAAGGAGTTCTTGTGGCACCTTAGAGACTAGCCAATTTATTTGAGTGTAAGCTTTCGTGAGCTACAGCTCACTTCATCGGATGCATACTGTGGAAACTGCAAAAGACATTATATACACAGAGGCCATGAAACAATACCTCCTCCCACCCCACTCTCCTGCTGGTAATAGCTTATCTAAAGTGATCATCAAGTTGGGCCATTTCCAGCACAAATCCAAGTTTTCTCACCCCCCGCCCCCCCCCCAAACTCACTCTCCTGCTGGTAATAGCCCATCCAAAGTGACCACTCTCCTCACATTGGAGAGTGGTCACTTTGGATGGGCTATTACCAGCAGGAGAGTGAGTTTGTGTGTGTGTGTGGGGGGGGGCGGAGGGTGAGAAAACCTGGATTTGTACTGGAAATGGCCCAACTTGATGATCACTTTAGATAAGCTATTACCAGCAGGAGAGTGGGGTGGGAGGAGGTATTGTTTCATGGTCTCTGTGTATATAATGTCTTCTGCAGTTTCCACAGTATGCATCCGATGAAGTGAGCTGTAGCTCACGAAAGCTCATGCTCAGATAAATTGGTTAGTCTCTAAGGTGCCACAAGTACTCCTTTTCTTTTCACTCTGCAAGCACGCCTGCCTGAATGAGAGTGCAAGGTGCTCTGCACTGCACAAGAGGCACTCAGCATCCTGAAGGACCTATCCAAAACCTGCAGTGGATTGAGAAAGCAGAGATCTTCAAGGAAAGGGTGCGGAGAATGTAATCCTTGACGATGTCACATGGAAAATTCCCTTGGGAACATTTGTGGCCTTCAAGACACAGGGAGGAAAACACCGTGTCTCTTGGTAGAGTTCAAAACCCCACCCAGTTCTGTTCTTCTTAGCAGAGGTCCCAGATACTGCAGAGCCTATTATTTCTCTAGCATTTCAATTAGGAAAGGAGGCAGAGCCAATTGCCCTTTGCTTTCTCCAGCTATGATATTTGCTTTCTGAGCAGGGCGGTGCTGGGGAACGACACACAAAGGCAGCGTATGTATTAATGACATAAAATAACTGGAGGGAGTCAGTCCATCTTTGCTTCCACAAAAGGCATGATCCATATGTTGCTGACCATCTGTGTATCATGGCTAGGGATGCCTGTTTGTCAAGGAGGCCTCCTGGGAACCATGCATTCTGGGGTCTGTTCTTTAAAAGTACAGGACAATAGGAGGAAGCGACCATATTCTCTCTCCTGCCTCACTGCAGAGCAGGAGCAGCAGCCGCTACCTCTGAGGGATTTCTTCCTTTATGTTATTTTCCCTTCAGCCTCCTGCATCATGCTTGGATACCCAAGAGAGGGTAACAGATCATCAGTGTTTGTCTGTAGCCCGTCTCCCTATTAGCAGGTTGTGAAATGGCTGGTAAAAGGTTAAATGGTTTTGCTGCTGACCACTGGCTCATTGCCGCACTGGGATACAAGGCAGGTAAGAGGAGCTCTCTGGGGAGAGAGGATCTAGTGTATGGGCTGAGGAGCCTCAGGGGGTTGGGGGGGAGAAGGTCTGGGAAGAACACTGGTACGTAATTGTCAATGTCTTTGCCAGCAAAGCCAAACCACAAGAGGGGGGGGGGGATTTGACCTCCACATAGTGCATGGGGTGTTGGTCCTGCAGATACCTGCCTAAGGGAAAGGGGGGCAGCACCTGCTGTCTCATTCCCTGCCCTCTTCACTCCAGCAATGGGGAGTTTTAAATCACCTGCCCAGCTACATACAAACTGATGTCTTCACTCAGTCCAGCCTGAAACTCTGAGAAGTGACCCCCCACCAGGCACGAGCCAAGCCTAGGGAGAAATACCACAGATCTGCCAAGCCACAGTGCAGGACCCCGGAACACTGGGGTGGCCGTGAACAGACAATGCAGCTACAGCATATGCCCAAGGACAGGGCAGATGGGGCTGTGATTGCTGTGCACTGACTGGTATCCTACTGGCAGAAAACGGGGTGCCATGGACTACTGAGGTCACATCCACCAGACCCCTGAGCCCGGCTCTCCCCTGCAAAGACATTTATACCAGGGCCAAGCAAGTGTACCACCCTGCCAGAACAGCGTGGTGAGGTGCAGGGCAATGGAGCATCAGGCCCAGGGTCCCTGGTTACAGCTTGAACAGTGGGTGAAAATGTCACTCAAGCAGCATGCTGGCATTTTACACTCACTCTGCACAGGTGTAAGTGAGGACTCGGTGTCAGGCACGGCAGGCACAGTCCCAAGGAAAAGACCTCCCTACTTAAGGGGTTTCAAATATTTCATGGCACCTTTCACAGGGGCAGAGATTGTATCTTCTTCTTTCCTTTCCAGTGGATTAGACACTCCTCGCAGAATGCCCTGTGCTTTGTGTATGCTGCTAAACACCTACCCTGCTTCAAGCAGAGGGGGCGCTTTTGGGTCAGATCATAAGCAGGAGCAAAGGGCCCTAGGGTGACCAGATGTCCCGATTTTATAGGGACAGTCCTGATTTTTGGGTCTTTTTCTTATATAGGTTCCTATTACCCACCCCACCTGTCCCTAGGGAGACCAGATGTCCTGAATGCTGTCTGGTCACCCAAAAGTGCCCATAACCACCAAGATACATGCATGGGACCGAATTCTGTGACAATGAGTTTACATAGGGTGTCATTTCTAGTTTTATCCTCCATTGGGGACGATATGACTGCTAAATGTCTTTTTTAAAGAGCTAATTTGTTTTCCAGCTATTGCAATAACAGTTAGCCTCATTGTCCATAGACAATGCCACGACCCACACTGATATCAGTAAAATCAGTGTACTTTTCCCTCAATCCTGATTCATCACAGAAAATGCCTGTCTACAGTTGCTGTAACCAGATTTAGCTTCTGCTTTGATATTCTGAGAAGGGACGTTAACCTAACTCTCCCACTGTTGTTTCAGGAATAGCTGTGATCTTTCCCTCAAAGCGTTGCTTCTCCAGATCAGTACACACAAGCACCTTGTGCGATCCACGCTGGTTGTTCTTTCTGGAGAGGAAGGGTACATGTCCCTTTGAGCAGGGGGTTGGACTAGATGACTTCCTTAGCACTAGAACAATAGAATATGAGGGTTGGAAGGGACCTCAGGAGGTCATCTAGTCCAACCCCCTGCTCAAAGGGACACATACCCTTCCCTTGTAGAAAGGGAAGATGTAGCTGCAGAGACAGGATCTCTAAAACCAACAAGGAGAATCGTGAAGAGGGAATAAGGGGAGAATTAGAGGCGTCTCTGAGAAAGGGAATCATGACTCTATTGTGCCGAGTGTCATTAAGGTGACTTTCGACCTAAGTGCAGCAGATACAGGGAAATGGACAGGGCCACAGAGCCAGATCCTGCCACAAGGTGGACAACTCCCCAGATACGTAGTTCTAATATACAATGCAAGAAAAGGAGTACTTGGGGCACCTTAGAGACTAACCAATTTATTTGAGCATAAGCTTTCGTGAGCTGTAGATCACGAAAGCTTATGCTCAAATAAATTGGTTAGTCTCTAAGGTGCCACAAGTACTCCTTTTCTCTTTGCGAATACAGACGAACACAGCTGCTACTCTGAAACCTATCATAATGCAAGAAAAGGATCTGATGGCAGCTACTGCCATGAAAACCAGTTCCCACACGGAGGATGGTGGGGGGGGGGGGCGGAATTAACTGAAGAATGGAGGAGAAAATGTGTATGCTAGATATGGGGCTTCCTGTTCCAGGATGAAGCTTGTGCTATTGAATGCCTGCAAGAAGGGGAAGTTCTGCAGCCCTTGGTGGTAACTGAGGAAAGGTGCAGTGAATTGCCATGGGAGAGGAACCAGGAGGGAAAGTGCTGGGCAGTGAAGGTAAAACCAGCAGGATTCCCAGGGAAAACTTGGCCCATCAGACACTGAAATAAATGAGGCAGGTGAGGATTCAGAGACACAGAGCTAAATAGATTCACTACAATTTGTGACACAATTCACAGTCTTGGACCTTCCAAGAGACACACATACATGATAGACTGTGCAGGTAAAAACACCTATAGTTTGGGTTGTTCTGACAGAGTTATCCATTGCTTATAACTTGGTCAAACTTTAACTGTTCAGGCTGAAATTTTCCATGTTTAGTGTCAACCTCAGGCTGATCTCTGGTTTTGTTTATTTTAAGTTTCAGATAAAATGATTCAGCAAAAAACCATGGTTTTGCTTATGTTAAAAAATTTTTTTACAGCTGTTTTGTTTAGAAATTCCAGTACCTCCAAGCTTTGGCAAATGTCAAGTCCCTGCTCCAGTCAGGTGGCCCTTGTGCCAAGGATGTGCCTTTTGCTATCCCTGGGAAAAATTCACCCAAATCTGGCCAGGCTATAAGCTTCTGAAAATTTCAGTTTGCCCATGTTCAGAAGAGGCTTGCTAGAGCTTGGCAATTAAATTCTCCAGAGTCCATCTGCACTGAGCATGCTCCATATCCTCAGAGCTCCTACATACTGGGCTGCACATGCATCATCTCCTCCAGACTGACTGAGCATACTCCATCCTAGGGCTGCAGGGCTTGAGTGGGACTTTCTCTGCATTTGCTGCTCCTGGCTGACGGAGGCTGTGGCTAAACACAGAATCTGAGTTCTCAATGCTCCGCGGCTGGGCCCAGGCAGTGCGGAGGAGGAGGAAACAGTTTTACTCGAATGCATAAGGGTGAGGAATTAAGGGGGTGGGGAGGACACAAGGCAAGGGGACGGGGCAGGAGCTCAGGGGGAAGGGAAGTTTAAGGAGCCTGGGGGAGTAGGACATTAGGAGCAGGAGCAGAAGCAGAGAGGGGCAGGTGCTGGTGGGGAACCTGAGCAGGAGTAAGGCATGGGGAAGATGGGCAGGAGCCAGCGGGGAGGCAGCAGGGGAAGGGATGGGCCAGGCACTGGAATGTGTGGAGACAGGAATAGGAAGAGCCTGATGGACTGGGGCAGGAGGGTCTGTAAACACTAGGGCATGTTCCTGTCCAAAACTTGGATCAGAACACACAATTTCAGTGTCTCCCCATTCCTTTGCTGCCTAGCAAATAGCTGTGAAACCCATTGTCAAAGTATGCATCTCCATCCCCCTCTAGTGGCAAGTCTACATAGAAGATAATGGCTTTCTAGTGCTACAATTCTCCATTAGCTCCAGCAGCCAGGGTCTGTGCCAGGGATCTAAAGATTCCAACCCTGCTGATGACTCATGGGGGAGGAGGGGTTTGCTGGAAATGGCCCAACTTGATGATCACTTTAGATAAGCTATTACCAGCAGGACAGTGGGGTGGGAGGAGGTATTGTTTCATGGTCTTTGTGTGTATATAATGTCTTCTGCAGTTTCCACGGTATGCATCCGATGAAGTGAGCTGTAGCTCACGAAAGCTCATGCTCAAATAAATTGGTTAGTCTCTAAGGTGCCACAAGTACTCCTTTTCTTTTTGCGAATACAGACTAACACGGCTGTTACTCTGAAACCTGAATAATATAGGAATCTTTAATGTTGCTGTTGTTCTTTGAAGCATTCATGGTAGCAGAAGTCAATTTAGGCTTTTCAGAAGTCACAGATTACATTTAAGTGGTAGAGCCCAGATTTAACTAGGGGTGAACCTCTTACCACTAATCAAATTGCATGCTTAATGCATGGGATCAACGCTCTCCCAGCAAGACTATTCGAAGTTCCTGCTAACTGCAACTTACAGTATAGCAAGTGCCATGACTTGGCTTGCAAAAAACAAAATAATTTTAACATCCTGAGTCTGAGCTGCTCCTATGATCCCCACAGTCTCTGGCCGTGAGGGCTCACTAATGTGAGGAGGGGTAGCGGGTCCTATAGGCTAGGAGGAAAGGAAGGCAGTGTGTTCCCTGCACACTCTGCTCAGCTGCGTTACCTGCTGCCCTGGGCAATAGTGTTTCGGAAAGCAGCAGCCGGAACTAATTAAAGTATGTAACTAATGAAGTACAGAGTGAGCGGGCAGCTTGGGATGGTTAGGAATAAGACAACTTGCTCAGCAAATCAGTGGAAAATAGACTGCACTGAAGAGATTAATTTCATAACGAAGAGTGCGTTGAGCCTGCCAGCGTTCCCAGCACGGATCTGAGCCTTCAGGGCACTGTCCCTTGGGCTGTTGCTGTAATTTCCTTGTCTCCAAGCAGATCAGCCTGTAAAAGTCTGGGAGCAGTGGCTGGGTTTGTTTGCAATAGGAAGCATGCGTGTGCTCCGGCAGTTATGTGTGCTGGTGCAGTCTCAGAGATGAAACAACTTAGCAAGCTGCCCTTCATTGGAAATGAAAGATTTCCCTGGGCTCCAGGTCTGAAATCTTGAATAAAATACAAAAGCAAATCCACATGAGGTGTCAGCTGAGCTGATAGGACGCTGCATGGGGAAAATGGCATTATTCCAAAGACTTCTCAGCAGTGACGCTGTTCCTTGCCAACACATACCCTCATGGACCACATGGACTCTCCATACTGTCAGGCATGCCACAGATATGTGCCACATCTCAATTAGTTTGACAGAGCTCAGCTGTGGATAGAGTCATGTGCCTTGGCTGTGGCCTTTGATGAATTTCACAGAGCATGGTGACTCTGTTAAAGTTTTAATGCAATATTTTTGTTTCTGTTCCCTTGTGACTCATCTCTATCTCCCCTTAACAACAGAGAAATCACAGCGCTCCAGAACAAATAAGGAACATGAGACAGCGACGTATTTACTCTCTTACCGTTTGTCCTTCCAGTGACTTGTGAGTGTCTGGCTGGGCAGTGCTGGGGACTGAAGAATAGGTGAAGCACAGCCAGCAGCTGTGCAAGTTTTCCTCCCAGCAAAATGCCATGGGGTCTCCGCCCTGGCTTGCAGGGATCCCTGGTGCTGATGAGGGGGTGATTTGAGCTCATTCAGGGCCTGGCCTCTCTGCTTACACCCAACAGGGTGCATGGCACCCGTGGACATCTGTGTTTTGGTCGCTCCCACCTGCCTTTCTAAGTTTGTCTGTCTAGATTGTAAACTCCGCAGGTTGGGGGACAGAGGGCCAAAGTCAGCAATGTGCTGATTTCATTGGGATTACTCTGGATTTACACCAGTGTCACAGATCTTCCCAGCTGTTGGGAAAGCACCTAGCCCCTTTTGGCGCTTTCCCAGTAACAGACATGCCACCCCACAGGCCTGGATTTGAACTCTGAATGAAAGGCTCTGTCTCCTCTGACCATTCCCCAAATACATCCAGTTCCTTCAGCCAAAGACACCTGTGACTAATGCAGAGAGAACATGCCTGAGTTTATGGCTGGGCCTCCCACTCCAGCGCCGTGTGTGCCTGGTGAAAGAGGGATGGGCAAGTCTGCACCAAGGCTGAGTGAGCGACTCAGAAAGGAAAATCCTACACAGATGGTCCAGTGGTTGGGGCTTTAGTCTGAGACCCAGGTTCAGTTCCCTGCTCCGCCATGGATTTTCTTGGGACAGGCACTTAGGCCCACATGCTCAAAGCTATTTAGCCACAAATCAATGGGAGTTAGACATTTAAATACCTCTGAGCATCTTGGCCTTAGTCTGCCTGTGCCTCAGTTCCGCATCTGTACAATGGGGATAACAGCACTTCCCAATACAGTTGTGATTGTAACATGCTCAGCGCCTATGGTGATGGGGGCCAGTTATATAGAGAATTTAGAATAAACAAACTTCCTACAGCTGCACCATTCTCTCTGCTTCTCAGAAAGGTTACAGGCCACAGCTCCTCGTCTCCTTGTCCATTAATGGCACCTGTAGAATAAGCGCCTCCATCCCTCTTCTCAGAGCTTTTAGAAGAACTTTTAAATCATATTTCAACAACCCCATTCGCCTGAGCTTCCGTCCCAGTGGGACCCGACTTGTCACACTGACTGATGTGCGGGGAGTCTCTCCTGATCTCCCAGCACTGCAGTTACTGCATTTCGCCGTTTCCTTCGGCTACGATAAAATAGTCAAGAAGAGTCTCCCCTACATTACAGAGACTCCTGAGTGGCAACTGCATTCCCAGAAGGCTCTTCCTCCACATGCCTCTCTCCAAGGTCCCTTAGAAAAGGAAGCAAAGCTGGTCCACATTTTTTCCTTCAAAAACAATTTTTTCCCCCAACAACAACAAAATGGCCGCTTAACCAGGCCATTTCTTGAAAAAAAATGTCATTGTGTCCGGATTTTGTTTTCCAATGAAACCCAGAAAACTGTTACCACCAACCCCCAAGTTTTCCATTTTTCTTTAAACTGGAAAATTGGAATTCCCTGAAACTCAAATTTCCTTTTTTTTTTTAAATGCACATTTGACATTTTTCTAAACAGGAAGCATGTCCCATTTTCCAGCCGGTTCTAAAACAATGCTTGTGCCATCCACGTGCAAAGACTAAGGTCAAACCAATAGATGAGTCTCACTTAGGAAGTGTCTTTTGGTACAGAACCATGGTGCTTCATTGGGGAAATAAAACAGCAAAACAATGACAGAATCTCGCAGTATTTAACATTGTTACACGGCACCAAGTCTGGCCATTTCTCAAGGGCTGTTCTCCTAGTTTCATTGTCCCTAATATTGCCGATGGGCCAGAGCGCAGCCTAAGCAGAACTACCTGTTTACAAGCTCTTTGAGTGTCCCGCCATTCATTTCTCAAGGGGTTCAGGGCTTGGCAGTCTCCCTGCAGAAGGTGGTGTGGATCTGGATCTATCCTGGAGATCTGCTGGGGTGCACAAGCATCTGGGCAAAGCTTTTGCCCTCACACCAGACTACTAGTGCTCACAGTGTGACAGGTGCTTTAGAGAGCTTGCAGATAGAGAGACATTGCCTGCCCTGGAAGCTTGCCATTCCAGCAACAGATGCATCCTAGTGAGTGAGAGCCATGAACGCTGGACCTGATTCTCTCCTCAGACCAGCGTGAATCAGGAGTATCTCTGCTGGAGTTGATGGAGTTGCGTTGGTGTCAAGCCACCTGGTAAGCGAATGGGGAATCATGCGCAGTAAATGGGGAAAGAGGAGAACAGGAGGGCACCGGTTATAAAAAGCAGGACACACAGTTACTGAGTGGCTACGTACATGTCTTGTCTCTGCTGTCACTCCTGTAACACCTCAACTAGACCCTGCCCCTATGGGCCCCTTTTAAGAGCGTTATCCAGCACAACGGGGGAAAGTTAGTACAATCTCACTTTCTTTGGCTGTTTCTATTAGCTGGGGAGGTATGATACAAATCCACCCAGCTCTGTTCCCAGCCCATCCACCTTCCAAAGCCCTGGCTGGGATGATTTAGTTGACGATTGGCCCCGCTTTGAGCAGGGGGTTGGACTAGATGACTTCCTGAGGTCCCTTCCAACCCTGATATTCTGTGATTCCACAGAACCCCAGATTAACCCTCTGAGTTTAAGGGGAAGGGGCAACATTGCCATACACCCTTTTCTGTATACATTAGGTTTCAGAGCAAACACCTGCTAACATAAACGGGGGAGTTCTAACCTCTCCGAGCTCCTGAGTCAGACTGTCTGAGGCTCAGGAAGGCAGCAGTTCATTTGTTCACATTCCGTTCATGTTTGGAAGGTTTTCTTTGCAGCTATACAAGCTACAAGCCATAGAAGCTACAAGGTTTAGATTTTAAAGCACAGTTCTGCAGCCAGGGCTGGACTCTGCTGGCAATCCCACAGCTATGGACTTGTGGAATTCAGGGGGCTTTTCCCCCTGACTGTTTGTGTGTGTTGTGCAGAGGCATCATTTCAGAAAAAATCGGGGGAGGAGAGAAGTGGTGTCAGCAGATATAATATAATCACATGGCTGTCCTGGCCCTGGAGAAACTGGTATGGACACTTTGTTCCCATATTTTGCTATTAATTTGGCTAAACAGTTGCATTTGGCAACAAGTCTGTACAAATTCTGCAGTGAAGAAAAGTCCCAAACCTCAAGACCCATTTATCATCTAGCTAAGTCACCGCATCATCTTACAAGTGCCCCCCCCCATTCCACAGCCTTCGCCACTATGCCTCCTACCTCAGCTCCTGGCGTCCTCATGCCCCCAGAACACCCACTGATGTTGGGGGCCATTAGGATGACCGAGGAGTGCAGGATCAGACTCTGGGCTCTGGCTTGTGTTGCCAGTTACAGCCCGGAGCATGGGGTAGCCCCTGGCACCACCCTCCTCAGCCATTCCCCACCTCTGTACTCCCCAGCCAGCTGCTCCAGCTTAGCGCTGCACACCTGGTCCCAGAGTCCAGGTGCCCACAAAGGGGCATCAAAAGGGGATCTTCTTCCTTTGGGCAGGTGAACAGTCAAGTCCATCTAGCCTCTCGGTCACCTGTTATTTGTCCAGAAACACCAAGCAGGCTTATGGCAATGTTGAAACAACAAATGGGCCCCATCCGCAGCTAGTGTAGAATGGCACAGCACCACCGATATCAAGGCATGTCTTCCCCCAGCTGAGGGACTGGCTCAGAATATCGATCACAAACATTCTCTTTTGGAGAAAAAATTACTCACCTATGCTTGCACGGATCTTTGGAGCTACAGTCGCATTAGCAGTGTGATAAGGCGAGGCTTTGCAATAGGAATTGCAGCAAGCCAACTGGATAATTGCAATCAATCCGTGGCTTACATACCCTGTAAGTGAGAAGTAAAGTCTGTTGGGGTGTGAGGAGCTGGCCTGGGAGTCTCAGGAAAAAAGCTAAAGAAGAAAAGGGACATTACATCTTTAAGTGAAGTTTCTTCCCTCAAAATTAATTGCCAGGTTCATTTGTACAAAACTGTTTCTCAAGGCCATAGTGATTATCACTTCACTGAGAGATTTTCCAGCCACATTTCTCTGAGGTCTGGACAGATCAGAATTACACCTTGGTTCTAGGCAGCCTCTGGCAGATGTTTATATTGCATCAAGAAATGGAAAAAAGTACTAGAAAGTTTCTTGTAATGAGAACATTTGTCACTTAGATGTATCATGGAATAAACTCTGGGCATGTAACCAAGATAAGTAATTGGACTGGCCACATTCCATGTTTAAGACACTCGTCTTCGGCTTTCTAAATATGAAAAGAAGGCCAGATTGTTCTTCCAGAGAGAGAGAAGGAGAGAAAGTCTGCTTGTGTTTCTTTTGTTTTCCATGTTCTTTATCCTTTGCATATTTTGAAGCAGTTTAATGCATAGAGATTGCAGGTCTTGAGGGTTACTAGGCAGGTCTGTGGGAAAGAAAGATGGTCTACAAGTCTCTTACATGATGTTTAAACAGTTTCCTTTTCCTCCTTTCTTTGCGGAAGATTTTTCAGTCCCTTATGTTCTTTAGCTTAGGAGGTGACGTTAAGTGGACATAAAGAAGGCTCATCTCCAGCCCAGCCCTAAATCCATGGTCAGATGGTGTTGGGCTCTGGTGTGTTCGCTTCATGAGCGTATAGCATTCCAATAGTGAGCTGGCAGAAAAGCAAGAGGGGAACTCCAGGAATCAGGCGAGTGCCATCTCCTTTCTAAGGCATTGCAGATGAGATTGGGGACAGCATCTGTATCCTACCAAGAGACATCCAGCCACTTCTCGTAACTGCAGAGTGCAGTATTTTGTTACATCCAGGCAGAGGGCTGCTTCTCACTTCTCCTGGTTTACACCAGTGTTTCCATTGAAGTCAGTCAAGTGATGCTGGTGTCCATGGCTCTAGAATCAGCCCCTCTGGCTGGAAAACCCACTTCTTGGCCACAGCGTGTGGTGAAGAACACTGGGAGAATGCTGGGTGGAGTTGAGACCTGGGCTCTTCTTAGATCCATTACAGAACTTGCTCACCACATGTTGAAACAATATTCAGATGAGACACTGATCAGTGTGTTATCCTAAAGCCTCTTCCCGCCTCAGTGCTGTGTGTCAGAATCCCAGCTGCAAAGAGTTCTGTGAACTCCTACGGCTCCGCTCACAGGCACACGCATCGGCAGAATGAGGGTGACCTGTCCTGCCAGGACTGTTTACTGCCCTGTTGATGTCCCTTCTCAGGGCGAGCAGCAGAACCCAGGCATTCCCTCCATGGCCCTCAACTCTTCCGCAGCTGCAGCCACTCGTTAACACACTCAGCAGTTCCTAACCAGGCACAGCCCCCGGGGGCATATTGTTTGTAATGTGTGCGTCTGGGAGAGGGGGATGTGTGTGTGGGGAGAGGGGGGCACGCATGGAAAAAACAATTTACTCCAGGCTAGCTTGGGCAGTTACATCCTGCCCTGGCCGAGGGGGCTGTAGAAGATGTCTTACCCCAGGAGTCGCTCCGTACTGTGCTGTGCCTCAGACACTGTTCTGCAGCATGGCTCTCTTCCTGTTCCCCCTTGCTCTGGTGGGTTGTGACTTACTGCTGACACATGCCAGCAGTGCCTCACAGCACCTCCCATGCTGGTCAGACTCCATCTCTCCCTGCCCACCTGCCCCACAGGTCAGGATGGGAAGAAGGGTTCCTACTCCCCATATAACCCCAGGCAGGTGCATAGTCCAAGTCACAGCCTAGTCCTCTCCTAGCATTTTGCAGTATTTCTCCTACTGCTGAAGAATTGTTTAAATATAGTTCCTCCTCTCACCCATAACTCCAGGCCCTCCCTCCTGCTCCATCCTGCGGTGAAATAAGAAATGTGCATTTATGACCTCACAGTCTGTTGCCACGGAAACGATAGTGTTTCGTACTGTATTGGGGCAGACGCCAAACCATTCCGCACCTTTGTGGCGATGCCCACCATTTTGGCATCCCACAACATCCTCCTGTGATTCTCAGACAGAGGTGTTGACCTGGCCAGGTCTGCTAGAATTCCACCACTTCCAGGGTCACCCTGTCTTTGAAGTCCCCACAGCAACTGAATCCGATCCACTTAACTCAGAATGTCTCAGGCCCCTGCTGAGCTCTTTCTTCAGTCCTGGTTCCTCTGCTTTCTCTAGTCCATTTTCCCTGACTCCTGACAGTGCTTCTCCTCACAGGAGACAATCCACACCACCCTCTACTAAGCACCTTCACCTTCTGGCCACCCTGAATGCTCTATTTAATCTCCTGGCTCAGCCAACCATGTCCCTCCAGGTGTGCTCGGTGAGATTAATGGAGCCCTCAGGTGTCACCAATGCCTCCACAAGCCCCAGTTAACCCCTGCATGGTCAGCATGGGGTTATACGCTGTCACATAGATGTTCAGCACTGCCTGGCTCCACGGTGAGCTCAGTAGGTGCTGGAAGCTGAGCTCTTATTTAAACAACAAATATATTTGATCACTAGCAAAAGAGACGCTAGGGAGAAGATTAAAACCCTGGGAAGCAGACTGTAATATATCGGAGAGCTTTTCCTGGCCTTAAATCCTCTCTTAGAGAGATGATTCAGAGAAAATCTGAACAATTTAAAAGATGCATATGAATCATGATATTCTAAGTGCCAAAATTTGGTCCTGCAATTAGTTCAAACCAGCTTTGGTGATTTAACAAATCCTATTTCTGATGGACAAATCAATTTTAAAAATGTGCTGAATAAGGCAAACAGGGGGCAGAATCAGCGAACTGAACACAGCCAAATAACTCTGCCTGGTACACTGGAATATTCACTTTCATGCCGGCCTGTCTGCTTCTTCTGAAGCATTCCAGATATATCTCCCCTCTTCTTCAGCAGGAGACACACCATGCAGTATGTGGAGCTGAGAGAGGAGGAGCCCCCAGCTGCTAGCATTAACTTTGCAAGGACTGAGGAGAGAGGGAACAGATCTAGCCAACCAACCAACACAATTTGGTTCCTCTTGGGGGACTGGGGTAAAAGGAGCAATGGCTGTGGGTGACAAGAGGAGCCCAGCAGGAACTCCTATCACTAGTCCCCACCCGGGGCAAGAGCAGCTGGTGTGGTAGAAGCTGTCTCCACCCTCCCCCAATACAGGGTGGGAAGACGTAGACCTGGCCTTGAGTCCTGCTTGGGGAGCAGTGGGGAGATCTGAGTGGCAGTGGGTCGACAATCCAGCAGAGGAGAGGCAGGACAAGGCAGAGCTGCGTGGGGAGCCTAGACAACAGGGTCACTGGACGGAGCTAGTGGGCCCAGTTCTCACTGACTTAGCTCTGTTGACTTCAGCAGAGGCTGGCCAGGAGAGAGCTTAGCCCATCATCTCAACCTGAACCTCAGCCATTCACATGCAACTAGATGAGACATGCAACCAAACTCAGCAATGATGTCATCTGGCCGGAAGCCACACCTACGTATTCCCCTCAAAGAATAGCAGCTACCCTGACCCACAAAACAGAGCTCTCACAGTTACATAACCCCCCACCCACTCTTTCTTTAAAGATCTGCCAGTCCCTTTCACATTTCTGAGTTGTAGAAAGGGTCAAGCTGATAATGCTTCTGGGTTTTTTTCTGAATGCAATCGTTTCCCCTTTTCATTTACTTCACAACACGCTTTTAAATAACCATGCTGGAAATCTGCTGTGTCCTTTGTAGCCAATGCTAAATTTTGAATCCTCTCTCCAAATTCTACAGACAGCACTAACTCCAAGGAATGCTCTTGTTTGCTGGGGGATCCCAGATCCAGAAACTTGATCTATGTCCTGCAGTTAGCAAATTATTCTGTGTAGCTAGCAGTGCTGAGGATTAGTCTTTGGAATGCTGGAGAATGCAAAAGCTACACTTTATCGAAATTCAGAAAGCTCTACTAGGCAACGATTTGTAGGTACAACAGTGCAGGAGCTGACAGGACCCCCCCACAGCAGTACAACAATGCATCTCCTGTGTCGACTATATGTGCTTCAGAGAGTTAAGTTGTTCCCAAATCAGACATTGATTATGTTCCCAGAGATGCAACTATATGCTTAGCTACGGTCCATGTCCTGAGCTACAGGGGGAGGTGCAGAAATAGTTTCAAGTCCTCTTTGTGTCCACTGAGTCTGGGGCCACCCGCCTGTTGGATTGATCCCCAGCCCAAACTAGAGCAACTCAAGGCTCCTCTAAGGGGGCTCCCAGGAGCTCTTCCAGCAGCCAGAGATTGGTGGGGTACAGGGACTGTCTCAGCTAGGTCCCCTCTACCCTGGCCATATCCTCTACAGCTGGGAAAGGGATGGAAGAATGGAGTCTCTACAGAATGAAGTGTGACTACCAAACAGATAGACACAGTTGTGTTCGGAGCTACTACAGTGCATCAGGATAAGGCCAAAGACAATGAAGTCTAATGACGAGACAATTAGCATTGTTGCCAATTCAGCCCAGAGCTTCAGAAGACCGCCCAGGGGAAACCTAGTTCATAAACTCTGCTCTTTCCACTCCATGCCTTAGACAAAATGTTCTTTTAATTCAACCTGGCACATACCACCAATCCTGCAGCCTATCAAGCTGAGCACCCACCCATGTTATTCAGGAATTATCCCTGTGAGGTGCCCAGACACTGCAGTCAGACCCAGAGAGAGAGGGGGGGATGGTGAGAGCAGATTTGTAGGCTCATGGATCATTTTATGCAACATAACGTTCATCAATTTGGGACTAGCCACCCCTGCCTGCCAGGCTGCTGGCCATTCCATCATCCCATTACTTCAGGTCATCTGCAACTCCCCAGGAACTTCTTCATTCCTGCATCTGCTCCCATTAGCCTCCAGACAGAGTCGGGCATGGATAGCAAAGGTTCTGCTCCCAGTTCCACAGATGTAAATCCTGAGCAACCCCCCTGAAATGGATAGGAGTGACACTAGTGTGGAAGCTGCTTTGCAACTTGTATGGTTGCTTAAAACAGTGGGCATAAAATGGTCAAGACAGAAGTGCTTGGTACCCACTTTGCACTGGTGCAAAGGAGGACGACACAAGGTGCAGAATCAGACCCAGTGAAGGAATCAGTGCCCTGGCAATCTGACCCTGCAGATCCTACTAATTGTTCTGTTATGTAAAGTCAAACCTCGCTAATTTTCACTAGTGACTGCAAGGCCTAGACAAATTCAGACTAGAAATAAGGTGTGAAATTTTTAAAACTGAGGGTAATTAACTATGGGAACAATTTACCAATCGTTGTTGGGGATTCTCCCTCAGTGGAAATTTTTCAATCAAGATCGATTGGATGTGTTTCTAAGAGAGACCTCTAGTTCAAACAGGAATTATTTTCATAGAATCATAGAATATCAGGGTTGGAAGGGACCGCAAGAGGTCATCTAGTCCAACCCCCTGCTCAAAGCAGGACCAATCCCCAACTAAATCATCCCAGCCAGGGCTTTCTCAAGCCTGACCTTAAAAACTTCTAAGGAAGGAGATTCCACCACCTCCCTAGGTAACGCATTCCAGTGTTTCACCACCCTCCTAGTGAAAAAGTTTTTCCTAATATCCAACCTAAATCTCCCCCACTGCAACTTGAGACCATTACTCCTCGTTCTGTCATCAGCTACCACTGAGAACAGTCTAGATCCATTCTCTTTGGAACCCCCTTTTAGGTAGTTGAAAGCAGCTATCCAATCCCCCTCATTCTTCTTTTCTGCAGACTAAACAATCCCAGTTCCCTCAGCCTCTCCTCATAAATCATGTGTCCAAATCCCCTAATCATTTTTGTTGCCCTCCACTGGACATTTTCCAATTTTTCCACATCCTTCTTGTAGTGTGGGGCCCAAAACTGGACATAGTACTCCAGATGAGGCATCATCAATGTTGAATAGAGGAGAACGATCACGTCCCTCGATCTGCTGGCAATGGCCCAACTTATACAGCCCAAAATGCCATTGGCCTTCTTGGCAACAAGGGCACACTGTTGACTCCTATCCAGCTTCTCATGCACTATAACTCCTAGGTCCTTTTCTGCAGAACTGCTGCCTAGCCATTTGGTCCCTAGTCTGTAGCGGTGCATGGGATTCCTCCATCCTAACTGCAGGACTCTGCACTTGTCCTTTTTTAAAGATGGGCACTACATTAGCCTTTTTCCAGTCGTCCGGGACCTCCCCCGATCGCCATGAGTTTTCAAAGATAATGGCCAATGGCTCTGCAATCACATCCGCCAACTCCTTGAGCACTCTCAGATGCAGTGCATCCGGCCCCATGGACTTGTGCTCGTCCAGCTTTTCTAAATAGTCCCGAAATTTTGGGGAAGTTCAATGACTTGCATCACCCAGGAGGTCAGAATGGGCTCTTCCGCCCTTGGAATCTATGACTATGAACGAGATGAATAGTTACCAGAGCAGAATTTGGTCTTGCTGCATTAGTCCACTATCCCAGTGACTATCCCCAAAAACTCTCATCACAACCCTTTCTTAGCAAGGATTTATTGGTTACTGATTTGGAGTTTTACTATTCCACAGTACTCGAGCACCCATCCAAGACTCAGGCAAGCTCTTAAAACAAGGACAAAGCAGATCTATCTGTTACCCTGGCAATAACACTGATAGAACAACTACAGATGGCTGGATAATGGCAACTCTTTTTCATGGGAAATTTTTAAAGAACATCATTTTATTTCTACATTCTTTGTGAACTTTCTGGGGTTTTCAGCAAAATCCCTCAAACCAAACCAAAACTGACAACCAAAAACAAAAGTTCAGTTTAAAAAAAAAAATTAAAAATCTTAAATTTTTAGTGCAAACCTTAATGTTTTTAGCTTTTGAATTTTTGCTAAAAAATAGAAAATTTCAATCAAAACAAACATTGTCTGCAAAGCTTTTTGACAAAAAACAAAGCCCTTTTTGTTTGTAAAAAAAAAAATGTATTGGGAAAAAATAAAACATCTTCTTCCCCCTCCCCCTGACCACCAGCCTTCAACCAGCTGTGAATTTAGGGAGGTCATACTGCATACATATGTTACTCAGTATTTTTAAAACAACATGTTAAGATGTTAAGAGTAACAAGAAGGGTTTCTTCAGGTATGTTGGCAACAAGAAGAAAGCCAAGGAAAGTATGGGCCCCTTACTGAATGAGGGAGGCAACCTAGTGACAGAGGATGTGGAAAAAGCTAATGTACTCAATGCTTTTTTTGCCTCTGTTTTCACTAACAAGGTCAGCTCCCAGACTGCTGCGCTGGGCATCACAAAATGGGGAAGAGATGGCCAGCCCTCTGTGGAGATAGAGGTGGTTAGGGACTATTTAGAAAAGCTGGACGTGCACAAGTCCATGGGGCCGGATGAGTTGCATCCGAGAGTGCTGAAGGAACTGGCGGCTGTGATTGCAGAGCCATTGGCCATTATCTCTGAAAACTCGTGGCGAACCGGGGAAGTCCCGGATGACTGGAAAAAGGCTAATGTAGTGCCAATCTTTAAAAAAGGGAAGAAGGAGGATCCTGGGAACTACAGGCCAGTCAGCCTCACCTCAGTCCCTGGAAAAATCATGGAGCAGGTCCTCAAAGAATCAATCCTGAAGCACTTGCATAAGAGGAAAGTGATCAGGAACAGCCAGCATGGATTCACCAAGGGAAGGTCATGCCTGACTAATCTAATCGCCTTTTATGATGAGATTACTGGTTCTGTGGATGAAGGGAAAGCAGTGGATGTATTGTTTCTTGACTTTAGCAAAGCTTTTGACACGGTCTCCCACAGTATTCTTGTCAGCAAGTTAAGGAAGTATGGGCTGGATGAATGCACTACATTCATGAATGTAGAAAGCTGGCTAGATTGTCGGGCTCAAAGGGTAGTGATCAATGGCTCCATGTCTAGTTGGCAGCCGGTATCAAGTGGAGTGCCCCAAGGGTTGGTCCTGGGGCCGGTTTTGTTCAATATCTTCATAAATGATCTGGAGGATGGTGTGGATTGCACTCTCAGCAAATTTGCGGATGATACTAAACTGGGAGGAGTGGTAGATATGCTGGAGGGCAGGGATAGGATACAGAAGGACCTAGACAAATTGGAGGATTGGGCCAAAAGAAATCTGATGAGGTTCAATAAGGATAAGTGCAGGGTCCTGCACTTAGGACGGAAGAACCCAATGCACAGCTACAGACTAGGGACCGAATGGCTAGGCAGCAGTTCTGCGGAAAAGGACCTAGGGGTGACAGTGGACGAGAAGCTGGATATGAGTCAGCAGTGTGCCCTTGTTGCCAAGAAGGCCAATGGCATTTTGGGATGTATAAGTAGGGGCATAGCGAGCAGATCGAGGGAAGTGATCGTTCCCCTCTATTCGACATTGGTGAGGCCTCATCTGGAGTACTGTGTCCAGTTTTGGGCCCCACACTGCAAGAAGGATGTGGATAAATTGGAGAGAGTCCAGCGAAGGGCAACAAAAATGATTAGGGGTCTGGAACACATGAGTTATGAGGAGAGGCTGAGGGAGCTGGGATTGTTTAGCCTGCAGAAGAGAAGAATGAGGGGGGATTTGATAGCTGCTTTCAACTACCTGAAAGGGGGTTCCAAAGAGGATGGCTCTAGACTGTTCTCAATGGTAGCAGATGACAGAACGAGGAGTAATGGTCTCAAGTTGCAGTGGGGGAGGTTTAGATTGGATATTAGGAAAAACTTTTTCACTAAGAGGGTGGTGAAACACTGGAATGCGTTACCTAGGGAGGTGGTAGAATCTCCTTCCTTAGAGGTTTTTCAGGTCAGGCTTGACAAAGCCCTGGCTGGGATGATTTAACTGGGAATTGGTCCTGCTTCGAGCAGGGGGTTGGACTAGATGACCTTCTGGGGTCCCTTCCAACCCTGATATTCTATGATTCTATGAACACTACCAAGAACAATGATGTCACAAATTTCCAGCTTGTTCTACATAGAGCAGGGGTGGGCAAACTTTTTGGCCCAAGGGCCACATCTAGGTATGGAAATTGTATGGCAGGCCATGAATGCTCACAACATTGAGGATTGGGGTGCAGGATGGGGTGAGGGCTCTGGCTGGGGATGCGGGTTCTGGAATGGGGCTGGGAATGAGGGGTTGGGGATGCAGGAGGGTGCTCTGGTGCGGAGACCGAGGGGTTTGGAGGATGGAAGGGGGATCAGGGGTGCAGGCTCTGAGCAGCGCTCATCTCAAGCACTGGCATGTCCCCCTCCGGCTCCTACGTGGAGCTGCAGCCAGGTGGTTCTGCGTGCCGGCCCATCTGCAGGCACCGCCCCTGCAGCCCCCATTGGCCATGGGGGGGAGGGGGAGAAGATGCTGCTGCTTCCAGGAGCCGTGTGGAGCCCTCAACCCTGCTACCCAGCTGGAGCACCGGAACAGAGCAAGCCCTGGACCCCGCTCCCCAGCGGGAATTCAAGGGCCGGATTAAAATGTCTGAAGGGCCGGATGCAACCCCCTGGCCATAGTTTGCCCACCCCTGGCATAGAGCTACTTTCATTTCTCTCTTTCTACCACTGCATCTCAGAAAACTCCCAACACAATCTGAGCAGCAGTGAATTTGAGTGGTGCATTTGTTTAGCCCTTTATGTAGGATTAATTTCACTCTTCATGTTTATCCATGTGTTATTTCCATGGGGTTTGCCGGGGGCGGGGGGGGGGGAGCATTTAGAACAAAAGGCTTATTGCGCTCTTGATAAGGTATCTTCACCATTAAGATAAAGGTGGGGAAATCCTGCCCTCATTGAGGTCAATGGCAGAACTCCCATTGAAAAGAGGCCAGTGTTCTGTCCTGGGAGATCACTGCTTTGCTCTTGGGGGCAGATGTAATAGGAAGGTTGGCTATTTTATCAGCTTCCTGGGTGTCTGCTGGGCACCGATTCCTTGACTACAGTGCTTCTCGAAAGGGCCATCCCAGCACCAGCCACGCTGAGCTGCTCTTTTGCAGTGGCTGGTTGGAAAGCAGCACATTCCAAGCTTGGAACTGATGCAGATCAACGCAGGCTAGGAAGCAAAGATGCAAAGATTGTTGCAAACGACAGTGAGATCACAGCAGGCTTGTTTAGGTGAATAAGGGTAACATTCACTATTTGCTGAGGTGGAATAGCTCAAGTGTATCATTTCTATGGCATTACAACTGATACAACAGCAAGTCTAATTAGATCACTTAATTACACTTCAATTAAGTATTAGTCACAGGAAGCCTAACAAATGGGCATCAACATAAATTCAGCCTTTACTTATGTGACTCTACTACCTGAGCCTTCACAATCTCCTCTCTCTTGGCTCCAATATCCTTGCCATGCACTGCTGCTACGCTTAACGGTCAATACACATTTATTTCTCCCTTCCCGCCTGTGTGTCCCAGCTCTGCTCCTGCTTGTCCGCATTATCCTGCTCTGTGTACAGAGCCTTCAAATACCAACTGCCCTGTAATGAACTGGTCTCTGGGAGATTTAAAGAAACAGAACCTTGGTTTTGTTCCTTGGGGTGAGGTATTGTTAGCCAATGTATAAAATCACTAGCATTATTATATATTGGATCTGTGCAATCCAGTATGCCTTTGCTGCTGACCCTGGGGTAAAGAGAACCTCTGTGGGAGGAGACCTCTGATTGCGTTGTTCTGGTTAGCTGGGGAGGAAGGGACACGTATTCTGAATGGTCACACTTCCACTGGAGATGTTTTATATCACAACCAGCAGAGACTGCCGTGCAGGGCACTTGTATGCAAAGATGCACATAGCAGTAACTCGTGTCTGTCCAGGAGTCTCCTTTGGGTTCTCATTCCCAGGGACATGGACTCAGGACAGTTATAGCTGTTACACGTGAAAGCAACTTGCCTTTTGCCTCCCAGCAATAACTCTGAAGCCTGCCTTACAACCTCAGCCTTTGACTTTTCGTCACAGTGGGGCTTAGCTGTGTTCAGAGCGTAAGAAACACCAGCCTCCAACCTCAGGGAGGTGTTGGTCTCTGAGCATTCAGGTTTCACCACAAGTTGAGAGTCTAAGGCACCTGAAGTCATGGCAGTTGTGGACACAGGGCAGCAATGCAGAAACTCCAGGGTAAAATGCACAATATGTTACTTATTGCCCCAGGCAGTCCATTTCCAGGCTGCGCATTCCCCCTAAGCCCTGCACTAGCCTGTGCAGACCGGAAAAGAGAACGGGGCAGAAGGAGATGCTGCCAGCTCTGCGACTCTCCATCACAGCCCACTCCTGGTACATGCAGCAGAAGCCTTGGCCATGTTTTTATTCCAGTTACTGTCGCAGGCTAACCAGGGCCACACAAGAGATGCCATGTTGCCCCCCACTTTTGTCAGTGGCTGAGGCCCACTGCAATGAACCCTCCAGCCATCCTGGCAGGAATCCTGGCAGCAGGTCAAGAGAGAGCAGGACAGTGTGCCCACTGTATAACCAGACCACAGACATGGTCCCACACCAATGAACCTTAGCAGATGAGCTCGCCAAAGAGAAGTTTCTTCCTGATACAGTCAAATGCCTGGCTGATGGAGCTTTGCTGGGTGGCAGTCCCTGGGAAAGTCAGACAGCCATCACCCTACCTGCTACTCTAGGTCCCACACTGCTGAGCAGCACAGAGGCCCTGGCAGCTCTCCTCCAACCATGAACTCCACTGTGCCTATCCATTGCGAGCATGTGAACTGCATGGTCCGTTCAGACATGTGACACAGACTGCATGCATTGCGCCAGAGGTTGTGTGGTGAGCTAGCATTTGTGACTGCAGTGGCTGCTTGCCTATATATTATATGCAGAGACTCGGCTACTCCCATCTGCAGCCTACTGCTCAATGAAGTCTTGTGGACTGCTTCCAAATAAATGTACACACCGGCCTAGGTTTCGGCTATCATGGCACCCAGGCCAGAGTATATTTCCATGCAACGCTCACCTTGCGCAATGGCTTAGCTACAAGTGTTCCAAATCGCACCCCAAACCAGAAGTCACTTTCTTTTTAGGCTGCTTCTCTCATTGACAGTCAATGATATGGAACCCCTGACCCTCTGCCTGAGCCTCCGCATTTCCAAAGGAAACCCAGAAAGCCATGCGAAAGTTAAAGACAATAGGGCTTATCCAAGGCTCTATATTAATAAATAAGAGCGCGAGCACATGGCGAGTCCTTCTAACTTCCTTTGAACTCTTAAAACCTTCACTTTCTGTTGAAATAAATTCACTCTGAAGTAAAGCTGTGCATTGTTAATGAAAGTAAGGGGAGTTTTTGATGCTGTATGGATAAAGGCCAAGTATTCAGAAATACACTGTACAGTGCAGAGGCTAACCACATAAAGGGCCAATTTTTCCTGTTGTTGGGTTTTTTGTTGTCGTTGCTAAAGAGGTTGCTAATTGAGCTCCACAGCAGTTACCCCTGTGCTACAGATTAAAAAAATTACAGGACAGCTTGCCCTAGCGTTTAGTAGTCTTACGCAGAGTAAAGATTAAAATCAAGTCTTTAATAAAGTTATGGGAATGTTCCCGTTCTTTCCCACGACTGTGCCTGGGACAGGTAGCTGAATCTGGATTTATGATGCGTAGTCTACAAAACATACCAGTCAAGTTTATCTACAGGCCTGATTTCCATTTTCATTAGGGCCCCTTGCACCATGAAAGCATATGAAAGCATAAAGAGATTTTAAAGTGGAGGTAAACTTACCCTTCAAGCTGCCAGCATGGTGTAAAAGGGCCTTAGTATAAGTGAGAATCAGGCCCAAGGACATTATTGTGAGAGGTGAAAGCTGGTTGTTTTGTTTCCCACTGGGGTGAGAAGAGCTGCCTGGTAACCTGCTGCCAGAGCCAGCACAGGCCTGGGAAACACTTAAGTCCAATATAAACCCTATTTTGAGGGCTTCAGTGGGGTGGAGCCCTCACACAGGCCCTCTGCACAGCAGGGAGTTTGACCCCAAGCTCCGGCAAAGCATTCCTGCAATGGGGGCAGGATGTGAGAAGCACCAAGGAACCCCCGTTTCTGAAGGCTGAGATGAACTCAACCAGCTTGTGCCATTCTAAGGGAATGGTTTCATCCCGCTGGCTGATTCAAAAAACACTTCTGAGCCAAGAGGAAGGCAATAAAACTCTAAGACCACCTGGAGATGGGCAGGGGGAAAGGCGTGCTTGGCTGACAGACACAGACCTCAAGGAGTCAGACAAAAGGCTGTTCTAACCAGGCAAGATTTTCAAATCATTTAGGGCCCAGTCCAGTGAAGTCAGTGGGAGCCTTTCCATTGATCTCAACAGGCTGAGACCCAAGGTGCGGACAGGCTTAGCAGAGCTCTTAGCATGTGTTTTACTTCTCTTCTCTCCCAGAATTTCTCTTCTTCCTTTCGGTGGTTTGCAGATACAATCATTGTACAAAGGCAGCCTGAGGCATTTCTTAGCTACTGTTAGCCGGGCACGACTCTGGTGAGTGCTGCAGAGAGCAGATGAATTCTTACGTTAAGGGAGGCAGGGAGAAAAGCAGATGACTGCCCCAGCATGCAGTTGAGGGCACAGTGGCACAAGGAAGATGGGCCGCAGGAAGAGGTTCTATAGAGAGACAACAACAAAGTTCCTGGGGATGGAGTGAGCTGTGTGGGTGAGAGGCAGCAGCAGACACCTCTGCTGTGATGTGGGTATTAAAGGGGGTTTGTGCAAAGTTTTCTGGTGAGGACACAGCTCTGCAATTAGCCACTTGCTGCAGCTCGTACAAGCATTGCTATGCAACTGTGCAATCTCTCAGGGGGTGAGGGGGTTGACAAACACAAGATCACCACAACACCTGAACAAGGTGAGATGAGCTAGAACTAACAGTCACAGATGCCAACGTTTCCAACGTGGCCTCTGAGGGTAGGGGCCTTCGTCTGAGAAAGCCACCAGCTGAACTCTTATGAGAGCTGAACATCCCCAGCTGCAGGGGAAGTCTACGGGAGCAGTCGGGGCTCATCTTTCCTGACAGCCATGCTCCAGGGTGTCCCAAATTGGGCACCCCAAATTACAGGCCACTTCTGAAAATACAAGCCATCTCACTCCACACCATATCACTAGTCAGCTACCATTGCTGCCCTCACATAGCCCAAGATTTCCAAAGCAGCTCATTCTCTGTGGACTACTTTAGAACCTACTTCCAGAACTTTTCCAACCTCTCCCCCTCCAGGAACGAGTGGGAGCTGTCTCCTTCTTCCCTGGAGTAATCCGACTGTGTCTCCTCTCATTCTGCCAGATCACTCATCTGAGCTGACAGCGACAAATGCCAAGGTCTGACATAAACACACCACACTGGTCTGCTATCCCACGGACTGCTATCCATCCCCGACATTCCTGCGACGGCCTCGCTCGCTTTCCCACCATTGGCCTGTAAACAATGGCACTGTTTGATCCATTCACTGCCGTGTTTCCAGTGAACACAGCTGTGACTAGGAAATATGGTATAATACTAATAAATCTTGGATGCTCAGGGGCACACTCCACTTCAGGGCTCAGGTTGGGTATGTGAATGGCAGGTGGGAGGGAGTACGTGCTGGTACATCTGCTAAACAGTGATGGGATGCGCCAACGTTTTCTCAACCAGCAGCTGTGACTAGTGGGGGCATGAACCCCCCCGCCTCAGAATCTTCAACCACAGACCAAGGCCTCCCCTAGCTGAGAGGCCACAGCCCTGAGCGGGGAGCTCCTGCTTGAATTGCACCTCAGAGACAGAACTCCTCCTGGAGCTCCTCAGGGATGCTACAGATCTTGGCCAAACCCTGTAGCATTTTTTCCAACAAGGGATTGTCCCGGGCTCAGCGTGATTGTGCGTGCCACATCTACAGGTAAGAGCCTTGTTTTAACTCACATTTTCTGCAATCAACTGTTTATTCTTACCAAACCTCAACCTATCTAACTGCAGTGACAGGGAGAGTCCCAGTGTAGGTTCTTGCCAGTATCTGCATTTTGGGATGACTCACTTGTTTTAAAGCACCGAACACCACGTTTGCTAACTGAGATCAGATGGCCACTTTACCCCTAGCCAGAACAGATAGCCAAAAACTCAAAAGGTAATAACAAAATGTTTTTTTTAAGTACACGAGAAGCAGGAAGCCTGCTAAACAACCAGTGGGGCCCCTGGACAATCAAGATACAAAAGGAGCACTTAAAGACGATAAAGTCATTGTGGAGAAACTAAATGAATTCTTTGCTTCAGTCTTCATGGCTGAGGATGTTAGGGAGATTCCCAAACCTGAGCTGTCTTTTGTAGGTGACAAATCTGAGGAATTGTCACAGATTGAAGTGTCACTAGAGGAGGTTTTGGAATTAATTGAGAAACTTAACAGTAACGAGTCACTGGGACCAGATGGCATCACCCAAGAGTTCTGAAAGAACTCAAATGTGAAATTGCGGAACTATTAACTATGGTTTGTAACCTGTCCTTTAAATCAGCGGAGAAGTCATAGATTTGAAGGCCAGGAGAATTAAGAACTTCAAGGCCATAGAATTTCATGATTCCTTCTGCATCAAGCCCAATCTTTGGGATGAACTGGAGTGGATCTCATAGAAACACACCCAGTCATGACCCCAGGAGTTTCTGGGTCATTCCAGGAAACAGGGCTCCCTGTGTTTAAAAATTCACCATGCTGTCAAGTTTTATTGTCTTCATGTTTTTGGTGTGAGCAGCAAGAAGATGGCATGACCGAAAATTCAACAAGCAGATTCTGAAAAAATTGGATTCCAAAATGTTGTGAAGGTTGCAATAAACTGTTTTATAGTACAAGAGACCATTTTAAATGGCCCCTTAATAATGCTTAGCTTGTGTTAGCAATGTTAGTATCTGGCTGGAGGCCATTCCCATATAAAGCTCATGTTACTGTACTGGACCTGAATCATCATCACATATACACCATCAGACCCGGTAGCCTTATGGGTTCCTAGTGAAATGCGTCTGACTCAAACAAGTGTTTTCTTTTTCAATATTTACCACTTCTAGGTACGTTCTTGTCAAAGTTGTCATATGGACACCCATGAAAAAACCATCATTACAGCAAAAGATTTGCTTCATTTAAGTGATAAACCCACACATGAAAAAACACTGTCCCTGGAGATCTACCAAAAGCATGTGTGTCAGAGTGGACATATGGTCTAGGACAAAGCCATTCCAGGCAGTCACACCAGTAAAAGCCATCATGCTGTTATATGCCTGCAGCCATATCTACCAAGGTACTTCTCTGGTTCTCTCATCAGTATCTGAGCACCTTGCTCTCTTTATTTACCTTCACAATCCTCCTGTGAGGTAGGGCAGTGCCATTATTCCTACTTTAGAGATGGGAAACTGAGGCACAGAACTGCTAAGTGATGAACTCAAGGTTACACAGGAGATCTGTGGCACAGTATGGAACTGAACCCAGGCGTCCCAAGTCGCAGACTAGCACCCAAGCTGCTAGGCCAATCCCACCCCACCCTCCGCTCTCTTTTGCATGGTAAGGATGCCTCACTCTCTCAAATACAGATGCTGTCCTGTAGTACATGATACCAACAAATAGCATATGCTTTGGGGATTACCGCTATTCTGAAGAGATACTGAGGCTACCCCACTGTTTGTCATGAGCTCAGTGGAGTTTGCCCGTCCACTGCATTCTGCATTGCTGCTGCAGCCATGTGACCCAGCCCTCTTTGCAGATGCTGTGGAAGCAATTGCTCCAGCCACAAAACATTTTTCTCAGTGACACTAGCTAATCATCCCCTAGTATGCCATATTTCTGTCTTCCATTTCCCACTACTCTTGCTTGTGCTAGTATAATGAAATGCCTAGGATAAGCACGAGGGCCTGTATTATTCATGATTATTTTATTAGCTTTCCTTTGTTGCATGTTCCCTTCAGAAGGGCAAGGTGTACTGGAGGTGGAAATGACTAGTAGCGCTCACTGCTGAATGTGCAGAACTGAAAATGGTGATTAGCAACCTGTATATTCCCAAGGAAGATCACAATTGTTCTGCTGCTTGTTTTAATTATTTCAAGTAAATGGTTTCATGCGTGGCCTTTCTGTACTGTCTTGACTCAGTGTATCATCATGGTTACAGTCAATGCATTGGAAATATACAGGGAGTTGAATCAAACTGAGCCCCAGCATCGAATGAACGACACCATTAC
Source organism: Lepidochelys olivacea (assembly GCF_965140295.1). Classification (NCBI taxonomy): domain Eukaryota; kingdom Metazoa; phylum Chordata; order Testudines; family Cheloniidae; genus Lepidochelys; species Lepidochelys olivacea. The sequence continues at coordinate 212,144,642 of NC_140413.1, read as the reverse complement.
GAGTCAGGCGGATGAGTTGGAGAGTCCCACTCCAGAGGAGCTCCATGCCACCACTAACTTACAGGAAGTGATGCTCCAGAGGGACACTCACAACTAGCCAAATGCCTGATGCCCGGTGGCTTTGCCGGCCTGTTTCTTTATCTGATGGTTTGTATGTGCCAGGCCTTTTCAAAATAAATGAAAACCTTTACGAAAAGATCCTTCTCTTCTGAGATTGCGTGGAGAAAGCCCTTCCAGGATTCCAAAGCGATCAGCTGTTTGGTGGTCTAAGCACGTAGCAGTATTCTGTGTGCAGAGAGGAGCACTCAGAGCCTGATCCAACACAACTGGGAGCTTTGCCGGGTGCAGGACCAAGTCACGACTGAAGCAGAGATTCCCATGGTGAGGTGCACATTCAGTGGGGCAAGGACCTGTTCACTGGGGCCAGGGAGGACATCTCAGTGATTTCCAGATAAATAATCAGAGATGAGGACTTTTTTTTTTCTATTAAGAAAATCTGGGAAATTCCATTTAAATAAACTATAGGCCAGATCAGAATAGAAACAAGGCACACATTTTTAACAACCTGGGTACTTAACCATTGGCACAACTTACCAAGGAACATGGAGGATTCTCCATCACAGGAAGTCTTTAAAACAGGACGGGAAGTCTGTCTAAAATACATGCAATAGCTGAACCACAAGATGTAGGCTGAATGCAGGAATTCCTGGGTGAGGTTCTCTGGCTTGTGCTATGCAGGAAGTCAGGTTATAGGATCCCTTCTGACCTTAAAACTGATGAATTTATAACGTGGACACACAAGGGCAAAAGGGGAACAAGCATCCCCAAATAACCCTGGCCCTAGGATCTGGGTGCAGACTAGAGAGCCGGGGCTGAGAGCCTGCCCACAGGCGGATGGGCGGGGCATAAGAAGAGTTATGGCTCCGCCCTCCTCGACACACTGACTAGCAGAATTGAGGAAGTAAATTGCACCAGGTAAATGGATGGAGCAAATTCCTTCCCCATATGGAAAAGGGAGGGAACTAAGGGCTGAGGCAGGACAGATATTCCCTGCTGATCCAAACAGCTCCACAAGCCCTTCTTTGGTGAGTGTTTCAGAAAGTTATGAGCATCTGAAAACGGGGAAACTGCATTTCCAGCTAAACTCTTGCAAGCAGATGAGAACCAAAAGATCTAAAGGAATTGGATTTCCATCTCGTCAGCTACCTTTGGGCTGACCATTAATAATTCTTTTTTGTCAGTTTCCATTATAAATTCTATTAACAAACATCCTACACTTTTTTCTGCTGGTAAAATTCAAGCCACATAGATAAGTATGGTGTGCAGCTAGCATGACAGCATTGCAAAGTTACTTTTAATTAAAACATCTGCAAAATTAGTAAAAAAAAAAAAATAGTGTTGATTATATGTCCTGCTGCAGGAAGAAAAATTGCTGCCAAACAGCATCAGCGAGTTTCAGGCTGATTCTAGGTAGATTTGCTCCAGACTGTAAATATTGCATCTCTCCCCCTCTCTGTGTGGTTTTGGAAAAAAGACTTCATACTTTGTGCCTGCACGGGAGATACTTGTTTTAATATTTTAGCAGGGAACAAACATTTCATCTCTGCTGTGGTTACCTTGGGGGAGGGACGGGAGCTGGGAGATGCAGTTTTTATTTGGAAAAGCTTCTTCAATGGGAGGGAAGGAAGAGCAGAATGCATAAAAACACCACAGCAATCAGCTATGATGCCAGCCACCCAGGCTTCCCTGAGACAGGATTAAAAATGCACAGGATGAGTGCAAAAGAGAGCAGCCAGATGGTAGTGTTTTAGGAAGGGGGGGAAAACAAGAAACAAGAATTGTTCTCAACACAAGAGAACTCACAGAACAGTTCATAACCTTTCATCTAACATCAGACTGAAAGTGAATGAATGCTACAGGGAGGGCTTGGTGAGGCCAGAAGGATAAGTGACCTTCAAATGCTTTTCAAAAAAGAAAAACTCAAACCACCACCAAATCAAGAAGATCCAGCAGGCTACTGCTTGGCATCATAAAACAGGGTTTAGATCGAAGATTATGTTATTCAGTGCAGTGCGACTTTTCACAATATATTGGGCACCAGGGACAGATCAACTAGCTTTCGGTTTCCCATTACGTGCCAGCAATATACCTGGAAGGAGGACATTAAACTCTGAAGGCATTTGGAACTGCTGATTGCCTCTCTTTCAATGTTCGCAACTGGTATTTTAATTTTTCCCTCTAAACAGGAGTAAACGAGTACTACGATTGCATCGAATAAATTTAATCTGGGCTCTTCTTTTTGTCTTAAAGCATTACTGTTTCAATGGGCAGTTATCCCAAGTATTATACCACGTTATATTGGATGCTAAACTCCAAGAGTTTTGTAATTATGGGAGAATTTCAGCTTTCATTAGAAATAAAAAGGAAATTGGGAGCCACCACATTTGCAGAGAAAAGTTTGAAAACATGAGCCAAATGTGACCTAAAGGTTCAGATGGCAAATAAAAAGTACCCACTATTTATTATGCTTTTACACTCTCACGGCTTTTAAGCCAGTCTCATGATTTCTGCGGGGTCTGACGGAGGACTTCTCAATGTCTGGGGGCATTCAGATTATGGACGACATGAACCAGGGCCTTTCAATTTGATATGCACACAGTCAGCCTTGCCTGCGTTGATCAGCAAGAATGCTCTCCTGCAAGGTGCTGAATGCCTCCTGCATGGGTCTGAGTTCCCTCAACTCTCGCTGCTTTCAAATGGACTATAGAGTACTCGGCATCTGGGAACACTGGCTCCGAGTGAACCGTACCCGGGGGAGCAGTGAGTCGACGGGTTCAGTGGGGCTTGGAAGCTGAACACAATCGGTCTTAGTTAGGGAGAGCCACAGGCCTACCAAAATGGAGGGTTTGTCCTCTGCCGGGTGACAGAAAACCTCACTATGAAGTGCACCCGCCTCCCCCGCATACTGTATTATTGCTGGGTCTGCGTGAGCTACACGACAGGCAGCTCTTCTCTACTGCAGGTTCTTCATTTGTTTCAAATGGAGGTGCGGACCCCTTGGGAAATCTGAGAGTCTGTGGGATCCGTAGACCACAGGTTGAAACCCACTGCTCTCGTGTTCCAAATACAAGGACAGTGTCCGCCTGTTATGGGCCACCGCCTCAGCACCACCCATTTGGCAGCTGGATCAGTTGAGAGTGGGGTCAGAACTGACTGTACCCTACAGAAAAGGAGATTAGCCTATTGCAAGCACTACGCTGTTAAGGTGATCAGAATCTGCCCTGACTCTGGTCGATACCCTCCATCCGCTTTCCCCTTTAGCGGCACTTACTGCTGGGTAATCAATCAAGATCTGAAAAACAAGCATACCAAGGTGTCCATACCTTCGCAATATATGTGGCCTTCAGCAAAGCTGCTGGCTGTAAATCTGGGTTGCAGAATTAAAAAGAGTAATGGTTGGTTGTGTCACTTTGATTAAAATATATATATATATGTATCCTTGAAGTGACAACTGATGTTTCATGGTGAAACTGAATAAATCAGAGACATTTTAAACCAAAAGTTTGAATCAGCTGGTTCGTCAGACCCTGCTGGGGGACAGCAGATGGGGGTCCAGAAGGGTGAGTGCCTGGGATGACCGGGCTGGATTGCCTTTAACACACCAGGGGACCTCCTCTCTCAGGCTAGACTGCAGGAAGTCAAGGCTTCCCAGAATGGACTCCCCTTAGCAGGAGGCGGGGGCGGTCATGGATGCAGCAGAGGCGGTGAGGGCTAAGGGGTGGTCACAGAGTCCTTGATCCCGTGACAAAGGCCCAGCCCTAGTGAACAGTGCTATGCTTGATTTGTACATCACAGCGCAGAACAGTTCAAGCCCTGCGGGTTCACTTTTGACTGGAAGTGACACCATCACCTTGCATAATGGAGCCTAGACCATTCCTTTCCTCTGCTAAATTGTTGATGAAAACAATGAGTACCCATGCTACTGAAAGCATGAGGCTGGCGGTGCTGACTAAAGCAAGGTCCAACACAGGAAGGAGTCTGTGTACACAGCTCGGCTCATGTTGACCTGAGACAGCCCCCAGCTCTCACTCGCCAGTCAAGCTGGGTTGTACCAAACTGTGGGACTGGTGGGGGAATTGCTGCGATAGGAACCCTAGTGACTGGAAAGAGAGGACAGAGCTCAGGACCTGCGTGACCCAGCTCCGACTGGAGCAGAGCTCAGTGTAGCTATCGGACATAGTTCTCTAGACTTCATTGCTGTAGGATCTGATCCTCACACAGTCTCTAATGTATTTATCCTCCACCCCAACCAGGCAGGGCCTGGCTCTTATCCCCCTTTGATAGCTGGGGAACTCAGCCACAAAAGCCTGGATGCACAGCAGGGGTCAGTTCTGGGCCCCCTGCCATGCTGACCTCCGGCGGTGCCGAAGCTCACTCGGTGCCTACAGCTCGGCAATGAAAGTTCCCTTGGTGTCTGAGTTCCAGCACGTGCCCCGCTGCCTCCCTCTGGGTGCCCGGATGCCCATGTCCTGCTGAAGCCTCAGAGCAATCCCTGCAGCCCAGCTCGCATGCATGGCTCATTCCAGCGGGCAGCTGCTGAGCACACTTAGTGTATTGTCCCCGCAACAAAACAGCCACGGGGTGGGCGTTGGAAGGGAGCAGGACCAACCACCAGGCGACATAGCCATTCTCACGCTTGTGCTCTCTACAGAAGAGTCATCTGGGCCCGAGAAAGACCACAAGCAAGAATGAGAATGACCCTGTAGTTGCTGGTTAGAGCATGCGCCTGGGAGCAGGGAAACCCAGGGTCCAGACCCCCTGTAATTATCGATCCACAGTGCAAAAGCTTCCACAGGAGAGAGTGAGTAAGCCCCACATCAGAGTAGCCCATAGCCCTGTGGGTAGAGTGCTCACCGAAAGGTGGCAGAGCCCAGTTCAAGTCCCTTCTCCCCTCAGCGGGACGTGACCTGGGGTCTCCCATGCCCCAGTGACCTAAGAGTTACAAGGAAGGTGGCCCTCTCCCAGGCTTGCTGCTAACAGTGTAGGTGCCAACCACCAAGAGAGGGTTTGCCGATGGGAACCCTAAGCACCGATAGGCGCTTACCCCCACAGAGAGGGGGTGGGCGTGCCGCACACCCCTTCTGGGCAGCATCGCCCAGCTTCTGCAGCACCCTGCCTACCGTGCTGGCTGTTGTGACGCGCCATCTAAGGTGCATGTCTCGCCGCATTCATTGTATAGGCCTCCAGCCCCACAGAAAGTCTGTAGCAGAGCAGGGAGCTGAACCCAGGTCTCCCAAACCACAGCTAACCCCTAACCACTGGGCCATCCTTCCTCTCGGGAAACTCCAGGACCTCTCTCCAATACACCTCCCGTTCACACCCCGAGACCAGCACAAGACAAGCCTCGGAAGTCTAGCGAAAGCAAAGAGTGCAGCATCATGATGCTCTTCTTCCGACAGCTGCTCCAAGGAGGAAGCCAACCGTTAGGGGACTGCTATGGGCAGCTTGTGGGAAGAACACATTCCCTTTGGGGACAAGGCATGGAGAATGCCAAAACCTAGGACAACAGGCGAAGAGTCGCCAGATGCTGTTTACCAATGCCAGCTATTCAAAGGATCTAACTAAGTCAAGCAATGTTTTGGCTTTTTGATCAAAGCACCGTGCTGCATAAGCTGAAGGTCTCAAACATTTTGTATGTGATTTCACTCCCAAGCTGGTCACGAAGCCACCACTCTGTCCTCCCTCAAAACCCACCTCAGCCCCACTTCCCACATGTTGCAGGTGGCCAGCAGAGGCTACTAACAACATCGGAGTTGAAAGCTGCAAGTTCCGCCCAATCGCCAGGCTACATAAACACACCTTCCTTTCACCGTTACCCTCAGCCTCTCTCCTCCGCTCCCGTCACCCGCTTGCTACATCTGGTCTCAACTTAGGGACTGTCAGGGCTCGGGGACAAGGCCTGTGTCGTGCTATAGGTATGTACGGTGCCTGGAGCAGAAGGGAGCTATTCATTATTACTCCCACTACGAGCAATATTCAAACTCGGGTGCCCAAAGGCAGGCGCTGATATTTGTATGTGGGCCCTACAAAAACGGCCCAATGTCAGTGGGAGTTGCAGAAGTTGGACACCTGTCACCGCAGGGTCTCACTCCTTCAGTGCACAAGACAGAGAGGAGGGGTCTGATTTGAGAGCTTTACCCTCATGGTAGATAAATGATCTGGTGCCTAGTGCAATGGAGTTGAATCTGCAAGGTGCTGCTATACTAGAGGGCATCACACTAACTACTACTACTAGAAGGCAGAATAGTTTGATTTATTTACCTGCCCTTGCTAGCCATGTTAATGCTCTAATCTCGAGCACTCTCCTCCCCCATCCATAAAACTCCTGTACAATGTGAAAAGAAAGAAGGAAGGCAGGCGGGCAGGCAGGCATCTGCTTCCAGCTGTGTAACTGAAGTGCTCAGGGTCAGAGGCATTTGGGCTTCTGGCCAAAAGGTGATGCTGAATTTTCCCCTTAGCTAAGTGACTCCACCTGGAGTTTCTCTTGCTTCCCCTCAGTCAATGTGAGACGGACTGGGAAATGCACAGGGGCTATGTCAGCTCCATTAGCCAGCAGTGCCTATTGATCTCTCCATGGGAGCAGCAGTGAGAGGACACTTCTAAAGCGGTGAACCCTTCTGCAGCACCAGCAGCCACAGAGCTGACCTCCTTTTAATGCCATTCTCTTTCCCTACCTGACACTGGGCTTCAGCGAGCCTGCCTCAGAGGAATGCATTCCGACAGTGCTAATACAGAAAGCCCGTGACTGGCATAATAATGAAGATTTGTGTTCCACACAGCCTTCATCTTTAACCAGATGCTCTAACAACAGCCTCTATTCTCTAGTCTTCAGGCTCTGTGCGCTATAATGGAGAATGACCGGCTTTACTTGCTGAGCACCAGCCAGGCTGATAGAGAGGAATGTTTCTCCTCCTAATACTACCAAGAATCTTACTGTCAGCAGGACAGAGCACATGGCAGTGGATCACAGCTGTTTAGACAGCCACAGGTTTTGGACAACTTCCAGCTCATAAACCTAAGGTTACCACTGAAATGCTTTACACACACCCGCACCCACACATCCTGCCATCTCAATGGCAGCAGGAGTGGTTTCCAACATAATCTATATGCACCAAAGGCAAGAGTTTGTTTTGAACAGACATTTATTTGATGCATTTGCCTCTAGTTTAGCTCATGTCAAACGGCATAAACCATCAAACCTGCCTTATTAATTGTCCTTGCAGCTTCCAGGATAGGGTTTGTTTTTTACTGTTTACATCTCACAATACTTTCCATTGCTATTGGCATCAGATCTTTTCAGTCTACCTCCCCCCGTCTCCTTGGATATTTCACGAGAACAAATCTCCTGTGGGCCAGATCCTCCACAGGTGTAAATCTGCACCACTCCATGGAAATCAGTGGGGCCAGGTCCCTAACTGGGGTAAATCTGTACAGATCTAGGAAATCAATGGGGCCAGATCCTCCGCTGGGGTAATTCAGTGCAGCTCCATAGACGTCAAAGGAGCCAATCCAGTTGAGGCTGTGTGAGGATACAGTCCCATGCTATCACAAGGGATTCCTCTAGAAAAAGACACCGTTCCGACAAGTGTTCTTTTGATTTCATTCTTCTTAATATTCAGCTCCTCTAGACCAGCTTAAACTGACGAGTGGGTGCCAGGGAGATCACGGAGGGTTAATACGAGTGGCAGGTTTAAGCGTGTGCTGGAAGAAAGTCACCTGACAGCTGCTCTGCAACCTTTAAGCCTTCCAGCACGCTAGCTGGTCAGCACCACTGCATTTCTGCAGCTCACAGTGCTGCGAATCAAAGGTCACTGTGGAGCAGCTGCGAGGAGTCGATACTCCTCCACATGGAAGCCTGACTTGGGACTTGCATTCACCTGCCCCCTGCCTTGAGGCTGAAAGCAGGGAGCCTTGGCAGAGCCTACGAGTGAGCGGCATGGTGCACAAGTGCAATTCCTGCTGTGTGTAAATGGGGGAATATAGTCTCACTATTGTGGGGAACTTTCCTGGCTTCTGCAGTACCCCGGTGAAGTGGGCTAGCGAAAGGATTTGAGTCTTCGCTCCCACTTCCTTTACCCAGAGGCCTGCCTGACCTCAAGGGCTCCCCTTCCACGCTCCTGTCTGGCAGAGTCCTCGTAACCCCAACAAGGCTGGGCCCAGGATTCCTGGGGGGCTCGACCCCCAAACCTGCTGTGATCACCTAGGACAGGGGCTAGGGTGTCCCCACTCTGGGGTACTCTCTCTGCCCTGGGCACTTCTTGACCCACTGATCATTACATACCATTTAAAGCAAAGGCAAGTTATTTAATCAACAATTAATTTTAAAAAGAATAAGGGAAAATGGGAAAGGTTAAAGGAAACATCACTCCACTCTCTGGCAGGGAACATCACAAACAGTGTCTCTGGAACGTCAGGGCAGTTCACAGTCTGCTCCTGGTAAGTCCCAGGCCTTCTTCTCAGGCCCTGGCTGTCCTGCAGGGATGCTGTGGGTTGGACACTTGCTCTGGTGGTGGCCACACGCTCTCAGGCTCTAAGTGGCAGGGCCCTTCTTCCCAGTGTGGCCCCTGCCCTGTCGGGGTTACCAATCATCCCGCCCCTCCCCCGAGTCTGGCCTGCAGAGCCTCCTGGCTGAGGCGTCTCCCTGTGCTGGGCCCGCTGCCCAGGGCCCCCCCCTCCACTCTCCCCAGCTGCTCACCGCACCTGGCTCCAGACTGCTTCAGCCCCAGCCCCTGCTCCACTCTGCCTCAGCACAGCTGCTGCTCTGCCTGGAGCTCCCTGGGCTGCTTCTCTGGCCCCTCGGGCTCTGGTTGCTGCAGCTCTGCTCCCAGGGCAGGTCTGCTCTCTCTGGGCCCTGCCTCTGGCTTTGGGGCTGCAGCTCTGCTCCCAGCACAGGGTCTGCTCTCTCTGGGCTGTGCCTCTGGCTTTGGGGCTGCAGCTCTGCTCCCAGCACAGGGTCTGCTCTCTCTGGGCTGCTTTTCTGGTCCCTCTGGATCTGGCCCAGCTCTGCTCCCCAGCTCAGTTTGAGCCCCTGTGTTCTTAGCTCAGCCCCACTCTGTCTGACCCAGGCAATTCCAGCTCACACGGAGGACGGGACCCCCGGCCTCTGGACTCCCTGATTAGCCTGCCCGCCCTGTCATTCTGGCTGATCTGGAGTACTGGCCTCTCCCCATTGTTCCTGGAGACTGTCAGTCTCAGGGTCCTGATTTCCCATTGACCCTTCCTGGGAGTCTAGCAACTAAAACACCCCCACTGAATGTTAGTAAGGGGCCAACTGTCCCCTTACATGTGCATTGGTTCCTAGGCATGGCTAATGGGCTGACAGCTGCACTGAGTCAGTCAGCCAGGTAGGAGCCATCCCTCCCAGACCAGGCCATCTCAGCAGGCTAGAGGCAGAGAGGGTGAGGGGGACCAGCCCGAGGAAAGACAGAAGGGAGGATGGAGTGGGACAAGAAGCTTTTTCAGACTCTCTTTTTCCTTCATTCCTCTAAGCCTTTAACTCACCTCAGTTCTTTCCTTATGTTTCTTTTCAGCTCCCCATCCTGCCTGGGTCCCCCTTTCACCCTGGAGAAAGGAGTGTGAAATATGAGGCGGACCTCTCTGCTTGACGAAGGAGGGACCTGCATCAGACAGGGCAACTCACTGCAAGAAGACAAGCCCTCACAAAAGGAGTCCCTTTACATAGAGGGTGCGAGGCCCACCAGTGCACTTAATATAGCAACATCAGGACCAAGGCTTGCCAACTTGTGATTTTATGGAGGGTCACATGGTATTTGGTGATTTTCTTAAAGCTCCCACTCCTGGAGTCAGGTGAATATGGGAGAAGCTCAGTTTTCATTTTATAAAAGTCATTTTCTAGCCTTATGCCTGCTGAGAAGAGCTTGAAAAGGTGACCTGAATGGCCCAAAGGCTCAAAAGGCAGAAAACAAATTAAAAGAATCCAGCCTTTACTGCTATTTCATGATTTCTAAACCCATTCCAGGCCTTTTGGGAGGCCAGACTTGCAATTTTTGACCACTCGGGGCCGGCAATACAACGTTGTGTGTGCGCACTGTCTGGGCTGAGGATCACACATCAGCATCTGGTGTCGCAAGGGTTGCTCATCCCAGCTGACGTGTCACTCACAAGCCAGGCTGCTGGGTCCCCCTGAAGCCCTTACTCCAGCTATGAGGGGCTGCTCCCTCCCGAGGACTTCTGAGCAGGTAGCCAATGCTCCCTCCTCTTCCCCCTCCTGTCCTCACTGCTCCCTCTGCTGGTACCCACAGCCTGGAGGGGAGGGAACAGCCAGTGCTGCTGCTCCTGGTCTGGGGCTGCGAGGAGGCGGCCAGGTGTGAGAGGGGCCAGGTGTCAGAGGGGAATTCTGGAAAAGAGGCAAGTAAGGGGGTCCGTGGGAGAGGAGAGGCCAGTTGGCAGCAAAGAGAAGAAAGGAGCTGGGAGAAACACCTCCACATCTCTGAATGGTGCATCAGCACTGGTGTATAATTTGTAGGCACGGTTAGGATCATTCAGTGGGCACAGAATGAGACCCCCAAGCCAGGCTATGCCACAGTCTCTTTATCCTCTTCTAATTTACCATTATTTCTGCAGCATCTTGAGAACAAAACCTTTCCTCTCCGCACCACGTCAGCAAAGCTACCGTCAACCTTATTAATCTAATGGGAAGAAACCTTCAGTGCACCAAACATACAGACGACATTTTCCACTACTTCTTGATGCTGATGTATGGGCTGTTGTACTGCTGCCAGAAGAGTCCTTTATACCAGATAGCTTTTATCTCAAAATAATCCCTGGCAGAATGCCACAAGCTTTATTTGTCATTCACCCTGGGAAAGTTTGGAGCAAAGTTATTTTAAAAGGGCGATAGCTTTTCTGAAACAAACTTCAGGCTCTGGATAGAAACAACAGTATGCCCATTGCCATACCTAACTACCTGCAACTTTCTCCATCCCTGCTAAATTGGGTTTATCAGGGTTTGAGAATAAAGCTGTGCAAATCTAATTGCTTCATCCCAATGTAATTAGAATTACCTTCCTAACGGAAAATTAACCCAACTAAATATTTAAACAAATCATGCTAAAAGTTCAGCTTAAACACACACGCAAAAAGGAAATTCAGAATCATGGTGAATCTCTCTCCTAAGCCTTAATTTGTCCTTCTGTTCTGTGTGATTTGTATCATGATATCTGACTCAATCTGCCAAAGTTTTTTCTGCTCTGATTTTTCATGTCAATATTCACAACTGAGCTGCTAGGCATAGGAGTGGATTTTAAAAGAAGAGTCAAATATCAGTCAAGGGAAAGGAGCTTTCCCCCTCACCAGGTCCAGGCCATACTCCTGGTTCTTATCCGTCTGATAGATTTGTGCATGGTGGTTTGTGGTGGAATGGGAAAAGAACAAAATTACACTGTTGATGTCCGAGGCGTCAGCAGACCCAATATCAACCAGCAGTGGACCGCCAAATACTTAGCTGAGTTTCATATACTAGTTTTCATTCTACCCACTTTCAAAATTGTAATGGCTACTATATTGCTTAGGATAAATGGTACTTATATCTTGCGATGGCAACACATGATGAAGAGCTGAATTCAAAGCTCTTTTAAAGGATCCATTAAACAAACTGTTTAAGATCCATGCCAGTAAAATCATGTTATGGGCCACGCCCTCAGCCGGTATACACTGTCACCGTTCCACTGATGTTACTGGGGCTGCACTGTTCACAGCAGCTCTGGGGCCTAAAGTCGATAGTTATAAATACTTTGGACTCAGCGCCAAAGGCCTGATTCTCTCCTTATCAGGCAAAATCCCTGTGCCTGTGGGACCAGAGCAGCAGTTCTGCCCCATGAGAAATTCAGAACTGGGCTCCTAAGGCTTTTGCAAAATAGCTACAAATCATTTCCAGTTTCCGTCACCTGCCAACATCCCAGCTGCGGGCTCCGCGCCGTAGTCACCCCTCCCACCCCCACGCAGCTCCAGCTGCAGCAACGCTCCTGTGGCCGGGAGAAACACAGGACCCAGTCCCGTGCTGACCTGTCCTTCGCTCCTCGCTTCCCCTTCAGAGCCTTGGCTAGGAGAGCCCCAGCAACCTCCCCCGAACAAACTGCATAGAAGGCACAGCTACAGGCATAGGAACCAGAGCCGGAGCTAGCCCTTTGGGGGACCTACGCAGGAATATTTTGCCCCCCAATACTAAAACAGGCAAGTTCATATTATAAAAAGCGAATAGTGGGCCCCCTAGATCAATTGCTTAGTCTGCTTATGCCTAGTGCCGGCTGGGAGGGTAATTCCCAGCTAATCACTTAACAGTGGCTCCCCGTACCATGCACACCCCCTCGCATACCCGCACCTACACACACAGAGAACTGCAGCAACAGGAGAAGCCTGGCTCGGATTGCTTAGGGAGCTGACTACGTACTGGCCTGTCGGGCGAATGCCCAGTAGGGACTGGGCTTTGGCTGGCTTGGAGGCTCTCATGCAGCAGTTTCAGGTGGACCGTGGCTTTGGGGTCTTGTGCTGGAAGCAGGCCAGACCCGACATGAGTACTGGGCACCGTGGCTCCATAATGGGGTTGAGTTCCATGGCTCCCTGCACTCAGCGCTAAAGGATGAGGCTCAGGATGTCTGTGGCCCTGTGGGAAGCAAACAGGTGCTTGAGTGGGAGCCCACCTCGAAGACCACGTGCTGAGCTGTTCAGAGACAGCGGCTGGCCAGGGCTCAGCTAGTACCAGGGCTAACCTAGCCTACGCCAGGCAGGTTGTCCACACTCGGCACGTGAAGGGGAGGTGTCAGGATGCAGGACCAGCACAGGATGGATAACAGCTGGCCCCCACTCCAGGACCTTGGGCCCGGCTGGGAGCATCTGCAGGGTGGGATCTGGGTGATTTCCTCTGCAGCTTGCTGGACGTGTGACATCAGAGCTTATGAGTTCAGCCGGGCCTGCTGGTGTTTGCTGACCTGCCGGCTCACACACAAGGCTGCCGGACTCCCCCTATGGCCCTCAGAAATGCCCCACGCCGCACCGGCGTTCCTAGCCGGCCTCGAGTAGAGCAGGGACACGCTTGCACCTTCTCTGTGCACTTTATGCTGGCCAGTCGGAGTCTCTGTGCCTCTGCTTGTCCTGCAGCACCTGGCGCTGGAAAGCTCTTCACACATTACCAGCTCTCACTCTTCCCCGTGCACCGGGCTTTCTTGGCCTGCTCACGAAGCAGGACGTCCCGTCCAGTCACGGGGCCAGCAGAGTTCTTGCATAACAACTGTAATCACAAGGACAGGGAGTTACCGTTCATCTTGTTCAGGACAAATGTGATTGGCAAGGGTGCTCCACTGATGCTGCATAATTAACCAGCTTCTGTTGTTTATCTCCTTGATGCTTCCCAGATACCCTCATCCAGCTCCACAGTCGGAGGCTGTTTGGAGCTGTAGCTGCAGTGTTGTTTAATGAGCCATCTGGAAGGGCAAGAAGCATTAGACAGATAGAATATTTGGGCCAGATCCTCAGCTGATGTATTGGTGTAGCTCCATTGGCTTCAGCTGTGCTATGCGGATTCCAAGAGTCCAGGAGAGCTGGCTGTATTTTAAAGAATCCTTACTGAGGTTGCAGGGACAAACCATCCCGATGCGTAGAAAGAAGAGTAAATATGGCAGGCGACCAGCTTGGCTTAACAGTGAAATCCTTGCTGATCTTCAACACAAAAAAGAAGCTTACAAGAAGTGGAGGATTGGACAAATGACCATGGAGGAGAAAAAGATATTGCTCAGGCATGCAGGAGTGAAATCAGGAAGGCCAAATCACACCTGGAGTTGCAGCTAGCAAGAGATGTTAAGAGTAACAAGAAGGGTTTCTTCAGGTATGTTGGCAACAAGAAGAAAGCCAAGGAAAGCGTGGGCCCCTTACTGAATGAGGGAGGCAACCTCGTGACAGAGGATGTGGAAAAAGCTAATGTACTCAATGCTTTTTTTGCCTCCGTCTTCACGAACAAGGTGAGCTCCCAGACTGTTGCACTGGGCAGCACAGCATGGGGAGGAGGTGACCAGCCCTCTGTGGAGAAAGAAGTGGTTCGGGACTATTTAGAAAAGCTGGACGAGCACAAGTCTATGGGGCCGGATGCACTGCATCCGAGAGTGCTAAAGGAGTTGGCGGCTGTGATTGCAGAGCCATTGGCCATTATCTTTGAAAACTCATGGCGATCGGGGGAGGTCCCGGACGACTGAAAAAAGGCTAATGTAGTGCCCATCTTTAAAAAAGGGAAGGAGGAGGATCCGGGGAACTAAAGGCCAGTCAGCCTCACCTCAGTCCCTGGAAAAATCATGGAGCAGGTCCTCAAGGAATTAATTCTGAAGCACTTACAGGAGAGGAAAGTGATCAGGAACGGTCAGCATGGATTCGCCAAGGGCAAGTCATGCCTGACTAATCTAATTGCCTTCTATGACGAGATAATTGGCTCTATGGATGAGGGGAAAGCAATGGACATGTTATTCCTTGACTTTAGCAAAGCTTTTGATATGGTCTCCCACAGTATTCTTGTCAGCAAGTTAAAGCAGTATGGGCTGGATGAATTTGTTCAATATCTTCATTAATGCTCTGGAGGATGGCGTGGATTGCACCCTCAGCAAGTTTGCAGATGACACTAAACTGGGAGGAGAGGTAGATACGCTGGAGGGTAGGAAGAGGATACAGAGGGACCTAGACAAATTAGAGGATTGGGCCAAAAGAAATCAGATGAGGTTCAACAAGGACAAGTGCAGAGTCCTGCACTTAGGACAGAAGAATCCCATGCACCGCTACAGACTAGGGACCGAATGGCTAGGCAGCAGTTCTGCAGAGAAGACCTAGGGGTGACAGTGGACGAGAAGCTATGAGTATGAGTCAACAGTGTGCCCTTGTTGCCAAGAAGGCTAACGGCATTTTGGGCTGTATAAATAGGGGCATTGCCAGCAGATCAAGGGATGTGATCATTCTCCTCTATTTGACATTGGTGAGGCCTCATCTGGAGTACTGTGTCCAGTTTTGGGCCCCACACTTCCAATTTTTCCACACCCTTCTTGTAAACGTCCAGCGGAGGGCAACAAAAATGATTAGGGGACTAGAAGACATTTGCTCCAACCCCTCAGACAGAGACAAACACCTACAAGATCTCTATCAAGCATTCTTACAACTACAATACCCATCTGCTGAAGTGAAGGAACAGATTGACAGAGCCAGAAGAGTACCCAAAGTCACCTACTACAGGACAGGCCTAACAAGGAAAATAACAGAACGCCACTAGCCGTCACCTTCAGCCCCCAACTAAAACCTCTCCAACGCATTATCAAGGATCTACAACCTATCCTGAAGGACGACCCATCACTCTCACAAATCTTGGGAGACAGGCCAGTCCTTGCCTACAGACAGCCCCCCAACCTGAAGCAAATACTCACCAGCAACCACATACCACAACAGAACCACTAACCCAGGAACCTATCCTTGCAACAAAGCCCGTTGCCAACTGTGCCCACATATCTATTCAGGGGACACCATCACAGGGCCTAACAACATCAGCCACACTATCAGAGGCTCATTCACCTGCACATCTACCAGTGTGATATATGCATCATGTGTCAGCAATGCCCCTCTGCCATGTACATTGGGCAAACTGGACAGTCTCTACGTAAAAGAGTAAATGGACACAAATCAGATGTCAAGAATTATAACATTCATAAACCAGTCGGAGAACACTTCAATCTCTCTGGTCACTCAATTACAGACATGAAAGTTGTGATATTACAACAAAAAAACTTCAAATCCAGACTCCAGCGAGAGACTGCTGAATTGGAATTCATTTGCAAATTGGATACAATTAACTTAGGCTTGAACAGAGACTGGGAGTGGCTAAGTCATTATGCAAGGTAACCTATTTCCCCTTGTTTTTTCCTACCCCCTTCTCCCCCCCCCCCGCCCATTCCTCAGACGTTCTTGTTAAACCCTGGATTTGTGCTGGAAATGGCCCACCTTGATTATCATACACATTGTAAGGAGAGTGATCACTTTAGATAAGCTATTACCAGCAGGAGAGTGGGGTGGGGGGAGAAAACCTTTTGAAGTGATAAACACCCATTTTTTCCATGGTCCGTGTGTATAAAAACATCCTCACTGCATTTTCCACTTTTATGCATCCGATGAAGTGAGCTGTAGCTCACGAAAGCTTATGCTCAAATAAATTGGTTAGTCTCTAAGGTGCCACAGGTACTTCTTTTCTTTTTGCGAATACAGACTAACACAGCTGCTACTCTGAAACCCATGATTTATGAGGAGAGGCTGAGGGAACTGGGATTGTTTAGTCTGCGGAAGAGAAGAATGAGATGGGATTTGATAGCTGCTTTCAACTACCTGAAAGGGGGTTCCAAAGAGGATGGCTCTAGACTGTTCTCAATGGTAGCAGATGACAGAACGAGGAGTAATGGTCTCAAGTTGCAGTGGGGGAGATTTAGGTTGGATATTAGGAAAAAAATTTTCAGTAGGAGGGTGGTGAAACACTGGAATGCGCTGCCTAGGGAGGTGGTGGAATCTCCTTCCTTGGAAGTTTTTAAGATCAGGCTTGACAAAGCCCTGGCTGGGATGATTTAGTTGGGGATTGGTCCTGCTTTGAGCAGGGGGTTGGACTAGATGACCTCCTGAGGTCCCTTCCAACCCTGATATTCTGTGATTCAGACCAGAGGAGGAGCTGGCCTTTTCTTTCTGTTAGGTTACACGAGTGGGGTTTAGATAGGTGCATGTCTGAGTTTTTGTTTGTGTGCGTTTGATTTTACAGAACTTGGACGAAGAAACACCCTCTTGGCTCTGACTTTCACAATATCTCAATGGTGGCATCTGTTTAGTGGAGCAGATGACTGACAGGAGGGTAGACTCATGCATGCAGCTGCTGTGCTTGGAGCCTTGGAGAAAAACCTTCATGAGCTCACTGGCAGAGCATGGAAAAGCATCAAATATTTCAGTTTTAGTTCATGCTCCAAACTCAAGCCTGGCACTTTAAAAAATGACTTGTAGGTGCGGAGGGTTAAATTCAGAGAGCTGACACTTGGGTCTTTTATGTTAAAGAGAGAAATTTAGGGGGAGTGCCTGAAAAGGGTTTGTAAAGATAAGGTTGGACAATACAGTTAGGATCTAGTTCAAACAACTTGGCTCCAGTGGAGTCCCTCACAGAAGGATATCAGGGAAACTCAGGTAGGTCTGCCCTGGCACTTTGTCAGCGAGACTTTTGTCATTCAGGGGTGTTAACCGACAAAAACTGCCGACAAAAACGCAGCCGTTCGTGGTGGGTAGAAGATTTTTGTCTGCAGGAAGATTTTTTCTCCTACCGACAAAGAGCAGCTACGTTGCATGGCTGTGAGCAGCACGGCTGTGTCGCGTAGTGTAGCCATAGCCTTAGGTTAGAAAGTGGCTCTGGGGCAAGAAACAGAGTCAGAACAAACAGTGAATTTTCACAGCAGAAGATTAACTGTGGGGTGCTGCAAAGTTCCATGCTCAGCCCAGCATCCTTTAAGATATTTCTTAACCGCATGGAAAAATTATAGAAGTGCATCAAGATCAGAGAAGACTCCAAAGAACTCCAGATGGACCCAAGAAGGCTGGTGAATGGACAGAACATGGGCAGACAAAATTAATTGTTGACAAATGCAAAGTAATGCACACTGGAGGGAATAATTTAAACCACCCAGTCCTGGGTGCTAAATTACCTGTATGAGAAGCTCTGCTCAATGTGTAGCCAATCTAAAAACAAAAAAACAAAAAAACCCCAAAACCCACAGATAAGACATGTGGCTGCACAAAGAATGAAATGGAAAATAATACTGCAAGTGTTATAATGCTGTTCTGTAAATCAACAGGAGGCTGCTCCTGGAATAGTGTGTTCAGTTCTTGCTGACCTACCACAAAGGGGAAATAGAAGGAACTCACCAATGGGTGACCGTAATGATCGAAGGCATGGAAAGATTTCCATGTGAAGGAAAGAAGGAATTGCTTATCTTAGGGAGGCGGCAAGATATAAAATAGCAAATGGGCTACAGATACTAGATCAGGCACTTTTATTATCTTCCCATTATATAAGAGTAAGAGGACACTCGGAGAAATTAAAAAGGCAACAAATTTAAAAGCAAAAAAGAGGAAAATTTTTTTTAAACCATAAAATTAGCTAACTGGGCTAATAAGATCATTGGCTACGTATACAGGGAAATATCAAGGGAAATGGCATTACCTTTGTATACAGCATCCATTACGGGAATACAGTGTCTAGTTCTGGTGTCCACACTTCAGCAAGGTGGTGAAAAAATTGGAAAGAGTTCAGCAAAGTGCTACAAGAGCAATGTGCAGTCTGGAAAACCTGTTTCATAGAGAGACATTTAAGAAGCCCAATCTATTTAGCTTCCCTAAGAGAGGGGTAAGAGGAGACATGATCTGACTATTAAGTAACTGAATGTGTGTCATGAAGAGTTGGACCAATTCAGATGGTTGCTCAAATAGGCTAGTAAAAATATTCAAACAATTTAGATTAAAGAATAAATCTAAAAAACCTCCAAGGATCTGTTTCAGAGTAGCAGCCATGTTAGTCTGTATTCACAAAAAGAAAAGGAGGACTTGTGGCACCTTAGAGACTAACCAATTTATTTGAGCATAAGCTTTCGAGAGCTACAGCTCACTTCATCGGATGCATCACAAAAGCTTATGCTCAAATAAACTGGTTAGTCCTTAAGGTGCCACAAGTCCTACTTTTCTTTCTCCAAGGATCTGTTTGCAGACAGAAAAAAAGGCTAAATTTGTCTGATAAATGGTCCACACTGAATAATGCAACCAGCTTTACTTTGGAAGCTCAAAGGGCCAATCCAATTCTCACTGAAGAGTCTTTCCACTGATTTCAACGGGAGTTAGATCAGGCACTCAGTATCCAAGGTTATTCATAGAATCATAGAATATCAGGGTTGGAAGGGACCTCAGGAGGTCATCTAGTCCAACCCCCTGCTCAAAGCAGGACCAATCCCCAACTAAATCATCCCAGCCAGGGCTTTGTCAAGCCTGATCTTAAAAACGTCAAAGGAAGGAGATTCCACCACCTCCCTAGGTAACGCATTCCAGTGTTTCACCACCCTCCTAGTGAAAAAGTTTTTCCTAATATCCAATCTAAACCTCCCCCACTGCACCTTGAGACCATTACTCCTCGTTCTGTCATCAGCTACTGCTGAGAACAGTCTAGATCCATCCTCTTTGGAACCCCCTTTCAGGTAGTTGAAAGCAGCTATCAAATCCCCCCTCATTCTTCTCTTCTGCAGACTAAACAATCCCAGTTCCCTCAGCCTCTCCTCATAACTCATGTGTTCCAGTCCCCTAATCATTTTTGTTGCCCTCCACTGGACATTTTCCAATTTTTCCACATCCTTCTTGTAGTGTGGGGCCCAAAACTGGACACCGTACTCCAGATGAGGCCTCACCAATGTCAAATAGAGTGGAATGATCACATCCCTCGATCTGCTGGCAATGCCCCTACTTATACAGCCCAAAATGCCATTGGCCTCCTTGGCAACAAGGGCACACTGTTGACTCATATCCAGCTTCTCGTCCACTATAACCCCTGGGTCCTTTTCTGCAGAACTGCTGCCTAGCCATTCGGTCCCTAGTCTGTAGCAGCGCATGGGATTCTTCCGTCCTAAGTGCAGGTTTATTATTTTGCATAATAAACCTTTAATTTGACTTTTCTTCTGTCCTTTCCCAATGCATCCTCCTCCTATACACATAAGGTCATAGCAGCATATGACCTATGCCTGGAAGTGACCTCCTGCCTCACTAAGTCCAGTCTTCTCATGCAGGCAACCATGTCATATAATCACATTTATATATTTATCAATTGGAGTGAAATCTTCACCCCATTCAAATCAAAGGCACAACTCCTACTGAGTTTAATGAGGCCAGGATTTCACCCATCAAATCTATTTATCTCACTGGGGAGATATATTTCCCTACACTTGCCCCCCAGCTTGATTCCTCTTTTAACCTCACGCTTCAAAACTATGTGTTCATGACAGAACAGATCAGCAGGTCAGAAATGGTTTGGGAATGTAATTACTCGCAAGCTGCAGAGGGCAAGTAGACAGTGCTGGGTGAAATCCAAAAGGTCAGGCATATTCAAGGGTTCCTATGGGAAAGTACTATTGAAACCTGGTCAGAAACTTCAGAAGTGCATTTAGAATCCCAGGCTGGCCACGCAGCTACATACTTCTAATATTTTCTCCAGACAAATGAGTTGTCCTAGAAGGGCTGCTCCACTGCAGGGAACTAGAGACTTTTCCCCCTCCCTAGCCTGGTGGCATAACCGAGAGTCATCCCCTGGGGACACTGGAGGATTCTGAGAAAGTAAGGAAGCCGGGCAGCATTCTGAGGCTGGCTCAGCAGCAGAAACCACAGAAGGCCCTTCCTGGATCACTTCCTCTCAATCTTACATGTGTAAAATTTTAGTTCTCATGAACGACCGTGTCAACAGAGTAGGGGCTGGAGCCTGCACAATCCACCAGCATTGGGGTCAGTTCTCAAGTCTCGCTCTGCATGGAAAAGGAGCTAAGGACTCACTCATTTTTTCTTTTCTCTCTTGAGGGTCCCCAAATAAGCTGTGAGTAGAGCAAAGAGGCTGCAGGACCCTGGGCTTTGCAGACCCCAAAGGCAGCAAGTTGCCAGTTTCCATCTGAGCAGTGGCAGATTAGCCACTGGACCAATGGGGCCATGCCTAGGGGCTCCAGTCAATTGAGGCACCCCTGCGCCCCAACCCTGCTCACCAGCAGGAGCATTAGGTGGGCGGGGGAAGCCCTCATGCCCCAACTGCACTCCCAGGCAGGAGTGCGGGAGGACAGCGGGGACTGCAGGTGGAAGGGGTGGGGAGGAGTCCCCACTTGCTCTGGCCCAGGGCCCCACAAACCCCTAATCCGCCTCTGCATCCGAGCTCGACTTAATGAAAAGAAGTTTCAGAGAAGAACACAGATTGCCATTCTCAGTCCTGCTGGAGTCGCTCTGGGTCTGCTCTGCTGCACGTGAGAGCAGACGCTGACCCCACGGGTTTAGATGTAGCTATCCATCACTGACAAATTGTGGGATGTCTGGGACCAGTCTCAGGTTAAATCTAGGACAGAAGAGGTACAGCCTTCTACTACACTACACTTCTGTGTGGACTCTGCTACGAAATGTCTCGCTGTACAAACTCTGCCCAGCCTTCAGTAGGTTTCTTACTCTTTAAGGTCCCCGTTCTGCCCCGTTCACTCACAGTGCGCGCCGTGATGCACTGTTCTTACCCTGGCACTTCGACGGTGCTCGGGGCAGTACACGCACCGGGGGTGGGGCAGTCGCTCACTAAAGAGCTCATGATCTAGATAGACAAAGGTTGGGAGGAGCAACAGAGAAAGGGAGGTGAAGTGACTTTGCCAAGGTCACCCAGCAGGTCTGTAGCAGAGCTGGGAACAGACCCCACATCTCCTGAACTCCAGCTCGATTTCACCTTGGTCTAGTGGATATAGACGCTCATTGAAACCAACAGGCCCACTCGTGGAGTAAGACACCGCTCAGCATGAGTACTGGTCGCAGAACAGCACACTAGGTCTGCATTGTAAATACAAAACATATCGGTACACGAGCAGCGCAGGAGTAAGGACCAGCCTTCTAATGCTGCAGTCTTTCCTGATCCAGACGTGTCCTGACCACCGAGGACAGAGGGAAAATAGCAGCCTGTTCATGTCGGGGGCACAGGAATAGCTGCTCCAGGTCACCGGCTCAGAGCAGTAAGAAGCTAAATTAATACGCATGTCACCAAAGGATGGGGATGCACAAAGGCACTGACGCTATAGTAAAAAGTAGCCAACTTTTCCATCCATTTATCAAAGTGCTTCCCACCCCTATTCAGGAGCAAGTGGAACAGGAAGAGATACGGAGTACAGAAATGCGGCCAGAGCCTTTTTATTAAATAAAAATGGTAAAGAATGAATTCAGCAGACTGGCTGTCCCCTGCCAGCTTGGGTGTGGCAGAGAATAAGTGCACCTGACAGCTGGAGACATCAATGGGAGCACGACCCCAGCACCGATGGGGCACTTGGCCATGCCAGCTCTGTGTGGATAGCGAGGCAGAGCTGCACCATCGTGGGAGGCTGAACTCCTCCCCAGAACACAACGGAGGAACGCCTGCTGCCACATCCCTTTACAGTGGGTCCCTTACTCACCCACTACGCTGTCCCTGTACTGTAGGCTGGCGAGCCGGGACCACAGCACCTGCTCTTTGTGCCTGGCATCAGTGCAGGCCATGCAAGGTAGCCCCCAGCACTATGCCAACAATTGCTCACCCAGGGCAGGTGAATCCTAGCACCATTCCCCTGCTGTGCACACATGGACGATCCAGGTCCATTCTGGCCCTGAGGAAGAGCCGCAGGGGCTGTCCCTCTGTTATTTGAATTTAAGTTTCTACTTGTGTAACAGAAGGATCCCTTGCAGATGTCCATAAGGGTCCTGTCAGCAAGGGGAACAGGCGGGTCTCTGACAGCATCACCAGCAAACAGCTACAGCCTTCCTGTCCGGCCTCCTTCACCACTCCCTGTCTGTGCCTGCTCCTGACCTCTGCAGCAGCACCATTAAGGTCTGACCTCCTGACGCCTAAACTCACTCCCACCTGCTGCTCCCCTGTCCCCGACCCCACGCCAAAACCTTGCCAGAGTCCCTAACTCTCCCTCCCTGCTGCTCCCGTCCCCCAACCCCATGCCAAAACCTTGCCACGCTCCCAAGCAGGTGCACGCAGCGAGGGACAGAGCTCAGTGGGTTTGGAGGGTTGCCTTAGGCGAGTCACTGAAAGACGGGGCTGAGCGATGAAGGATGCTCTGGTGCTGGACTCAGCAGAACTGGGGTCAGCTCCAGGCTCAGAAAAACTTTCCTGTGTCACCGCAGGGGCACATCACAATCTCTATTTGCCTCTGTTCCTGCATCTCTAGAAGGGGAATAAAAACCCTCCTCTTCTCGCTTTGCCTATCACCACTTCTGGGCAGGTCCTGGCTCTTATCGTGTGTACATACAGCGCCGAGCACAGGGGGCCCCCCGAGGCCAGGTGCTTCTGTAATACAGCCAACGGCAACAACACCTTCGTCGCCGCTGGTAGAGGGGGCTGGAGGGTGACAAGGATTATTAGCACAGTGTCCAGTGACTCCAAGTGGGGAGAATTCAAGGATCACATTATTCATGTCTGTTCCCCAGCCAGCTCCAGGCAGCCACTGAGATCTCCTGACCCCCTGAGAGCCCTGTCGTGCCCCATGTGGCCAATAGCAGCACAGCAGCCTCCCCGTTGGCTGTGCTGAACTCTGGGCTGCGTGTCCTCCCCAGCCTGCCTGGGCTCGGGGCAGCTGTGCACAGGGATCAAGGGATGGGAGCATGCTGCCCCAGCATCCAAGCCCCTGTGGAGAGCCCTTGGCAGGCTTCCGGTTCTGCACTTAAAAGGGGGAGGGGATGGACATCGCTGATCCACGAATCCCACACGGAAAGCGTAGGAAAGTCTGGCTGCGTGGATTCTCTTCACACCCTCTCCACATGGACACCCACCCCCCTTTAAGGGGTAGGGGGAGCAGCAGCTGCTACTGCCAGCGGAGCCCCTGGCTCCGTGGCAGCTGAATTTCCAAGGAGCTAGACAGTGAGAGGCCCAGGGGCTGCAGAAGCTCATCTGCTGTGCATCGATGTCCTGCAGCTCCAGTGCATCCGTTGGGATCCGCACACTTCTGAGGGAAACTGTGGGGTTAGGGAGTGAAATCTCTTGCTTCTTCCACAAAGAGACAAGCCTAACCCTACCCTGGAGTGCTCTGGGGAAAAACTCTACCAGGAGAATTTCCATGAGTCCCCCTGCCCACAGTAGGGGGAGAGCTGGCCCTTCATTGTTATGGAGCTAAATGAACAAGGGCACATTTGACTTGCATTCTGCTGGACCACCAAATCTTTAGCTGTCATGGAGGTTCCTTTGCTTTGCCACAGCTGCTCCCAACAGTGTCCATGGGGATTGCAATTAACCATCTACCCACATTTCCCTGAGCTCTGCTTGGTGTAAACTTTTAAATCCATGAAGACTAAATAAGTGAATTAACGTCTCATCTCGGTTTCTTGAGTTCTTTCAGCTCCATCTGGCATGCACACAGAGAGGTGCGCCATAACTAGGACAGTGCCCACTCTACCCCTCTGATTAATTCTGCATTTTGGCAAGGGGATAAATCCGAGGGGAAGCAGCACACAAAACAGAAAACAGAACTGGCGTAATAAATGTTCTCTAGAATATGATGAACCTTCATGTTTCTCTCCCCCCACAGAAAGGACTGAGATTAATCTAAATGGGGTCCCCTTAGCAAAGCTGGCTGCAGTCAGCCACAGTGGTGGGATGGCCATTTTCCATATCCCCTCAGGGCCCAGGCAGGGACAGTTAGTCCGAACTGCATTACTTGGCTAACAAGATTACCAAGCAGTTTGAGATAACGCAATCACTTCCCAAATGAAGGGAAAGGGTTCTGACAAAAGGAAACTTTAAAAACAAAGCAGCCCCATTAAATACCATATATTAGCAGCATGTTTGGTTTTGCTGCTTTTGGATATGAAGACTGAATTATAGATCAGCTCCATATATTTGCAACTAGGTTTTAACAGCATTATGATTTCTCATCTTTATACAACAAGAACCATTAGGAACAGGACAGATGATGATATTTACTACTTTATGTCACTGTATAAATCCATGCTACAGCCACACCTTGAATACTGCAGACGTGGTCACCTCATCTCAAAAAAGAAATATTAGAAATGGAAAAGGTACAGAAAGGGGCAACAAAAATTATTGAGGGCATGGAACAGCTTCCATATGAGGAGAGATTAAAAAGGACTGTGATTACTCAGCTTGGAAAGGAGACGACTATGGGGGGATATGATGAAGATCTATAAAATCATGACTGGTGTGGAGAAAGTAGATAAGGAAGTGTTATTTACTTCTTCTCATAATACAAGAACCAGGGGTCATCCAATGAAATCAATAGGCAGCAGGTTTAAGCAAACATAAGGAAGTATTTCTCCACACAATGCATAGTCAGCCTGTGGAATTCGTTGCCAGGGGATGTTGTGAAGGCCAAAACTATAAATGGATTCAAAAAAGAACTAGACAAGTTCACGAAGTATAAGTCCATCAATGGCTATTAGTCAAGATGGGCAGGGATGCAACCCCATGCGCTGGGCATCCCTAGCCTCTGACTGCCAGAAGCTGGGACTGGATAACAGGGGAGGGATCACTCGATAACTGCCCTGTTCTGTTCATTCCCTCTGAAGCACCTGGCACTGGCCACTGTTGGAAGACAGAATACTGGGCTAGACAGGCCATTTGACCCAGCATAGCTGTTCTTATTCCTGTCTGTAGATTTTTCTATTCCTATTTATCGTGTGTATAATATATATAGGATATGTATATGTTACACACACACACAGTCCTATCTAATCCTACGGTCCAAACTTGGCTTATAACTGCTGTGTGAAATACTCACACAGGAATACGGTATCTTTTCAGCAGTGATCCAGTGGCAGAGCATGTCTCCGTGTAAACCTGGATGGTTAGCTAAAGTAGGAATGCCACCCCAGAGCAATGCCTGGTTAGTAGTGGGTCAGTTCCCCAGTGAGCACGCTCTGCTGCTTACGTATCTGGAATTGCTGAGTAATATGATCAGTTCTCCAAAGACTGATTACTATTGAATCATATCAATACAGAAGGAAAACCTATTCCATCGTCTGGTCTGTCCCTCCTGAGCCAACACAGTATTTATCCCTAGGGCTTTGTGCAGTCTGCTTTGAAATTACACCAGTGATGGGGTTCCCACTGCCTCCCTGGTGAATCTGTTACCCAGCCTCAGACTTCATTGTTCCGGATTCTCATTTCCTCCAGTTCGTGGTACTGTTCCTACTTATATCTGCTCAGATCACCCTAAGTAGTTCTTCTCCCTTGGTATTTAAATCCTCTTCGACAACAGCTGTTTTCTCTATTCATGGCTGTTTAGCAAACACATACATGTTTAATTTTTTAAATATCCCCTCAGAAGTGAATCCTTTCAGCTGTTCTCTGTATTCCATCTAATTAGCCAATGTCTTTCTGGGAGGGTGCCCTAAGAAGCAGGCAGTATTGGTGGCAACACCTCACCAGAGAGTGACAGTCACATCCTTAGCACGCGAGGGGCTCTCTGCAAACCCAGCCTAGAGCAGAACAAGTTCATAGTTCCCTGCCTGCCCACTGGCACCCCTCTGAATCTGTTTAGCATTACTGTTTTACAGAGGCATAATTACAGGGCAAATGTAATTTCAAGCAACTTCCAGCCAGGAACGTTGGGGGGGGGGCAGAGAAAGAGAACCACCAGCGGCTATATTCTCCCTCCCCTGCCAACTTTCAGCCAACTGGAGAGGAGGGAAAGGAGGCAGAGATCGAGGGGGAGAGACAGCGATTGAAGGGGGGAAGGGAGGCAGAGACAGAGGATGGTCTACCTTTAATTTAAGGTGACACAGCTGCAACGCTCAGGGGTGTAAAAAAATCCACACCCCAAGTGCGGTAGCTGTGCCTACCCAGCCCCCAGCGTAGACACAGCTAGAATACTTCTGTCAACCTAGCTACCGTCGCTTGGAGAGGTGGTGTTCCGAAAGCGACAGAAAACCCCATCTGCCACCGTAGGCTTTGTCGGCACTACAGGGATATGCTGCCATAGCTGCGGTGCCGGGCTATTCTCCTACAGTCCCTGTGGTGTAAACATGGCCTGAGGTTGGAGCCAGACACTGGGAGAGGATGAGCAGAGGGAGAGGAGCAAGAGAGGAGACGAAGCCTGGCAAGGAGAGATGTGGGGAGCAGAGACAGGGCAGATGTGGGGTGGAGCTGGGGGACTAGGAAGGATTTGCTGTGTACCGGTAAATGTCGATAAACGTCCATTCCACCGTACACAGGCAAACGGAGGAGAAAACTATTTCCACCGACAGGAACTGAAAGTTCCAGGCAGGGAAAGTGAGAATACACTGCTGGAGAACCGACTGGAGTTCGATTTAAGGATCTTTGCTGTGGGTATTTTGACATGTGACGCTGACAATTTGTGTTTTAACAGTTATAAAGCTTTAACTTTTTGAATCTCAACTCTCCTGTCATTAAGTAATTATTGCCTGACACCCACCCCCCAACACTTCCCACAACTGTGAAGATTTAAACTGATACAATTCTGAAAAAATGCTTAAACAAAAGATCAACACTCTGTCGACATTATACATCTCCAGTTCTAGGGTAGGAAAGGCAAGGGGTGGGGGAGAGATGAGATGGGAGCCGGGTGGGGCAGGCTCGAGGGGCGGGGCACCGTATTAGAACTGAACATTTCACAGAGAGCTGGGAGGCAGTGGGGAGCGGGGGCAGCAGGGAAGGTCAGGGGGCCTTGGAGCAGAGAGACCCGTTACAGGAGGCTGGGGGAAGAAAGGCTGAGGTGCTTTCATGGCAGGAAGGAGGGGTGGGCCAAGTGAAGTCAATGGGCATTACAGTAGTGTGAGAGGAGAATAAAGGCCATGGGCGCGTGGAGAGACAGGTCAAAGAGGGGCAGGGAACAGGTGTGAGGAAAGGGGCAGGGCTTAGAGAGAGGGGGCGGGGCAGATTCAGGAGGCGTGCAGGAAGGAAAGGGGGAGCAGGGGTCTGGGGAGAAGAGAGAGAATGAAGCACTTTGGGGGCAGAGGAGGAGCTAGCTCAGGAAACGTGGAGGGAGAGGGGCCTGGTGGATGAGGGGAGATGAGAGGGGAGTGGGTCTGGGGACAGGGAGGAGAAGAGAAGTCAGTCTGGAGAGGGGCGCAGAACAGGGGAGGAGAGGAGAGGAGAGAAGACAGCCACTGGGGAAGGAGGGCAGACAGGAGAGGCTGAGAGGGAGGGAGCAGAGGCGGAGACGGGGAAAGGGCAGCAACGGGGGAGAGAGGGTTGGGGCAAGGGGGTATGGTGGGGAAGGAAGAGAGGTAATGGGGTGGGAGGAGAGGCTGGGGAGAGCAGGGTCTGGGTGCTTTTAGTGCAGGGGTAGGAGGCATGATGAGCCGGGGACTGGGGGGAGGAGAGAGGGCAGATGGCCATGCAGCCTGAAGAGGTTGGACAGGCGCCCCATGTATGGTCTGGGGGTGTCCTAAGAAGGTAAAAGGGAGGGAGCATCTGGGATTGCTGGAAGAGCTGAGCTGGGGGCGGGGTCTGGGAATGGGGCGGAGAACTGGGTTGGCTATGCTGGGAGGGAGAGAGAGCAGTGAGGGGAGGCATGAAATTTAAGAGGGTTTGGAGGGTGGAAGGGGAAGGCATGAATAGAAAAAACAGGGCAGGAGGGAGGAAGAGAGAGAGAGAGAGAAAGGAAACTGAAAGCAAGACTGCAAATTCCTTGGGGCAGGGACTGCCCTCCCCTATGTTCCTGTCCAGCACAGACCCCCAAATATGCTCTTCCCAACGCACTTGATATTGTTTGCAGTAGGGTTGTGCCTAGCTGCAAGGAGAGTCCTATTGTACAAGCACCCCTCCCCCCCAACCACACACACACACACAAAGAGACAATACTCACCCCAACATGCATACAGTCTGAGGCACAGAAATGAAGCACTGTCCCTGTTTTACAGATGAGGAACTGAGGCACTGAGTAGTTAAGTGACTCACTCAAGATCACACAGGAAGACTGGCAGAGCCAGGAACTGAACCCAGGTCTCCAGAATCCCAGTCCGGTGCTTTATCATAAAGAAAGATGTTAAGTAAAAATGCAGGCACCAGACCACCTTGCTGGATTCTGCCTTCTAGCTTACTGTAGTGCTGTTAATTATACACCTTGCATCATCACTCAGTTCTAACTCCATGTGAGAGTGTTTGCATCCACACCACTCACTTATTCCTGGTGCTAATAGAGAGAGTATGCCAAATAAAAAGGAAATGAACCTGCACAGGTAAATAAGTGGAGGGTGACTGACCTAAAACCGATGTGAGCTTTGTGCAGAGGACAATATAAAGGCAGAATCTAGAAGAGAGAGTTCCCTGAACAATACATATTAAGAAACCAGAAGTGATAGAAACTGACAAGGGGAAGGAGGAGAGGTTAGGCTGGAAAAAGATAAAATCATTTAGAAACTGATCCAGGGCTGATAAAGAAAAGGGAAGAATGTGGCTGGCTTCGTAGTACCATAATTTAAAGATCCAGCACAAACTCAGGAGGAATTACTCAGTAGCTCTGGACATGAACAATGGGGAAACAGAACTGTCACATGATGGTAGTAAGGCAGCCAGGAAGAATTCTAACCATAAACGATGGAGGAGAACCCACACCTTGAAAGTACTCGCATTCTGAATGGGGCAGAGGTAATTATGGTACTGCTAATTAAATAAGAGACATGTTGAAGTAATACGCAAGAAATCAGTTTTCTGCCCAAATATCAGCTGATCCTCTGGTGTGAAAACAAGCATCCCAGAAATGTATAAAAACGAGTGCCTGGCATGGGAGAATATTATTTTATGAGATATCTTTTTTGGAAACCTGCTAGAACACAGGCCTTGTTAATCAAACAACAATAGATGGCAGACAGGTAGCCGAATGGAGCATGCTGTGAAAGTGCACGTGTGTGAGACAGAGAGCGGCCCACCCATTTTCTTCATTTAAATTTAGAATCATAATAAATTAAGAATACATCCAAACACATCAACAAATAGATCAGAAACTCCCCTCCAGTTTTTAAAACTTGCTAACAAACACTAACTCAGCCAAGGCCCTTCAGTCAAATCTCAGATCCCCCAACTCATCTGCTCCACCAAACACTTGGAAAAAAATAGATGGGGCTTTGCAACATGAGCAAGTGCAGCCACGGAGCATGCCTGAATGGCTCCCGGCATTGTAGACTCTAGCTGCTGTAATTCTGCCATCTTCCTGGGTACAATGAGCAATGCTAGGGGGAGCTGCCTGCTTCCCCTGTGTCTGCTGAGCCTCCTCCTTGGTGGAACCCTTGAGGCGCACAGCTGCCGCACACACCCAACCCGAAATGGGTTTGGAGCCATGGAAGCAGCTTCGTGCGATTCATTCCCATTTGTAGGTACCGGTCATGTAATTTGTACCTCTCCCTGGGGCCATGCACAGAACAGGATGGCTGGAACTGTGATGTATAGTTTTTATAATGTGCCCTGGAAAGTACTGAAATGTTTCTCTTAGAGGTAATTTTCCAATTCCCCTTGTTCCAGGAAACTCCTTTGGAATGAAAGCCATGCTACAGCAGCATGAAGGTTTCATTTCTCTGACGAGTAGATTGTTCAGCTGAAAACGATAATCTCTAGGCATGTAGCACCCGGTGGTACTAATTTGATATGAATTACATAATGATGACTTGAAGTAGGAATATTAATAGCAATTAGGCTGCATGTTAATGCTCTAATAGCATCATATAGCCAGCCTGAGAGACAGGAGAGCTAGTCAGAAGATATTACTTTTCAAGGGATGAATTGTGGCAGTCAAAGGATTTGATATTTTCCCATGTATGGAGCCGTAACCAGCAAAATCAAAAGCAGAAAAATTAGCAAATGCCAAGCACATCATCTAAGGAACTCCCATTTCATGCCTCATGTATCAGCACAGCCGGTTAAATCAGAAGGTGAAGTCTGATAGTTCCATATCAATACTCTTCCTCAAAGACTGTTATTCAGACTCTAATTGAGCACTTAAGTGCTTTTAATTCATATAAGCAATTACAATGTTCTTTGTATCAAACTGGGAATCTTGGCCTCCCAGCACACACCACGTCCCATCCCCCCAAAGCACCCTGGAGATGCAGTTTGGTTACACAATAGCCAATGTTTCCTATGCATTCTCCCAAGAAGATAGTTTGTGGTTTTTTTTAATTCAGCCCTATCTGCACATTGTGCTTCAGAGCCTCCATTCAAAATCACCCTCCACCCCCAAAAAATCCCCACCTAATAAAAGTGCCAAGGATACAGATACTGGCAAACTATCCTAGCTGGTCCTGTATGTCCTTTCCTGTTGAGACAAATTTATTTGTCTCCTAATATAATCATAGAACTGGAAGGGACCTCAAGAGGTCATCTAGTCCAGTCCCCTGAACTCATGGCAGGACTAAGTATTATCTAGACCATTCCTGACAGGTGTTTGTCCAATCTGCTGTTAAAAATCTCCAAATGATGGAGACTCCACAACCTCCCAAGGCAATTTATTCCAGTGCTTAATAGAAAAATGAGTAACACATTTGGATTACGTGGGGATTTGCTGGACCCACCAATGCGGTCACTAAGGTGGAAATGGGCCCTGTGCCTCCTTGCAACTGCCACAGCTGTGTCCATACCCCCGAATAGACAGACATGGAATATACTGACTGATATCCAGTAGAACCTCCCTTCACCCGAATCCGTCTGCTCTGAAAGCCCGCACATGCATCTGATGGCAGAACACCGCCCTTAGAGATCTGTCATCCAATGGTTTGTACAATGCAGCCCAACCCAGTGTGCTGTCTGCCTCTGGAGATCAACCATGCAGAATCACGACCTTTTCAGGGAAGATTTACATTTTACTGTCTCACTTTTCTCGGTTATTTTCTACCTTTTATCCAAAGCTCCCTGCCATGCTATCATAAGGATGTTCAGCAAATGCTACAGGTGGTTTAGATCAGAAAGCCAGAAAAAACAGTAATCCAGATGAGTCTTATGTGCAAGCCAAAAACTCAGCTCAGTCAGTCATAAGAATTCTGCTTTCAAAAAAGAAAAATATTTAGTAAATGGGCTGCTGCTGCTATTATTGTTTGTTTTTAGACAATATAATAAATCCGATACATCAACCTCTCAGTGCTATTATTTCCTCTACTGCCTCCTCAGACCTTGTCCAATTTACATTGTCCCTGAATTCATCTGAACAAATTCCATATCCACCCTCCTGCTCTATTTGAGCAGGCTCTGGATCACTCGCTCTCTATACAGATATTCAGACAGAGCACCTTGCAATGTATCAATAGAAAGCGTGTGTGAAAACTGAAGGCAGTATGGACTGGGCTGAAGAGGTAGTAGGGGAAGGAACCGGCAAGCTGACATACCTGCAGACTTATACTACATTAAACATACTAGTAATAAATAATAATAATAAATAGCAGAAATGTACTCAGAGGATTCTCCAAAGGGCTCTTGTGCCTTTCTCAGTTGAATTTCTGGCTCTCACACAAGACTAATTCTTCTGAATCACTCACTGTCTGTCTTCATGTAATATCCCAATCACTGTCTTAATGCTGATATTTCAGAGGCTTCAGATAAAAAGGTAGAAAATAACTCTGAAAAGCCAGGCAATAAAAGGCAAATTTTCCACTTACTCTTCAAAGATGACTGATTCTGCATTCTGATGGTCTCCAGAGGCAGGGAGTGCTTTATATAGGGGTCTTTGGTACTGTACAAATGAGTACCTATTGAAAGATAAAGGACCCAGTTTCGCTCTCCAATATATCTTCCCAACGGCCAGAGTTCAGAGAGTCTCTGATGGCAGAATGTAGCCCTTAGCTCTCCCCTGGAGCACGGAGTTACATCTTCCAGGGTCCTACTGAAGTTAATGGGATTACTGAGGTGCAAATTACATCCTTGGGTGTGATTTCTATATAAACGACAGTGGCTGAATCAGAATTTTACTGTTCTGGAGCTGGCCCTGTGAGAACTGATGATGCAATTAGATAAGAACTAAGGGAGCTGGTGCCTTCTGCAGGTTGGATATTAGGAAAAACGTTTTCACTAGGAGGGTGGTGAAGCACTGGAATGGGTTCCCTAGGGAGGTGGTGGAATCTCCTTCCTCAGAAGTTTTTAAGGTCAGGCTTGACCAAGCCCTGGCTGGGATGAGTTAGTTGGGGGTTGGTCCTGCTTTGAGCAGGGGGTTGGACTAGATGACCTCCTGAGGTTCCTTCCAACCCGGATGTTCTGTGATTCTATGATTTATCTAGATGCGTTAGCAAATGAAGCACACGGTCATCATTAGAGTATTCATAGCTATAGCTGCCCAGCCTTCCCTTTTAGCATTGCTTAACGGGGAAGGAGAGTAACTGCCACCCTGAGTAAAGTGGCCTGTCCATCAAAAGAATTCTTGCTGAGCTTTCCTGAAGGTTTGGCTTTCGCCCACTTTGCCAAAAATGAAAAACCCAGCATATAATCCAGCCCCAGTGTTCTCTGACCAAAACAGCACCAAAGACCTAGCAACACTTTGCTACTTCCCTACGCTTATCGTAATATCCCAGGGCTTAGGCAAGGGTGGTAAACAAAGAGGAAGAAAAATATTTTAAGAAAACTTACAACCTTTATTACGAGATTGAAATAAATCAAGTCTCCAGCCTGCATCAGTGAGTGACAGGACTCCAGTTGTTTAGCAGTTCTATAAACACACACAACCTTTGAGCACTACCATGAAGCTTGGTAAGTGCTATACCAAAGAACATGCCCTGTTACACGCATGTAACTTGTGACAGAATGCTGGGCAACAACAGCTGTACCCAGCACTCTGCTCACTGGATCCCCAATTACATTGGCCCCAAGTCAGCCTGAAGGGCAAAGCTGGGCTAATTGATAGCTTGGGGCTTGGCTGGAATGAGCTACCCGGCTAATTAGCCCAGAGGGTAGGAAAGGCACAGGAAGGAGCTGCACAGGGTGGTGGGAGAAGAGAGATAGTAGGCTTTTGAGAGCCAGAGGAGATCTGTCTCCCTACTCCTTGGCTGAGTGAGCTAGGGAGTGTATGCTGTTGTACAGACAGACTGCACAAGTGCACAAAGGGGATGCAGAGAACAAGGTGTCTGACCAGAAGGTCTCTGAGTGGTTTGTGTCTAGAAAAAGAGACAGGCGTGATGATGATGTCACAAGCCCCCCCCCCCCAAAGGTTGAAACATCTGGAAACTGACAACTCAGGTTATTTATGCAATTCTGACACCAAGGACAAACACATCTGTGTGCTGGAATTGTGTGTCTGTACAACACCCAAACTACCTTAACCCAGAGGCCCTGAGAAACAAACCAAAACTCTGCAACAGCCTTAAGAACATAAAAACGGCCACATTGGGTCAGACCAAAGGTCCATCTAGCCCAGTATCCTGCTTTCTGACAGTGGCCAATGGCAGGTGCCCCAGAGGGAATGAACAGAACAGGGAATCATCCAGTGATCCATCCCCTGTCGCCCATTCCCAGCTTCTGGCAAACAGAGGCTAGGGACCCCCTCCCTGCCCACCCTGGCTAATAGCCATTGATGGACCTATCCTCCATGATTTATCTAGTTCTTTTTTGAACCCTGTTATAGTCTTATCCAACCACACGAGCTGGTTTCATGTCCTCAGTAGCCACAAACACTGGAATGCCTTTCTGTTAACGGGCAATGCGCTGCTCAGCACACAAAGCGCCCCAATACACAACTGGGCTGGGGCAGAAGTCAGCAGCGATAGGAAGGTGGGAGGGGAGCTGGAGGTTTCCAGGCAAAATGTATGTGGGGGTTCCTCTGCCCCCCAGCCCGTGTCTGTGCCATACCCAGATTCCTTTTTTACACACCAGCTCACCCTTGAAAACCCAGTCCTCTCCATAATTCCTAGCAACCACCAAACTCCCTTCACTCCTTTCCTCCAACACGCCCCACCAGCAACATCCCTGTTCCCCTATGCTCCCCCATCCTTTGTGCCCTTCCAACACCCTGGACCCCACCCCCACTAAGATTCTCCCCAGCCCTCTGGCTTCCTCAGCCACCCATCACTAGCTTTAAAGGGTCAACTGCAAGATCAACGGCAAATCACTGAGCTCCAGACACCAATTCTGAAACCAAAATAATTTTCCTTTGCAACGTGTTCTCCAGGTCTAGAGCAACTTCTAAACTAGGAAACCAGGGGAGCTTAGCACAGCCAGGTTCACAGTCTACACTAGGTGCAAAGCCTTGTTAGTTAAGCGTATTAGCTAACATGTATTCAAACACAATCTATTTGCATGACCTCAGAGAGAGCTTTCTAGTTAAAAGAACAGTGCCCACATGGTAGATTAACCCAGAGCTGTGTAAAACCTGGTCACTTCAGAACATGGGTGGGTTGGGTGAGTCCTGTATTTGGTTTGCTTCACATGAATTTACCGCCGCTGACAAACCTGTAGCTACCTGTAGATCAAGCCTGTGGTCCTCTGGAAGGTTTGAAAACCTCGGTTCCTCTTACAGCACGAGCTTAGGGTTTGTAATGAGAATTGAAACCAGAGGAATGTCATGGGTGTGTTTGTTGCCCAGTCTCTTCTAAAGTCAGTTCTGGAGATTTATTATAGTATCACAGCATTACAATGTCTGTCTCTCCCCATGTCTGTCTCAAAGATTTATCATCCCCTCTCTGCAAAGGAGATCTCAGAAAGCCACATGACTTCTGAGCCATCAACTAGCATCACTGGTCACAACCTGTAGGCAAATCACTCAGGGGCTGAGTTGTTCAGCACCAAATTCAGTAGTGATGCAAAGACTGCTGTTGATCAGCTGTTCTTAAACTGTGGCTTGAGAGCCGCCAATGATTGGTGGAGCACTTGCTAGTCACATGGTCCTAGACAGGGGTGGGAAAACTTTTTGTCCCGAGGTCCATATCTGGGAATAGAAATTTTATGGCGGGCCGTGAATACTCCAAAAATTGGGGGTGGGGTGCTGGAGGGAGTGAGGTCTCTGGGGTGGGGCCAGAAATGAGGAGTTCAGGGTGCGGGAGGGGTCTTTGGGGGGCTGAGGACTCCAGCTGGGGGTGCAGGCTCTGGGGTGGGGATGAGAGGTTTGGGGTGCAGGAGGGTGCTCTGGCCTGGGATTGAGGGGTTTGGAGGGCAGGAGGGGGATCAGGGCTGGGGCAAGGAGTTGGGGTGCAGGGAGAGGCTCAGGGGTGCAGGCTTCAGACGGCACTTATCTCAAGCGGCTCCCAGAAGCAGTGGCATGTCCCTTCTCCGGCTCCTACATGGAGTCACGGACAGGCGGCTCTATGCGCGGTCCTGTCTGCAGGCGCCACCCCTGCAGCTCCCATTGGCCATGGTTGCCGGCCAATGAGAGATGCGGGGGCAGCGCTTGGGACAGGGACAGTATGCAGAGTAGAGCCCCATCGCTGCCCCTATGTGTAGGAGCCGGAGGGGGGCCATGCCGCTGCTTCTGGGAGCTGCATGGAGCGGCCCCCACCCTGCTCCCCAACTGGAGCGCCAGAGGGGGCAAGCCCCAGAACCCGCTCCCCAGCAGGAGCTCAAGGGGCGGATTAAAATGGCTGGTGGCCAGACGCAGCCCACAGTTTGCCCACCCCTATCCTAGATGCTCTCTCTCAACAGCTGCTTCTCCAGGCATGTAGGATCTGTGCTGCAGCGCCGGGGCACCCCTGC
Source organism: Lepidochelys olivacea (assembly GCF_965140295.1). Lineage (NCBI taxonomy): Eukaryota > Metazoa > Chordata > Testudines > Cheloniidae > Lepidochelys > Lepidochelys olivacea. The sequence continues at coordinate 212,108,206 of NC_140413.1, read as the reverse complement.
AAACAGCTGTGAAATAAGAGGAGCAAGCCCAGCTTCCTTCACCCAGCTCTGCTGCAACCACGTGAGGAAAAGAGCACATCGCTGCCAGCCAGGAAAAAAGCCAGGAGTTGCCAGCAGGTCCGAAGCTGCCAACAGAGGATGCAGAGTGGGGCGGCGGGGGACACATTGGGTCGGGGACATTAGGAAGTGAAGGAGGAAACAGTGGTACTGGTTTATTGAGATTGATTAGAGTTCAGTATAAAAGTACATTAATTCCCCCAAGGACTATAGCTGTCTCCTGGAGGCATGGCGTTGGGACGGGAACATTCAGAGCAAGGGAGGTAGCCAGCCAGCCAGCCAGCCTCTCTCTCAAGAAATGGCATGTGCTCCGAGACAGGGTAAGAACCCTGGCGTCAGCTCCAAGCTTGAGTAGGTAGCAGACTCCTGGGCTTTGGACCACTATGGTGCCATGCAACAGCATGTGACATTTATGCACTGAACAGAATGTAGCAAGGAAGGGCATTTACGGTGACCATATGAAAAAAAAAAAGAGAGCAAGGGGGGACAAGGCTGCATTTCATGGTCTCCCCTCCCAGGCCATATAGATGAACATAATTTGTTGGGGAAGAGTCAACAAGGGTTTTGTAAAGGGAAATCATGCCTCACCAATCTACTAGAATTCTTCGAGGGGGTCAACAAGCATGTGGACAAGGGAGATCCAGTGAATATAGTGTACTTGGACTTTCAAAAACCCTCTGACAAGATCTCTCACCAAAGGCTCTTAAGTAAAGTAAGCAGTCATAGGATGTGGGGGAAGGTCCTCTCCTGGATCAATAACTAGTTAAAAGATAGCAAGAAAAAGGTAGGAATAAATTATCAGTTTTCATAGTGGAGAAAGATAAATAGTGGTGTCTCCCAGGGTCTGTACTGGGACCAGTGCTGTTCTATATATTCATAAATGATCTGGAAAAGGGGTAAACAGTGAAGAGTTTACAGAAGAGACAAAAATCACTCAAGATAGTTAAGTCCAATGCTTACCAAAAATAGTTACAAAGGGATCTCACAAAACTGAGTGATTGGGCAAGAAAAAAATCACAGATGAAGTTCAGCGTTGATAAATGCAAAGTAATTCAGGAAAGAGATCTTCGATTCATTGTGGATAGTTCTCTGAAAACATCTGCTCAATGTGCAGCGGCAGTCAAAAAAGCAAACAGAATATTGGGAACCATTAGGAAAGGGATAGATGAGACAGAAAATATCATAACGCCACTATATAAATCCATTAAATGCCCACACCTTGAATACGGCATGCAGTTCTGGTTGTTCCATCTCAAAAAACACATATATTAGACCTTGGAAAATACAGAAAAGGGCAACAAAATGATGAGGGGGATGGCACGGCTTCCATCTGAGGAGAGATTAAACAGACTGGGACCGTTCAGCTTGGAAAAGAGACTACTATGGGGGGAGATGATTGAGGTCTGTATAATCATGACTGGTGTGGAGAAAAAGTGTCATTTATCCCTTCTCATAACACATGAACCAGGGGCTCCCCAATGAAATCAATAGGCAGCAGGTATAAAAAAAAAACAAAAGGAAGTATTTCTTCACACAACACACAGTCTCCCTATGGATGCTGTTGCCAGGGGATGTTGTGAAGGCCAAAAGGTATATCTGGGTTCAAAAAAGAATTAGATAAGTCCAGGGAGGATAGGTCCATTGATGGCTATTAGCCAAGATGGGCAGGGATGCAACTACATGCTCTGGGTTTCCCTGACTCTGACAGCTAGAGCTGGGAGTGGATGACAGGGGATGGATCACTCGATAATGGCCCTGTTCTGTTCATTCCCTTCGAAGCACCTGACACTGGCCACTGTCAGCAGACAGGCTACTGGGCTAGATGGGCCATTTGACCCAGTATAGCTGTTCTTATCCCGGTCTGTAGATTTTTCTATTCCCATTTATCACGTTTATAACATATATAGGATGTGTATATAAATGGGAAGGGAGCCATATGGGTTAGAATGGACATTGGGGGAAAGCAGGAAATGTAAATTGGGTAGGGTGACCAGATAGCAAGTGTGAAAAATCAGGACAGGGGAAAAGGGAGGGGAGAGGGGTAATAGGAGCCCATATAAAACAAAAGCCCCAAGTATAGGGACTGTCCCTATAAAATCGGGACATCTGGTCACCCTAAAGTTGGGTCCTCACTTTGACTTTCTGCTCGGAAGCCTCATTGGACAGTTTCTGTAAGGGAGTGGTCTCATGCTAGGCTTCTGCCCTGGACACCCTTTCCTCCCTGCCAGCACCAGCAACAAGCTAACAGGGTCCAGGGGGCAACCGCCCCCCTCCCCCAGCGCCCTTTAACGGTACGTGTGGTGCGTTTTCAAGCATATTATGCACCAGAAACAAGAAGGTGCAGGACTCAAATTTTCACCTGGGGCTGGAAGGCGAGCCTCCCCCTGCTCACTCAGCAGCAGCGGCTGTGGGTTGGGCCTGGCTCCTCACTCCAGGTGCTGCTACATGGCGTATGGGGTTTCAGGTGCTGCAGCCTTGTGTGCTACACCACAACTCCACTCCCTCGAAGTTGGTCTGGCTGCCCCTGCGTCGTGGCGGAGGGGTGGCCAGGCCAAACCTGAATTGCTCTGCAACCTTGTGTGCCAGGGGGCAATGCCCAGAGTGAGGATCCAGATCCAGCTGCTGCTGCTGGGGCACTGCATGGCTGGCTCACCCACCAGCCTGCCTCCAGCGACCCATTGCCTCCCACCCCCCATTGCAAAACCTGGCTCTGCCATTGCCCACGAAGCCCATGATTTTAGTTATTGTTCACTTATTGTGTGAGGGTCTACTTCACTAACATGCTGTGCTCTATAGAATCACTGTGTGCTAAATAGAGTTGAGTTGTAGAATTACAGAAAATTAACTTTAAATAAAAGAAAAGGCTACACCCAGCACCAGTGTCAGGGAGGCTGGATGACTCTCACTGCAGTCCGGGGTAGCTGCCTCGGATACAGCAAGGAGCTGGGAGGGGCGTGGGGTGGGAATGGACGGGCCCACGGAATTGGGCTCCAGGCACAGAATGTTCCCCAGCCGAAGGCAGAAAGAATTGCATTGCATACACCTGATCTGCAAACCCAAGGAGCATACACACCCCTCCGTGCTTCTCAGGGCTTTATCCCGAGGCAAAGGAGCTGCTGTGGGCTCTGGTGCTGGGGGCAACAGGACGGACGGTCGACATGGGCCCCGATGTTCCCCAAGGCAAATTACCCTACTCCATTGGCTGGAGACATTCTGTGCTCACATGAGCATGTAGCTGAGGCTAGGCAGAAGCTGTCTTGGTCTGCTTATGAAAGTGGGTGCACTTTAGATTCAACTTTTGTCTCAGAGTTCGGTCCCACAGAAGGAACACATTTCTGCTGTGGTCCAACCATCACCTCTTCCAGGCGGAGGTCAGGGCCTTCCTGCAGATGGATCCTGCTAACTTCAGAGCTCTCTGTAGGGGTCTGGCTGGGGCACTTCTGGGCCAGGGCATGGATGACCTGGTGGGACACTATAATGACCTCTTGCCAATTACCATTAATGGCCTGGTCCTTGAAAACTCCTTTGCACTGCACTATCCCTAGTGGCCACCATGGGTTTCTACCTTTGAGCTGAAATGGGAGGGGAGGGTACCTAACAGCAAAGGCAGCAATGAAGGACTCATGTACAGATGTGGTCTCCTCATCTCTAAAAAATATATGCTGGCATTAGAAAAGGTTCAGAGAAGGGCAACTAAAATGATTAGGGGTTTGGAATGGGACGTTTCAGCTTGGAAAAAAAGGAGACTGGGGGGTGGGGGGATATGATAGAGGTCTATAAAATCATGAGTGGTGTGGAGAAAGCAATTAAGGAAAAGTTATTTACTTGTTCCCATAATATAAGAACTAGGGGCCACCAAGTTCAAACAAATAAAAACGGAAGTTCTTCACACAGTGCAAAGTCAAACTGTGGAACTCCTTGCCTGAGGAGGTTGTGAAGGCTAGGACTAGAACAGGGTTTAAAAGAGAACTAGATAAATTTATGGAGGTTAAAGTCCATTAATGGCTATTAGCCAGGATGGGTAAGGAATGGTGTCCCTAGCTTCTGTTTGTCAGAGGATGGAGATGGATGGCAGGAGAGAGAATCACTTGATCATTGCTTGTTAGGTTCACTCCCTCTGGGGCACCTGGCACCGGCCACTGTCAGCAGACAGGACACTGGGCTGGATGGACTTTGGTCTGACCCAGTATGGCCGTTCTTATGTGTCTGAGCCAGACAACTACAACCAAGGGAGTTTTCTCCCATGGCAGTGCTGGAAACTAAGAGGTCTGTTTCTTCCTCTACAGGAAGCAGTGGCCTGTGTTCACAAGGGTGGGTCACACAGCCAATCCAGGATGCCTTCACCAAGATTCAGAGAGGAGTGTCTCCAAGTCTCTTTTGCAGAGGAGACTAAATGCACATAGAATAGACTCTGGGGCTGAGAACAGGGTCAAAGCATTCAAGAACTAACAGGCCACCTTCTCACAGCCATTGTCACAGGCAGGGTAGAGGTTTGAATATCCTAGGCACTGAATCCACTTGCAAGGTGGTCTCAGCCTTCCTGGCTGTGGAAAGCCAACAGGGAATGCCTTCCTCCTTATCTATGGAGACTCGTAACATCTCTTCAAGGATGGCAAGCAGCCAGTGGCATTTAACGTGCTGCGGTGGGCCCTCGTCCAATAAGCCACCACTCAGCATGAATAGCTTCATCAGTTATTGATCGGTCTCCCATCTCCCCCACCTCTGGGAGGTCGCTGATTACTGGTACCGAGCCAAAGTGGGGACATTTTCCCACCAACTTTTTTCCTCACTCGGTGTTTCACATCCTCAAAAAACATGCACAATTTTGTTTGAAATTCTTTAGATTTCAAAAACTCTGAATAAAGGTGGAATTCAATGCAGAAAAGGCCACATCCAGCAACAACTGACGTCCTCCAATTTTTGGACCCTAAATCAGACAGGGCCCTGACTGGACGTGGGTGGAGGGGGGGGAAGAGAAAGGACTAATTTCCTAGGCTGAAGATGTCTTCAGAGCAATAGCGAGATATTCACTGTCCAGACTATGTTTAGAACGAAGCATCAGCCTCCACCACCACGCACCACTGCTGACTCTGCTGTGGGACTTGACGTGGGTGACTGGATTCAAGGCTCCCTTCAGGAAGTTCACAAGATGCTTGTATTAGGCTATTGCTCCCGGTCAGGTGGGCAATTTTATCCCATCCTCCTTCTTCACCCTATATCTGAGCTCACTTAGGGCAGACCCCAGGGCATGATGCCCTAGAGTATCACTTGTGGGCTGAGGACTCTCAGCTCTGAATCTCTGTCTGTGCACCCGCTCTTCCAGGTCCTGGTACATACCCAGATCTGGATGAAATCTAGCTGCGTTAGGCTCGATCCAGATACGACAAGTGGAAGTATGTTGCAGAGAAATATTGAGATAATGGCATGACCGCCCCCCCCCCCCCATTGAAGGCATCTGCTCATTGCTTGCCAAGCTGGTTTCTCATCTGAGTTCTGCACAGCTTGTCTCTGTTCTTGGATTTCCAAAAAGCTGCAGTAGCCAGACACAAGCAGAAGTGGCTGAACTCATTTCCTCCATCATCAGCCAGCCAAGAGAGTATGCTTCTTCCTTTATAGCAATGCTCACCGTAATCCCCCCCTTTGGCACCCCAAGGCTAGACTACTGAAGTGCGCTTACCTGGGATCTGCCATGATGAAAAACACCAGGCTGCTTCAGCTCGTGCAGAATGCAGCTGCCCACTTCCTGAGCAGGGCGGGCTAGCAAGAGATCGTTGCTCCTGTGCCCTGTGCTGGTTATCAATTCACTTCTGGGTGAAATTCAAGATGTTATCTATAGCCTTGAAAGCCCTAAATGTCTGAATTTCCAGCTACATCAGAGACTACATCCCTTGCTAGGATCTGCCATGGCATCTGTGCTCTAGAGGAGGTCTCTGTTTTAGGGAGCTAAGGGTAGGTTTCTCTCAGTAGTGGACCCTCATCTTCGAAACTCACTCCTGCTGAAAGTCTATCCTGGTCTAGGTCTGGCCATGTTTACAAAATGCACCCGTGGAAGGTGATTGAGTTTCTCTCAGCAAGTTGTTCCCTGGCTGGTGTCTCCTGTTTTGGTGGATAGGAGGGTTGATAGCTACAAGGACTATAGAGCACAAGGTTTCCTGTTTTGGGGAAATGTGTCAATATTTTGGTCTAATTTGCAATGCCCCCAGTTTCAACAGTGATGGGGGTCTTATCAAGGCAAAATGTTTCTTAAGTGCTCTCAGATCCCCAGAGCTAGAGAAGCACACAGTGTTATCAGGCACCAGATATTATGGAGAATAAACTGAAGGAAGAAAGAGGAAGTTAGAGCTCAATAGTCTGCCAAGTTCCTAATATAAATTCAAAACAAAGCAATGCTTAAAAGTGCACATGAAGTCAGCATTTGTCTGTGCTTCAGTCTCCTTGAAATCCCCCGAGTAACCAACCCACGTGGAGGCAGCTTAAGGAATGGAAAAATCAGTCATTTCTATGCCTCATGTCTTTTTTAGTCTGCAATGTACAAGATGTAGTGGGAAAACTAGCTCCAAACTGCTTACTCGACAGTGAAAGTACTCTTGGAGGTTTTTGAACCCAAGGAAACCCACGATTTATCTTCCTACGGGCTTTCAGGACAGAAGTATTTGGATGTTTGTTCAGGCGCACTAGCAACCAGGTGAAAATGAATAATAAGGTCCTGAACTTTTACTTGGTGTGGGGAGGAAGAAAAGTTTATCTAAAGGGTACATTTGTTCGCTAGCTAGCCACAGGTTTCAGAGTAGCAGCCATGTTAGTCTGTATCCGGAAAAAGAAAAGGAGGACTTGTGGCACCTTAGAGACTAACAAATTTCTTTGAGCATAAGCTTTCGTGAGCTATAGCTCACTTCATCGAATGCATGCAGTGGAGATATTTTATATCCACAGAGAACATGAAACAATGGGTGTTACCATCACTCTTGTTAAAGTGTGTATGGTAACACACATTGTTTCATGTTCTCTGTATATATAAAATCTCCCCACTGTATTTTCCACTGCATGCATCCGATGCAGTGAGCTGTAGCTCACGAAAGCTTATGCCCAAATAAATTGGTTAGTCTCTAAGGTGCCACAAGGACTCTTGTTCTTTCAGCTAGCCCCAGACATCCTGGGTTGCCGTGTTCTACAGGTGCCTCCATGCTGGCTAACGAGCTTGACTAGCAATTAGAAAATGTTACTTCCTTTCACCATTGTCATCCCCCTTCCCCATGAATTATCATGCACTTACCGTCCTGCACATCTTTGTTTAACAGCCCACATCTGTGGGGCTGCTCTCCAAACTCCAGGCAGATGGGACATTTGGGCGTCATCTGAAGCCCACTGAAGTCAACAGAAGAGACTGCCATAGACTTAAATTGACCTTGGATCAGGCCTTGGTTGCACAGCTGCCCTGAATGCCCAGCCTGGCCTCTCACCTTTCTGGACTCTATATCTGGTCGTTCCTGCCGTCAGTCCCCAACCTGGTTCCTGGTCATGCTGCTTCACTCCTGACAACACAGATACCAGAAACTGGCAGCAGGCAGCACCTTCCCTTCCTAGTACCAATCCAGACGCCGTGCAGCCTTCTGCGAATATCCCCATCAAATTTAACTCTCTCAATAACAATCCAAATCCCTACCGAGTGCAAAAAGGAGAGAGAGCACGATGCAGAGAGCTCCTTAAACACGTGGGGCACTGGACTAGCAGAGAGACAGGTGTGGTGTAAGAACCTAGATAGATGGTCCTGCGTGCTACCTCTGCCTTCACTCTTTGCTTAGCCTAGGGTGGGGGAAGTGCTATGCAGTAAACAAGACTCCAGCATGCCAGCTGATGGACAAAGAAAACACTGCTGGAGCCTACCAATGCAATGGATTCCCTCAGACATGAGTTCCGACAGAAATGGGAAGACACCTGGAAAGCTCCCAGTAGACATGAGGGTCACATTTAGACCCTACATACTGGAAGCAGGGGTAACTCCACTGACTTCAGAGTTATGCTGCTTATACCAGAAATGAGACTTCGCCCTGAGGAACAGAGAGTGGAAAGATCGCTGTCTGCCAGGGAACGCGGAGACCTGGACGTTACTCCGCAAGAGAAAAAGAGCATTAGTGTGTCGGGACCTCTGCAGTATCCCTGGCCCTGTTGTGACACCTGCGGTGGTATTAGTGAGTGTTAGGAGATCACCAACACCATTATTAGTTAACCTCTGGCAGCACCCTGACTGCAATACGATGAATGTTTTCTCCCCACTCTTTTTTTCTTGCCACTCTGTAACTTTCCCAAACTTGAGGAAGTTTTGAAGAGTGAAAAAAATGGTTAAAAGGGAAAAAAAATTGTTACTTTATCACATTACACTTTCCAAAAGTTGGGTGAAGTTCCGAAAAATTACAATTACCTCAGCTAGTTTAACTTTTCCTTTGCCATTTCCCCCAAATTTGATGAGGTTTTCAAAAGACACAGATTGGCAAAAGGGAAATAAACAAACATACAAATAATAAAAAACCACCAAAAAAATTCAGGACATCCTCCATTTTATTGTACTAAGTAGAAAAGAGGGGGGGAAAACAAGAAAAACGCAGAAAATTCAAAATTTCCATACTTCAAAAAATATTTTGGGAAACATTTAAAAAAATCTAATGTGTTCCATTTTGAACCCTGCAAAATGAAACTACTTCAAGATTTATTTTTTAAATGGAATTGTCTTTCCATTTTTTGCCCAGCTGTACAATTAAGGTTGTATAGTGACCCTACCTATCCAGTCATTGCATTTTATGTTCAAAAAATGGCTGAAAAATAGTTGTTCCTAGACCTAGAAATAATTAACACAGCAAAAATAAAACTAATAAATGGCATTGATCCTCTTCATACATAGATGTTGCACTAATGCTGCATTTAGAAAATCTGAATACAGCTCTGCAAAAGAAATAAAAATACTTGGGAAAATAAAAATCAACATCCCTGGTATTAATATTTCTGTTTATCTCTGTTCAGTATAGTCCTTGGAGGCCCAGCACCTGGCAAACCTAACAGAGCACCTTCAGTTTCCAGGGACATGCTATATCCTGGAAGACCAGTAGTTTTTAGCTTCTTAGGTACTGTATTTGCCTTCTGCCTTAAAAGTCCATTTACCACTTGAGAGAGAGACCGAGGCAGACGGACCCAACAAACTCCATTTTTATTTATTATTTCTACACTGGATATTGCTCAGAGGGCCTGATCAGGATTCAGGTGCTATATGATATACAAATATGAAGAACGACATGGTCACCGCACAAAGTTTACAACTAAACCTAGTAAAGGGGATGCTTACCTGGGATTTATGAAGTTTGGCTAAACAACAGTAAGATCATTATCTAGTAAAGCAGCACAGAATCTCTAGGTTTCTTATTCTCTTTGGTGTTTTTGTTTATAAACAAGTGGGTCATTTGTCCTTGAAGCATAATTTCCAAGTACTGTACTGAATTTATCAGGGCAAGAGAAAAGGACAGGTAAAATGTTTGCGTGGGGAGATAATCGGCTGCATACACTATAGCAATGAAACTTGCATACAGTGCCTGCCACAGACTAGCCGGATTGTGGGAAACATAGCATCCTGCTCCATGGAGCAAAGGGACATAAATTGGACACACAGGACTCAAATTCCTTAGTCATTGTTTTGGCAGAAGCTGAATGAGGTGCAAAGGTGACTAATTCAGCCGCCAGGACCCAGTTACAAGGAATTGGCTGGCCCATAATTTGACATTCCTGGCTATTTTTGGAACTTGCCTGAATGAGTTTGTCTGCTTTTAATCCTAAAGCATAATATTTAACGTCCTGTAAACTGTCAGAAAGAAATAAACCCTGGAACAATGACAAGGAAAATAAAAACGATTCTCATAGAACTATCTAGATGCCTCTTAGATGGCCTGGATCTCTGTGAAAGATGAATGTTAAGGTCTTAAGGTTTCCTATTTCCACACATTTCATAAGCAGAAAAGACCAACTTTGAAAGGAGACACTGAAGTTGTACTGGCTTGTCCACTGTAGTCTGGCTTGTGGTTCCCTGCTGCCCTGCACATTCTGCCTCCCACAAACAGTGCTGGTGGATGAAATGCTGCCAGATATCTTCTGTTACAGTAAGCAAAGTTAATCTGTAGGCATTTTGGAAACACGCCGTGACTTTTGGATCAGCATCAGAGAGGCACCCTAGTGTTCCAAGATAAATTTTCACTGGGACGTTTTCCATTTAAATGTGTCTCAGAAGACAAATTACTATTAAGATACATATGCTAAGAGGACTTTCACAGCTTCGAATTGTCTTCCTCAAAAGGGAAAACAAAAAACAAAAAACCTTCTTGAATGAGTGATGCCAAAACATCAAATATTAGAAGGCTGTTAGAAGGAAGAGGGAGAAAAACTGTTCTCCTTAACCTCTGAGGATAGAACAAGAAGCAATGGGCTTAAATTGCAGCAAGGGCGGTTTAGGTTGGACATTAGGAAAAACTTCCTAACTGTCAGGGTAGTTAAGCACTGGAATAAGTTGCCTAGGGAGGCTGAGAAATCTTGGTCATTGGAGATTTTTAAGAGTGGGTTAGACAAACGCCTGTCAGGGATGGTCTAGATAATACTTAGTCCTGCCATGAGTGCTGGGGACTGGACTAGATGACCTCTTGAGGTCCCTTCCAGCCCTATGATTCTATTACACTGGATGTAAAATGCTGACTGGATCATTTAATTTGATCAACTAAGCCATGCGAGGTAAAGCATATCAAAATTCTATTAGTGTCTGTCAGTTCCCCTGGAGAGTTGCTCAGCAATTAAATATGTCAGTTGAGAAAGAAATACAGGACCCTTTGAACATTATGTAGTTATTCTTTGCCTCACCAGAGCCGACGAGCAGCAGCACCGCAGGGTCTGTTCCAAAAAGGGAACTGCTCCCTTCGGGAATGTATGAGCTAGAGGTGAGCGTCTGTGCTTTGGCCACTAGGGTCAGCAGTCGTTATTGGTATGGGCCCGTGTGGGCTCATGAGTCAGTGCAACAGCACCCTCTCTGGCCAGGTGAGTGTTGCACTTGAGTTCACCAGATCTGGCAGGGTGGTCGGTCAGCTCCTGGTGCCCAGGGGATCTGAAAATAGCCCCTCCGTTCTTAAGTCTGTCAGGGGTTGGTAGAGGGACCCAGGCCCGCCCACTCCACTGGGTTCCAGCTCCAGGCCTTCAGGTAGAATCGGGTCTCAGTACCTCTGACCGTGCCCCTCTCCTGGTTTCTCTAGGCTCTTCAGCCTGTTGGTCCAGTTGTGCCCTCCTAGGGTGCTGTGTATGAGCGGCTTCTCAGCAGCCTGCTGGCAGGAGTTCCCTTCTCCAGCTTGCTCCTCTGTCAGCCACCCCACCCCTCTGCGTTCCAGCCCTTTTATTCTTCTAGTTGCCGGGAAGCTGCCAGTCAGCCCCAGCTCACACTACCCGCACTAGCCCAGTCCCCGGTGGCTGGCCAAGCCAGGGGGGTAGACACCCCCGGTAGCATGGCTATGCGAACGACATGATGGATGGCAGTGGAAATGTTAATACCAGAGAGCGTCCAGAGGCCTGACTGACCCGAGAGCTCTGTGGTGGGGCCTTCCCTCTAAGCAGCCTGCCCCCATGTTCATTACTAAATGTAAGGGAATACAGGAGCAGACCGTAATCTCTAGCTGGCCTCTGGCAGCAGCACTCGAGCTGAGCTGGTGAGGACAGGGCACTCCGGGCCAGGCTGACAGGGCAGCGCAGGCTGGCGTTCTACATTTTAACAAAGTTTCGGGCTAAGCCTGCTGCTATCCTGGCAAGCTACCTCATAGCATGTGCACAGCACAGCTGAACAACACAGCACCCAGCGTGAAATGCTGCATGGAAGCAAAGGATGGTTAGGGTGCATGTGGAGGAACTGAGGAGAGGGCTGGGATCAATTCCTCACTCTGCTACAGATGCCCGGTGACACCTTGGATGCGTCACTTAATCTCTCTGTGCCTCAGTTCCCCTCTGTAACATGGGGATAGGAATACAGCCTTTCTCCATCTTGTCTGCTTAGACTATGAACTCTTCTGGGCATCTCTCAACATGTGGGTGTACAGTGCCAAATATAGTAGGGCCCTGATTTTGGTCAAGGTCTCCAAATGCAACAGTGATCACAAGCTGAAGTGGGGGCCATGAGAATGGTATTGGAGCAGAGGCCCCCAGAGGGGTGGGGATGGGAGGAGGTTATAAATGGGTGTTATAGTGGCAGGGGAGAGCTACCGAGGCAGGGTAAAGAAAAATCAAAGGAGAGTGAAACCAATACAGAAAAAGCAGCAGGGAGAAAGTTCTGTGGGGATAAAAGAATGAAAGGGGAGGACGGGACTAGAAAGCTGTAAAACAGAACAGTGTGAAGCTGGGAAACAATCACTTTCCAGCTGGCAGACTTTCAAGTACTCAATTCCACACACTGTTATATTTCCTTGGCAGAAAGAGGAACAGGAAAAGAAAACCAGGGTCCGATCCTGATCCCAGGATCACTGATCTACAAGGTCACAAGAAGGCTGGAGGCGTCAGTATGAAATCCATGAAGCCATGCACAGGTGCATGAGGGGGAGAGCGGAGGGGATGAAAACATTTCCCTTTCCATCTCAGAGCTCAGCAGGTTAATCAGGATTTACCTGGGGATTGGATGGAGATGCACACCTGAGAGAAGTACGTTCTCTGTACTATTATACAGCTGGGTGGAGGCTGCTGTCTCCAAGCCATCACAATTCTACAAAACATGTTTTTATGCAACATATGGTATGTTCTTGTTGGCTGTGTCACTAGGACATTAGCGGATTGTTCAAGAGTGGCTCATGGAAACCAGCTAAAATTAATTCAGCTCGCCAGAACAAACCTAACAAGCTGAACCCAATATAGCAGCCATACACTGGCCACAAAGAGACGGTGATCAGTGTGGTAGGTAAGATTAGAGATATGGGGAAACAAAGCTTGGAGAGCATGCTACGCAGAGTGGCTAAGATAAGGGTCTAAATATTGCACGCACGAGGCAAATTGTTCCAAGGGCTCAGGATCTCAACTGCGCTGCTGGTTGAAATGATCTCCAGACATCACCACTTCAGATCCAGGGCCCATGTAACTTGCTCTCTTCTGCCACTGAGCAGCCTGATAAAGGGAAGCTGCTTTTCTCTGGATGATGCTGATCCTATATGATGGGAGTTTCACTTGTAAATGTAGCTGATGGAAGCGGATAACGCTGTGGCTGTGAATGGTCACTTTTCAGCATATATTGCCATGCATTCAACTTTGTGTTGTCATGCGCTGGACAGTATATTCAACTTCTCGCTGCCAGCATGCTCACACACCATAGCAATGGGTTCATTAGAAATATCTAGACTGATAGACCACCAACAACCCAGACATTTCTAAGCAATTGCATGGGTTTCCTTTCATTAGGAGTCCCATTCATTCGCTTCAAAACTAGATACAAATAAGAAGGCCCCTTGCTAATTAAGAGCCTGAATGGATCAGTACCTCCAGCTGGTGATATTTCTCTCCTTCTTCCCTCCTAGAAGCAACACAGGTGGGAAAGGGCATGGGCTCTGCCTAGGAACTAGAAACAGCCCACCCGATTTGAGCTTGAAAACTGCTCTGTAAGCACTGGTGGCTACATATCGCTGCTCCCTTTTTCTGTGCAGTTATACACAGGACATGGTACTGCCAACCCAAGCAGCCAACCGTTGTGTCAGGCTCCCAAAAATCATTAGATGGATTATTTTTAATCTAACATTGGGTTCTTTTCAGCTGCTGTCTGGTCTTTGAGCCTTTAGGAATTGTATTTTCCAGCTTTTCTCCACAATGACAAGACCTAAGAATTGACTTTTGGTTTAAAGAAGAGCTGAGATTTTCACATAATCATGGGACTCCAGGAGCTGGGGCTTTGAGAAACACACCAAATACTGCAATTACATTGTGGGAGTTGGCAGGGCAGGACGCGGCCATCACAACCAACTGACATCACAACTTCCACAAAGCTACCTGCCCCTAAGTCCCCAGTGATTGTGGGTGCCCAACTTGGGGTACCTTAAAACAATATTAATGCCTAGCTCTTGTATAGCGCTTTTCCTCACTAGATCTCAAAGGGCTTCACAAAGGAGGTTGGTATCATCGTCCCCACCTGCTCCCCCCATCCCAGCCCCCATGGCGCTAGTTCACAGCTGGCCCTGCCTGGGTATGTGGCCTTCCAAACCCTGACTCAAGAACCAACTCCCCATTCTCTCTCCTACGCACTTCCTGGGCCCCTTCCCCACTATCTCCAGAATCTCAGCTCACTCCCTCCTCCTGGCTTAGGAGCCGTCTAAGACAAGTCTAGCCCAGCTCATGTGCACCTCACATTCAAAACAAAGTGGGACAGGGAAGGGAGAGAAGGAAAAAGAGGAAAGAGAAGGCAATAAAAATGAGAGAAAGGAGAAGGGAAAAAAACAGGCCAAACAATGGGAGAGCTGGTGAGATGTTATGACCACCCAATGACCAGGCCCATTCACATGAGAGCCTCTGAACACACGCCCCCCAGCACAGATGGAAAACACAATCCAATGCAGACAAAATGCGAACACAAGGATTTCCTAAAGTCTGGTATTAAAGCCCTGGAAGAGAACAGAAGATCCTTCTCCCCTGCTGTATCAGTGGCTAATTCCCACCTTTCCAGAATTTCCTCCACACCATTGCAGAACCTGGCACTGGCAGAAGTAAGGAACTGGGAACATTGCCCACAACTGGAACACTTACTCCAGACAGCGGCAACCACACACACCAACTGGCCTACAGAATTCTGCCCAGCAACGGAGCAATTCAGCTGTGGGCATGTCTACACAGCAATCGCAGAGGTTGGAGGGGATGTGATTGCAGCATATGTCGAGAAACAGCTTTGCTCTAGCTAGCTCCAAGACAAATGCCAGCAAAGCTGCAGCAGCCTGGGTGAGCAGCTCAAGGCCGTATGCAGGGTCCTGGGCGGGATTGTACCTTGGCAGCTAGTCCATCGCTGCCCATGCTGTCGCAGCTTTGCTTCTCTTGTTATTGGTGCGCACTAGATCAGAGCTCTCTCGGGCCGCAGACACCACTCTGGCTGCAGTGTAAACACACTCTGCATCACCAGCTGCATTCCAGACCCATGCCCACTGTGGCTGGTGTGAGATAACCAGGACCTCTGCTCACACAGACTGTCAACGCACCCTTGAAGTAGGAAATTTACCATCTGCCCCATCATGCCATAGCTTGGCCAGTTCTCAAGAAATGTCTCTGGCACCAGCCAACCTTGTAAACTACCTGCCTAGTGTTAACTCTTCGGTGCTTGAATCAGCTAGAAGCGATCTTCTGTCTGTAGCTAACCCTAGGGCTCTGCCTCACCTTATCAAACACGACACCTTTGTAATCTCTATGCAGATTTGAGTGTGTAATGCCAACAGAAGCTGGTCGCTGGCGGGCGGGATCGAATCTGGGACCTCTGGAGCTAAATACATAAGCTAAAAGCCATGCGTCTGTTAGCTAAGTCTGTAGAGCAGACTCATTAATCTCTAAGTGGTCTCTGAGTAGCAGCCGTGTTAGTCTGTATTCGCAAAAAGAAAAGGAGGACTTGTGACACCTTACAGACTAACCAATTTATTTGAGCATAAACTTTGATGCATCCGATGAAGTGAGCTGTAGCTCACGAAAGCTTGTGCTCAAATAAATGTATTAGTCTCTAGGGTGCCACAAGTCCTCCTTTTCTTTTTGCGGATACAGACTAACACGGCTGCTGCTCTGAAACCTGTCAATACTTCAGCTAAGTTTGCTGCTCATAACAGGGAAGAAGAGGAGGAGGAGGAGGAAAAAGAGATCTAGACAGAAAGAGAAAAGGGAGTAAAAGAGAGAAGACGGGGGAAAAGAAAGAGAGAAATAAGTAGTTGTGATATCCTTGGGGGAAGCGGAAAGGAAAGTTAGACCACTGGCCTATTGCATCATCTCTTGGAAGATGCCGAGATACTACATTCCTGGGTACCAACAGAGGAGCTTAGACAGACTAGAAGGATGTTATTCAGTGTAGCTTGCTAACTTTCCCTAGAGAGTTTAATATTAGCAATTCACTTTCATTTGAAGCAAATCCTAAAAAGTCCTTATAGGGAAAGCTTGCAGCTAACAAAAATGCAGATAAGCAAATTTTTTTAAAACAGATTTACTCTTCTTCAGAGACACCCTCACTCTGCCAAACTGTGTGGAATTTCTGTGGCCCAAATTTCAAGAGGCCCTAGCAATAAAAAATTAATCAGGGCTTCAGATTGAGCCATCATTTTACTTTATGCAGTTAGTGGTGTGGAAACTGCTCTGGTTTTTTTGATGCTGCATTTCTGAAATGTGAAAAGATTTTAAAAAGATAAGGGAAAGAAAATAATTCTGTATAGAAGCACTACTTCCACTCTCCTACAGTGCTCCCAGCAATTAGAAAAAAATCTAAATAAGTGGGTACCCAGGCTCCAAGCCAGATTTTTACCCAGTGAATAATTACAAGACCAAAAAGACCATTTGATTGCTAAAGCAACAATTAAAACAAAGCTCCCATCTTTCACATGTTGAGGTCTAATCCAGTTATTTAACAATAGCACATTTTGAGAGTGGCACTGCCCACTGTTAGCCTATATATAAAGGCCTAGCTTGTGACTGATTGAGGCTTCAGCTAGTGGATGGCGCACAAAGACGATCCATGGATGATACCGTTGTGTGACTAACCAGACCAGAAATAGACTACCAGGCAGGCACTTCAAGGCTCCTCCATCCTCTCTCATCATAAACCAGTCAGAAATAGACCAAGCTGAAAAATAGAGGGGCACAAGGCAAATGCAGCAGTGAGATGAAGGGCACCTGACATTGCATGACTGTTGTCGTGAGTAGAGTTGAGATTTACATCCGAGAAGGGTCTGGCTGCATCAGCACATGGATTCTGGTGCAGTACTGAGCCAAAGAGAATCAAGCCAGTAAAAGATGAAGAAACATGCATTTGATTAATGTAGGTTTCAGAGTAACAGCCGTGTTAGTCTGTATTCACAAAAAGAAAAGGAGTACTTGTGGCACCTTAGAGACTAACCAATTTATTTGAGCATAAGCTTTCGTGAGCTACAGCTCACTTCATCGGATGCATACTGTGGAAAGTATAGAAGATCTTTTTATACACACAAAGCATGAAAAAATGGGTGTTTACCACTACAAAAGGTTTTCTCTCCCCCCACCCCACTCTCCTGCTGGTAATAGCTTATCTAAAGTGATCACTCTCCTTACAATGTGTATGATAATCAAGTTGGGCCATTTCCAGCACAAATCCAGGGTTTAACAAGAACGTCGGGGGGGGGGGGGGGGGAAACAAGGGGAAATAGGTTACCTTGCATAACGACTTAGCCACTCCCAGTCTCTATTCAAGCCTAAGTTAATTGTATCCAATTTGCAAATGAATTCCAATTCAACAGTCTCTTGCTGGAGTTTGGTTTTGAAGTTTTTTTGTTGTAATATCGCAACTTTCATGTCTGTAATCGCGTGACCAGAGAGATTGAAGTGTTCTCCGACTGGTTTATGAATGTTATAATTCTTGACGTCTCATTTGTGTTCATTTACTTTTTTACATAGATACTGTCCAGTTTGCCCAATGTACATGGCAGAGGGGCATTGCTGGCACGTGATGGCATATATCACATTGGTGGATGTGCAGGTGAACGAGCCTCTGATAGTGTGGCTGATGTGATTAGGCCCTGTGATGGTGTCCCCTGAATAGATATGTGGGCACAGTTGGCAACGGGCTTTGTTGCAAGGATAAGTTCCTGGGTTAGTGGTTCTGTTGTGTGGTATGTGGTTGTTGGTGAGTATTTGCTTCAGGTTGCGGGGCTGTCTGTAGGCAAGGACTGGCCTGTCTCCCAAGATTTGTGAGAGTGTTGGATCATCCTTCAGGATAGGTTGTAGATCCTTAATAATGCGTTGGAGGGGTTTTAGTTGGGGGCTGACAGTGACAGCTAGTGGCGTTCTGTTATTTTCTTTGTTAGGCCTGTCCTGTAGGTGACCTGGAAATGGCCCAACTTGATTATCATACACATTGTAAGGAGAGTGATCACTTTAGATAAGCTATTACCAGCAGGAGAGTGGGGTGGGGGGAGAGAAAACCTTTTGTAGTGGTAAACACCCATTTTTTCATGCTTTGTGTGTATAAAAAGATCTTCTATACTTTCCACAGTATGCATCCGATGAAGTATGGGCTGGATGAATGCACTATAAGGTGGGTAGAAAGCTGGCTAAATTGTCGGGCTCAACGGGTAGTGATCAATGGCTCCATGTCTAGTTGGCAGCCGGTATCAAGTGGAGTGCCCCAAGGGTCGGTCCTGGGGCCGGTTTTATTCAATATCTTCATAAATGATCTGGAGGATGGTGTGGATTGCACTCTCAGCAAATTTGCGGATGATACTAAACTGGGAGGAGTGGTAGATACGCTGGAGGGGAGGGATAGGATACAGAAGGACCTAGACCAATTGGAAGATTGGGCCAAAAGGAATCTGATGAGGTTCAATAAGGATAAGTGCAGGGTCCTGCACTTAGGACGGAAGAACCCAATGCACAGCTACAGACTAGGGACCAAATGGCTAGGCAGCAGTTCTGCGGAAAAGGACCTAGGGGTGACAGTGGACGAGAAGCTGGATATGAGTCAGCAGTGTGCCCTTGTTGCCAAGAAGGTCAATGGCATTTTGGGATGTATAAGTAGGGGCATTGCCAGCAGATCGAGGGACGTGATCGTTCCCCTCTATTCGACATTGGTGAGGCCTCATCTGGAGTACTGTGTCCAGTTTTGGGCCCCACACTTCAAGAAGGATGTGGATAAATTGGAGAGAGTCCAGCGAAGGGCAACAAAAATGATTAGGGGACTGGAACACATGAGTTATGAGGAGAGGCTGAGGGAGCTGGGATTGTTTAGCCTGCAGAAGAGAAGAATGAGGGGGGATTTGATAGCTGCTTTCAACTACCTGAAAGGGGGTTGCAAAGAGGATGGCTCTAGACTGTTCTCAATGGTAGCAGATGACAGAACGAGGAGTAATGGTCTCAAGTTGCAGTGGGGGAGGTTTAGATTGGATATTAGGAAAAACTTTTTCACTAAGAGGGTGGTGAAACACTGGAATGCGTTACCTAGGGAGGTGGTAGAATCTCCTTCCTTAGAGGTTTTTAAGGTCAGGCTTGACAAAGCCCTGGCTGGGATGATTTAACTGGGAATTGGTCCTGCTTTGAGCAGGGGGTTGGACTAGATGACCTTCTGGGGTCCCTTCCAACCCTGATATTCTATGATTCTATGATTCTAAGTGAGCTGTAGCTCATGAAAGCTCATGCTCAAATAAATTGGTTAGTCTCTAAGGTGCCACAAGCACTCCTTTTCTTTTTGATTAATGTAGTAACCCAATCCTCGTTTGCTGGCTTTTTCCAACTGGATAGTCACAGGTCCAAACTCACTTACTGCATTAACAAAGAAAACACCAACAGGATCTCTGAGGTTAGGGTTTATCCAGACCATCCCCATCGGCTGGGATGCTCCTAGAGTGCCTCCTTCAGGACTTCTCAGCCCACACCCTCTATATCTTCTCTCCTTAGAAAGCCCCTTTCCACCTCCCTTTTATCCAGGTGGGGTATCACCACCAGTCTCCCTGGGTCAGCAGAACCCATGTTACCTTCCCAAGCAGGATCAGCACCTGCCAGCATGACGGGATGCTTATGGGAAACACTGCCTGTCTATTACTTCTCTCCCAGTCTGTGGCCATCCCCAAGCTGTGCTCTCTGCTTTCCTCTCCCCCGTGCAACCCAAACGACCCGAAACTACGGTGCCTCCTGTTCTGTTGCTCCGAGGTCAGCTCGAGAGCTCTGGGGTGCCCCTCGGAAGCCAACAGAATTTGAAGATACCTGGTCAGCCCACAGCCATGGGCCAAGGCAGCGAGTCGCTCTGATTCCCCACTCACAGGGGAAGAGTCACCACAGGCAGGTCCAGGAGTCCCCGTGGACAAAGCCGAGCCGAGGACACTCTGCTGCCCAAGGATGCCCAGGTCATACCCGCCCACTCTGATCCCTGGGGAGGTGACTTGACCCCCTCCCGGTTCAGGGACATCGAGACTCCCAGGCACAACAGAATGCCTGCGGAGGGCCTGGCCGCATAGTCTGCGCACACTACTCCCCCTTCACTTGGGGCCAGACCGCTCTGGTGGGCAGTGGCAGGGACTGGGAGGGGGGAAACCTTGGGGCCATACATCCCTGGGCAGTAAGAACGGGGCAGTCCCCCTGTGCTCCCCACAGTGCAGAGACTGCAGTTCTACTTGGTCCTTCCATAGGTGAGCCAAGCACCTTTCCCTTCCCCCTCACCATGCACCCCAGGAACAGGCCAGCAGAGATCAGACAAGGGTACAGATGTCATTTTTGCTGAAGTCTTTCAACTCCTTTGCAAGCCTGAGGACTCCAAGCAGAGAGGAAGCTCATGTACACTTTCAGATCCCAGAGCCAGGCAAACTAAGCTAACCTTGTGCCTCCAAGCCAGCAAAATCAAAGAGTCCAAGGGAACCTAGCCTTCCCCGGTACCCTGATCTGGATTTGGGGGAAGGCGGTGAGGATTTACAGAGCTACCAGGAGAGGAAATGGGTAGGTGGGAGCCCGCATGAGGGAAGAAGGATCTTCTTTTATTGTTGCAGAAAGGCTTAAAACATTGTTGGTGGTCTTTGAACATGCTTTCTTTGGCTTGTAAATGCTGCTGGAGTGTGTGACATCAGAAGTTCCTCGGTTGCCCTGGCAGCAGTCTCACAGCAAAGCAACAGAGTTACAACAGGGCCTGTTGAGATTAGCAACACCAGAATAGGCATTTTAGTAGAAAGCAGCTTTATGCTCCCATTTGAGCTCAGGATGAAATCCGAAGTGGATTCTTTAAATGTACAGCACAAACTCACTTTTCAACTTTGGGGCAAGGCGAGGGAAACCTGTTTCTTTCTCAGGCTTTTGCCAAGTGAGGCGCTGTTGTTAAAAAAGGTAATTAAGGAAAATTCCTCCGATGGGACTGAAGGCATCCAGCTACCAGATAGCAGGAAATATTTACAACAATTGCTTCCAACTGCACATTTTCATCTAAAATCTAAACAGAAACTGCAATCCCCAGTCCTGTAAGATGATACCTTGGCTATATATGGACAAAACTCCCAGACAGGAGAAAGAAAAGAAAAAAAAACAAAACAAAACCAAACAAGATGTTATGCCTCTTACAATTTGTGTATGTGCTGCACCAAAGGGATCTGTTAACCTCAGTAAAATTCACAAGTACGATCATCAATCAGCCTTAGGCTTCTATTGTAATGCCTTCCATATTAAGAACTCACCTTCCTGAGAGATGGCTCACTCTATGCCAGGCGCATGCTCCCTTATGCTACATGGTATAACAGACTGAAGTCATGTGGCAAGGTCCCCCCACCCCAATTCTTGAGACAGCTGCCCTGAATTATAAAACACTATTAACTATTACAAAATCATTCAGTAACCCTCAGCTGCTGTTGAAGTATCTCAAAAATAAACCACAGGGTGAAGCATATGCCTATTAGTTCCGCGCAGCAGAGGAATACAAGGCAACATTTTCTGATATCTCACCTACTGCAGACCTTACAAAAATAATTGCACGGACACTTCTCTCCGTACTATTGTGTGTAAATTGAATGAGAAATTGTGCAGACTCTCTGATTAGCCAGAGCTTTAAGAGGAGAGCAGATGCAACTTACTTTGCAAGTTAACACTTCATTGGGATGAGGGGGGCTTCACTTTAGATGCTAACTAGAGGACTTTGAAAAAGAATTTTTCCCCAATGGCAAATGTCAACAAAAATAATATTCATTGAAGTTTTCCATGGAAAATATCACCTTTCCAGCAATAACACTCCCCCCGCCCCCACACACACACCCCACTTCCAGTGAAAAGCCACATATTTTGAGCTGTAGTGCGGGGGTCTTATGCTTCTCTATGGGCTGGGCTCCCCAGAACCAGCCACCTTTCTACGGCTGGGTATACACCACAACCGGGGGTACAAATGGAGATGGAACGTCTGTCTAAAAGAGATGCTCTAGCTTAAGCACAAGCTATTGGGCTTGGACATGAGGCACACAGTTGAACGGAGAAAAATAAATAGGCATTGGAACAATTTACCAAGGGTCGTGGTGGATTCTCCATCACTGAATTTTTAAATCACAAGTTTGGATGTTTTCCTGAAAGCTCTGCTCTAGGGGTTATTTGGAGGCCGTTCTCTGGCCTGTGTCAGACTGGATGATCACAGGGGTCTCTTCTGGCCTTGAACTCTCTGCATCTATGATGCAGGAATCACTGGGTGAGGTTCTCTGGACGTGTTATGCAGGGGCCCCAACAAGTTCATCACAATAGTCCCTTGTGGCCTTAAAAATCTATGGACAAAATGATGGGTGACAGGTCCGACAAGACCCTGCAGAAACCTTCTGGAGTTAGGATAAAGGATATGGAATGAAGTTTAATATACCTTTGGGGTGCATTGGGTACAAATGCAGTTGTGTGTGTTACTGTAGAACTGTATGGCACTTTTCTAGAAGACTGACTAATTCCATCCCTGAGAAGGATTTAGAGACTTCAAAGGACTTTGGGGGACAATACATGTGAAGTGGATTTCCTAGAAAATACTTGGATTGAGGGGAATGCTAATGACCCACCTCCGACTACCAGGTACTGGGAGTGGACAGGGGATGGATCACTTGATAACTGCCCTGTTCATTCCCTCTGGGGCACCTGGCATTGGCCACTGTTAGGAGACAGGATACTGGGCTAAACGGATTGCTGGTCTGACCAGTATAGCTGTTCTTAGAGAGTCTATCCTTTTGAAGCTGGGCTGCCAGGAAGACCCATTGTCTACTAAATTACCTGCTCCTGGAAACTCCAGATCAAAGACTTCTGAACTGTATAAAGGAGCGACTACACTCTTCATGAGTGGGCTAGTTCTGAGCTGAGGTGTGATGAACTTGTGGCCAAGAGTGCTGTGGAGAGGGGATGGCTTGTGGTTAAGACACAGGCCTGGAAGCTGCCCAGAAAACTTCCATTCAATTCTGCCAGAGAGACTTCTTGTGAAGCTTAATTGCACTGGGATGGCTAGAGGCTGACAAGTCAAATTTCATCCCACTTGTCCAGAATATCAGAACCCCTGTTCAATTCTGTGGCCCTAATATGGGCCAAATTGCACCCTCAGCTGCATCAGTACTATTCTGATTGACGTGGTTGGGAGCTGCATATGCCCTCAACAGCCTCGTGTTCTAAATGATGAATAAACTTTGAATAAACTGGTGAATAAACTTCCTGCTTTGGATAGGTGTGCACCACTTAAAAGCGTATCAGTAACAAATCCACAGAGGGGAATAAATACAGAGCCCACCAACGTGCATAAAGCGTGAACTACCAGGCCCAACACACAAGGCAGATCCATTGCTCGCATGGAGAAGTCAATTCCATCTCTGAATGGGGTGGCCTAGAAGACAGACTAGTAGAGGGATTAACGTCTAGCCCTTATAGTGCTCTTCATTGCTTCTGTAGCCCTGGCGCTAGCTACAAAGGAATGAATTTTTGGATAGGGGCAAGGAGGCTGATGTTGCAGTACCAAGGATTCAGAAACAGTGAGAATTTAAACTGAAAAACAACAAATATAAAAGCAAATGAATATTGTAGTGTGGACGCAGCACTATAGATTACCTGGGTCTGCCTCTTGTTACTCAGCATAGTGCAACAAGAATCAGCATTCATTCCCCTACCATATAGGATGATAAAAACCATGAGTATTTCTTTTTAAATATAAAATCTTTTGTTTCTCTTTTTATAATCCTAGCTAGATCTCAGCACAGCACGTCCACAGAATTGTTTGTCCGATCACTCCCCAAAGAGCAGCAGCGTCAAATGGATGCGCCAAATCTTTTCCCCTCCAGGTACCGAAGGTACTGGAGGGAAATGATCAGATGCTCACAGAGCCAGCATGGTTCTTTGCAGCAATAGCAAGGAATAAAATGGTAACGTGTTCTAGTTGGAGTGATTAAACAAACCATCAGGCTCCTCCATGAAAACTAGTTTCCAGCCACCATGCCAAAAATAAAGTGATTAAAAAAACCCACCATTTAAATGCAAATAGCTGTAACTCAGCCAATTATATTTCCTAGTAAATAGGAAAGATTCACATACATTCTTTTACACACACACACACACACACACAGTGTCCTTGGGAGTTTGATATTCACAAATGTATGTGTGTTTTCTTTTGCAGAAATCAGAACACACACAACCCATAGGTTTAGCTGTGTGGTTTCATTTAAAAAGGAGGCTAGAGAAGAAAAAACTGTTTCCTGTTGGTTTGCATCTATTACAGCCCAATATATGTTTAAAGTTTAACACCATTGTCTGCAGAGAGTTTCAGTTTTTAAGTTAAAGTCTCTCACACATCGTCCAGGTTAGAGCAGTCATTTCGTAGAAAAGGGAATTCTCTGTTCACCTAGCAACAATTGCACCAGATGTGTGTGTTCATATATTCGCATAGTAAACACAAAAATATCTTAAAATTTTCATACCAATACATTATCTTTCCCTTGACGTGAAAAAGCAATGCAAAGAAAGATTCTATTGACAAGATAATGAGGATGAGGAAGTGGTAGGTACAAATTTAAAAGAAAAAAAATCTCCTAAACAGGAACATTTCAAATGGCAGTTGGCTTTGAAAAGGTGAGAGGCTATCCAATATCTCATCAGTTATCTTCAGAGCTAGGACAAAAACTGTCTGACACTGAGAAATGAGATAAACAGAAGCTTCTGTTTGACTCTTTAGTTTCATTTGTAGTTGCAAATACATGCACTAGGGGTGCAGAGAGAAAAGGAGGACTTGTGGCACCTTAGAGACTAACCAATTTATTTGAGCATAAGCTTTTGTGAGCTACAGTTCATTACATCTGCACTGTGATCACCTTTAGACAGCAATACTTCTGGCTAGTAAAAGAGGAGAGAGCTGAAGTGGTAGAGATAAAATAAAATGAGGGGAACAAACAGTATGGTTTATGTGGATCGAGATAGCTGAGCCCCAGTCAGAAATCAGGTAAGGTGTTCTGCAGTGCCCAGGCCTGACACTGAATAGTTCTGTGGCATGCTACAATGGATGTGTCCTCCGGGTACTTACAGCTTGAAGGGAAGCCTGAACATTTCATTAAATTCCCATTATTCTTCCCAGTAGGCATCGAGAGCCAGATTCTGGTCAGTTACTCCAGTGTAAATCTGAAGTAACTGCACTGAGGTCAGTGGCGTTACTCCAGATTTGCATTGGTGTAAATGAAAGCAGAGAGTTTAGTGCACACTGCTTAGCCAGGAACAATGGGATAAAGGCTGGGATAAAGGTCCTGACAATACGAATTTTAACTGTAATTTCGTAACCAGTTAAAGGCAATCAGCCTTGCCAATGCTTGCAAGCCTCATGGTATCGTATGTTTTTATTAAAGCCCCAGCTCCTGGAGTCAGGTGATTACACCAGAATCTCAGATTTCATTTAAAAAAATTCTATTCCTTATGATTATGGAGAAAAGCTGGAAAACGTGACCTCCACAAGCACCAAAAAACACCCCAACCAGAGCAAATAGAAAGGTACCTAAAATGTATTATTTTTTTAAATCTCATGATTTGTAAGCCAGTCTTACGATTTCTGCAACCCGACTTGGAGCTGACCGTACTGGACATGGCCGCCATAACCAGTCAGAAGTGACACAGCTCAGTTTGTGTCCAGCCAGCACCTGTGTGTCCCCATTCGTGCTCGCCATGCCACCTGGCCACATATTTGCATACCAGTACATCCTGGGCAGGACTGGCCAAACTGGGTACAGACAAAGGACTCCTGTCTGTACTGAAAATAAAAGTGGTCCGATCCAGTTATTGGAAGATGGGCATGTGCCTGCACAAGGTTAAAAGCCAGGGTTCCTAATGGAAATTTGGTGTGCAAACAAACCACAGAAACAACTGGCAATGAGGTGTGGTGTGTGTCAAAAAACTCATGAGCTGGTCCCATGCAAAGGTGTGACCAGTGCAGATAGTCTGTAGCACCATGTGGACATCTAACAGTGCCTGGCAGAATAAGGAAAGTTTTCTGTGGCAGTGGAATTCAGGGGACATGGTGATGAGGGTAACCCCATCAACCTGAATCCTTGTATTCTGACTCAGCCTCTGCTATTGAGTGAGATTTCCAAAAGCACTTAAGGGACATAGGCACCCAGTTTTCAATGGAAGGTAGGCATCTGATTGCTGAATCTCTCACCCATTTTCGACATACTAGAATCTTAAGAGTATAAATTAGTGTCGACAGCAGTTACAACCCTTAACATTGCTAGCCAGTGCTGAAAGGATGGCTACTCTACCTTCAGGCTTGGGCTAGGACTAGAGCTACTCAGAATAGATTTTTTCCTGTAAAATAAAAATTAAAAAAAGTTGGCCAAAAATGCCAGATTTTTAAATTAAAAAACCAAAAACCTGACAATCTGGAAGTTTTTGATAAACGCTTTCAAATTTTTAATAGCAAGATCAGAAAATTTCAAATGAAACAATATTTCATTTAAGAACAAACTCAAGTTTTTGTCCAAAGTTTCAACTGGAAATTTCCCACCAGCTCCAATTCTGACCTACCATGCCATTATAGGTAGAGAACCAACGAACCCTGCTAGGGTGTTTTGCTTAGATGCATGAATATGGTAGCACTTCCATACAGAACTTCTTACAGCTGTGGCTGATATGTAATGATTAATGTGCTGTTAAACTGAAGAATAACTTGCTGGCAGCTGAATGCAGATTTGGGCAAGAGCCAACCCAGGAAAGCCCCACGCAAGTGGACAGCTCACTCGTGCTGCTTTAAAGCATCAGCACACAAAGAAGATCATCATGAGGCACCTGTTGAGTTTGACGTGAAGGGACCAGTCTGGTGATTAGACCAGGGAACTTCTGTATTCACACACATGCCCCCTTTCTGGAAAGCCAGGAAATGCCAAACGGTGCTTAGCTGCACTCAATGTTCTCTGAACAGATTTTTCATAGTGGAATTTAAATCAAAGCAATGAGTGGAACTAGGCACCATTAAAGCATCCTTTCCATTGTAGCTGCAAACTCCCTGCTATTCCAGGTCTGATCCTCTTGTAAAGGAGACGGCGTGGGATTTGGAAAGGTTCTCTCTTCTGAGACTAGCACACTCATCACCCACGATCTAATCAGGGTTGAACTACAGGTTTCCCTTCATTCCATTGTCATAATTTTGCCCCATCCTCATTTCAGGCTTGTGGAGAACGTTTTCAACAAGCGCCCCTCTCACTCTCTCCTTTTGATACTGTAGCTTCACTCTGCCCTCCTGTGCTAATGGCTATTATTCATTAGCTTACTCCATGTCGGGGACGTAATTGCTACCGGATTAAGTCCGGTATGGACAGCCACTGGTGCAACAACAGTGTCACTTTACTCTACACTTAATGTCCCAAACACAAGCCTACAGTTAAGCATGTTTAAAGTTGTTAGCAGAAGTCTTGATTTTCCACTCATTATACATGTCCACATTTTTAAAATAAAACATTGTCCAATGCCTGAACCAAGGAGAGTTTTACCTGAATAAAGACTGGAGGGCAAATGCTCTCTCCCCTCCCAATCAGATCCTACAGGATCCCCAGGGACCTGAAAATGGAAAAGAAACCTCTCCCTTCCACTGGCTGTAGTAGCTGCCTGAGGCAAGGAATAGTTTGAGGCTGGTGCAGTAATGTAGTTGCAGATGCACGGAAACATCGTAGCCTGCCCTACACTCAGGCCAGTCTATATCCTCCAGAAGAGAGCAAGGTGGGCAATGAATGAAGAAACTACCATACTTTGCTCTCCCATGCTGGTTCAAGAACTGTGCTTGACTTCTCTGCACAGGTCAGGCAGTCTGTTCTGCCATTTCCACCTCCTTCCTTGTTGGATTTTTCTGCCACATAATTGGGGCACTCCATGCTAATCTCCTGGTTTGCAAACAGCTGATAATTTTTGCATTAACTGTTGCACGCTGGTATTTCCTGTAGAAAGTTGCATTTGTCATCTTTTGATTAATACTTTTTTTTTAAATCACTTAGCTTCCAAGGTGTAAACAGAAACAGTAATGCTAAACAATGCCAATGGCTGGTTTTAATAGATTTTTTTTTAAAAGTGACCTTATAAGATTTTCTTTAGACATACATCTGCCTAAAATCTCAAGTGTTAAACAACATCATTTGTATCTTTTAGTGGTCTGGAAAAACGTTAAACACTAAGTTTTAAAAAGCAGTGATTTAACTTCTTCATACTCCTGAAGTAATTAAAGCTTTGCCCCAAGAGCAAAACAGGGAAATTTTGATGATCAGCTTTCCGCACACCCCCCCCATGCCCATGAAAGATATTTTAAATCTTGTTTTAGCTGAAAAACCTCAATATAACCTTGCGTGGCACCCCCAATGATACTTCCATCTCTCTCTCTCTCTCACAATTTCCCCTTTTTCTGCTGCCCTGTCACCAAAATGCCTAAATATAGAAAGAAAAAAATCAGATCAGTTTTGATCTTACTTGATTGCAATTGGTGCATGAGGAAGGAAGCCTTGCCAAGAAAAATTATCTTCAACGTCAGAAGACCTTCCCTTCTGCTACTACATTTACCTTTGCTGTTAAAGCCAGATCAATCCTTTCAGCTGTAAGAACACCGATGCTGAAACTTGTCCAATAGCAGCCAGATTAATTTGAGACCAGAACGTCAAACTCATTCTGTGGCTAGAGCCAAGTGACATTTGCAATTAGGCCAGGGAAGCCAGACTTCCTCCAGAGTTTGGAACTCCCTCTGAAGTCAGCATTTGGAGGGGGAGGGGAAGTTTAAGAAAAAGGAGGCAAGAGCATACATCCAGCTCCAGGAAAGCTCACTGCCCAGTGGGGAACACTGACCTGAATCCCCAAGATTCAGACAATTTTGGCCCTTAATTCTCTCTCTCTCCTTATGCTCCTTTTCCAAAACTCTCTTTATTTGGTCTCCTCTATCTTTGCCTTCCCTTTTCCTCTCTTTCTCCTTTGATCTGCTTGCCACAGAATCAGACTTTAAAGCCAGGAAGGACCGCCAGATCATCTAATCCAACCTGCAGGCCATCAATCCCACGCAGCCATGCACTCCAGAAATGAGACTGAAGTCTCACAGCCCTCAGGAGAAGTGACTATCCTATGCCACAGAGAGAGAGCAGGAGGGACAGAGGTGCACTAAGGCCCAAGGCCCCCACAATGGCAGGGAACTAATTAAGTAAGATGCACCCACATAATCCTGGCAAGCAGCCCATACCCACACGCCGTAGAGGGAGGTATTCCCCTCCCCACAGTCACTGCCAATCTGACCTGGGGGGAAATTCCATCCCAATTCCACACGCTGATCACTCAGGTGCTGGGCTGGTTCTTGCTCACATGCCCAGGGTCTTACAGCACGCACATTCGGTGCCACCTCAGAGCCATGGCCCACCCCAGCCAGGGTCCCATTGTGATGCTTTGGGGGTTCACACAGACTAGGAGGGGGAGAGTAAAATCCTCTGTGCCTCCCACTCACCCCTCCCTCCCCCATCACGTTCACTGCCTCACAGCACCAGCCTGCTAGTTAGGCCGGGGATTTTACCCTTCAGCCGTAAGCACAGCACAGAGATGGTTGTGTAATAAAAGGATTAAGTTGATTAACACAGAGCAGATGTTTCAGCGAGACCAGGCAGAAAGAACTGGGACAGAGATGGTTACAAACAAACAGTAAAAATGTGCTTCTAAGACCAACACCTAACGTAACAACACTCGAGGCTTTTGTTCCAAGTCATTTTCTCACCACTGAGGTTCTTCCAGCACAGCTGGCCAGTCCTTAGCCAGATGCAGCCAGGAGCGCAAAGTGTTTGGCTCTTTGGGTGAAGGATGCCACAGAAATCAAAGTGGCTTTCTCTCTTAGGTCCTCAGAGTTTTATCCTGGGGGCTTAGCTCACTGTGCTCCCCTGGGCGTGTTCAGGGTTGGAGCACGAGACCAGCCACCAGTTCTAGAAATTCCATATAGCAGGAGATCCAAGGGGAAGGCCGTATGCATCTTTCAGGGAAAGAAGTGCCCACTTTTTACCCAGGTCCCTCAGCTGACCTTGGATCAGCAGGCAGGTCTGTGGGGGGCCAGCTGCTGCCTTCACCATTCTCAGAGTCCCTCACCCTCTCCTGTCCTAGGTGATATTTCCAGGGGCTCCCTCCTTTCCCAGGTTTCTACCAGTGCCTGCACCTTGGTGCGCCCAGGGGCTGTGGGAGCCGTGTGGTGCTCTGGAGAGGAGAGGAGAGGAGAGGCCTGTTTATTCAGGAGACCCAAAGGCATCAGCAGCAGATCCCTTGGTAATGTCACCGTGCTACAGCCCAGGGGCTGTTTCAGATCCTGTGTCGATATGGTCTACATGTGGGGTGTCCCCCCACATGTAGACAAAGGAGCCTCGCCAGCCATGCCCTCCCCACCAGGCCCCCACAGAGTGGGGCGGGTTTTCCCTAAACAAGAGAGCATCCAGTCTGGCTGAAGTTTCTCAGAGTTACATACAGGGAGGCCGAAGCTCCTGACGCTAAATAGGGCACCAAAGATCTAGGGGGATTCCCTTATCTGAAGCCTTTTCT
The DNA here is from genome assembly GCF_965140295.1 of Lepidochelys olivacea. NCBI lineage: Eukaryota > Metazoa > Chordata > Testudines > Cheloniidae > Lepidochelys > Lepidochelys olivacea. Next base: position 212,077,429 of record NC_140413.1, on the reverse strand, counting down.
CATTTATCCTCTTAAGTAGATTTGCCACCTATATCAAAATTTAAGCCTTTGGAGCTTCCAGAGTCCATTAGCACCTTCACAATCTCAGGCCAAGGTCTCTCCTAGCCTGCAGTTTCTCAGGGGGTTGGAATATAAATGTTTTAATTGTATGTAAATTAAATACTGCTGCCATATCTAGATGGAAAGGTCTTTGTCACGTCTCTAGCTCCAATATTCTCCCCTTTTAATGAGCTGCCCTCATCTTGGCAGGCTGCATTTCCCCCGTGGGGACATGGAGTTCCTGAAGGGAAGTTTGGATTGTGTCTAATTAGAGGAGGAAGAGAAGGGCTGACTCTGGCTCTCACTCTGTCCAGCTGTTTGGAGGTAAGGGAAGGTGCTGGATGGAAGCACTACTGAGCAGGTCATAGGTAACTTGGGAAGATGTTTGATATCAAGGGGATGAGGCTGTGAGATCTCCCTGGTCCATCTTTCGACAGCATTTCTTGCACTATCACTTCCCATAGTTGTGCTGCCAAGCAAGGGCTGTTCTCCATGACGGCAGATGACAGAACAAGGAGCAATGGTCTCAAGTTGCAGTGGGGAAGGTCTAGGTTGGCTATTAGGGAACACTATTTCACTAGGAGGGTGGTGAAACACTGGAATGGGTTCCCTAGGGAGGTGGTGGAATCTCCTTCCTTAGAAGTTTTTAAGGTCAGGCTTGACGAAGCCCTGGCTGGGATGGTTTAGTTGGGGATTGGTCCTGCTTTGAGCAGGGGATTGGACTAGATGACCTCCTGAGGTCTCTTCCAACCCTGATATTCTATGAAAGCCACCAGCACTCCAGCTGGTACAGGTGCCACTTGCAATAGGCCCATGAACAATTGGCCTTGTTTATATTACTTGAACACTACATAGGAGTGATACCAGATCATCGTAGGGCTTGTTGACATGGAAAATTTGCACTAATTTCATGTAAGCAGATTCCATTAAACCAAATGCAAATCCCTACATGGATAGTCTTATTTCAGTTTAGCTCAAACTGGTTGCCAATCGACATAGCTAAACCAAAGTAAGCCATTCTTCTAAGGCTACCACCACTTTGCACCACTTTAACACATGCCTCAAATTAAACCAGTGTGGCTCTGCCACGTGGGTGAGGGTTTCCTCATTCCTTTATTTTGCTAGGCTCCCTGCAGGACATTTTTCTGAACTGAACGTTGGGAGTGTGGTGTATTTTTAGGAAATAGCAGCACAATATTAGGGCAGCAAAACTAGTCTTCAAAATGCGGAATCAGATTGTAAATGAAATGCCTGGTAGTGGCGAAGGTTCAAAGTGGTGTCCGGGGGCTCTGGGTCTGCAGTAGTTCACGTGCTAATGTTCCATGCCCTATGCAAAGGCTTGCCAGAATACATGGTCTGTCAAAACCTACAGCTAAGAGACTGTCAGGGCTGCACGGCTGGGCACTCAGGTCAGGAAATGGCAGAAAGTTAGGGCTCTACAGGCAACACGTGGACTTCAATTATCCACAACATGAGAGCAGCCTGAACCAAGAGAGCTGGAAATGAGCCTGCAAAGGGAACTGCTTGTGGGTTTAATTTGCCTTGCAAGCTTTGCTGGAACCATTCATTTAAGGCACTGACAGGTGGGCTGGACAGCTTAGCCATTAGCTCCTTCAGGCTACAGCCTGCAAGTGAAGTTTCAGGGCCGATGAGCACTTTAGTGGATCAATTTATTGCCATTCTGAGTTGTCAGCCTGATTATTTTGTTCTTGTTACAGGAAGGAATGCTGGTCAACAAGAAGGAAGCTCAGCAGGATGAAAGAGCCATCCATCTCTCTAATTCCAGGCCCAAGGTGCCGAAACACGGGTCCATTTGTTCCTTCGGGGCTCAGTCCACACCCCAGCAACCAGCCCAGCTTGCTTGTTGGACGCAGGGTAGGAGCCAGGCGGGGTTGTTTCCCCAAGGTCACAGAACCTCTCTGCCAGGGAGCGGTGAAGAACAGAGTGCAGTAGAAGTGATGGGAAGGCAGGCGCTTTGTATCTCAGAGAGAGAGAGAATGAGAATGGCAAAGGAATTGAAGGCTGATGTCCTTTGCTCTGTGGGTGTGTGTTCATTCAAAACCTAATGGGGTGCCAGGTGCAAATATCAGGGGAAGAGAGGAAGGCAAGGGTGGCCCAAGGGACGTATGCGAGGAGCAAAGGAATATTTAGCATTTCCTGACTATGAGGTTTGTCAGACTGGAGGTTTGTTTGACCTTCCCAAGAAAGCACTGGAAGCCCCAGCACCTGAGTCCTTCAAACCTAGACTGGACAAGTCTTGAAGAACTGACTGTAGGGAACAATGGAGAATCGAGAGTGGAACGGACAAGATGGTCAAATAAGCCTCTTCCAGCTGCCATGTCAAGGATTCTGCATTTGGATTACTTTCCCATGTAAGGGGTTGGACTCTTTACAGTTGGGCCTTTGGGCTGTAAAATCAGAAACCCTGGATTAAAAACCAACAAGACACGTGCCCCCAGTTCCATCTCTCTCCTTCTGTGCATGCTCCCAAGTCCCAGATGGATGGTCTGGCCTGGCCGAGGTGACGGACCCTCCAAGAGGGGGGCAAAGCTCATGGCTTCAAAGATGTTCCACAAGGACCAGGCCAAGCTTCTGAGTAGGACAAAGTTAATTTGAGATCTCCCATTAACCAGGGTGTGAGGTACCGAGGCCAATTCCTTCCTGTATTGAGATTTAAGACCCTTCACTTAACAGAGTTAACGCTGAACCTGCACGATATCCCAGTTTGAACAAAGGAGAAGACATGAGTGACCCCTGTATCCCGGATGGAGAGTGATCTGTGCATGCCCCAGGAGGCCCATTTGATAGCCTGGCAATTTTTTGGCTGCTCTGAGTATTCTGCTTTGAAGGCTCCTTTTTAAATCAAGCTTTCCCAATCAAGAGCCATGGGGACAAACATGGAGATGCAAAATTGTTGAGCAGAAAGAGACTGCAAAGATCTTTTTGTGGGAAGTCTGAAGGCTGGGCTTCTTTCCGAGGATGGAGGCACCGGTCGTCTGCTTGGCCACGCTGGTGCAACGAAGGTCACTTGCACCCTCCCTGGTGAATCTGGGCTCATGCCTGTGGAAGAAGCAGAGCTGCTGGGAGCATGTAGAAGAGGCCTGGCCATGGGAAGCACGTCTGTCACCTCTGCCTGCCTACTCCTCTTGCAAAAGGCAAGGTGACCTTGTATTCTTTTGATGCAAACCAATCTCCTGGCTGAGACTCACCTCTTGGGGGAGGATCTGGTGCTGACTCTGCCACTTGGCTCTTTCGTTTCATCTCCCCTCCCTGTGCACGGCTCTCAACAGGGGCAGATGTTTTGCTGCCTATCTGAACAGCTCTTGTGCAGGCAACTCTGATCAGTTGTCGACTTTTTGTTCCTCCTTGTACATGACAGTAGCTATATTAGTGACACAATCAGTGCAGGCTGAAGCTGTGACCTTCTGTCCATCAGGAACAGGCTAATGGCTCTGCACTCAAGGTCCATGTTCTGTGGCTGGAAAGAGGGCTTCTGTCTTCAGGGGTCAATTTGGTACTTTTGTTTTTTAAGCCCACTATTGAATTACTCCGGTTCTGCACCGTAAACAATGGGAACAGAGACCAGAGATGTGTGAAGGTATCCGGCGTCCAGGGAAGCAGTGGTTAGGGGATGGCAAATGTGGAGCCCTAATGCTGCTACGTATGGCCGTAGGAGAGAGAAAGGATACCTCTGCTCTCCGCCCCGTACCTAGTGAGGCCACGCTGGGCTGCCCAGATCCTAGCTGCGGGTGCCAAAGGGGAGCACAGGGGCTGTGCCAGATGCTCCCCCTGTGCAGGAAGTGTGCGGGGAAGGGCACAGCTGGGCAGAGCCTGCCTAGTCATGTCCTGCCAGCACTGCAGACTGTCTGGCTACACAAAGTGGAAAGAAGCTACACGCTGAAAAGGCTGAGTCTCTCTCCCCGCATGCCTTGGGGGTGTGGGGCTGCCCCAGTAGGTGCCAGGGCTCTGCACCATGAGAGGAAGTCCTGCGGGCGAGTTACACAGAACTCTTGAGGGCTGTTGGCACGACTGCTTTAATATGTAAAAACAGAATGGGTCCTGTGTTTCGTAAATTACTACAATACATTTAATGGGTAGCTTTTCACAAGGGAGCACAGCGGATGTGTACACAGACCCTGATGAGGCTAATAACTAGTTCTCACATGGCTCTTAGAGAGTTATTACATATCTGAGCTCCAAGTTCCCTTAATCAACCACTGAGATGCAGCTGGCAGTGGTAAATTGCCAACAACAGCTCATTACAAATAAGGAAACATTGGTTTGTCAAGTACAAAAAACTGTGTCAATTCTTAATAGGGAAGCAAATAGAACTAACTATTTCTCTTCCCCCTCCCACCCTATAATCCTTTGATACAACCTGCTTTGGCTGATAACCTTCCTATCTGCAATCCAAACAGGGACATACAATCTAGTCAGGTCGGACTCACACTGGCAAACAGCACAAATTAAGCCTGTGTCCTTAAAAGTGGGGAAAGGAATGCAGTGCTGGAGGATAGATGGGCTCCACATCTGCAATCAGTCACACACGTGCTCTGACTGGACTTACACATGGGAGTAAGGGTGGCAGGATCAAACCCTAGGTCTCTTCATCCTGATTTACGTAATAGTATTCTGGGTGCTGACAGTAAGTGGCATGCAGGTCAGGAATGTGAAAATGGCCCCTGTGCAGTCGTGTGTCTCACCACGTTCGCATATACAAATCAGGTAACTCCATGTGTTGCTCAGGCAATGTCACAACCAACTGGCCAGCTATGTGTCTTGCTGAACACAGTCAAACATGCAAAATAGGTGTGCAGTTATGCACACACAGTTTTAGAAACCAGGCCCACAGTGGTTCTCTGCAGGTTGCAACCGTGTCCATTGTATTCCATGGCTGCAGTGCCAGACGATAATCTGGAGTATTTCCAGCATCTGCATCTCTTGCCTAGTGTTTTGGGCCATTTGAACCATACAAATGCTTATCCATGGCCCTGCGTCTTTCTCCACCCCAGCCTACAGGTGGCTAGCACAGAGATGCCTTCTGCTACATATAGCAAGTAAGGAGGAACCGGCTACAGAGCTTCTCAACCCACAGTCCCAGCGAGGGTCCTGTTGCAGGCCCCTTCCATGCTTCAGAAGAATTTAACCCTTTATGAAAGGGCAGTGAATTACATCTGCTGCCTGTTGCAGAGAGAATCCACAGAAAGGCTTGTTCCCTCTAACTCCAGAGCCCTCTAGAAGTTATCACTTCCAGGTAGAACAAAATACAGCTCCAGCCAAGAGAACTAGTTCCTTCTGCTTATAACTGAATGCATTGGCAGGAAATCTAGGAGCCTGCATCCAGAAAGACACAAACAGGTCTCTGGACACTTGATCATTTTAGCCTCTGGTGGCAATTTTTCCTTTCATTGTATAACAGGTGGGGTTTTTGCTCAATCTATCTTGAAAGAATCTGGTTTTATATACACAGAAAACTGAAATTGCACAGCAAACCCCTTTGCAGAAATGCCTTGAGTTTATTTTACTTAGGTACCAAACCCAACTGCCACCAAGAAGCATCTATAAACACAGGGGTGCTCATCACCCAACAGGATTCAATGTCCATCGCAAACCTTATTCTTAAAGCGTTTTGGGTGGGGTGGGGGGAGGAAGACAGAGGCATGATGCTAGCTTGGGTGGACTCATCCTGTACTTTATTTCTTTAGAAATATTTCCTACCAAAAAAAATTATAAAATTTTTAAAAATGCCACCTGGTCCAGCACTGCCCATATTTGTTCAAGATACATTGCAAAGCCTGTATACATTTTACTGAGGCTTTTGGAGAGACACCTGGGGTCTGATGTCTTGGAAGAAGTGGAGCACCCTCTCTTAAATGCTGGGTTTAGCTGGTTGTGTGTGTCATGGCATTTGACTGCTAGATTAGTATCTGCCGTGGTGTGCGTTAAGAAATGCCAAAACATGGTTGAATTGCCCTCATGTCCAAAATGTCACTTGTAGAGCCTGCGAGAGGTATTTTTTATAGGACTGTTATAAATCTAAATACATTATTATCCATAATTATATGACTAGATCTGGCAATTACTAAGGCCCAGGATGCATTAAGAAGCCTGATATGAAATGTCTTATGTACAGCATCTCTTTCAGTCTAATGAAACAATCTACCCAACTAATATCATACTGATCACAAAAAAAGAGAATTCTGTATCTTTCTGATTCCAAGGCTTAGGGTAAGGGCTTCAAAATAAGATTAACAGAGCTCTTTCGATTATGGAGAAAGTACCACAACAGAACATCTATGTTTCTGTGTAACTTTGCAGCCAAACTTAGCAGAGATATCAATCCTCATGCTTCAGGGCATAAGATGATCTCCGTCTGTGGTAGGGGAAGATATTTTCTATGCGAAGTAGACTAAATGTACAGCTATATTTGGTATCTTCTGAATCACGAGACATTGGTTACCAACAAAGACTTTGTTAACTAGATGGACCATGGTCTGTTGTGTTATGGCAATTTTTGTGGACAGGATCAGATCCTGACTGCACATTTTAGTACTCGAGAGAGAAGGTGGGGAGGGAATCTCCTTTGTTGGACCAACTTCTGTTTGTGAGAGAGACAAGCTTTCAAGCTTGCACTAAACAAACTCCCCCCTGCCCCCAAAAAAGAGCTCTGTGTGGCTTGAGCACTTCTCACTGACAGAAGCTGATCCAATAAAAGAGATTCCCTCCACCACCTTGCCTCTCTCATATCCTGGGACCCACAGGGCTACAGCAACACTGCATACAACTTAATACTAGTCCATGTTCTTGTCAGTTAATAAGAAGGCTTTAATCAGATGTAGTGATGCAAGATAAGGCTGGAGTCAGCTTTCTGAGGACAACAGCTACTGAATACTTTCCTTTCCCGATGTGCATTATGTTCCCCTTTCTTCAAGGGGCGGCTTTGGTGCTTCACAGCAACGCTTGGGCTTGTCCATATAGAGACAGAGAACAGCAAGCTGGGGAGTAAATGTACAGCGCACTCACCTGCTATGCAATAAGTCACCATGTGAGCCCTGCTCATGTGCACTAAATGCACTATGGAACTGTCAGTGCACAATAGCAGGGTCCACATGGCCAGTCAGCGTGCAACAGGCTAGTGCTCTCTAGATTTACCCCCAGCTTGCCGGACACTGAGCCTCTGTGTGGACAAGTCCACGTGAAGGGGCCTTCACTATCACGTGCATTTTACAAATATATATTTCCCATGTAGATCAGGATGACTTAGCATGGAAATAGTTACCAACTCCTACACGCCCGACAATAGGTGCTGGAATGAGGGGAGCAGTTTCCATCATATCCAGGGTTTAGTTTGGTTCAATGGTTCTCACACCCCCACTATACCCTACCCCTTCCAACATATGTTTAGATGCTACTTTCTTCTGTTTGCTAACTTGCTCCTGTCAGATCTAGTGTTGCTCCGTGGCCTATCCACAAGAAAGACGTTGGCAACACAGAGTGAAACAAACAGCATTACTTTAGGTGTTCCCTATGCAGCACTGCCATGCTCAGCATTATTCTCCCATGACGAGTCAGTTCAGCACCAGAGGCCTTGTTTTGCCACCACCCCAGTGAAATCCATATTAATGCCCATGAGAGGAACAGTTTTTGCTGAGGATCATGGTGATTTCGCACACACCACCAGGGAGGGACACCAACACATGGAGAAGCCTCTCCAGATACAGTGAGCAAACCGACCTTTACATGGGCCTGGGGGTAGGGGGTGGGTGAGGAGAGGGGGTTGGGCATCAGACTCCAGGGCCTCATTTCCAGATGAGCCGAGCACCCAGAGACTCCTTGGCTACAGCCAATAGGCGGATGTTAGTCATTTCAGTGTAGTTCTCTTCCTCTAGATGTCGGTGTCACATAGCCAGATAAGATAAATACATCTGTCTCTGCTTCTCACTCCTCGGTCTTATACTGATCAACAGCATCTAGCATGGCCTTGCTGAGGGTCCAGGATGCTGAGGAAGCGGTGTCAGGCGAGATCCCATTGCCGCCAGTGGGACATCTCCTAATCTAATCAGGTCAGATCTGCTGTCCAGTTATATTACTCTCCATCACTGTAATTATACACAGACACACAGGCTTCACACCCATCACCAGCACATTCTGCTGAAATAGCCATTTATTTTGATATGGGCAAATTTTTCAAATGGGGGCATCTGAATTTAGGCCCCCTGGGAAAGATCCACAAAAGGAGTTGAGTGCCTAATGGGTGCCTAAGCCCATCATTTAGGCAGCCACCCCAAAACCACAGCTCAACTGCTACCTAACCCTACAAGTGCCTAAGTTTCTGCTACTGGGCGCACACAAAACCACATAAGCCCTGACGCTGCCTGGTGCTCTCGCTTGTCCCCTAGCCCCAGTGGGGCTCTCCAACTAGGCATATTCCTTCCTGCCTTGTCCGTGGGGCCTGGGGTAGGGGCTTGAAACAGGTCTCACCTCCCAGCTGAGTGCCCCCCAACACCTGCAGGCCATTCTGGTGAGGCTTTGTCAGTCTCTCTTAGTGGTGCAGTTCCACTTTGTATAAGTCAGTATTTCTGGGGGCAGGGACTCGAAGGTAACTCTTCCCACAGGCAACCGGGGTGCCTTGACCACTGGGCTATGGGGTCTCTCTCTCTCTCTCGCACCAGCACAAAGAACAGCGAATTATGTAACCAAAATCAGAGCAGCTTCAGCAGGCAAGATTGAGTGTGGCTCCCTCGCCAGGGGTGCGGCAGACCTGAGTCTGAGTTCCCACTTCAAGTCAGGTAGAGTGGGCGACTGAAGGAGGTCTCAGATGTCAGAGGAGTGCCCCTACTCACTAGGCTATAAGGTGTGTGTGCGGTGGGGGGGGGCCTCTCTGCTGGAGTTAGCGCACCCCTGTCTCCCAAAAGCCAGTGAGAGAGGACTCAGTGCAGCATTTCCCACTGCCTAGCTTCGGCAGCTCCCCACTCAGATTGAAGGAGTCCGTCAATCCCATTCTTAGGTGCTTAACTCTCCCCATTGCACTGGGCGGCAGGGTGCCTAAGCTGCTGCAGGTCTGAGCATTGCAACACACGCAGCCCTTCCTAGTTCTAGCCCCTGAGCCCATCCTTAGGCATCTGATTATTCAGAGGTTAGAGGTATTATCTCTGCGTGAGCATCCAACAGTGACTGTGAGCTGGCGAGAAGTGGTGAATAGGTACAGGTGACAGTCACTTGGAACCGGCGCATTTGATCAATGCAGCTGGTGGGTATGAAATACCATGCTTTCCAAGACAGCACCCCAAGGACTGCCCTCTCCAAATCCCAGAGCAGAAGCCAGGCACTAATGCAGCTAACAAGATGGATAAAGATACATGACCACACCCTTCACAACAAGGACAGCACAAGCCCCTACCAGAGCAAATTCAATAAACCAGACAAGGATCTGGCCCCAAACTTGATGGCTGGGACCACGTGCTCTCTCACACACACACACATATATTGTGAAGAGTGAGTAAGTGAGAGTGTCAAGAGGAAATGACCTCTACATCCACCCCCAGCCTAGGGTGTAGCAGTAGTAGCCTGATTTTGCTGGCACGAATGTTTGCTATTAATGTGGCCTGGTTTAAATGGTTCTCAAAATTCCTTCATTCTACTAACCTAGTTCATCCCGTCTCCACAGACGTCTCCCTGGCTCTCCTGGAGAAAATCCAAGGCCTAGTCACTTGATCAAGCATTCCCCCTGGTTACTACAGCTGCACTCAGACAATCAGAGAACAGAAATACTCTGAGGTGACCAATTGCACAACAGGCTTGAACACAGAGAGAACAGAGTTCAAAGAATCCCCTGACCAAAATGTGTTTGTGTGAAATTTTCAAACAAAAGAAAGTGCTAAAAATCCTGATTTTTGTCCCTTACGCGGTCAGTCCTGCACCTGGCAAAAATCTTAAAATAACCTTAAAACACACACACCTTTATAAATCATTTGGCTTCTGTACCTTCAGAGCAGCTATAAAGAATGCAAGAAACAGAAAGGCACACTTCATCGGTTTGTACTGGGGGTGCCTAGAGTCTTACAAAGAAGTGAGTAGTATGGATTGAACGGGACGTTCTAGCCAACCTCCCAGATTCCCCTGGGTAGGCACTGCCCTTTGTTAGGGACCACTCCAAATTCTACAGTGATTTTTAGCAAATGAGACTATTGTTCGTAGTAGACTGGCTTAAGCATACGGTGTTTGCTTTAGGAAGAGCCTAGGGTTGAAGTTGATCAGGTTTTGTGCCCTTTCTGTGCCCTGCCCCTCCCAGGGACACAATACTGGGGAGAGGAGCTCTCTCTCTGAGGCATATTTCAGGATACATTTTTCCCCACTGTAGCATTTTGGTTCTCAACACAACACACAATAAATATGCCACGGCAGGTGTGATTTTTCCCTCGTCCAGCTCACCAGGCAATGCTTAGCAGCAGCACTTTTCCCTAACCACTTCTGCATTTGTAATCCATCAACCCTGGCTGTTGGCTTATCGTTCATGTCACCACTTCCCCACACGGAAACGTTTACTTAAGGCCCAGGACAGACATCTTTCATGATGTCACCGATGCCAACGGCAACATAGGTCTGCAGCGTTTTGAACAAGGAGCCACTAAAAAGACATTTTCCAAAGTGAGTGGCAGGAGAACCCTATGAACTGGTGCAAAGCACTAGTGAAAAAGGTGTGCTTGGCTCGAGACACAGTCACACTCAGTTGGGATGGGGTGGAGACCACACTATGCATGCTTCTGACTCTCGTAACATAGGCCTACTGCCACAATGGTGTAATGACAACAACATCTGCCCACTGCCCCCCTCCACATGGGTCTTCTCTGCTTAGCTACCCATTGTTTACATCCTGCTTTGTGAACCACTCTCCCACGCACAGCTCCACTCTAGCACACAGGCGTGCAAAGTCTCCTGCATGGAGGCTCCACCACCTGGCATGCTAGTGCTGGGTTTTTGCTACACTTCTACTATACCTGGGGCTCCGGGGGGGTGGGGGGTGGGAGCCGTGCACGAGGCCATTTGGGATCTGTGGCAACAGGAGCACGAGCGCAATGGCATGTGTTTGGAATGCCGTACACCGTCTGGCAGGATAAACCCCATTCGTTCATTTTGCACTGGTAAGAGATGTTAAAAAGGAGCTACTTACACAATCTCGTCATTCTGGAATTCAAGCTCCCCACAAGTATCCTCAAAGTCCTCTCCTCCCCCTCTGGCTGAGCCTTCAATGGTTTTGTAGGGCACAACAACATTTCCTCGAGCGCCGGACGTTCTCAGCACTTTCACTTCCATGGTTCCAATGCTCTCGCTCACGTGAGTGACCGGCTCCTCAAAGGTAAAGATGCCCGCATGATCATCATCAAAGATGGTAACGGTGGCAGTGCAGGGCGACCCCAGGCAGGCAAGCGTTGCGACGTGGTTGGCCTTCAGAATTCCTTCATCCAACGCTTCAGTGCTCACTTGCACATTGCTGAGGTGAACGAGGAAGTTCTCATCCTCCTCAAAGATATCGTCGTCAATTATGCCAACGCGGATTTCCTTCTGTGTCTCGCCAGGCTTGAAGACCACTGTCCCTTCGGTAAACTCATAATCAGACCCTGCGTTGGCCGTGCCATCTTCTGTTCTGAAGTCAACGTGCACGACGTGGGTCAAGTCACCACCTCGGCGAACAATGGTCAAAGCTACCGTGCCACAGTTCTCGAGACACTGGTAGGTGATCTGCTCAAAGTAGATCTTACTGACAGGGTCATTTTCCACCACTTCACAGTTGACCTCATGCATGCTGACAGCTTTCCGTGCCTGATCCGCAGCATGTCTCTTCAAAATGTTGCCAGCACCCGTCATTAGCCGAGTAGCCTGAATGCGATAAAAGGCTCTGCTCTTTTGCTGTTGGCTCAGAACCTGGTAGTTGGCTAATTCAATCAGCTGTTCGATTTCTTTGTCGGGGTGCTTCTGCTTCAGCTCCTTCAGGATTCTAGCCATTTCCCTCCTTGCTTCCTCATCATCTTGATCCTTCTCATCTGCCTCCAGAACCAGGGTACCATCTAAGAAGTTCTCCACATGGGAGTTAACCACTTTGCCGTCCATTTCAATGTCAGCTTTGGATGATGGCCGGTCACCCTCATGTTCAATGATCATGCCTCGCTGTTTGCCAGCCCTGTACTTCTTGTAGACATACTTGTAAAATAAAAGCCTTCGGTCAGCTACCCATGCAAACACCACACAAATGGGAAAGAAGAAGAAAGTGAGCAAGCTTTCCCAGACCTCCACAACACCAGGTGATATGACAGATAAAATAAGGTAAAGCCAAGTGTAGGCAAAGATGCTCCAAGCTGCTGTCACAAAAAACACTCTTAGATGCTTAATCTTCCGTATTTCTCCATCCGGAACCACATAGACACATATGGCTATAATGATGAACATGTTAAAGGCCGCACTGCCTACAATGGTGCTCGGTCCGAGATCCCCTGCCGTGAAACCATGACCACATACTTCAATAACAGAAAGTAGAATCTCAGGGGCTGAAGAACCCAAAGCCATCAACGTTAGGTTGGACACAGTCTCGTTCCAAATCCTCACTGTGGTTTTGCTGGTCTCACCATTGGGCTTCTTGATAGTTATCTCTCGCTCTTGGGATGTAATGACTTCTATAGAGGACATGAAGCGGTCAGCTATGATGGATACACCTAGGAACATGTAGACCATGGCCACAAAATAGACAGTAGCTCGAGCAATTTTATCGCCAAATGAAGGGTCTTGGGGCTCCCAGATAGGTAAAATCACACCTGGTTTGCAAAAATATGTACCAGTACATACTGCAGTGTTGTTTGGCTCTTCTTCTGTTGGATTTTCTGCATATGCTTTGTCCACATGGAATAGCAAGAGTGCCACAATACTTAAAAGGTGAAAACCTTCAGGAAAGGCGGGTGAATGACTTAACCTCAACATGATAGCTTTGTCTGACCAGCTTCCAAAGGTCTTCCTACCTGCAGATACAAAAGTAAGAAGTGTTACTCAAGTCAAATAAGGTATTCTATTGAGGTCTTATTTATGTATTGCATTTGCAAAATCTACAGTGCATTACATTTGTTTATCAAAAACAACTACATTTTGGACTGGTTATATAAAAATGTCACAATTAAATCCCAGTACTTGCAAGATTCACCATGCACAAGTGATTCACTAGAATAGAAGGTTGAGGCTAGTTTCTGAACTTATGTACATGTGAACGGTTAATGTTCTTTCTGAAGTAATTCTCTCACTGTTGAAAAACACATACTATAGCACAGCAGACATTTTTTCCAGTTTCAAAATTAGGATGAAATAGTTTCTTGAAACTTAATGTATAAACAAAGAAATTCCCCCAAGTTTTTCTTAACTTTTTTCTGCATTTTGACCAACTCTGTTCAATATTATTTACTACGTGTATTTATTTTGCAGTAAAACCCATCGAGACTGCCACCATAATCATATGCCATCCAAGATTCCATTCCACACACTCCAAAAATATCTACATTAAGGAAATATTAAGGGGTCTCAGTTGAGCAATTGAATTAAGAAACACTGAAGTTGCATGTTTAATCTTAACTCTGCCCCTCATGCATATGTCTTATAACAAAGTCTTTAATTATATGATCACATGCTATTTCCTCAGTAATAAAACTGAGCATCATTCAGCTTTGCACCTTCCTTGGTGGAAGAACACCCAATGTGTATCCAAGCAGAGAGTTTCTTCTTGCACATCTTAGGAGGGAGACTTTCTATATCAAAGTAGTGCTCCCTCCTGCATACCAAGCAGAGTCTTCTTGAGACTTTTCTGCCCTGTTCATACATTACACACCAGTCAGCCCCAGCACAGACCAAGAGATTGGGCCATGCCTCCCTGCAGTTCACAGAAACTAAGATTCACTTAGCCCAGGGGCTTCTCAGTTAACAGGGACTTTCCCAACACCCAGTTTTCAGTCTTTCTGGGAGCCTAGACTCCAAATAAATCCATTTTACTCTGTATAAAGCTTATATAGGGTAAACGCAAATTGTCCACCCCCTATAACACAGATAGGGAGACATGCACAGCTGTTTGCTCCCCCAGGTATGAATTAACCCAGAGGAAGTGATTAACAAACAAAAAAAGTGATTTTATTCAGTATAAAGAGGAGGATTCAAGTGGTTTCAAGTAATAAACAAAGTTACCAAGCAAAAAATAAATAAAAACACGCAAGGCTAACTTAATACACCAAGGATCTAGTTACAAATACTAACTTCTCACCCTAGATGCTATCTCAGATACAATCCTTTCCAGAACAACATTGTAGTTTATGGCTTGGGTCCAGCGATCACTCATACCCCCATAGTTACAGTTTTGTTCCAGTTTCTTTGAGATATCTCTTTGAGGTGGAGAGGCTCTCTCTCTCTCTTGAGCCAGCTGAAGAAAAAATGGAGAAGCTGCCAGGGCCTTTTATAGTCTCTCTTGTGGGCAGATACCCCTTTGTTCTTCTATGCAAAAATCATAGCAACAAGATGGAGTTTGCAGCCACATGTCCATGAATGATTCAGCTTTCTGCAGACTGACGCCATGGTTTACATGTTATTTTGAACTTTCCCAGGAAAGTTCAGATATGGATTGGTGTCTCCCAAAGTCCATTGTTAGTTCAGTACTTCCAATTACTTGAATTGTCCCTTTACAATATGTGGGCCAAACTTCCCTCATGTGTTTCCTATAGCTAACACTTCAAATACAAGCATAGAGCCAAAGCTCATAACTTTAGATATAAAAATGATACACGAATATATTTATTAGATCATAACCTTTGCAAAGATATGTTACATGGCATATCTAGCATAAAGCATATTCCAGTTATGTCATTTATTCTCAAGCATATTTCCATAAACATGGACAGTGCAACATCACACATACCCTTTACCAAGTTCTAAATTACCGCAACCACTCAGGAAAGAAGCCTGGATGGCACAAAAGACAAAGCAGTGAAGTCCACTGCTCAGTTCGTAGCATCCGTCAATACAGATGTGAGGGTGTCTAGGGAAGGAAATGGAAATACGGAAAGAGATTCTAATGCTACCACACACACCCCCACCAATGGAATTACCTCACCTAGAATGCTGTGTTTAGTTCTGGTGCCCTAATTAGAAAAGGGATAGCAGAAACAGTGAGTTCAGAAACGGGTGACAACATTGGTAATGTGAAGACTATGGAAAAACATCCATTTGTCAAGAGACTGAAAAAGACTAGAGTTGTTTAGGTTAGAAAGGACGGCGCTACAAAGAGCTCCTACTAACCTAGAAGCAGATAAAAGTCTTTGGGGTTGCAAATTCAGGGAAAGCACTGTTTTGATACAAGTGATTTGTGGCATGCTTTATTCTTTTTATGCCCCCATAGGAATGGTTTATGGTTAAGAGGTAGAAATCCTCAGTAATGATGTTTCAGGCTGTTTGTAGAAAATTAGAAAAGAGTGGTCATAAAGGAGAATATAGGGTCTATTTGATTACATACCACTTGGAAAGATGATGCTTTCTTCTTTGATATATATATATATTTTTTCTTAGCGAGCTAGACTGTCCGCTCCAAGTAAATGTGAGTTGGTCATTTTATAGGTCTCATGCTTCTTTGGGGCAGGTCGGAGATAAACAGGACACATGATAAAGGTGCTGTCATAACAGATTGATTCAGCACCAACTCCGTTTACTATTGGTACCTCCAGAGTGTTTGTTTTTTTTAATAGCATATAGGGGGAGGGATAGCTCAGTGGTTTGAACATTGGCCTGCTAAACCCAGGGTTGCGAGTTCAATCCTTGAGGGGGGCCATTTAGGGATTGGGGCAAAAATTGGAGATTGGTCCTGCTTTGAGCAGGGGGTGGACTCTATGACCTTATGAGGTCCCTTCCAACCCTGATGTTGTAGGATTCCAGGGAAATATTTTGTATATAAGCAGGCAAACAGACCACACTGCCTCTCTAAGTCAGATGGAAACAACTGCTCCTGCAGTTAGATACTATGCAAAGAACAAAACATCCACCTGCCTTTATTCAGTGGATTCTCTTTGTGGCCAGTCAGATATTCTTTCAAATGCACAATTATTCAAAACTTTGGATTGTGAAATACAGTCACTGTGAAATCCCCTTGGCAAGAGAAGAATGCAGATGGTTGGAGAAAACAACACTTTGGGGCACTGATTTGGGTTACACAGAACAGCAGAGTCTCACCACATTTTGGACCAGCTCCACAATCTTAAGAGGAGGCAAGTGTAGGTAGCTTTGGCCAATAAAATTCCACTACAGCAGATTAATAAATCACTCCAACTTTGTAAGTTTAGCCCCATGGAGCATTTCAATGTAGGATTGGGTTTTTTAAAATCATATTTCAATAGACAGATGCAACAAAGGGTTTACATCAGAACCCCTTTCTGAAGTTCTATTTAGCAGTTTATGTACAAAAGGGATCTTTAATTTTTCTAGATATAGCTGCAAATAAAGAACATGGAGCAACATGGAGACAGATGTGGTGGATGCCTTGAAAGAGGAAAGAGTATCAAAACTAAGGTTACATTTCAGGAGCGTCTTCTCATACCCGTTGGAACAAGTGGCTGAAACTAAGATTTATATTTTTTGTAGAGAGGAGACAAAAACCAGGACCCACAGTATTCACAGTCCTTATTATAACGGGGCCCCAATCCCAGTCTAGGTTCTTGGGTGCTACTGCAATGCAAATAAATCCAATATTATATTGTGAGAGATTGTGCAGAACCGGGGAGGGGATCCACTGTGCCCCAGGTGCTTTGTTGGCTCTGAAACACACTAGACCCTAGAGCTTTTTGGTCCATTATCAGAAAACCCCTCCCCATGCCCCCACTCCTTTAGCCACTTCAGGAAGGTCAAGTCTACGTTATTGTATTCACCCTGTCTGAACGCAATCAGGCTCGGATAGCAGAGTGCCTAATCTCTCCTGCCCAGAGCTGAATATGCTACAAGAGTTACAGGGAAACAGCCTACCTTCCTTTTCCCTTAGGGATCAGAGGACAGCCTGGGGCTCTTTGAGGCCTTTTCCATATGGAGGGCACTTTTAAATAAAAAAGTGTTGGTCTCCAGGCCCACGCCAGCCAGTTCTGTGCTTCGGCTGGGATCTGTGCAGAACTAGCCATATTTGGGAAGTGATTTGAAGGACAAGTCTTCTTACCAGCCGAGAGGCTGTGCGCCCCTCACCACAGGCCTGCATGCACATTCTACTCTCCATTTAAGGTGGTTCTTTGAGCACTGGTCCATGGGGATCCCATTCTAGGGTCGCATGCACTCCATGCGTGTGAGAATACTGCACGCATGGGGCACGTGTGCCTCTACAAAGTGGGAGTCACATGGACAGAATGTCTCTACTGACTGCAAAATAAGTCTTCCTTCTCTGCAGTCTTTCTTGCGCTCCAGTTACCCACTGAGCCCAGAGTGGCCAGCTCCATCACAGGGATATCTTTTGTACAGCACCTAGCCTGTGACTGGGGCTCCTCGATGCTACCTCAATACAAACAAAACAGTAGTAACAGACTCAGCCCTTTTCCTCAACTTAGAAGTGGAGGGTAACACCCTGTTTACTAGCGATCCTTCTGATCTTTTCAGAAGGGTTGGGAGACCCACGCCAAGATGGATGGGTGTCATACTAGAGAATCAGATAAGCTGCGGCATTTCTGAGAAACTGCATCCAGACAGAAACCGGAAAGGAAGAGGACGACTTGAAGAGCTGACCCCACGTGGGTGGGACTGTGGCTAGAAGAGGAGCAGTAATATACTCAGGGTGGAAAAAATTCTCATGCTAGAGTTAAAGTTCTCAGCCACACAAAGAACTTCGTTAGTTTGGACTGAAAGTTGCTCGACTACATTTCCTGTCAATGCTATCAATAAAAATCAAAGAAAGCACCAGTTAAACAGATTGCATCTAGACCAACCTCATCCTTTAGCCACCCCCCCACCCAACTTTGTCATGCACAAATGTGCATATCACTTGCAGAGCAAGCTTCCTTTCACCTGCAGTGCACAGCCAGTCACACCATGCATGCATCCCGCTCTCCGCAGCCCTGCTCGGACCTTCAGTCTGAATTGCATGTTTGTCAGCAGCTCAGAGGGGCCGCAGCAGACGCTCCGAGTCCCGCTGTGCAAGGGAAAGACAGGCCCTACTCTGAAAGGGTTGCAGAGTAAGTATCTCTGACCTCACCTGCTTGAGGACGCAGGGAGCAGTGGGGTCTAGTGCATGCTGTTTTGTATATGCACAGCGTGGGCTTGGCAAGGAGGCGGGTGTGAACGGGAGCAGACCTGGGGGACCCAGATGCCACCCGAGAGGTGGGACGAACCCCGCCACAGCCACAAGCCGCTAACGCTCCCAGTGCGACTGGGACAGGCCTGGCTTTTGGAAACCCACCCTGCGTAAGTGCCATGCCAGCTGGTGTCCTCCCCTCCCTTTCCCCTGCCTGCTGGAGCAGAGCTGCCCCTCGGGTCCCCCACTCCCTGCAGCCCTGTTTGGCCCTGGGCTGGTCACTGCTCAGTGGGAAGCTTTCACAGTGAGCTGGAATGAACCATCCTCTCCCACCCCACCATGGAGAGCCAGCCCCAGGCCTTTGCTCGCTCTTGTCCTCCACTACCCTGGGGAAGGGGATCTGGGCAGGAAGGGGGGGAGGAGGAGGGACACAGCTGTTCCTCCAGCCCCCTTCCCGGCTCACTGGTGGGAAACCCCATGCTCTGTTCCTCCTGCGCTTTCCTGGCACTGACCAACTGCCTATGGGCCTAGCAGGGAGTGCTGCACGGTGGGCCACCAGGATACACCGGAGTGGCAGCTGTTATAGAGCCTGATGGGGACGCTGAGATGCTGCTGCCTCTGGTCCCTTAGGCCTGGATTTTGCTTCCATGCCATTGTCTTGGTGATTGTACATTGCAGGCTGAAGCTCTGAAGTCCAACCAGATCCCGAAGTCAAATTCCTAAGGCAATCTCTCTCTCCCCCGCTGCCTGACCTGTGGTGCATGTCCCGTTATAGAAGATAGCCAGCGTGCCCATGGCCTTTCGGATTCCCTTTGAGTTCTGACCTTTACATTTGCTTTTTTCTGTGCACCTGAGCTCTTCCTAGCACCCCACCGCACCGAAGAGCGTATGATCTATGCCATTCAGCATGGCTGAGCTTTGTGGAACAGAGGCTCCATTTTTGCAAAGGCCAGCTTCTCTTTTTTCCAGTGGCTTCTTTCCCTCCTGCCACAGCTCCAGGGAGAGGACGGTCTGGCTGTTTAGCGTCAGCCTTTAAACCCCTTTCAGCCATAAAAAAAAAAATAAAAAATGTTTGCAGTTGGGCTCACAACCCATTGGTGGCAGTGTACTCAGAACAGGGGTATCCTGGCCATAGAGGTAACTGACGAGAGAGCGCATGTTCGTTATTCTCGCAACAAACAAATGGCCAGGTGGAGGCTTTCCATTAGGAATTATTTCCCTAGCGGTCAGCTGAAAACGCACTGCACCATTCAGCAGCTGTAACAAAGTGACATTTACACTCTTACAGGCGGAGACGTAGAGGTCCAGCTGTGCCTATCCTGCTGCGACATCGGTCTTGTAATACACATTGTTAGCATGAATTTAGTGCTAGCTCACACTGGAGACCGATACCCGTTTGTCCACGTCACTGGCTCAGTAGAGACAGAAGCAGGGCAGCCTTTCCCCACAGGTCTGGATTCACCATAAGAAGGATAAAAAGATGAGGGAAGAGTAAAAGGGAAGGTCCTCTCACAGATCAGTAACTGGTTAAAAGTTAGGAAACAAAGGGTAGGAATAAATTGTCAGTTTTCACAATGGAGAGGGGTGAACATTGGTTTGTTCCAGGGGTCTGTCTCAGGACCAGTGCTGTTCAACATATTCATAAACGATCTGAAAAAGGAGCAAACAGTGAAGGGCCAAGGTCTGCAGGGGATACAAAACTACTCAGAATAGTGAAACCCAAAGCAGACTGCGAAGAGCTACAGAATGATTTCATAAAACTGAATGACTGGATAACAAAATGGCAGATTAAATTCAAATGTAGATAAAAGCAAAGTAATGCACACTGGAAAACAAATGCCAACTATACATACAAAATTATGTGATCTAAATTAGCTGTTACCACTCAAGAAAGATCTTTGAGTCATTGTGGAGAGTTCTCTGAAAACATCCACTCAATGTGCAGTAGCAGTCAAAAAAAACAAAACAAAAAAACCCCACACCTAACAGAACGTTGGGAATCATTAGGATAGATAAGAAAATATCATAATGCCTCTGTATAAATCCATGGTACACCCAGACCTTGAATACTGCATGTAGATCTCGGTGCCCCATCTCAAAAGAGATTATTATAATTGGAAAAGCTGCAGAGAAAGGCAACACAAAGTGATTAAGGGCATGGAACAGCTTCCTTATGAGGAGAAATTAAAAAGACTGGTGCTGCTCAGTTTGGAAGAGATGATGACTATGGGGGGGGATATGATAGACGCCTATAAAATCATGACTGTGTGGAGAAAGTGTAATTTACGCCTTCTCATAACACAAGACGAAGGAGTCACCCAATGAAGTTATTAGGCAGCAGATTTAAAAACAAAAAGGAAGTATTTCTTCACACAACGCATATTCAACCTGTTGTACTCACCCAGGGATGTTGTGAAGGCCAAAACTATAATGAGGCTCAAAAAAGAATTAGATGTGTTCCTGGAAGATAGGTCCATCAGTGGCTATTAGCCGAGATGGTCAGGGACTCAAGCCCTCAGCCCCGACTGCCAGAAGCTGGGACAGGGGATGGGTCACTCGATAACTGCCCGGTTCTGTTCATTCCCTCTGAAGGGCCTGGCATTGACCACTGACAGGAGACAGGATACTGCACTAGATGGACATTGACCATAATGGGTCAGACCATTCTTATAGTCTGTACCCTATAAGCAGGATGGGATGCCCCCTGGGGCAGAAAAACATGGGCACTCTTCCCAGGAGAGGGACTGTAGTCTGATAGAGGGACACGAGGCAATCAACCAAAGGCAGCTGAAGTGCAAGAGCCAACCTGCTTTCCTCTACTAGTCTGCTTCAACCCTGCCCTGCCAGACCCGCCCCTAGGGCGGACTGCGGCCTGTTCAGCCCTTGGCTGTCTGTTGAGGCTGCCAGAGAAGGGTATCGGTCATGATGATGGTTTAGGGAACAGGGACTTTTGCCCTCTAGATGTTAGCTTGAGACCACCAGCTAGTTTCACACAGGGACTGAACAGCCTCCTGGGGAGAATGCGGTCAGTCACTGCTACACTGGGCTGGATGCAATGACGCCCCCTGTAGCTGCCTGCAGCGCTGGTAAGCCTGGAGAGTCCCAGGTAACTGCTGGGCCAGCTGTGTACCGGCTGCTCAGACAGCAACAGCTCACAGGAAGAACACTGTTTTCAGCTATGTGCAGGGCCCACCACAGCCCCTCCCTATCCCTTAGCCACATGGCCCAGGGTGGATGGAACTTCCCTGGGACAGGGAGTTGCTGAACCCGCAAGACATGGGAAGGAGTGACCCTGCTGGACTGCCTTAGTTTGAAAGGGAGATGGCAACTCAGAAACCCTTGCTCTCCTTCTTGTGCCCACCAGTCCAGCCCTCAGAGCTGCTAAACCCTGCTCTGCTGCTAGCAGCTGCAGCCATCTGACATACCCCTGCACTGACCGCCATCTCCAGACGGCCTGGAGGCATGGCCCCCTGTTGAGCACAGTGTGGGAGTCCAACGCCCAAGCGACTCTGGTACAGGTGATGGTAGCGCAGGTCACATCCTCTGACCAGGTGGAAGTAGAAACAGTCTTAGTCATGCTGCTACCTGATGGTCTGACAGCAGCTGGGAATCCATAACCAGATTCTCAAACTGTCCCAGGGCCAGCAGATCTGCATCAGCTTTATTGGCGGCCTCTCAGACAAGCACTTCCATCTTGTCTTGAGTACGTTTCAAAACAAGCCAACCGCTAGCTCCAATCTCTACTAGAGAGCAGTAAAGCATTTGCCTGCCCTTGCAAGGGGAGAGGAGTTGGAGACAGAGCTAGGTATCAGCAGGGCAATTAAGGCACTGTAGCCCGAGGGTCCCAGCATCATTCTATCCCTGTAGATGCTGACAAATGCCAACACGTTAGTGGCAATTGGTATTTACAGATGGGGAAACAGAAGCAACTCCCTTCAGCACAGGGAGGTTCAGTGACTTGTCTGGAAGGCCCTGTGGGCCACTGGATTTGGAATAGGATCAGGTTCGAACCTGGACACCGACTTGAGGTGTGGGTTTTGGCAACTTCCTCCCAGCCTTGTTTTTTCCACCTGCCTTCCAGGCAGAATTCATGCTGAACTTGGAAACGAGTGGATGAGGCATTAGGTCAGAGCTGTAAATGCAACTCAAGTTCTTGGCTTCCTGCCTTGCCCAGAGTCTGCTGGGTCTCACTCGCCTCTCCTTCACCTCAACCCCCAGACCATAGCCAGCCTGGAACTCCCAAGGTCCATCAGCACAGGCGGCTGTGACCTAGAAAAATCCACACCAGGGGGATCTCCAAGCCAAGTCAGTATAAACAATCCCAACCTCTCCAAATATAGTCAAAAGCCCATCCTCACTTAAACCAGCTCAGTAAGACACTTCAGGCCAGCTCTTTTTCTAAACAGGACTTTCAGAAGTCAGAATAATCATAAACCATGACTAATGCTTTCAGATGTCCCGGTTCCCTCTCTCCCTGTCCCCAGCAACCATCCAAAACAAACAGATAAAGACAATACCCACCCCCCCCCCATAGCATGTGGGGATGATTGGGAGAGCTTGGGTGCTGACAGGTGGCAGGTCTCAGGACTAAGCTTTTAATGCAAGTCAGAACCTGGTCAGTGGAAGGACCTGCATATTAATGAAAAGCCCAAGTGATACTTTGACAAGGTCCCTCACCAAAGGCTCTTAAGCAAAGTAAGCAGTTGTGGGATAAGAGGGAAGGTCTTCTCCTGGATCAATAACTGGTTCAAAGATAGAAAACAAAAGGATAGGAATTAATGGTCAGTTTTCAGAATGAAGAGAGGTAAATAGTGGGGTACCACAGGGGGCTGTACTGGGACCAGGGCTGTTCAACTTAGTCATACATGATCTGGAAAAGGGATCAACAGTGACGGGGCAATGTTTGCAGAGGATACAAGATTACCCATGGTAGTTAAATACAAAGCTTACTGTTAAGAGTTACAAAGGGATCTCACAAAACCGGGTGACTGGGCAACAGAGTGGCATATGAAATTCTATGTTGATAATGCAAAGTAATGCACATGGGAAAACAATCCCAACTATACATATAAAATGATGGGGTCTAAATTAGCTGTTGCCACTCAAGAAAGATCTTGGAGTCATTGTGGATAGTTCTCAGAAAACATCCACTCAATGTGCAACAGCAGTCAAAAAAGCAAACAGAATATTGGGAACCATTAGGAAAGGGGATAGATAAGACAGACTATCATGTCACTATGAAAACCCATGGTATGCCCACACCTTGAACCCTGCATGCAGTTCTAGTCACCCCATCTCAAACACACACACATTAGAACTGGAAAAGGTACAGAAAAGGGCAACAAAAATAAGGAGCTATATGGAACAGCTTCCATATGAGGAGAGATTAAAAAGACTGGGGATACTCAGCTGAAAGACAACTGAGGGGAACACACTAGAGGTCTATAAAATCATGACTGGGGTGGAGAAAGTGACTTGGGAAGTGTTATTGACCCCTTAACACAAGAACCAGGAGTCCCCCCAATGACATTAATAGGCAGCAGGTTTAAAACAAACAAAAGGACGTACATCTTTACGCAATGCAGAGTCAGCCTGTGGAACACCACATCCCCTAGCAATGTGAAGGCCAAAAGTATAACTGGGTTCAAAAAAGAATTCGATAAGTTCATGAAGGACAGGTCCATCAATGGCTATTAGCCAGGATAGGCAGGGATGCAACCCCATGCTCTGGGCATCCCTAGCCTCTGACTGCCAGAAGCTGGGAATAGGCGGCAGGGGATGGATCACTTGATAACTGCCCTGTTCTGTTCGTTCCCTCTGAAGGGAACGACACTGGCCACTGTTGGCAGACAGGATACAGGGCTACATGGACCACTGGTCTGACCCAGCCTGGCCATTCCTATGTTCTTAGGCCACAGTAGAGCTTTGCAGGGGCTTGTTGGCGAGGAGGAAGGGGGGCTGGGGGGGAGGGTGGCCTGGCTGTGGTAGGCAAAGCAAGGGCGGTGAAACCGTTCAGAGAGGAGAATGAGGCAACTGAGGCAGCAGGATGGCCCAGGGGACGTGAGGTGAAATGCAGGGGAAGACACGGAGATGTGAGATGACCCAGGCACAGACAAGGGGCCAGGTGGAGTACACAGAGGATCGGGCAGGCAGGAAACTCCCCTAGGAGGCCTAGAATGGCTTGCTGAAGGGTAGCACACAACAGCAGCCCCGGTGGCTGATCTGTCCTTGCTCCCTCGGGGGACCACTTTGCCTGGAAAGGGGTGGGGAGAAGAAGGGACCATGGACCCATCTCCCCGCCACATCAGCTGGCTGAGCCGGGCAAGGGGGTGTGCTTGGACCGTCCTTGCAAACGGCACACAATGCATCTCCTCCAGGTGCCCAGCAGCCCCAGGGCAGTACTGCGCTGCTCTGCCCAGTGCTGCTTTCCCATCACGTCAGCCAAACCCAGGATTTCAGCGTTCGGGATGGGAAAGAAATGAGAGGTGTAGAGGTGCCACCGCAGAAGAAGTGGGAGGATCTGGCAAGACCCTGGTGGCAGGGGAAGGGAAGCAGAGCCAACCAGGACACACAAGTTGTGAGCTGAGGAGGAGAACGGCGCTGCCAAACAGGAAGGTCTGGCAGCGAAGAGGAGTTTTCTCCTGGACAAAAACTAGCAAGCCCCTCAGCAGGGAGTTGGGGGTGTTGGGGGGGGGGGCGCAGGAGATGGGCTGTCTGAGAAGAGAGACAAAGGCAAAGAAGAGCCATCAGGGGTTGGGGCATGGGAGAATACCATGGAGGAGAGGTGAAGGCAGAGGGAACTCAGACAGAGGGTTGAGGGAGGCAGCATGATGGAAGAAAAGGCAGAGTTGGAGACAGACACCTTATTTTTCTGTGCTGGGTCAGGAAGCAGAGAAGGTAGTAATACTGAGGAGTCTTGAGTGAGATCAGGAAAAGTTTGGGGTGAAATTCACCCCATGCAGAGGGCTGGCACAGGCCTTCTGCACGAGGGGTGCAGGGCCAGAGGAGACAAGGGGCGAGATTACAGAGCACAGGAAGAGAGGCAGGGAGCTGTTCCAGGATTTGGAGAATGGGAAGAGAGGCAAGCAGCAGAGTGGCTGGGGAAGCCTGTCACGAGTGGCAGAAACAGAGTGAAGAAAACAGGCTCAGACGGGGAGGTCTAAGGAGAAATTAGACAGGAGGCACCTCCCTTAGCACATCATCCACGTGAAAGCGGGAATCACCTGGAGTTGGATTAGGGGAGTCAGAGGTCAGCCCATGCAGGAGGAGCTGGGGCAATGACAGACCATGCCCCTGTGGATGGAGAAGGGACAGACATCACCAATGGGATGAACTTCAGAGATGGGAAGGAGATGGGCGGCAGAGGCTGGGTGGGACCAGCGGAACCTGATGGGCCACCAGGGTTTCCCCAGCAGGGGGCAGGAAGGCCCAGTGAGGGTAGCAAGGATTCAGGGAGATCCGGGGGAGGAGGGAGCAGGTGACAAAGGCATAGAGGGTGTGGACTGGAGACTGAGCAGGGGTTTCTCAGGGCATGGGCTCGAGACCATGCCGATTCCAAGGCGAGGGGGAACCTCAGATATGACTGCTAGCGAGCCACCTAGGAGAGCGATTAAAGTGGGGACTTGATTGGCAGCTGGGACAATAATGAGCAGTTTCTGGAGCACTCCACTGAGTTTTGCTTGCTGATTTCTTGCCCACAAAAACCCTCCTGAGTTATGGAGGGACCCACACAAAAGTATTTACAAGTCAGCCATTCACACGAGCGTAAAGTGAGGAGAAGATTCTCCCATTCTGATCAGGTGGGGCTCTGTGCGGCTGTGAGCGACACGGCAAGGCACAGGGCAATGACCCTTACACAGAACTGGCCTGAAATAAGGGGTGCAGCAATCAGATTGCAAATACAAAACTCCTGGGGGAGAATCAGAGCAAGAGATTGCTCAAAGCTGAGTGAATGTAAGGAATGGGAGGCTACCCGTTTTTGACAGACCTGCTTTTATTGGCTTTAAATTGGGCCAGGTGAAGCATTGAAGAGGACTGGAAATGTAGGCCATACCTGCCTCGGTATAGGTTTAAACTCCACTTTGAGGATGAGGCAGCAAAGGGTTAATGCAAGAATGACCAATAACCAGCGCAGCTGCCAATTCTCTGCTAATAATTGTACTGAGCCACAAACCAGAGGAGTCTGTAGGGAACAGGAGGAGGTAGGCAGCTGGAGGGTATTTACCTGCAGGCACGGAGCACAGGAAGGGGCGTGAGAGGGTTAGTGAATGTAGGGGCTGGGCAGTGGATTCTGACTGTGGAACGTGCAAGAGGGTGCTATCCCCTGGGTGGGGTGGAGGGTGCCGGTTACAGGCTAGAATAGCTGGGGAGCAGATAGAATGCACTACTGGATAATTAGATTGAGACAAACAGAGGGGGAGTGCTGTCAAACACATGACCGAACAGACACTGGCTCTCTCATTGTGGCCAGCTCTGGTGAGGTTATTGCAAGCGTGGGGGTCACAGTGTTTTTCTGAAAGCCCCAGGGGCTGGAGTGCTGTGAAACCCTGAGGATCCTACCTTTCACTTTTGAAAAAAAAGAGCAAATTTCTATCCCTCCTGGTTGTGGGAAGAAGCAGGGCAGTGTCACCCCAGAAAGCAAAGAACTCAATGTATTTAAAAAAACCCAAACCTCTATTTTAAACCAATCACAGGATTTGAGGAAGCCTGGGTCATGATTTTGCAACATCTGGGGCCACCAATGCTGCTCTCTGTGAAACGGGAGTGAAAGAGCAGTAATCTCAAATGCACACATGACTGTGCCCTTGCGATTTTACTACAGCTTTCACGTTCAGACTTCAGTTTTCCCTGGCGTTTGCTGCAATATTCTGGCCCTTGGGTTTCACCCTCTAGTCCTGAGGTTGTTTAGCATAGGCAGCTGGAGGGGGAGAAGCAAGACTACTATTCTATTGAGAAATTAAACTAAAATGTCAGATGAGAGCCAGCCATGCTTCCATCGAGACAAAGCCTACGTGATGACCGATTTCTAACGGATTTCCTAATAGGACTGATCCCATATTGCTCGGAAAGAGAATCAGGGTTTAATCAAATCTGCAGATTATCTGCTTTGCCCAGGGAACCGGATTAAATACCTAAAGAGAAGGGAGGCTGGGTTTGTTTTGAAAGGCAAGGACAAAAATCGATACACGGCTGATAGCAAAATGTTAAACCCAGCGGATTAGCCAGCCCGGAGCCCGCTTTGCGCACGCACAGCTCTGCCCTTCCTTGCAGGAGAGAGGCACCTTGGCAGGCAATTAACAGCACTGCTGAGAGCCATGATGGAGGGGCTCGTCCCCCCCGGGCTAAGCCTGCTCCTGCCCCGATGTGCCGGGCTCCCTCCCCGCTCGCCGGCTGGCCCCGCGCCCTCCGCCTGCCTCTCCCCTCCGCAGCCCCCGCCGCGCCCTGACCCCGCGGGGGCTTCCCTGCCGCGGGCGGCGCCCCGTCTCCCTCTCGGGGCCGGGCAGGTTTGCGCACCTTTGGACCCGGCTCCTCCGCCTTCCCCCGTCCAAGCCGGGCGGCGCGGAGAGAAACCCACGGAGCCCGGAGGCGCCGCGCGGTCCCCGCCCGCTCCCCGGCGACGAGGGTGCAAGCGGGGCGCCGCCGCCGGGCGCAGCTCGCCTCGCCCCGGGACCCGCGGGCTCGGCGAGCTCGGCCCGGCGAGCCTGGCCACAGCGGCCCCGCCAGCGCGCCCCTTCCTCCCGCTCCCCCCCGCGGCTGCCACGGGCCGGGCCGGCGCTCGGCGCGGTCCGTCCCCCGCGGGCCCGGGGGAACCGCCGCCCGGCCCCGGCCCCCCGCCCTGCGCTACCCCGCCCGGCCGCCCCCGGGACCGGACCCGGCTGCCCCTCCCGACGCTCCCCGCCCCCGCGGGAACCGCCGCCCGGCCCCGGCCCCCCGCCCTCAACCCTGCGCTACCCCGCCCGGCCGCCCCCGGGACCGGACCCGGCTGCCCCTCCCGACGCTCCCCGCCCCCGCGGCGCGGGAGGGAAATACAAATTCCCACCGCCGGCCGCTCGGCAGCGCTGCCCGGAGCGCACTGGCCGGAGCCGCTGCTGCCCGCCGCCCTCCACGGCGCCCCCGGCCCGGCCACCTGCGCCCAGGGCAAGCAGCTCCTACCTGCGTCCGCAGAGCTCAGCCCCGGGCGGGCAGCGGCCGGGCCATGGCGGGGACGGAGGCGCGGGGCCGGGGCTGTCAGCAGGAGCGCGGGTGGCCCGGCAGCCGCCCCCTCCTCCCCATGCTCCGGGTCCGGGTCCCCGCGGCGAGAGCCGGCAGCTTTGCGCAGCGCGCCCGCCTCCCCTGCCCCTGCCGCCGCGCTCCGGCTCTGCGAGTGCGGGGCTGGCTGCACGCCAGCGCTCTTATCAGCGCGCAGACCCTCCCACCCGGCAGCCTCCCCTCCCGGCCCGGTCCCAGCCTGGCCCGGCCTCCCCGCCCCGCCCCACGGGCCAGCCCCACGGGCCAGGTCCCCCAGCGCGCCGGGCGCTGCGCAGCGCTCTCCGCCGGCCCGCCCAGCATCCGGGCCGGAGTCCCCTGCGGGAGGGGGCAGCCGGCGGAGACCGACAACTTCAGAGCAGCGCTGGCAGCTAAGGGGAGCAGGGCAGAGGTGCGGGAAGTGGGGGGCTGCTGCACCCCCTGGCTTGAAGTGGGGGTTTCCATCCTAACAGGTGGTGCTCAGCTCTGGCTCTGGCTCTGGCTGGCTGGGACAAACCCAGCCCATGGCTCTGGAGAAGGGTGAGCTGCCTCCCTCTCTCTGTGCACTCCAGTGCAGCAAGAACCATTCCCCACATGTCTGAGAGCACCTTAACAGGGGCCAACTGTAGAGCAAATCCGACAGTGAAACAGAAACGGTAGGGACCAGAACTTGGTCCTTATACATTCCCCCATTCCCCACTCCTTTCTCCCTCCCCCCTTCTCCCCCAGTTTGCTCCTTGCCCTCCCCAGCTGCCTGGGCCCCTCCCCAGTGATCTCCTAGGGGAATCCACTTCTCTCCAGAGGGCTGGAACAATGTGTGTGTGTGTGTGGGGGGGGAGCTGAGAGCCATTGAACCCAGCTCTGAAGCCTGTCTAGGATGGAAACCTCCACTTCAAGCCAGGGGGTGCAGCAGCCCCCCACTTCCCGCACCTCTGCCCTGCTCCCATTAGCTGAGTGTTGTTCCTTGACTTTAGCAAAGCTTTTGACACGGTCTCCCACAGTATTCTTGCCAGCAAGTTAAAGAAGTATGGGCTGGATGAATGCACTATAAGGTGGGTAGAAAGTTAGCTAGATTGTCGGGCTCAACGGGTAGTGATCAATGGCTCCATGTCTAGTTGGCAGCCGGTATCAAGTGAAGTGACCCAAGGGTTGGTCCTCGGGCTGGTTTTGTTCAATATCTTCATTAATGATCTGGAGGATGATGTGGATTGCACCCTCAGCAAGTTTGCACTAAACTGGGAGGAGCGGTAGATACGCTGAAAGGTAGGGATAGGATACAGAGGGACCTAGACAAATTAGAGGATTGAGCCAAAAGAAATCTGATGAGGTTCAACAAGGACAAGTGCACCCATGCACCGCTACAGACTAGGGACCGAATGGCTCGGCAGCAGTTCTGCAAAAAAGGACCTAGGGGTTACAGTGGATGAGAAGCTGGATATGAGTCAACAGTGTGCCCTTGTTGCCAAGAAGGCCAATGGCATTTTGGGCTGTATAAGTAGGGGCATTGCCAGGAGATCAAGGGATGTGATCATTCCCCTCTCTTCGATATTGGTGAGGCCTCATCTGGAGTACGGTGTCCAGTTTTGGGCCCCACACTACAAGAAGGATGTGGAAAAATTGGAAAATGTCCAGCGGAGGGCAACAAAAATGATTAGGGGACTGGAACACATGAGTTATGAGGAGAGGCCGAGGAACTGGGATTGTTTAGTCTGCGGAAGAGAAGAATGAGGGGGGATTTGATAGCTGCTTTCAACTACCTGAAAGGGGGTTCCAAAGAGGGTGGATCTAGACTATTCTCAGTGGTAGCAGATGGCAGAACAAGGAGTAATGGTCTCAAGTTGCAGTGGGGGAGATTTAGGTTGGATATTAGGAAAAACTTTCCCACTAGGAGGGTGGTGAAGCACTGGAATGTGTTACCTAGGGAGGTGGTGGAATCTCCTTCCTTTGATGTTTTTAAGGTCAGGCTTGACAAGCCCTGGCTGGGATGATTTAGTTGGGGATTGGTCCTGCTTTGAGCAGGGGGTTGGACTCGATGACCTCCTGAGGTCCCTTCCAACCCTGATATTCTATGATTCTATGACACCATCCCTGTCCATGCTGGCTAATAGCCATGGATGGACTTATCCTCCATGAACTTATCCAGTTCTTTTTGAACCCTCTTATAGTCTTGGCCTATACAACATCCTCTGGCAAAGAGTTCCACAGGTTGACTGTGCGTTGTGTGAAGAAATACTTCCTTTTTTTTCCCCCCATAGAGACTAAGGTCAGAAGGGACCATTATGATCATCTAGTCCGACCTCCTGCACGACACAGGCCACAGAATCTCACCCACTCCTGCGAAAAACCTCTCACCTACGTCTGAGCTATTGAAGTCCTCAAATCGGGGTTTAAAGATTTCAAGGAGCAGAGAATCCTCCAAGAAGTGACCCGTGCCCTATGCTACAGAGGAAGGCGAAAAACCTCCAGGGCCTCTTCCAATCTGCCCGGAGGAAAATTCCTTCCCGACCCCAAAAATGGCAATCAGCTGAACCCTGAGGATATGGGCAAGATTCACCTTCCAGATGCTACAGAAAATTCTTTCCTGGGTAACTCAGATCCCACCTCATCTAACATCCCATCACAGGCCATTAGGCTATTTACCATGAATATTTAAAGATCAATTAATTACCAAAATCATGTTATCCCATCATGCCATCTCCTCCATAAACTTATCGAGTTTAATCTTAAAGCCAGATAGATCTTTTGCCCCCACTGCTTCCCTTGGAAGGCTATTCCAAAACTTCACTTCTCTGATGGTTAGAAGCCTTCGTCTAATTTCAAGTCTAAACTTCCCGGTGGCCAGTTTATTTCCGTTTGTTCTTGTGTCCACATTGGTACTGAGCTTAAATAATTCCTCTCCCTCTCCAGTATTTATCCCTCTGATATATTTATAGAGAGCAATCATATCTCCCCTCAACCTTCTTTTAGTTAGGCTAAACAAGCCAAGCTCCTTGAGTCTCCTTTCATAAGACAAGTTTTCCATTCCTCGGATCATCCTAGTAGCCCTTTTCTGTACCTGTTCCAGATTGAATTCATCCTTCTTAAACATGGGAGACCAGAACTGCACACAGTATTCCAGGTGAGGTCTCACCAGTGCCTTGTATAACGATACTAAAACCTCCTTATCTCTACTGGAAATACCTCGCCTGATGCATCCCAAGACCGCATTAGCTTTTTTCACAGCCATATCACATTGGCGGCTCATAGTCATCCTATGATCAACCAATACTCCAAGGTCCTTCTCCTCCTCTGTTACTTCTAATTGATGCCTCCCCAGCTTATAATTAAAATTCTTGTTATTAATCCCTAAATGCATAACCTTACACTTCTCCCTATTAAATTTCATCCTATTACTATTACTCCAGTTTACAAGGTCATCCAGATCCTCCTGTATGATATCCCGGTCCTTCTCTAAATTGGCAATACCTCCCAACTTTGTATCATCTGCAAACTTTATTAGCACACTCCCACTTTTTGTGCCGAGGTCAGTAATAAAAAGATTAAATAAGATTGTCCTAAAACCGATCCTTGAGGAACTCCACTGGTAACCTCCCTCCAGCCTGACAGTTCAC
Organism: Lepidochelys olivacea; assembly: GCF_965140295.1. Lineage (NCBI taxonomy): Eukaryota > Metazoa > Chordata > Testudines > Cheloniidae > Lepidochelys > Lepidochelys olivacea. Next base: position 212,045,284 of record NC_140413.1, on the reverse strand, counting down.
CTTTCAGTAGGACCCACTGTAGCCTCCCCTTTAACCAATTCCTTATCCACCTTTCAATGTTCATATTGATCCCCGTGTTTTCGAATTTAACTAATAATTCCCCATGTGGCACCCGTATCAAACGCCTTACTGAAATCTAGGTAAATTAGATCCACTGCATTTCCTTTGGCTAAAAAATCTGTTACTTTCTCAAAGAAGGAGATCAGGTTGGTTTGGCACGATCTACCTTTTGTAAAACCATGTTGTATTTTGTCCCATTTACCATTGACTTCAATGTCCTTAACTACTTTCTCCTTTAAAATTTTTTCCAAGACCTTGCATACTACAGTTGTCAAACTAACAGGCCTGTAGTTACCCGGATCACATTTTTTCCCCTTTCTTAAAAATAGGAACTATGTTAGCAATTCTCTAATCATATGGTACAACTCCTGAGTTTACAGATTCATTAAAAATTCTTGCTAATGGGCTTGCAATTTCGGGTGCCAATTCCTTTAATATTCTTGGATGAAGATTATCTGGGCCCCCCGATTTAGTCCCATTAAGCTGTTTGAGTTTCGCTTCTACCTCAGATATGGTAATATCTACCTCAATATCCTCATTCCCATTTGTCATGCTACCATTATCCCTAAGATCCTCTTTAGCCTTAATAAAGACTGAGGCAAAGTATTTGTTTAGATATTGGGCCATGCCTAGATTATCCTTAACCTCCACTCCATCCTCAATGTTTAGCGGTCCCACTTCTTCTTTCTTTGCTTTCTTCTTATTTATATGGCTATAGAACCTTTTACTATTGGTTTTAATTCCCTTTGCAAGGTCCAATTCTACTTGACTTTTAGCCTGTCTCACTTTATCCCTACGTGTTCTGATCTCAATAAGGTAGCTTTCCTTGCTGATCCCTCCCATCTTCCACTCCTTGTATGCTTTCTGCTTTTTCTTAATCACCTCTCTGAGATGTTTGCTCATCCAGCTTGGTCTACAACTCCTGCCTATGAATTTTTCCCCTTTCTTGGGATGTAGGCTTCCAGTGGCTTCTGTAGCTTTGACTTAAAGTAATCCCAGGCCTCTTCCGCCTTTAGATCCCTAAGTCCAATCCACTTCCCTAACTAATTTCCTTAATTTTTGAAAGTCAGCCCTTTTGAAATCAAAACCCTAGTCACAGATTTATTTTTGTTAATCCTTCCGTTCAGTTTGAACTGAATTAGCTCATGATCACTTGAACCAAGATTGTCCCCTACAACCATTTCTTCTATGAGGTCCTCACTACTCACCAAAACCAAATCTAAAATGGCATCCCCTCTAGTTGGTTCAGCAACTACTTGCTGAAGGAATCCATTAGCTATCGCATCTAGGAAAATCTGAGCCCTATTATTATTACTAGCACTCGTCCTCCAGTCTATATCTGGGAGGTTAAAGTCTCCCACGATCACGCAGTTTCCATTAGTATTTACTTTATTAAAAACAGTAAAAAGGGCTCTATCCATACCCAAATTAGATCCCGGCGGTCTCTAGCACACCCCAAGCACTATCCCAGGGGAGGCTCTAATAGTTTTCTTCCCCAATGTGATTTTTGCCCAGACGGACTCTGTCTTATCCCTTCCATCGCTTCTTATTTCTTTACAGTCGACCTCCTCATTGATAGACAGTGCTACTCCACCACCTTGACCTTTATTTCTGTCTTTCCTAAACAGCACATCCCCTTCCACACCCGTAGTCCAGTCGTGACGACTATTCCACCCTGTTTCTGTTCTCCCTAGAATATCTGGTTTCACTTCCTGCACCAGTCGCTCTAGTTCCTCCATTTTGTTACCTCGGCTCCTCGCATTCGTGTACAAACATCTTCATTTTTGCTGTTTGGCCTCGCTCACGTTCTTTACCCGATTAGGCATGGTCATTCTACAGCCAGTAGAACCTATTAGACTGGTATCCACACTGCCCTTCCTCCTTATGTCCATTCTCCTACCCACGGCTGTATACTTTACTTCGTTTTCTTCCCTCCCAATGCTAAAATCCGGCGTGGAGATTACCTGGACATCTCCCAACCATCTCCCCCAAATTCCTAGCTTAAAGCTCTCTTAATCAGTTGTGCCAGCCTCCATCTTAGAAGTCTATTTCCTTCCCTACTCAGATGAAGTCCATCCCGAGAGAACTGTCCTCTGTCCACGAATGCCTCCCAGTGACCATACATCCCAAAGCCCTCCTTCTAGCACCACTGCCTGAGCCATCTGTTGATAGCCATAATCTTGTCACGCCTTTGTTGCCCTTCTCCAGGAACAGGCAAAATCCCACTACAGATCACCTGAGCCTCGATTTCCTTGAGCGTCTTCCCCAGCCTAGCATAGTCTCCCTTAATACTTTCCAGCGAGAATCTAGCCATAACATTTGTTCCCACATGAAGGATAATTAGGGGATTCTTTCCTGCTCCCTTTAGGATCCTTTTCAACCTCAGGTCTACATCCCGTATCTTAGCACGTGGAAGACAGCACACCCTTCTATTCTCTGGATCAGCTCTGGTTACAGGCCTGTCTATTCTTCTCAGTAAAGAGTCCCCGATCACATAGACCTGCCTTTTCCTGGTGATGGTGCTATTCTCCAGTCTATCCCCTGTTCCCTCTGGCTGAGTTCTTTCCATTCCTATTCTCCCTTGTAATCCTCTTCAACCCATCCTGTATCCTCCTGGGACTCATATTTGGTGTAGTCTCCATTGACTCTTCCCCTTTTCCTATAGGACTAGCTGCTCTTCTCTTCTTCCTTGCCCTTCCACCTTCAGTGACTACCTGCTGAGCCCCTTCTTCATTTTCCAGCTCTGAAAACCTGTTCTTGAGCTCTATTTCTCCTTCACTAGCCCGTCTTTTCCTCTGCCTGGTTCTTTTAGTCACATGCTTCCACTGACCACTTTCCTCACCCAGTCTCCCCTCAGAATTCCTCAGTCCTGCTTCCATCTGCAAGTCTGAGCTTTTGCCTTCAGATACCTCATGTCTTTGCTCCATCATCTGCTCAAACCCCTTTCTAAACTCAAACAGACTTTCCACCTGCATCTCCAAACCTCGGATCTTTTCCTCCATCAGCTCTATCAGACGGAATTTCATGCAGACAAAACTCTTACCAGGTACCCCCTCCAGGATCATATACATTAGGCACCTTCCACATCCAGTCATCTTCATTGTGTCTTCCACGACATGAGTCACTCCCACTGCTGCCTCTGTGTCTGTCACAGCCTTCCCCCCTAAATCCTGTTCATCTGGGAAACACAAACCACACCAAAACACCACCACCCACAGCAAAACCAAATCCCAAACAAGCACCACAAGACAAACTCCCCTGTTTACAGCTCTGTTTGCTAGCTCCTGTGCCACGGCCTAGTTGGCTGGCTACCTTTATAGGACCCCTAGTCAGGGAAGCCCTGGCCCCCTAATCAGGGCTCAGCTTCTCTCCCAGCACAAAGCCCCGACAAGCCTCTACACATGTTTGTTTTAAACCTGCTGCCTGTTAATTTCATTTGCTGACACCTAGTTCTTGTGTTATGAGGAGTAAATAACTCTTCATTATTTACTTTCTCCACACCTGTCATGATTATATAGACCTCTATCATGTTTCCCCTTAGTCGTCTCTTTTCCAAGCTGAAAAGTCCCAGTGTTATTAATCTCTCCTCATACGGAAGCTGTTCCATATCCCTAATAATTTTTGTTGCCCTTTTCTGTATCTTTTCCAATTCCAATATATCTTTTTTGAGATGGGGTGACCACATCTGCATGCAGTATTCAAGATGTGGGCGTACTGTGGATTTATATAGAGGCAACATGATATTTTCTGTCTTACTATCTATCCCTTCTCCTGGGAGCTTTTTTGACTTCTGCTGCACATTGAATGGATGTTTTCAGAGAACTATCCACAATGTCTCCAAAATCTCTTTCTTGAGTGGTAACAGCTAATTTAGCCCCCATCATTTTATATGTATTGTTGGGATTATGTTTTCCAATGTGCATTACTTTGCATGATCAACATTGAATTTCATCAGCAATTTTGTTGCCCAGTCACCCAGTTTTGTGAGGTCCTTATGTAACTCTTCTTGGTTAGCTTTGCACTTAACTATCTTGAGTGATTTTGTGTCCTCTGCAAACATTGCCACTTCACTGTTTACCCCTTTTCCAGATCGTTTATGAATATGTTGAATAGGACTGGTCCCAGTACAGACCCCTGGGGGACACCACTATTTACCTCTCTCCATTGTGAAAACTGACCGTTTATTCCTACCCTTTGTTTCCTATCTTTTAACCAGTTACTGATCCATGAGAGGACCTTCCCTCTTATCCCATGACTGCTTATTTTGCTTAAGAGCCTTTGGTGAGGGACCATTTTAAAAGGCCACAGAATGGCCTCTGTGCTGCTCTCAGGAGTGATGAGAAAAATGACCAAACACAACCGTTATACCGGCTTCCCAAGACTATTAAACTGCCCAGTCACAGCCCCGTGGCATGGCCAGGACTTCTTGGTAATGCACTGTATGAGCGATCAGTACATTTGCTGCACAGCTCTCGAACGAGGACATTGAGGCGGGGGGGGGTTCGGTAGGTTTTATTTATTCTTCTTGTATTGCTGGGCAACACCAAACCCCTCCAGCCAGGGTCAGGTGCCCTGAAAGAGAGAACTGGAGTTGTCAGAGGTTTAGCACAGGGAAGCACCCCCACCCATATTGCCAAAATATATCACTATAATTACCAAGGCCCCATGCTGTAAGTCATTCTCTGCAGATGGATCCCTGCACCTGTGTGGAGTCCCATGGACTTCAGGGGGATCTATGAGGCATAGAAGCCTGCCTGAATGGAACTACTGACAGATTAGGGGCCATTATTATGAATTAAATCCCTGGTAGCTTTTCTCACAAGAGCATTCCCGTGAATAATCACATGCTTAAAGTTAACCACATGCGTAATTCTGTGCAGGATTGGGACCAGCTGGGGAACTTGGGTAAGTCACTTAAATGCTCTATGCCTCAGTTTCCCCATCTGTAAAACAGTAATAATGATAGTGCCCCCCCACCCCTTTTGTCAAATGCTCTGAGATCTACAGATGAAACATGCAATAGAAGACCCAGGTATGATTATTATAGTTGTTACGTAGCATTGATTTCACCAAATATCTTGTAAGTTATCCTTTAGTTGCAAAAGTAATAGACCCTAAATAATTCAACAGCTTAGTGGCAGCATACTTGTACGTGTCATCTGTCTGTCCCTGTTTCGCTCAATTTCAAATTCTGTGTGTGTGAAGCGCCCAGTACAAGGGGGACTGAAATCCCCCCTGGGGGCCTCTTGGTGCCACCGTCATAATAATACAACAATTAATAAGTGAACAAAATAACATTTAACAGGAATTACTAAACTTGCACAAAGGACATGGTATTTTACTAGTCTTAAGAAATTAAATGAGTGATTAATTGGTATCATTATTTGTTTTTGGTAGCATCCACAGTGGGCAATATGCTATATAAATACAAAAGAAGGTGTTGGGCCTGTCCTGACATCTGTGGGATGTGATCCATTGATCTATCTATCTATCTATCCACATACGCACCCCCTCCATCTAGTTATCTATCAATCTATCTCAGCAAAATAACACCTTTTATTTGCTTGATGTAATAATACAGCAAATGAATGAGTGAAGCCAGTAAGTCACAGCTCAACATACAAACAACCATGATACTCATTTTGCAAAGCATGCTAAGACAGTAACCAACAGAGTTCAGAGTTTAATTAGATGTCAGCAGCAGAGTTCTCCCTTAAGCTTCCTGTTCCCTTACAGTTATGGTCACTGACCTACTTTCCAGCTCTTTTGCTGAATATGGTGCAAAAGTCTTCTGGAAACCCAAGGCACTAACTCTCCTACGACGGTCCCTCACCAATGAACTTTCCTTGGAACAGTCTATGTGTATGTACAAAGCTACTCCCAGCCTGCCTTTCTCTGCACATTAGCTTTTCATGGTCCAGCTTCCCCAGTGCCTCCTGCTGGTGAATTCACACATTAACTGAGGCTGTGACTTTTTATGTCGTCTGGGGAAGGGGACCATAGAAAATCCTAGCATGTGAGCCCTTAATATGATTATTAGAGACCATACTGGTGATACGATTTCTGACGTTTGCATTACGTCGGTGCTCAAAGGTGCTGCCCAAGACGAAGGCCCCCACTGTGCTGGGTGCCTCACACACATAGTGAGACACAGTCTCAGGCCCTGATCCTACAGGTCACAGTGTGCAGAGGCAGCAAAGTTAACGGGCGAAGGGATCTGCCCATGTGGATCCACTCGCAGCATCCAGCCCTAAGGAGACATGACAGAGAGAGGGTGGGGGGAAGGAAGTATGAGTATCCCCATTCTTAGAGATGGGGAACTGAGACAGAGAGGATTTAAATGAATTGGCCAAGGCCATAGAGGAGGTCTGTGGCAGCCCTGAGACCAGAACCCATTTAGACTGTGAGCTCATTGGGGCAGGGACTGTCTCTTACTATGTGTCTGTGCACCACTGGGCATGAAGGCCCCGATTACGCTTGGGTCACCCAGGCTACGGGAATATAAATGCTAAATACAAACTACAGAAACAGAATCTCTACGGGGAGCTAGATGGAGACTGAGAATGAACAGCAAGTTTTAAAATATAGCTACAGAAAATATGAGGTCAAAACTTGCCACGGGACAGTAAGAGAGGAGAGAGGGAGCAGTGAGATTTTTAGACCCTCTCAGAAAGTAATTATGATCCACTAACAAACGTACCCACCCCAAACCCCACAGCACTTGAGGCACCGATTCCTTTCTCATTGAGGTCTCCAGATGGGGTCTATCAACAGCCACTTTCATAGGTTTGACTTATAACAGCAAGAGGATAGGTGAGGTGTGGAGACTATGGGCATGAAGGGTCACTGTGGCTCCCCACCACCATCTCTCCCAGATGTTACGCGCTCCACCATCCCTCACTCACCACTTGAACAAGACAGACATTTATGCCTTTACTTTTGAAACATCTCCAACGGAAGTAGGTCAAAAACAAAGCAGCGACATGGGGTGGGAGATGAGGGGGAGGAAACTAGGGGCCATGAAAGAGATGGGGGACCAGAGCAGAGAGGAGAGGACACTCTCAGGGATGTGTTGATGGGGCAAAAGGACCAGTTTCCTTCTTTCTGCCCCCCAACCCCACTTTCGTGCCCTGTTTCTCTTTGCCCCTTTTAAGTTTTAACACCCACAACAGACAGCACATCTGTAGATACAGAATCCACGTGGCTTGTGATGCTGAATTAAAGTACTGTCCATGCAGTCATTTATTAACATGCACTCACAGACTGCACATTTCTTTCTGCTCAGCACCCAAACCCCCTTCACCTTCCTGCCCAAGGGAATGCAATTGCTGCAGGCCATTGTGTCCGTACGCAGAGTGAAAACCACACACCTTTAACAATCAGGAACGATATCACACAGTGCGGTGCAAACCCTAAAGCGCAGCGTGGAATGCTGCAGTCCGACTTCTTTCTGTTCAATACCTTGGACGAGATGAAATCCAAATTCTTGAATGAATGGGATGGGATAACCCTTAGATTATTCCTCGCTTGAAAATGTCATCCGCCCTGGTCCCTGCGAAGGAGGTGAAATGGCTAGTGGTGGTGAAGGTGAGACCAGACCTCCGGCTTTGCTGCACACTAATACAATGTACTTACTTTTGGAGAGCACTATTGGGCCCCCGACTGAGGATATGGAGGGGGCTCTTTGCTCCCAACATCCATTGTGGAGTCACATGCTGCTCTAGCCAATAACAGTCTTCAGTGGATGTCACCTCTCTGAACTACTCCGCAGCCTCAGTCCACATCCCTCCCGAGTCTCTGTGGTAGAGGATGACGGTGCGCTCCTGTATGCCAAGCAGTTCTGCCAGTAGCACTTCCCGTGATGTGATCTTGGACAGTCTCACCAAACCGTCTTACACCCCCATCGGTGCCTCCAGCGAGCTTTCTTCACTGCTGCCCGGGGTGCCCTGGGCCCTGTGTCTCTGAACAGACCTGGGGTCTGATCACCTAGGGCTCACCTTCCATTACCCCTTTCACAACAGCGTTGCTTGGACCTGAGCAGAAAGATGACTCGGAAATCGAGTGTCGAGCAGGACGTAGCAGCATGAGAGGGGAGTGTGGAAATGGAATGACACCACCGCGCACCCTATCCCACGCTGTTCATGGGCGTCCTCTTCCTGGGGTCCTCTAGCCATTGCTCGCTGAGCCGTTTGCAAGGGGCTGAGGCAGTAACGCTGATCGTCTTCCCCGTGGCCTCAGCAGGCTCTCGGGGAGTGCGTCTCAGCCACTGGAGCACTCTGAGAGCGAACGGCAGCAGCTGTTCAGTCTCCCACGAGATGGCCTGCGTGGCACTGGGGCCTGGCTTGGCCTCTGCGGATCCTTCCAGGGTGCCCCTCGAGAAGTGTGCAGCAATGTACACGCTGGCGTTTTTCACACCAGTTCATTGATAGAAGCAACATTCTGGCCCACTAGCTAGAGGACAGGAAATTGTCCATGGCACATTTTGCAGTGCACTTTTTCAATTCCCGGAGGGCTTTCCTCACACGGACGAAATCACATGGCATTTCTTCGGCTTCCCGGGTGGCTGGAAGCCCTGTCTACCCCAGGTTCGTTTGCTCTAATGTAGCTGCACCACCATGGAGATTTGTCAGGGTGAGCTGCACTGCTCCAAGCCTCCTTTCACCGCTAGTGCAGTGTGCCTACATTAGGAGCTGATACCGGTATAGTTACTCCTGAGCAAACCTTCCTTGTCTAGACAAGCCCTGAGCCTCACCCCTTGTGCTCAGGAGGATCAGCCAAAGCCATGACAACTGTCTGGTAAGCTTTGAAGATTGTAAAACAACCAAAGAAGGGAGGAATTTAGTGTGGAACACAAGTTCTCTTGGAATATGGAACGGATGCTAGGGGGAAGTGGTGGGAGCTCTATTGGTTGAGACATTTAAAACTAGACTAGAATATTGACTGTAGGGAACAATCCTACAGGGAAATGGTCTGGATGGTCGAATAGGTCTTCTCAATCTATGGCTTCTATGATTCTTTGAGCAATCCTTTTACATAAAAGTAAAGCTTAGCTACCAAGGCAATAGAATGACCTTAGCTAGATAGATTAGGTGGGAATATTTCAAGTAATAGGAGTGATGGCCAAAACCCCATATATTTTGCAAATCTGCAGCCACGGAATTTGTTACAGAACCCACCTCTTCCCACAGAATTATGCTCCAGTATTTAAGGTTTCATTTGAAAGAAAGGACTTGATAGCCATCACATTGTGAAGGAACCCTTCAACATCTGAATGGAATGTATTCTTCTTTAGGTGATTTTAACTCTGTTGAAATGGCAGTTCCAAACTGCCTCAAGTTGCTTTCCTGGGTGCTGGAAAGACCAGCTGCCCCTTACAGAGCTGCCAAACCTCCAGCGTTCTCCCCCTTTTTGTAGCTTCTACAGTGAACTTTGGTGTTGTCAGTACAAAATTCTGCAGAATACTGGATCCTGAAACATGCAGAGCCAGTGTAAAACAAATTGCATTTAATATCTGATGCAATGGCATAGGGAACCCTGTTTTGGGAATGTCTATCACCCATTTTCACCGTTCATTCAATACAAACATCAGTGAATTTAAATGTACCTAAAGCCACAGCTCAATTTCCTGCCTGCTACACTCAAGCGCTACAGAAACCATGGGGCCCTGCTGCAGAATTTAGGTCAACCTCATCTCAGAGTGCACGGGGGCTTGGTCATGGCTGATGGAACACTTGGGAAATTGCAGAGAAATGGCATGTGCTAGCCGCTCTAATGAACCACCATGGGGGCCCTGGTACGAGGGTACATGAGAGCTGCTTTTGGTACTTTATCCTGATTGTTATCATTTGGAAAACCTTTGAGAGGGAAGTGACTGGGCAGGATCTCGTTAGGCCTGGACATGCCTGGGAAATGGGGCGTTGCAGTGGGCTAGGAATTATCCAACTTGATGACTGCCTCCATGCTAGGTATAACTATCCTGGTAAAAATTCACCCCCCTAGCTAAAGCTAAAGTTAAAGCAGGTCAGCTTTGGTGTGCAGACAGGTCCCTATAGATGCTTAGGACAAGGAAGATAAGCGGAAGGGGACGGAAATTAGGAACAAGGTGGGAAGCCAAGATGGAACATGGGGGAAGGGTGAAGAGTGGTGACTGAGGCCAGAACTTGCAGAGGGCGTTGGAAGACCGAAAGGGAATTCCATGGGGGGAGGTTGGGACAGGACAGGGCTCCCTTCCCCACCCCCGCTGATCTTCCCACACCCCTCACAAGCTCTTCAGCTCCTGGTGAGCCACAGCTGGTTCGTTGGGTGGCTGTCCCACGCGAAGGCTCAGTGCAGTACCACCAAGGCTCTTTGTGCAGTCAGGAGAGGCAGGCCGGACCCTGGCGCGCACAGAGGCCTGCGTTCTACAAGAGGAGAAGAGCTCTCACGATGACTCCCCACCCAACACAGCCTGCTGTGCACTGGGGACCATCGGTGAACTATGATTTTAACTTACACTCCTGCACCACTCGCTGCCTCCTGCCCCCCACTCCCACCTGCCTGGGCCCAGGCTGGAGTCCCAGGGAGTGGAAAAGTTGGCTGAAAGAACATGAGATTTAAAACATCACAAATCTTGGGGTTCAGTTTCTTTGCATTCTGGGTTTTGAGCCTTCAGGGGTCACATTTGCCAGATTTTCTCTGCAACCATGAGACTTAGAAACATACTTTTTCAAAAAAGAAAGCTGAGAGACTGATATAATCACCTGACTCCAGGAGCTGGGACTTGAATTAAAACACCAGATACCATGAGGTTCATGGCAAAGTGGTGAGAGTTGGCAAGGCTGCCCCAGAGACTAACGGCTGCTGTCTGTGCCTGTCACTCAGGAAGCACCCTATTTATATTCCCTGAGACAAGAAGACTGGCTGTCTGAAACACAGATTGCAAAAGAAAATTGCTTAGCCACCAGCATGAGAAATGCTTCCCGTAATGGGAAATGTCTCTCTAAAGCTAGGTGCTTCTTCAGGCAGAATTCCAGCGCTGTCAAGGTCAAAGTCCGACCCTCTCTCATCCTGATCACCATCAGCTCCTCTCCAGCCTCTCTGACACCATCACGCCCCTCTCCGGTCCAGGCAAAACAGACCAGCTCCCTTGCAGATTGCTCTGCCCTTGCCGGCCCCTCCTTCCTGCAGTGTGGATGCTACATCAGGTTCAAGCTTCTGACCTTCTCCTTTCAAGTACCTCACTGCTCTTTCCCTCCCGACTGTCTGCTCTGGCTTCACCGCTCTGCCTAGCTGCTTCCATCATGTGCCGGCATCTCACCTAGCCATCCGTGCGCCCCCTTATGCGTGGGACGCCCTCCCTGAGCCTTTCTGTCAGGCGGCTCTCCTCCGGCCCTTCACATGAAGGAGAAAGTAGTTAAGGATATTGAAGTCAATGGTAAATGGGACAAAATACAACATGGTTTTACAAAAGGTAGATCGTGCCAAACCAACCTGATCTCCTTCTTTGAGAAAGTAACAGATTTTTTAGCCAAAGGAAACGCAGTGGCTCTAATTTACCTAGATTTCAGTAAGGCGTTTGATACGGTGCCACATGGGGAATTATTAGTTAAATTCGAAAAGACAGGGATCAATATGAACATTGAAAGGTGGATAAGGAATTGGTTAAAGGGGAGGCTACAGTGGGTCCTACTGAAAGGTGAACTGTCAGGCTGGAGGGAGGTTACCAGTGGAGTTCCTCAAGGATAGATTTTGGGACCAATCTTATTTAATCTTTTTATTACTGACCTCAGCACAAAAAGTGGGAGTGTGCTAATAAAGTTTGCAGATGATACAAAGTTGGGAGGTATTGCCAATTTAGAGAAGGACCGGGATATCATACAGGAGGATCTGGATGACCTTGTAAACTGGAGTAATAGTAATAGGATGAAATTTAATAGGGAGAAGTGTAAGGTTATGCATTTAGGGATTAATAACAAGAATTTTAGTTATAAGCTGGGGAGGCATCAATTAGAAGTAACAGAGGAGGAGAAGGACCTTGGAGTATTGGTTGATCATAGGATGACTATGAGCCGCCAATGTGATATGGCTGTGAAAAAAGCTAATGCGGTCTTGGGATGCATCAGGCGAGGTATTTCCAGTAGAGATAAGGAGGTTTTAGTACCGTTATACAAGGCACTGGTGAGACCTCACCTGGAATACTGTGTGCAGTTCTGGTCTCCCATGTTTAAGAAGGATGAATTCAATCTGGAACAGGTACAGAAAAGGGCTACTAGGATGATCCGAGGAATGGAAAACTTGTCTTATGAAAGGAGACTCAAGGAGCTTGGCTTGTTTTGCCTAACTAAAAGAAGGTTGAGGGGAGATATGATTGCTCTCTATAAATATATCAGAGGGATAAATACTGGAGAGGGAGAGGAATTATTTAAGCTCCGTACCAATGTGGACACAAGAACAAATGGATATAAACTGGCCACCGGGAAGTTTAGACTTGAAATTAGACGAAGGCTTCTAACCATCAGAGGAGTGAAGTTTTGGAATAGCCTCCAAGGGAAGCAGTGGGGGCAAAATATCTATCTGGTTTTAAGATTAAACTCGATAAGTTTATGGAGGAGATGGCATGATGGGATAACATGATTTTGGTAATTAATTGATCTTTAAATATTCATTGTAAATAGGCCTAATGGCCTGTGATGGGATGTTAGATGGGGTGGGATCTGAGTTACCCAGGAAAGAATTTTCTGTAGTATCTGCCTGGTGAATCTTGCCCATATGCTCAGGGTTTAGCTGATCGCCATATTTGGGGTCGGGAAGGAATTTTCCTCCAGGGCAGATTGCAAGAGGCCCTGGAGGTTTTTCGCCTTCCTCTGTAGCATGGGGCACAGGTCACTTGCTGGAGGATTCTCTGCTCCTTGAAGTCTTTAAACCACGATTTGAGGACTTCAATAGCTCAGACATAGGTGAGAGGTTTTTCGCAGGAGTGGGTGGGTGAGATTCTGTGGCCTGCGTTGTGCAGGAGGTCAGACTAGATGATCATAATGGTCCCTTCTGACCTTAATTATCTATTAATCTATGAATCTCTCCGTGGGGCCCAGATGGAATCAGCCCCTAATGATGCCTGGGGGGGGGCAGAGGCAGATGGGGAGAGTTAATGCTAATTCATAGATCTGAAGGTCAGAAGGGCTCTTGTGATCCTCTAGTCTGACCTCAGGACATGATAATGTTTATGTGCAGATATAAATAGTCCAGATATTGGATTGTCACCTCTTCCCACACTCCTCAGGCATGGCTTGTCTCCCTTAGCTGAGAGCTCTTCAGAGCCTCGTTGTATTAGTGCTGTGTCAGGGAAATGGTTTGCTCAGCACCTACCCCTGTGGTGCTCAGCCAGATCCCTGCCCCAGAGCACTGCTGCAATAGAAACATGGGATAGGGAAGTGCTGTTTAGCCCAGTCCTACAGGCCTTCCACATCCGGAGACGCAGGAGACTGACATGAAAGAGCAACTTGTGGACAGACGATTAGCATGAGAGGGAGACTCAGGAAAGCTGGGTGCCTCGATGTCCTAGCTGTAAAATCAGGACAATAACAGCCCATTTCTTCTACCCTTTGCTCTCTTGACTCTTTAGACTGTAAACTGCCTGGGGCAGGGGCTGGCTCTCCCTAGCTGTGCAGGCCTAGAATTCTGTAGGAACCTCTGAGCTATTTCAAAGATTTATGAACCACGAATATTTCTCTTCTCTGTGCTGTGGAATAAAACAAATATGTCATGCGTAGCTGGCAAAGCAGTCAATCAGTGACAAGGCAATAAATGCTGCTGAGGTTCTGTGAATGATTATAATTTAAAAATAGAGAAACAAAGAAAAACAGAGCATGAAGAATACACGGTAGATGTTTTCTGAGAAATGAAACTGTGTTGTGTACAAGACTGAAGTCAACTTTCAACTTCTGCTTTCCTTCACGTGCCTGTGAATTCTCTTTCCTGGGTTTCAGGCTCTCTTCTGGCGTGGAGGTGATTTCTTTATGGACCTTTGGGTTTTATTTTTCAGTGGTTTAAAGTCAGCTGAGATAGTCATGTACCATTTGTTTCATGGAAACCCCCCAAATCATTTATTCACATCTGCTATTATCTCGTGCCTCTCACTGTTGGCTCAAGAGTGTCTGGCAAAACTGTCTGCCTCCCCATAGGAGCTACATAAGTGATGTAAAAATTTGTCTTAGGACTACAATGAGTCAGCTGTAGACAGCCGTCTGAGCATGAGAGCAGTTGCTGGTGGGAGCACAGTGTTAGATGATGTCCTCTGTGTTCCTGGATGTATGACCCCTGGCGAGGCACCGGGGATAGGTATGGAACCTGCAACAACTGGCTCTGTAAGCCTGAGCCTCTGCTCCCTGAACTAAAGGCTCAGCACGGGTAACCTCGGCCATATCTCTCTGTGGCCCAGCCCCCATTAGCGGGGGACAGAGCGCAGCACTGAGTGGGTATGAGGAGCTGGACAGCCCCCCAGGCATTCAGAAAGAGGGAGTCCAGCCTCAAAATCATTAGGTTACCTTAGAATTCATGTTAAAAAAAAAAGAGGGTTTCTGTTTATTCACCCTCTGGCTTTTAAGCCTTTAGGGGTCTCATTTCTGAGCTTTCCTCCGCAGCCACGAGGGATAGAAATGTCCCTTATATTTCAAATGAAAGTTGAGATCCTTACCTACTCCCCTGACTCCAGGAGCTGGGGCTTTAAGGAGCACACCAAAGATTTTGAGACTCATGATGAAGTCGTAGGAACTGGCAACACTCTGCTACATTTCCCTTGCAAACCAAGCCCCCTCTGTGCTTTATGCTGCATGCAGTGGGGGTTTCCTACTGCAGATTGTGCACGCTCTCTGCCCTGAGTTTCTGTTCCCCACATGATCTCTTGTTCTTTCCTCCTTGTTGTTTCCAGCTCCTCATGTGGGGGAGCAATTTCCTGCTTATTGTACGTTGGCGGGAGTCAAGCGAGGGATTCGGCTGTCACTGAGTTTCTATGGGTGCAGTGGAGGGACATGGCGCTGAGCTGAGCAGGGGCCTGAGCTGGAGGGGATAGTGCATTCACAGGCTCCCCCTTTGCGCCTTAGTGCTCCACCGCAGCCTGGCTCCCTCCCCCCGCCCCCAGCCTGCTCCCTCCCCCTCTCCCCACATCTCAAACTGACACCAAGTATAGCTAGAGGGCGGGTGCAATGCTGTCTGCGGTCAGGGCTGTTGGGGAGGAGGCACTGGGGTGGGGGGCATGGAAGAAGCAGAGTTTTACTGGTGGATCCACTGGGCTAGCGTGTGGGGAGTCATATGATTGTATAGGGCAAGGGCCTGAGCAGGTCTGATGGAAGCAGGGGCATGAATGTCCCTCCCCCACAAGCCTCTTTCACTCAGTCCCCCTCCACCACATACATTCCATTCACCCACCTCAGCCCTCTCTCAACTCCAACTCCCACGCACCCTTTGGAGCCATTTGGTGCCCACACATTAGCTGGATGTTTCTGCTAAAATGATCAGCAGCACGGTTGTGACACCTCACTTGCCATCTGTAGGTTCCAGAGTTGACGGCCAGGCTGAAATGAATGAGGGCACTTCCCTCCTTGCTGCACTGCAAACCTGTGTGGACAGCACAGCGGCAGGCACAGTGAAAGCTTTGGTCCTAGAGCAACCAAGGCAGCGTGGCCTAGTGGATAGCAAACCAGATGAGCACTCAGGAGACCTGCATTCTAGTTCTGGCTCTGCCACTGACCTGCTGGTTGAACTTGGGCAATATACTTGCACCTCTCCGTGCCTCAGTTTCCCCAGCTATAAATGGCGATAATGATCCTGACTTCCTTTGTCAAACACTTTGAGATCTATGGCTGAGGAGAGCTACATGTTATTATATTTGATGGCGAGGATCTTGGTCTAATGCTCATTGTGCTGTAGCTGGATAGACACAGTTGTGACTAACAGGGTCAATTAAAAGAAAGCATGTTAGTAAGCTGAAGAAATAGCCCCTGCTGTAGGTCTGGGCCAAGAACTCAGCTCAGAAGAGTGGGGAGAGTACTGGGAGCTTGGCAGTGGAGAAAGGTCAGTGCATGGAGAAAGGAGAAAATGTCTAGCTACAAGTTGAAGCAGAGTTTGGAACCTAACTGAGGATTGTCGGGAGCGTTAGCTGTCTTCAAACAGATTTCACAGCTCTCTCATTTCGGCGTTGTTTGACATGCCTGGCAAATTTCATCAGTGAATAATTCTTCAGTCTGTGGATCCTTCATGAACAAGCCTTTGGGAGTGTTTGGGGCAGATCCTCAGCTGCTGTCAATTGCCATTGCTCCATTTTTAGTTCACTGGAATGCTGATGGAAAGCAAACATCTTGCAAATGCTCATAGGAATTTGTGCTGGGATGCGGTTTTATGCCAGAAATGTTTGCCAGGCCAACTTGACATCTTCCATTTCCCCACTCACCCAGTCAGGGAGTAGAAACAACACCATGTGATTCAGGTGACCAGTTACAGACTGGGAATAACTAAAAGCGAACCATCAAGGATATATTCACTGCTACAACTCCTCCTGGCCACAATGAACAATGCATGTGCTTAACTTGATTTGGTGCCAGAGGGACTACTCTTGTAGGCAAAGTTTAGCATGCGCTCCAGTCTTCACAGGATTGGGCCAAAATAAGTACATGGTGAACAATCTGAAGACTAGGAGTACTTGTGGCACCTTAGAGACTAACCAATTTATTAGAGCATAAGCTTTCGTGAGCTACAGCTCACTTCATCGGATGCATATCGTGGAAACTGCAGCAGGCTTTATATATACACAGAGAATATGAACCAATACCTCCTCCCACCCCACTGTCCTGCTGGTAATAGCTTATCTAAAGTGATCATCAGGTGGGCCATTTCCAGCACAAATCCAGGTTTTCTCACCCTCCACCCCCCCACACAAATTCACTCTCCTGCTGGTGATAGCCCATCCAAAGTGACAACTCTTTACACAATGTGCATGACAATCAAGTTGGGCCATTTCCTGCACAAATCCAGGTTTTCTCACATCCCCCCCACCCCCATACACACACAAACTCACTCTCCTGCTGGTAATAGCTCATCCAAACTGACCACTCTTCAAGTTTAAATCCAAGTTAAACCAGAACATCTCGGGGGGGGGGGGGGGGGGAGGAAAAAACAAGAGGAAACAGGCTACCTTGCATAATGACTTAGCCACTCCCAGTCTCTATTTAAGCCTAAATTAATAGTATCCAATTTGCAAATGAATTCCAATTCAGCAGTTTCTCGCTGGAGTCTGGATTTGAAGTTTTTTTGTTTTAAGATAGTGACCTTCATGTCTGTGATTGCGTGACCAGAGAGATTGAAGTGTTCTCCGACTGGTTTATGAATGTTATAATTCTTGACATCTGATTTGTGTCCATTTATTCTTTTACGTAGAGACTGTCCAGTTTGACCAATGTACATGGCAGAGGGGCATTGCTGGCACGTGATGGCATATATCACATTGGTGGATGTGCAGGTGAACGAGCCTCTGATAGTGTGGCTGATGTTATTAGGCCCTGTGATGGTGTCCCCTGAATAGATATGTGGGCACAATTGGCAACGGGCTTTGTTGCAAGGATAAGTTCCTGGGTTAGTGGTTCTGTTGTGTGGTATGTGGTTGTTGGTGAGTATTTGCTTCAGGTTGCGGGGCTGTCTGTAGGCAAGGACTGGCCTGTCTCCCAAGATTTGTGAGAGTGTTGGGTCATCCTTTAGGATAGGTTGTAGATCCTTAATAATGCGTTGGAGGGGTTTTAGTTGGGGGCTGAAGGTGACGGCTAGCGGCGTTCTGTTATTTTCTTTGTTAGGCCTGTCCTGTAGTAGGTAACTTCTGGGAACTCTTCTGGCTCTATCAATCTGTTTCTTTACTTCTGCAGGTGGGTATTGTAGTTGTAAGAAAGCTTGACAGAGATCTTGTAGGTGTTTGTCTCTGTCTGAGGGGTTGGAGCAAATGTGGTTGTATCGCAGAGCTTGGCTGTAGACGATGGATCGTGTGGTGTGGTCAGGGTGAAAGCTGGAGGCATGCAGGTAGGAATAGCGGTCAGTAGGTTTCCGGTATAGGGTGGTGTTTATGTGACCATTGTTTATTAGCACTGTAGTGTCCAGGAAGTGGATCTCTTGTGTGGACTGGACCAGGCTGAGGTTGGTGGTTCTCTGTGTATATATAAAGCCTGCTGCAGTTTCCACGATATGCATCTGAGGAAGTGAGCTGTAGCTCACGAAAGCTTATGCTCTAATAAATTGGTTAGTCTCTAAGGTGCCACAAGTACTCCTTTTCTTTTTGCGAATACAGACTAACACGGCTGTTACTCTGAAATCTGAAGACTGGAATTTATTCAAGCAAGGAAGAATTAATAAAAGTCTGAGTGGGCAGATAAGACACGGGCAAAAAAAAAGCAACATTTGGCAAATAAAATTGACTAGAGTCTAATATTGAAATGGTGAATCAAGATGAATTTAGAAAGTTTGTACTTCCAAAACATCATAATTACTAAGGTCAGAGTCTTAGACCTGTCTTGTTTTGTTGCATTCTTTGAGATCTACAAACCCGCATGTTTAAAGATAACCACCAGGCTATTTAGAGTTAGGAAGCTTTAAATCAGGTATGTCCTTATTGACAGGGTCAGATATTTTCCATTGTCATGGAAAAGCACTCCCTAAGTGATCAGCCATTTTTTTATTGCCCATAGAACATAAACATTGAAAAAAAATGATGCAAAGGGAAATAAATGCCTTTTTTTCTCCTCGTCACAATTCAGAAACAGGCATATGGATTTTGCTCACACTTTTCAGAAACATTCAACTTAAGATAACGATCAGTGACAGTAGTATATGAATTAGTATTTAGGAATAGCAAAAATTATGTATGCTATTTAGTTTTCCTGGACAACCGCACCCCTTTCTCCACCATATGTGCAATGCAATGGGAATGACATATGGCACTGGATAGGCTTTGATATTTCTCTGGTTTACACATCTGTCTATTGACGTTACTACAAAATTCTTCATTAAAAATTCTAGTGAATTGTACGAAGTTTTTTTAAACTCTGTTTTTATGATGGAAGTTCTTGGTTATGACTCCATTGTTAAAGTGCGTTCTGAAATGTGCTTAAAATGGGGCATCAAGTCCTGTTTTTCTTTACATCTAACTGGCCTTCTAGTCTGAAACAGTGTTGATTTTTATGCTCTCCGAATATTCTATACAATATCTGTTTGATACCGCTTCATAAAAATTTAACAGGAAGTGTTCAAAATTGGGCAGTGTCTGAAATTTGTCCATGGCAGTCTGACATTTTTTGGTCAACTGGTATCTTCAAAAAAAAAGCATTTTGTATTTACCCAATGGTAGAGAGAGGAATCTTAAGGAGATCTGGTGCAACAGGTTTTTCTGTGTTTATAAATTAGAATTTAGGGTAAGTTTAAGCCATTATTTGTCATAACTGAAAGACTGTGCTCCAATTGGCAGCTAATGGATAAAACTTGTTGCTTGATAAAATTTCTGTTGTACACATACAATTTTAGAAATCGAAATCAATCAATATTTAGTTGTGCTCTCAGACCTTACCAACAGAGGGCAGGAAATCTTTGGAGCATTCATTCGGCAGCATGTAAATACACCTTTGTAGAGACCACATGTCCATAATAGATTCCAGATTTTTTTTCAAAAACCCCTATATTTTAAACGGATCAAGGTTAAGTGTGAGGTCCCCCACTTCTAAGAGCACGGAAATGCAAGTTATGGGACATCTCTTTACCATGTCCTAATACCCACACAGCATATTTCCACTGCCACTGACTGACTCTGCACTCCCACAAGGAACTTTCTTCTGTCCGAGAAGGAAACAACCCATACACCACACATTGCCCTCCCCCACACTATGATACGCAACCTCTGCTACATCGGGGTTGGCATACGTGCACAGGTTAAGTGTGCCGTGTAGCAGATGTTTGTCAGGGAAGCATGAGGTTAATTTTAAGGTGTTTCATTCCTTTCTGAGGACACTAATTACTGCTGATCTTATAAATTCATTTCAGCCCATGACGGCCAAACTCAAAGAGTGAACGCTCCACCTGTTTATGGTATGATGTTTGGGGGAGGGGGAATTTTTCAAAATCTGGTGGCTAAAGTATTTCTGAACATGGTGAACGTCTCAGGCATTCACTTCCAGAAGATACTGTAGCTCCGTCAAAATGTAGATCAGTACATGAATGCAAGGTATATGAATACTGTGCAGTACTCCAACCTGGTGGTTCAAGGTGCTGAGCCTTTCAGAAAGCTGCAGACGAGAACAACTGGAGATAAACTGGGTTCTTTGTCTCAGTGGAACGATGACTGTTAGTTGCTTCCCATGGGCTTTGTGACAGTTCTCACATCTCATGCATTTACTGTCGGAAAAAATGTTGATGAAACTATTAGTGTTAGAGGAAAGATGTGAAAAAAATGGAAGGCAGTGGTGTCATTTCTTTCCTGTTAGTACTTCTAAGCGCTGCACAGCTGCCTGTCTGAGGTCTTTTACCCAGTAATTAACATTCCATGGAGATCCGATTCCTCTCTCTGTCATCTGTTGATCTAGCTACAGAAATTGACTGGGAGTTTATGATAAGGTTTCCTCAGTGACTTGACTTTGCTGCACCATGGGAAAGTACACAAGGAAGATAAATGGTGGAAGTTAAAACTACATTAGCAATTCAAATAGGTTACAGATTCTCCCCTGTGCCAGAACCTTAATATCACATATGGATTGCTTCTGAAGGCTGCCAGAGATGGCACCACGGCAAAGTCAACATCATCATCCTGGGAAACAGAAGGAGAGGGAAGCCCTTAGAGCTGGGGCAACCCAGAGTGCCTTTCCTACTCCTGAATCAGGCGCAGAGCCGGGATGATGGGGCGTTTTCAGCACCTTGTTTCGATTAACTAGTGTTCAGCAAGTAGATTTATACAGCCCAGGAGGTCACCCTGAAAAAATAATTCTCGGGCCCAAATGGCTTAACATTTAACATGTTTTAAAGGACCATATGGAACGAGTTACTGTCCAGAGTAAAACAAACACTTGTCGCTTACATCCAGTGTTATTGTTAGAAATATTCCATTGTGTGCATTTCTCAGCAGTGTAAAATGTCTGGCCAAATCATGGGATAATGCCAAGGATCACCAACATCCTGTGGTCTGCATCTATTACCATTAACTTGTATGAATTGGCAATCTCATCAGACTAACAGCAAATCCAGCTGTTGATTGCTGACTTGAGCTTGGAAGTACAAGGTCTTCACTTTTAGTTTTGCTTGATGCCGAAGAGGTAACATCAGGAATTCCTAATGACATTCTTGCCAAACCATGACACAAACAGCAAGCTTAGAAGTAGCCTCCGGAGGAAGATATGTCACTATCTGTTTGTTTAGTTGTTCAGAGGGAAGTGTACATCTCTTGGTATGGCTGGAAGATCAGAACATGGTTATCCTGTCCCAAAGGATGGTGGCCAACATTGTCAAACCTGGGGGTTGGGTGGCAGGTTCCTGTAACTATATTTAGGCACCTAAATTAAAGCCACCTGTTTTCCAAATGCTCTGGGACAGCCAGTGGCTCCTGGGACTTAGTTTGGGGTTGTGTGAAAATCGGGCCCCTCTGATTTAGGAGCCTAACTATGGAATGAAGAACCTAATATTAGGCCCCCAGGCCTGGGCATTTTGGCCCACGTGTGTTTTAGAGGGGAAGTTACAACATCCCGAGTGCCTTTGCTCCTAGGAGCTGAGGTTTGGGCTTTCAGCCTCATTCTGCTGCTGAGAGGCACTGCTGACCGGGGAGGACAGATACAAGGAAGGCAAAGTCTCTCTCTTGGCTCCTGTCCCCGTTCCCGTAGCAGCACCACGGTACTTTGAGCTCAGTGGCACCATCTGTGTGTGGACAGCAGCTGCCCCTCTTGACCCTGCTGGTGGCCTGTGCACCGGCGCAGCATGGGAGGCCCAGGGACCTGCAGCATCTTCCACCCAGGTGTCCCACCACAAGGCTCTTGGCAGGGCACAGGGCACCCTACGGAGGAGAAATGTGGAGCTGGGGGGGAGCAGTGGAGACAGGGAGACCAAAGGAGAAGGGGAGGTGCCAGCACCAGAGTGGCAGGATGGGTGTGTTCCTAGCACTTTCGAAGCTCTGAGAGTGGCGTGGGGCAGGGAGCCAGTGCCGAGAACCGGGGGTGGGACAGAAGCAGGGCTACCAGCCTGTACGAAGGGAATGCTGCAGGCCGCTCGCAGAGGAGAAATCCCTCAGCACTCATTAACCTGTGGCACTCATTGCCACAAGAGATTGCTGAGAGTTTAGGTAGATCAAATCCAGAAAGAGGCATAGAGAGAACTGCCAGACCCACCACTGGTAGATACAGAAGTAAGGCTATAAACCCAAAGCCAGCCTCTGACTACCAGGGGTCAGGGAGGAGGTTCCTTATAACTAGCCCTGGCCCTAGAAAGACTAAGATAAAGGGTAGAAAGACCCCTAGAGTAGCTGTGTCATCTCCCTGCTCAAGCAGAACCTGCATAAGGTGAGCGACTTTGTTCCCTATCGTGTTATAAGCCCCAAGCATTAGAGTTTCCACCCAATTCCTTTGGGAGATTTCTCTACAGCCTATTTGCACCCTGGTAGCATCTAGGAACCTGTGTCAGGGATCAAGGCCCCATTCTGGTGGGTGCTAGCCAGACAAATAACAAAGTGATCCCTACCCCCGAGATCTCACAGTTGAGGTGTTAGGCAGGGCAGGTGGCAAAACCGACCATTTACCCACCAGTGCCAGATGGGACTGAGCTGTAAGTGTCGGGCAGAGGAGGGCTTCGGGGGTGTGTGTGTGGGGGGGGGTGTTAAGGAGGATAAAGTGGTGGGTTTACAAACTTTAACCGTGAAATTCCTGGTCACCAGAAGATATTTGTTCTCTTCTTCCTTTCATCCAGCTGTTTCGGTCAGTAGTTATAGCTCCATGTCCCCCCCAACAGCCCCCCTGTTCCTCCTTGGGGTTCATGCCCTACAGGCATTGGCAGACTCCTACGCACGGCCCACCCACTCCCTTACTCCTCACTTAGTCGACACCAAAGTCATTATTAACCCTTTGAATCCTTCCTCACAAATCAGTCCCCCCCAGTCCGCAGTTGACTTTGATGCTCTTCCCTAAGCGCCCTCCCATCACCCTGGTAACGCAAAGTGAGGGATTCAGCAGAATACTCCAGAGCTTCCCACCTCTGACATCCACAATTTGGGGCAAAGACAAAAGATCTTCAATGGGGTAACCTGGAATATGCAGAAGGAAAGAGCGAAGTGTGGGGGGGGGAGCAGGAGTGGGAAGAAAAGACCTCAGTAGGGAATAGAGGGGGAAACAGACTGCAAGAGGCAGCTGATGGGGGAGGGAATCCAGGGCCCATGGAGTTCAGGGGCCAGTATGAGAGTCTGGGGAAACAGAGAAAGGAGAAGGACTCCAAGGGCCAGAGGGGAACAACCCTGGAGCCAGCAACTCAGGGAGGGAGATAGGGTGGTGGGAGGGGGTAGGCATCAGGGCGAGAGAGGTGAGGGAGAGATGTGGAGAGGGAGGGGAGAAGGAGGGGAGATGGGAAGGGAGAAAGCCAAGGGAAGAGGGTAGAATAGGAAAGGGGACCAAGGAAAAAAACAGAAATTAGGGCGAGGAGAAATGCAGCTGGGTGGGAAACAGAGAGCAGGAGAGAAGAGAATGATGGGGAAGTAAAGGAAGGGAAAGGCAAACAAACACAGATGTGCACTCACACAGATATGCAGTGACACACACACATGTATTAACACACAGAGACATGAACACACACACGTATTCACACACACACACGCAGACGTACACGTGGACACACACAGAGACACACACACACGCAGACAGACGTACACGTGGACACACACAGAGACACACACACACACAGATGTACACGTGGACACACACACACGCAGACAGACGTACACGCGGACACACACACACACAGACGTACACGCGGACACACACAGAGACACACACATGCAGACGTACACGTGGACACACACACACAGAGACACACACACGCAGACATACACGTGGACACACACACACACGCAGACGTACACGTGGACACACACAGACAGACGTACACGTGGACACACACAGACAGACACACACACACAGACGTACACGTGGACACACACACACACAGACGTACATGTGGACACACACACAGAGGCACAGACGTACACGTGGACACACACACACACGCAGACGTACACGTGGACACACACACAGAGACACACACACACAGACGTACACGTGGACACACACACACACACAGACACACACACGCAGACGTACACGTGGACACACACACACACAGACGTACACGTGGACACACACACACACACAGACGTACACACACGCAGACGTACACGTGGACACACACACACACGCAGACGTACACGTGGACACACACACACAGAGACACACACAGACAGACGTACACATGGACACACACAGACAGACACACACACACAGACGTACACGTGGACACACACACACAGAGGCACAGACGTACATGTGGACACACACACAGAGACACGCAGACAGACGTACACGTGGACACACACACACACGCAGACGTACACGTGGACACACACACACACAGAGACACACACACGCAGATGTACACGTGGACACACACACACACGCAGACGTAACTCATACGTGCACGCACACACACTGACGCGTGCACAGTCACACAGACACACACTCACACACACACAAAGCTTCAGGGTTTGGAAGGTGGCTGTTGCTGGCTCTAGCCTGTGGGTTGGGGGGGCCTCCCGGAGCAATTCACTATTTCGTGTCGTATTTCATGATTGCCAGTCTTTTTGCCATCTTGTCTGGGTAGGTGGGGTGCCGGTGACTTCTTCCTCTGGGGCATCACCAGCCTGGCCACCAGCCCTGACACTTGGCATTGACACGCTGGGGCCTTGCTCTGCATTCCCGGTCCCAGCCTCCTGCGCCCAGGCTGCACGTGCTGTGACTGTTAATGCGTCAGCTCCGTCTAACAGAGAGGAAGGAAAAGCTTCTCTTCTTTCCCCAGAAGAGACCCCTCTAGCTGCTGAGGAGCAGACTGACATCCCCTGTCGGGAGCACGGTCTGGTGCTATTGCAGGAGAAGGACGCTAGCTGGGATGCACGGCCTGGGGCCGGGATGCAGGTAAGATTGCAAGGGGATGGTTCCACGTGCGGAGGTCTCTGAGGGTAATTCAACAGGCCCCAGGGGGGAGGGATGAGAAACTGGAAGCAATTTAGCTGGCACCATTCCTGCCCCTACAGAACACTGTTATTTCCCCACTTTTTTCTCTCCTTCCAAGAGCCCGCTTTTGCTTTTGCTTATCTGAGAAGAAAGGAAAACAAGCCAAATAAACATTCCAATGACAGTAAGGACAACTTTGTAGAAGAGCAGGAAGCGGTGGAGGATGATGCCACTGGTGAGTGATTTGCTAACTCCAGGAGAAAGCCTGATTTCTGTGGAGCACAGACAACCAGATGCACGTCACGCGGAAGAAATCTCTGCTGTTTCCGAGAAAAGCATGAGCTGCGAAAGCAAAGACGCCTGAACAGCACGAGCAATCTGAAAGCAAACTGGTTAGTCTCTAAGTGCCACAAGTACTCCTTTTCTTTTTGCAAACACAGACTAACACGGCTGTTACTCTGAAAGCACCATAGTGACTGGAGAGAGAGAGAGAGAGAGGCCCTACGGCACCAGCTCTGATGTCTGCCTGCCAACGTGAGATTGTTCTCTGCAGCATATTCTCAAGGACTCCAAAATAATCCAAATGAAGAAGGTCCCACCACCTCCCCTGGGAGACCATTCCAGTCTAAACGGCCTCATTCTTAGGAAAATGTTCCTCATCTAGCTAAATTTCCTCCCTCTGCTTCTAGTTATACTCCTGACTCCCAATTCTACTTAGAAGCCGAGGCCCCACTGTACAAACTTATAACAAAGAATTTACACTCTAAGTAGATTCCTCTCTCTTCTTGGTATTTGTCCCCTTTTACTCCTTAAAGACGATATTAGTCACCCATAAGCCTTGTGACACACATTTTACTTTTTGAAAATCTTTCTGTATCAGGCATCCTCTCTGTGCCCTTTATCATTTGTGTTGCCCTGAAATTACCTACCTTAACACCTGGTAGTGCCCTGGAAATTCAAATTCTTGAGGCTGAAACAAACTTTATTTAATTAAAACTGAATTTTTTTAAAAAGCGTGAGTGACAGTTAATGCTGAATTTGGGGTACAAGGATTCTACCTTTCCCCTTCCATCAACCCCAACCATAGGGCTCTGCATTGATGGACAGAATTTTGGGGCTACACTTCCCTTCTGAGGTTGTTGATGCAGGATGTTACTCAGCTAGTAGGGTCACTCTTCAGCAATGCAAAACTGGTCCTGGGCCCAAAGGAGAAAGGACGGTCCAATGGTCAGCCCCTTAGCCTAGTACTGGGAGATGTGAGCGCAATTCTGTGCTCTGCCACAGACTGGCCATGTGACCTTGGGCAAGTCACTTATTCTCTTTATGGCTCAGTTCTCCCGCTGTATTATGGGGAGATAGCACCGGCCTACTTCCCAGGGGTGTTGTGAGGATAAGTGCATTATAGGTTGTGAGGCACACAGATTCTACAGCGACAGGGGCCTGACAAAGAGCATCGTTCGAAGGGCTGAGCACTCTAAAGTCCAGGATTGTGGATGGGCCAAATCTAGACTCCTGAATGGCAGCCCAGGGAACTGCCCCTGGGCCAAGCCATGTGAGGCTGTTCCAGCTACTCTATCACACAGAGCTCCCTGATTCTTTTATAAAAACCTTTGCTCTTTAACCTGTATCAACATGCAGCATTGAGGTGCTTCCACATACAGGTCAGATGACTCCTCAGTGCATTAGAGTAGGAATTCATGGCCAGGCTCTCTGCAGAATTTTGAAAGTGACTAGTGATTTATACTAGCTGAGAATCATAGAACTGTAGGGCCCTCAAAAGCTCATCAACTCTAGACCCCATGCAGACGCAGGACCAAGTAAACCTAGACCCTCCCTGGCAGGCATTTGTCCAACCGGTTCTTAAATACCTGCAGAGAGGGAGATTCCACGGCCTCCCTTGGAGCCTGTTCCTGTCCCAGAGCTTAACGACGCTGAGAGTTAGAAAGATTTTCCTAATATCCAACCTGAACCTCCCTTGGTGCAGGTCTGGCCTTCTGCAGTAGTAATTTATACTATAGCACAGTACATGTTTCACCTTGATCAATCGGTCTGTCAGCCCTCACAGAGAGATCACCGATCATTCATGTTGTTCTAGCCAGTCCTTCAGCCACCAGCTGGCCAGGGGCACCGGACACCCGATCAGCATAGCGTACTGCAGCCTAGAACCCCTGAGCAATCCACCAACCTCCATCTCCCACGTAGCTGGGATTACAGGCACGTGCTACCACTCCCAGTGGTACACTCAGTTAATGTGGAAAAACTTAAATATATGCTCTAAAGCGTGAAAAGTCTGCTCTGTTTTATGTGATCCAAACTATAGGAGGGGACTACACAGATGATGGGACAATTTCTCTAAAACAAATAAACATCAGGTACTTTACTTTTATTTAAAGAAAGGCCACCATGACAGCCACACATGCTTAGCACACATTGGGAATACACTTGGCGCTAAACTGAACAGACGGCAAACAGCTCATACTGTCATCTGTACATTGCATCTCTTTGGAATGCCAAGTGCCTCATTTACATATAGATGTTACACATTGCAAATCTGAGCTCTCCTACTTTGTTATTCTTTTGGGAAAACTGGCTGTGTTTAATTAAATAGTTCCAACCCCCCCCCCCTCATCTCCCCAGCTTTTAGGACTGTTGCACTTTAGCTAAAGTTAAGACAACTCACTATAGTTAGTTGAAAAGGGCTGCCTCGCTCATCTGTGCAGGACACAGCACTTTCTTGGAGGCTGTGGAACCAACTTCCCCAAGAACTAAGCACCATCACTAACCTCACCCCCTTCCGTTCCACGTGCCAGGAGCATTTCTTTACCTCTGTCTCTAACATAAACACAGAGCAGCATGGACATTAAATAAAATCCCCTAACCTTCCACCCCACACCCTTCTTCCTGGGGAAAGGAAAAATGCACCACATGTGATGGGTGTTAGTCATATT
This sequence comes from Lepidochelys olivacea, assembly GCF_965140295.1. Classification (NCBI taxonomy): domain Eukaryota; kingdom Metazoa; phylum Chordata; order Testudines; family Cheloniidae; genus Lepidochelys; species Lepidochelys olivacea. The sequence goes on along the minus strand of NC_140413.1, from coordinate 212,017,029 downwards.
GCTTACTGCATGTTTGGAAGGTGCTCAGATAATGCGGTGAAGGGGGCAATATAAGAACCTACATAGAACAGGAAAAAATCCAAAACCTGGAAGGAGTATGTACAAAGATCTCAGCTGAGGAATGGATTTGTTCATAGATATGTATCTGAATCTGTGCAAACTAGTCTCTGGATTTTGAAAGGAAAAAGAGAACATTTTCAAACTCTTCATCCAGGATTTAGGCTATACATAATGTATTCCTCTAAAGGGGAAGGGGAAGAATTGGGATTGCTTTAAACCAACCTCAGTTTGTCAAATTCTCTTGCAATGGTTTCCCGCTGTCCTGTGTTTGTTTAAAGGATGCAGTTGCCGAGGCTGCCATGATGTCATCATGCTCAGGCTAGTTCTGTGGCCTGTGTTGTGCAGGAGGTCAGATTAGAGGATCACAGTGATGGTCCCTTCTGCCCCTGGAAGCTATGGATCATGTTTCTCCCCTCTTCCACAAGAGACTGGGCAGTTTGCATGAGCAAAGGGACCAGCTCCGTATGGCTAATGTAAGCACATCTTCCCACATGTATAAACAACGGGTGAGATTTTCATAAAGAAAAGGAGTACTTGTGGCACCTTAGAGACTAACAAATTTATTTATTTATTTATTTTCATGAAGTTGCTAGATTTCCACTCCATACAGCTAAATTCAATGCCTTGCATAATGACAGGTTCAGAGTAGCAGCCGTGTTAGTCTGTATTTGCAAAAAGAAAAGTGCCACAAGTACTCCTTTTCTTTTTGAGAATACAGACTAACACGGCTGCTACTCTGAAACCTGAGATTTTCATAAGAGCCTGAGTGATTTAGGTGCACAAGTCCCATTGAGAGCACTACTAACTAACATAGGCACGTTGGAAAATCCCACCGGACCCAGCCGAGTTGAGGCATTCTAGCCATGCTGGTCAAGATTTTCAAGAGAGACAAATGATACTTGGTGCTTCACTTACGTGGGGCCCTGACTGTCAGAGTGCTGAGCCCCCACCTGTGAAAATCAGACCCGCCCCCGTCAATGCTGATGGGGTTAAGGTGGCTGGATGGGCCAACTAACCACATAGGCTGCACCTGGAGGGGAGCCAGGGCTCAATATTTAATTAAGGGTGAAGCTCACCTGAGCAGGCACAAGTGGGGCTTCTATAAAGCTAAGGAGCTGAGAACAGTGGGGGGAAGTAGTTTGCAGTTGTGCCCTGAGAGGAGGAGGGGTGCTGGAGGCTCCTGGGTCTGGAAGGAGCCCTGGGGAGTGGAGGGAGTAGGACAGAGCGCAGGCTGGTAGTAACCAGGTCTGGGAGTAAGTAGAGCCCAGTTGTGGAGCACAGGGTACCTGGGCTGGAACCCGGAGAAGAGGGCAGGCCTGGGTGCCGCTGGTGGGGATATGGCACAGTTTGGATGTAGGGCTGTGTGGACTGGTGGAGGGACAGCTTGTCCTGAGAGACATTGATAGAGAGCCAAGCCACAGAGTGAGCAGTTGAGCCACAAAGAAGATGAGGACCCTGGAGGGTGAGACTGAGACAACAGGCTGGGCAATCCGCAAGGAGTGTCTGACCAGCAATGACCTAATCTCTGGATGAGGCACGTGCCAATGGTGAGTAGTGAACCCTGCTACCCTTTAAGGAGTCTCAGCCAAACCCTGCAGCACCCAAAATCATAGTCAGCCTGGCCACTAGGCATTAGCTGAGTTCTTTGTTGCTGTTTCTATTCTGTTAAGGTCTGGCACTGCCAGCAGAGCTCTTGGCCGCTTTCTGCCAGTGCTGTGCAAACACACTAGGAGGAGACAGTCCCTGCTCCAGAGAGCTGACAAACTCAACAGGCAGACAGGAGGGTGGTGGGAAAGAGACCATGGGGGCAAGTGATTTGCCCAAGGTCACTCAGCAGGTCAGTGTCAGAGCCAAGTTCTCCTGACTCCAGCCTGGTGTTCTATCCACTAGGCTGTACTGCCCTCATGGTGCACTTAACTAGCACTTACTGGCACAGGTAGCCTTCCCAAGCCACCCTCAAGAGCACCTCTGGTGTCTGTGAAACTGTTTGTGTGCCATTTCATGTCCTCCTGCTATGGACCCACTGAAAGGCAGTGCAGTGAAAGCATGCTAAACTCTGCCTGAAGCTGGGCAAAGCTGCTGTTGTTGAAACCCATTTGTGGGTTTTTCCACCTATCTTGATTTCTGTGCGGTTCTCCCCTGGAGCAGGATTTGAACCCACTGTAGCAAAGGTGAGCTTAGAATTAAGCTGGGGATTGTAACTGCACTCTCTGCCCAGGTCTTTTTAGCCTGCCCGGGGCTTACAAGGGACTGACAAAGGCTTACAGAGGCTTCTTTGCCTTCTGTGTAATGTGTCCTGCAGGCATGAGGTTCATTACAACACCATGGTGCAGCCCAACACTCAACTGCAAACACGGTGTGACTATCCATCTAGCTCAGCCAGAAGTCATGGGCTTGCTACAAGAACCAGTGGCCTGCGCTATGCGGGTAGTGGGACTCGGTGCTCACAGCAATCCTTTCTGGCCCAGAAATCTATGGAAGAGAATAGTTTTGCTCAGCGTTTCAACAAAAAAATTCTCAGGATCACAAATTATTTTGTGTAAATCTCCGCTGATTCAATTTCACTTTTCAGAGCCAATGCAAGTGGAGTCTGGCATGAGTTTGGGTTACCAGCTAGACGTTCAAGACCATTAGTCTCATAATTTAGCAGGATCACAGATGCATCTTCATTTTCACCTGTGTGTCTCTGTGTCTTTATCTATAGTGATAAAAAAACTTCACTGTGGAAGTAGTTAAGATTGCTACTAGACACAAAACAAGGAGATGAAAAATTAAGCCACCGAATAGTACCTATGTAGTGCTTCTTTCCCAAGCACACCCCTTTCCAAACAATTTCCTCCCAGTGCTTAGTTGTGGATCTTTAATGTAGTGCTTTGTTGTGTTGTGATGGGGCAGTTTGCTAAAGGGAGCAATAGAAGAGCCCTATCCCTAGAGGACCAGGGAAAGCTGCAGCCACTGAGGGAAAGGATTTTGTCCATCAGCAGCTGCACGTAAAACCTTCTGTTAAAGAATAAAATCTGGCAGAAAAGTGTAGGCACTGACTGAAATTGTTTTAAGTGTACAATGGAGAATAAACATCCAATTTGGGTGAGTAACAGCTAAAAATGATCCTCAATCCAAATATACTTTTTTTTTAAATTACCCATTGCTTTAAATCTCCTCAAGATTAATCTCTCCACCAACTCTTCTGTAGATGGTTTTTAAAAAACATCAGTGAACAAAAAAGTGTGGGACTGCCTCGGTCACATTTCATCCACAGCCCAATTTCAAACACTTCCTATTAAACGTGTGAAAAGAAACAAACCAAAAAAAGCACAGAACATTCAGAAGGAATGAAAACCTAGACTACGGGAAATTTCACATTGAAAGGTCAGTGAGATGTAGTGAAACAGGAATGTATGCCCCATATTAAGCCCTTTTCAGAACACGATCTTAACTATGGTGTCACAAACAAATGTATCCATTGTTATATATTAAAATATAGTACAAGGTAGGGTGATTAAATAAATTCAAGGAAAAATAATAGTTCTGTTTGTGAACAAAACTATTCAAGGCATTAGGGTGCAATGATCAATATTTCCCCTTATCTCTTAGCGCAACCTTGGGAATATGTTGTTTTCAGTAATGTTCATGTTGCTTTTTCAGTTCCTGCCATATCATTTTACTTGAGATGACTTTTATTGTTTTCCAATCTATTAGCCTCCTGAAAAATGAAAACGCTTCTTTACTTATTTGTAGCAGGAGTGTCTGAATACTTCATTATAAACACCTAAACTGACCCAGAAACCCTGTTTTGTAGCCTTGTGACAATAACATGATTTAATCATAGGATGCAAAATAAACAAGATTTTAGACTAAGGATGCAAAACCCTTTATACATCCAATTTAATCAAATGCTTTCTCTCTATAAAACACATTAATTTATGACAAAGGTGCATATCTGCTTTTTGGCAATGCACAGGCTAGTCTACTAATGTAATTTAATGTTAAATATTGGTTTGAAGGAAAACTCTTTCTACAGAGCTTTATGCTCCTGAAATATTCACTACAAGAGAGGTTGACACCGCAATAGATCCAGCTGGGTTTCTTTTTTTTTGGGGTGGGGAGGGGGAGGGGTTGACTTTCATGGTTAAAGCCATACGAAAATCTTTGCACAGGATGTAATCAACCTCATATTTACAGAGAAACATTGAGAAATTGCCTTCAAGTGCCAAGAAATACAAGTCGTTTACAAATCAGCTCTTCCTAATGTCCACTCAGTTCAACCCACATCATTAAATGAGATGCATTTCTCAAAATGAAAGTAGGACATTCAAAAGCACAGGGGGAAAAAACACACACTATATTTATATATTTGATTCATAGAAGAGGCAGACACTCAGAAATAGCAGCACGCTCTCCAGGCCCTGACATGCTGAAGGTTTAACATCAGTCAATTTATAAAGCCCAAACAGCAAAGACGATCAGTGATAAAATGATAATTTTGCAACATTTTTCTTTCGGTCAGTCAAAGTTTCTGTTTCTCTAGCAGTAATCGGGTTCAATTCTGTGCCTCTCCCTCAGAGATCCCCACCCCAATCTCTCTTCAGACACCCATGGCTCCAGGTGCTCAGCTTTCCTTAGGAGAGCCGGGAAACCCAATGTCTAAGTTATATATTCAGAGAAAACACTTGCATTGCTTTTCACTTACCGCTGTCGAGTCTCAGTAGCTGTGTGTAAGGACCTCGTACGATAGCTTCTCTCAATTTGCCCGAAAGAAAGGAGCTTGTCCTTTAAGTGTCTCTAAACATGGTTTGCATAGCTGGATCTCAGCTTATCTGTGCTTTTCTGCTTTTGCTTCCATACATGGATCTGTTCCCAACAGTAACTCCAAGCTGTCGAAAAGAAGCTATCTGGCAGCTTTCGGCTTCATCCAACACAAATCATGATGATAAAAAAAATCCTTTCTGTCTGGTATTTTTACACCCCCGACCCCCTGCCACAACGTCTTTTTCAAATTAACTTGAAGATTACATATTTCCTTTTCAGTGCATGCTGAACAAATCATTGCAGGCTAGTATATGCAACCATAAAAAAAATTGATGCTTAGGTTTATATTGTATTTAAAATGGCTTCAATCTCCTGCAAATCTTGACTGTTTGCCCACAACTTCTCAAAATATGTGCACGGTAATTGTTAGGATGGGGTAAATACAAATTACAAAGACAGTTTTATTTTTTAATTTATGGGTTCACATCCCTTTATTTCCAAGAATACTTTTCACTTTCCTTATAGGTCAGGGGTTTGTATGTTTGTGCCTTGGAAGGATTTCAACCTAATACATATCCTGTCTGTTGCAGCAGAATGTTAAGAGTCTCCTCTCTGAGGAGAGACAGAGAATGCACAGGAGAAATGTGACAGGCAGCTCCCAGATTAGTAACAGTAGCAGCCGTTAATGTTCCACTTGATACTATAGGAGCGCCACACTGGGACGTATAAATGCCTCAAACCTTGAAGAATGGAAACCACCGTTTGGGACAGTCCCAGTGCATTTGTCTATAAATAAAGGAGGGAGGGAATCCTCCTCTTTGGCCACCCCTTTGTCGGCTCACACTGGGAGGGGTTGACCCAGCCCTATGTCAATACGATGGTCTAGTTGCAGAGTTCAACATCCAGTGCCGGGAAGTGAGAAATCTAAGGTAGAGCATATCACCTTAGTCCTACCCCCTTGCTGCCGTGCATTCCCTATAGCATTCAGAAGTGAATGCTAAGGAAAGCACCGGGTGCAATGCTAAGACTGGATTGGCTGTGTAAAGATTTGGTTATATCTGTACCATGCTGTCCGGATCGCTACCTATATTAGGGCACAATCCTGCAAGGTGCTGAGCTCTCTGGCCTGAACCAGCAAAGCACTTAGACACATGCTTTATTTTAAGCATGTGTGTAGTCCTACAGAGGTCAAGGGGACAAAGTTAAGCAGGTATTTAAGTGCTTTGCTGGTTCAGGCCAGAGTTCTTCGCTTCGTGCAGGACTGAAGTTTGCTTTGCTTCTAGGGCCGTACATGACCCCATCACTTATGTATCTTAGCACCTCAGTCTTGAACGTATTTATCATCGCAGCACTGCAAGGTTGGATCATCCTACCTGCTTCAGTACTTTGGCCCACCCCCCACACATACTGGGGACCAATCCACCATCAGCCCTCACGTTGCCCATTAAAGGGGAGGAGTATACTGGGACATAGAATCATAGAATAACAAAGTTGGAAGGGACCTCTGGAGGCCGTCTAGTCCAACCCCCTGCCCAGAGCAGGACCAATCCCAACTAAATCATCCCAGCCAGGGCTTTGTCAAGCCTGACCTTAAAAACTCCTAAGGAAGGGGATTCCACCACCTCCCTAGGTAACGCATTCCAGTGTTTCACCACCCTCCTAGTGAAAAAGTTTTTCCTAATATCCAACCTAAATCTCCCCCACTGCAACTTGAGACCATTACCCCTTATCCTGTCATCTGCTATCACTGAGAATAGTCTAGATCCATCCTCTTTGGATCCACCTTTCAGGTAGTTAAAAGCAGCTATCAAATCCCCCCTCATTCTTCTCTTCCGTAGACTAAACAATCCCAGTTCCCTCAGCCTCTCCTCATAAGTCATGTGTTCCAGTCCCCTAATCATTTTTGTTGCCCTTCGCTGGACCCTCTCCAATTTCTCCACATCCTTCTTGTAGTGTGGGGCCCAAAACTGGACACAGTACACCAGATGAGGCCTCACCAGTGTCGAATAGAGGGGAACGATCACGTCCCCCGATCTGCTGGCAATGCCCCTACTTATGCATCCCAAAATGCCATTGGCCTTCTTGGCAACAAGGGCACACTGACTCATATCCAGCTTCTCGTCCACTGTCACCCCTAGGTCCTTCTCTGCAGAACTGCTGCCGAGCCATTCGGTCCCTACTCTGTAGCGGTGCATGGGATTCTTCCATCCTGAGTGCAGGACTCTGCACTTGTCCTTGTTGAACCTCATCAGATTTCTTTTTGCCCAATCCTCCAATTTGTCTAGGTCCCTCTGTATCCTATCCCTACCCTCCAGCGTATCTACCTCTCCTCCCAGTTTAGTGTCATCTGCAAACTTGCTGAGGGTGCAATCCACACCATCCCCCAGATCATTAATGAAGATATTGAACAAAACCGGCCCAGGAGCATCCTCCAGCCTGCCTCTTTAGAAGTTTCGGTTTGCAGAGCCCTGTAAGAAAGTGCCCGTGGCTCCCCAGTGCACATGTGGGGAGAAAGGTGCCAGGGCTCACATTTCTTGTACTGTTAAAGGCAAGTCTCTGTCAGGCTGGGCTCTCCTGCTTTGAAGAGCATTTGGTTGAAGAGACAGTAAGGGGAAGAGGAAAGGAAGTAGGGGAGACAGATCCAGTCCAGCACATGCAATATTTGTATCCATGTCCACTTGAAATTTAAAATTAGATACTAGACCTAGATACAGTGAGAACCAGCCTCTCACTCAAGCCATTATTAACTGGCCAGTGCTTTGTGCCCTGCACAGGGGGTCGCAGAGATGTGGAGGAGGAGAGGGGAGTGGTCTAAGCCAGTGGGTCTCAACCCATGATCTAATCAGCACACAGCTGTGACCCATGTGACATCCTCAGGGCCAAACAGGCAGTATATATTTATTGTGTGGATGCGGCCCATGTAAAACACAGCTGCACGTGCGCCCTGCAATGGTAGGTAGGTTTAGAACCACTGGCCTAAGCTAAGGGATCCATTCAGGCAGAAGGAGCAGAGGGGAGACGGAGAGAGACGTTCATGTGTGAAGCTGGCCCTGGCGCTGTAGGCAGAGCGGGAGGGAACAGCCGTGACGTGAGAAGAGACGAGCAGGTGAAATGAGGGTACTTATTTAGATGCCTAAAGATGAATTTAGGTGTCCAACTTTAGGTCCCTTGTATTGAAAATGCAGCTGCAGGCCTGGTTTCTTTGATTAGCTGGGAGGGAGAAGAAATGATTTTTTTTACTCAAGCTCTTTCACACTCTTAATTCTTTGTTTTGAACACCTGTTGAACTGAAACACTTGGCCCCCCACATCCCTAAATGGCCCCCTCAAGGATTGAACTCACAACCCTGGGTGTAGCAGGCCAATACTCAAACCACTGAGCTATCCCTCCCCTGTTTTTGCTGGACAGTGCATAGAGATGTACTTGAACTAGCTTCATAATAGCTGAGTGTAAAGGAAGAAAGCAAGATGTGGCAGTTAGATGTGGGGAAAACCTGCCTAATATTGTGCTTTCTGAGAATTAGTATGTAATTGTGCCCTTAGAAATTGCAGTGTAAAGCATCCATGCACAAGGGGCAGAGTTAGGGTTAAGCAGCCAACCTTATTACTGGCATTTCCAAACTTCTGAGTGCTGTGTTAACATTTTTGTAACTTGGGATTTAGTACAGAATGTGTAAAAACGTTGTCATGTTTTCCATGGATCACTCTTCCATTTGTCACATCCCAGAAATTTGCTGGGAGAGGTGAAGTTGGAGTCGAAGCTTACAGGTCATAAGGTATCAGGAGTTTTCGCAGGCAAATGAAAAAGACAATGTGTCACTCAAGGAGGATTTAATAAAAAAAAAAAACAGAGCAAACAGCAATACATGAAAGGGAAAAGGAAAATGGCATTTACCTGTCTTCTTTCTTCAAGTTTCTGTTACTTCCTAAACTTAGTGACAGAGCACAGGTCAAAACCCCTGATGCTCCAACCTGTGACTGCATGAATGAAGACCCAGCTCGGCTTCAGTGTTTTGTCAAGAAGAAGGTGGCAGACCTAGGGCATGAAGCCTGGCCTACAATTAGTGACTTAGTGCTAACATTGGCAGATCATCAGCAGTGACTGTTATAATACATGGTCCAGTTGTATGACCCTTCGCTGTCCTGCGTCCTCTGCTATGAATTCATTGAATGAGTCTGCTCACCTTGAGTCACTGTGGCAGACTCAGAACCAGAATAATGATCATTAATAAGGAGGAGAACTAATTGAAGACAATAGTTAAGGCCAGGGCTTAAATTCAGCCAGAGCTGTGTGGAGCCAAGCTCCAGTAAATATTTTCAAACCCCGTGGAGTTGTTATAGCGTGGGGGGCGGCTCTGGGAAATACTCTATGCCCTGGCTCAGGCCAAGTAATGTGGTTTCCCCAAGGGCACTTAGTAAGGGGATGTTTACTTCTATCCTTGTTCATGGGTTAACCACATTCTCACTGACTGACCTCAATGGCAGTGTTACTGGCCTAAAATGTTAGGGATCAGATCCTCAGCAGGTGTAAACTGACGAGGCTGCACTGAAATCAACAGAATGACCCCATTTTACACCAGTTCAGGATCTGGCCCTATATCTTGTTAGCAACGTTTTATCTATATCTTTTGTCCTTCTTTCCCTTCCCCACTCCCTCTGACTCTCGCTGGGACAGCCGAGCCGGCAGGAGAGGGAGGCATGACAGACATCAGTACAACAGAACACAGCAACACTCTCTCTGCCAGTCTAAACAATGCCCTTTCGGTGCTTGCTGTCCAAACACAGGCAGCTGCTGCAGGGTGCCGCAGGTTGCATGAGGGCTGCTGGCACCAAGAACAAGCATGCTGCTCGTCCTGCCACTGGCTTTGTCTCTCTCAAGTCCTGAGACCAACTTGGCTATAACAACACTGCAAACCAGCTTCACCAAGTCAGGCCCCTATTTCAACCAGCTACGAACTAGGGCTTCCCTGGCTGTGGCCCAGTTCCCAGGCGTGCCTCTCTCTGAACAGGAACAATGTGATTCTTGCAGCTCTGAGGTAACAGGCAGCTGTAACGCACCAACTCCATCCAGGCCGACATCACCACCTCATTTTGCATTTTCCATGCAAAAGGCAGGAGGCTAGGAATAGGCCCGATCCCTAGCTGGAGCTTCCCTCAGCAGAGATGGGCCCCTTTTCACCAGCAGAGGAGCAGGCCTACAGGCTAATGGTGAAGAACCCAGTTCTCTTTGTCTGAACTCGATACTGTCTTCTCTTTGGTGTTCACATTTAAGGGAACCCTCTGCGAAGATGGACAGCTGGGGGAAATGCCTGCTGATGGGATGAGTTGCATTACAGCCAGATACTTTGATTCCAAGGCTCTCCTCACAGTGCCTAAAAAGGGCAACTGGCAATGCTAGCTCTGCTGCTAGGAACTCTTATTTCAAGACACTGTCATCCCTTCACACTCCTACAACTCATGTCACTCCAGCTTTGAGTTGCTACTTCGATAGTCCCCTTCCCTTGGTTTCCAGTGTTCCTGCAGCTCTCCAACTTGTTTGTCAATGCCTCCTTTCTCACTTGTAAAGAGGATGGCAAAGCAGCTCACTCTCTACACGGTGAATATCAAGCAATGCACGTTTCACAATCTGTTTAAATAGACAGTTGCTTGCCAGGAGAACCTGTCGTTCTACTCGGAGCGAAAGAAAACCCATATGTCCAGCAATTGCGGCTGTTTTTCCAAAGACTGTGCTGTGGCGGTTGTTTTGCATTTATTTGGGTATTTGAGCTCCGCTCCAAGATGAATGTTTGCTGGAGGTAAGCTGTGTAGGGCCAGATCCTCAGCTGGTGTAATTCAGTTTACCTACATGGAGTTAGACGATGCAGGACCATTCACACTAGCGGAGAACCTGGACAGCCAGGAGAAAGTGAACTCAGGATTCCTCTTATATTAGTTTCTACTCCCAGAGCACCAAGGCCTGGTCTACACTAGGAATTTACTTCAGTATAGCTCCATCTCTCAACAGTCTGAAATTTCCCTCCCCCCCACCCCCCCCGGCGAGACATAGCTATTCCAGTTAGACCAGCACTAGGCTGATGGAAGGGTTCTTCTCTTGACTAAGCTACCGCCTCTCAGGAAGGATTACCTGTGGGCAGCAGCATCCTCATGTTGGGGACACTGGGCATGGCCACTAGGTAACTCGAGGGGATGGAAGACCATGAGTGTCGATGAAGCCCCCTCGCACTAAGCCCAAGTGACTTTGGCCCCCCTGCCTGGAGGCACTCGCAGCAGTTACGCTGAGGATCTTGCAACAACATGTTGCAAGTGCAGACTGTCTGAAACTGAACGAGGCCAGACAGGGCAAATATGGCAAAACAATGCTGAACAAAACAACTCCATATATAATTTAATAGATGGTACAAAGAAAAAGGGAATTAGCTGGTATACCAGATTGGCTGGCTATATGGAGTCCTTGACTTTAGCAAAGCTTTTGACATGGTCTCCCACTGTATTCTTGCCAGCAAGTTAAAGTATGGGCTGGATGAATGGACTATAAGGTGGATAGAGAGTTGGTTAGGTTGTCGGGCTCAACAGGTAGTGATCAATGGCTCCATGTCTAGTTGGCAGCCGGTATCAAGCGGAGTGCCCCAAGGGTCAGTCCTCGGACCGGTTTTGTTCAATATCTTCATTAATGATCTGGAGGATGGTGTGCATTGCACCCTCAGCAAGTTTGCAGATGACAATAAACTGGGAGGAGAGGTAGATACACTGGAGGGTAGGGATAGGATACAGAGAGACCTAGACAAATTGGAGGATTGGGCCAAAAGATATCTGAGGTTCAACAAGGACAAGTGCAGAGTCCTGCACTCAGGACGGAAGAATCCCATGCACTGCTACAGACTAGGGACCGAATGGCTCGGCAGCAGTTCTGCAGAAAAGGACCTAGGGGTTACAGTGGACGAGAAGCTGGATATGAGTCAACAGTGTGCCCTTGTTGCCAAGAAGGCCAATGGCATTTTGGGATGTATAAGTAGGGGCATTGCCAGCAGATCAGGGGACGTGATCGTCCCCCTCTATTCGACACTGGTGAGGCCTCATCTGGAGTACTATGTCCAGTTTTGGGCACCACACTACAAGAAGGATGTGGAAAAATTGGAAAGAGTCCAGCGGAGGGCAACAAAAATGATTAGGGGACTGGAACACATGACTTATGAGGAGAGGCTGAGGGAACTGGGATTGTTTAGTCTGTGGAAGAGAAGAATGAGGGGGGGATTTGATAGCTGCTTTTAACTACCTGAAAGGTGGATCCAAAGAGGATGGGTCTAGACTATTCTCAGTGGTAGCAGATGGCAGAACAAGGAGTAATGGTCTCAAGTTGCAGTGGGGGAGATTTAGGTTGGATATTAGGAAAAACTTTCCCACTAGGAGGGTGGTGAAACACTGGAATGCGTTACCTAGGGAGGTGATGGAATCTCCTTCCTTAGAAGTTTTTAAGGTCAGGCCTGACAAAGCCCTGGCTGGGATGATTTAATTGGGGATCGGTCCTGCTTTGGGCAGGGGGTTGGACTAGATGACCTCCTGAGGTCCCTTCCAACCCTGTTATTCTATGATTCTATGGATACTTAAGGCAGCTTGCTATTAAATAAAAAGAAAAGGAGGACTTGTGGCACCTTAGAGACTAACCAATTTATTTGAGCATGAGCTTTTGTGAGCTACAGCTCACTTCATCAGATGCATACTGTGGAAACTGCAGAAGACATTATATACACGGAGGCCATGAAACAATACCTCCTCCCACCCCACTCTCCTGCTGGTAATAGCTTATCTAAAGTGATCATCAAGTTGGGCCATTTCCAGCACAAATCCCCCATACACACACAAACTCACTCTCCTGCTGGTAATAGCCCATCCAAAGTGACCACTCTCCTCACAATGTGTATGATAATCAAGGTGGGCCATTTCCAGCAGAAATCCAGGTTCTCACCCCCCACCCCCCAACACACAAACACACAAAAAGTTTGTATGTTTTGGCGGGGGGGGGGGGTTAGAAGGCCCACCTTGATTATCATGCACATTGTAGAGAGTGAGTTTGTGTGTTTTGGGGGGGGTGGTGAGAACCTGGATTTCTGCTGGAAATGGCCCACCTTGATTATCATACACATTGTGAGGAGAGTGGTCACTTTGGATAAGCTATTACCAGCAGGAGAGTGGGGTGGGAGGAGGTATTGTTTCATGGCCTCTGTGTATATAATGTCTTCTGCAGTTTCCACAGTATGCATCCGATGAAGTGAGCTGTAGCTCACGAAAGCTCATGCTCAAATAAATTGGTTAGTCTCTAAGGTGCCACAAGTACTCCTTTTCTTTTTGCAAATACAGACTAACACGGCTGTTACTCTGAAACTTGCTATTAAATAAGTATGCTAAAAAAAAGGATGTATAAAAGTCTGTAACTTCCTGCTCTGTGTGCAGGATTTGAGATTGTCTCCCTGTACCACCTGAAGCTTCAAATAAACTTTTCTGCTTCTCCACCCCGTTGTGATTATTGGGCGACGCGCACACCGGGCAACAAACCCTGCTGTTGCTTGCCTCGGGCACTCTGTGCTGGCAACACTTTTGGCGTCCCTGGGTGGGCTTGAGGCTGCTATTTAGCCTTGCCCGGACCCCTCCCGGCGGTCGAGTATTACGGTGACAACCGACGCCCAGTGCACACGGGTGAGTTCATCAGGGGCCTTGGAGGAGACGCGATTTGATCGACCCCGGAGGGCACAACGGTGCAACGCACTCATATAGTGGAGAAGCAACTGCGGGCGATGGTGGGGAACCGGTCCCTTGGAGAAGGTAGGAATCTCTTGAAATCCAGATTGTATGCTCTGTTGGAACCTGGGGACGCCCAGAGTTACCCTGTAGGCATGGGACAGGGACAGAGCTTGGGAGGTAGGGCACAGTGTACACCCTTAAAGTGTATCCTAGCAAACTGGAAGGTATTTGGTTCAGATCCGCTGACTAAGTCCATTAAAACGATTCTGTACAGTTGACTGGCCTCAGTATTAACTAGAGGACCAGGAGCGGTGGCCACCAGGAGGGTCAGTTAATTACAACACCATCCTCCAGTTACTCCTGTTCTGTCAGTGAACAAGGAAATTGGTTGGCTTATGCTCTTTGCTCCCTGAAACTAAAATCGCCCGTTCTCGAGCGGAGATGCGTCCGGCCCCAACTCTGCAGGTCTATTCTCATAGAATCATAGAATATCAGGGTTGGAAGGGACCCCAGAAGGTCATCTAGTCCAACCCCCTGCTCAAAGCAGGACCAATTCCCAGTTAAATCATCCCAGCCAGGGCTTTGTCAAGCCTGACCTTAAAAACCTCTAAGGAAGGAGATTCTACCACCTCCCTAGGTAACGCATTCCAGTGTTTCACCACCCTCTTAGTGAAAAAGTTTTTCCTAATATCCAATCTAAACCTCCCCCACTGCAACTTGATGTGCCCTTTAACCCTGTGGATTTGGCTGTGTTCAAAGCACAGGCAGGGGAGTTTTCCACCAACCCAAGCAGGTTTATTTCAGTTTTTGAGGGATGTCTTAGCAGCCATAAGCCAGACTGGGATGATTGTAACATCCTCCTGCAAACCTTATTGTCTGAGGTTGAAAGACAACAGGTAGTGTCCAAGGCAAGGGAGGAGGCGCAGAAAGGGTACAACCGGGATCATAATAATGCCCTTGACCTGGATGCACAAGTCCCCCGAGCAGACCCCAGGTGGGATCCAAATAAGCCTGGGGATATGATCCGCCTTTCCTCCTATAAGGAGTTGCTTTTGCATGGACTCCGTCACTTGACCGTCCGCCACAATAATTGGACAAAACCGTATGAAGTAATGCAGGATCTAAAGGAAAGCCCAGGGGCCTTTCTACAGCGTATTCGGGACATGATTTGACAGAACACCAATGCAGACCCTGATGATCAGGCAACTGAGTCAATCATTAAGGGAATTTTTACGAGCAGAGCAGCCCCTAATATTAAAAAGTTACAAAAAAAGGAGGATTTAATGGGCATGACCATGGCACAAATCTTAGAGACTGCAAACCGAGCTTATAGTCTGAGAGAGACAGAGGGGGGGGGGGAAAAAAAAGCAAGTTAAAATAATGGTAGCGGCGGTACAGGCCGGCACTAAGGGAAGTGGCCAGGGAGGAGGAAGGGGCCGTGGATGCGGACGTCCAGGCCCGCAGGAGAGACGACGGGGTCGCAACCAGCGTGCCTTGTGTCGACAAGAGGGAACTAGAAGAATGAGTGCCCAGAAAGGAAATAAAAGGGGGGTGCCTCTATGAGGGCGATGGGGGAGCAGGAATAGGTGTGTCCGGGGAGATGGACCACCCTACCCCCGGAACCCCAAGTAAAGATGTCGGTGGGAAGCTCAGAAATAGATATTTTTTTAGTGGACTCTGGAGCAGCACGAACTGCTGTAAATTGACCCCTTCAGTTGCCAGTAGCAGATTCCCTTACCGTGGTGGGAGCCACAGGCAGAGACACCAAGTGCCCAGTGTATGCCCCAGCGGAATGCGCTTTGGGAAACAGGACTATATCCCACAAGCTGGTATACCTCCCTGAGTGTCCAAAACCTCTGCTGGGATGGAATTTGCTTTGTTGCCTAGGTGCCACCCTGCATTTTACTGAGGATGAAATAACCCTTACCTTGCCCCCCGAGAATGCATGGATCATGACCCTTGCAGTTGAGCCCTCAGCTATGCAAGCCCCAGAATGGAGCCCATGGGAAGACCAGGTGTATCCCCTTGTATGGGCATCAGGGATTCCAGGAAAGGCCACCCACCAGACCCCCATTACTATTCAGCTCATACCAGGGAAAGCCCTGGTGCAAGTAAAACAGCATCCAATCAAGAGGGAAGCCAGAAAAGGTTTACAGGAAACTATAAATCAATTCCTAACGTATGGTATTCTCCGGGAATGTCAGTCAGCCTGGAACACTCCCATTCTACCCGTACAGAAGCCTGATGGCACATATCAGCTGGTACAGGACCTCAGGGCAGTCAATGAATGGGTTAAGACTCTGCACCCTCTTGTCCCTAACCCGTGTACACTATTGGCTTCTATCGGGGGACAGTATACCCATTTTTCAGTTCTCTATTTAAAAGATGCTTTCTTTACCATCCCAGTTGCCACCCCATCACAGGAGATTTTCTCCTTCGAGTGAGAGGACCGAAACAGGGTTAAAAAGCAACTTTGCTAGACAGTGTTGGCCCAGGGATTTAAAAACTCCCCCACCCTCTTTGGCCAGGCTCTGGCCAGAGACCTAAAAAAGTGGGATAATGAGGAGGCCCTCCTTCTGCAGTATGTAGATTTGTTAATTGCCACTGTGGGCCTAACCCCCTGCCTTAAAGCCACTGTGAGCCTCCTGAATTTTGTTGGACTCTGGGGATATCGGGTAGCACAGAGTAAGGCTCAAATCGCCCTCCCAGAGGTACAGTACCTCGGGTTCCACATACGGCAAGGGGAGTGCCAGCTTTCAAATGAAAGGAAGGAAGCTATATGCCAAGTTCCTACCCCAAGTAATTGTAAGCGGCTCAGGGCATTTCTGGGTATGGCAGGCTTTTGCAGGATATGGATCCCAGAGTTTGGACTATGGGCTAAACCCCTGTATGACTGTGTAAAAGGAGCAGATCATGACCCCTTCTATTGGATAGCAGAGGCTGACAGGGCATTTAAAATCTTAAAAAAAAAAAAAAAAAAGTTGATGGAAGCCCTGGCTCTGGGCCTGCCAGATCTCTCTCAGCCGTTTCCGTTGTATGTACATGAACAAAAGGGGGTAGCCCTAGGAGTGCTCACACAGCTGTTAAAAGCATGAAGACGTCTCGTGGCCTATTTCTCTAAGCAGCTGGACCAAGTGGCAAAGGGATGGCCAGCATGCCTACAGGCAGCTGCAGCCACAGCCCTGATGCTTGCAAAAGCTAAAAAACTAACCTTAAAAAAAATACATACCCCTCATATGGTCCAAGCCTTATTGGATGCAAAGGGAGGCCTTTGGCTCACCCAGGCTCGGATGGCTAGATATCAGGCCAAACTTCTAGAGAACTCTGAAGTCACCTTACAGCCTTGCCCCTCCCTTAACACCGCCACCCTCCTACCGGAGACTGAGGAACAGGAACATAGAATCATGGAATATCAGGGTTGGAAGGGACCTCAGGAGGTATCTAGTCCAACCCCCTGCTCAAAGCAGGACCAATCCCCAATTAAATCATCCCAGCCAGGGCTTTGTCAAGCCTGACCTTAAAAACTTCTAAGGAAGGAGATTCTACCACCTCCCTAGGTAACGCATTCCAGTGTTTCACCACCCTCCTAGTGAAAAAGTTTTTCCTAATATCCAACCTAAAACTCCCCCACTGCAACTGGAGACCATTACTCCTTGTCCTGTCCTCTTCTACCACTGAGAATAGTCTAGAACCATCCTCTCTGGAACCACCTCTCAGGTAGTTGAAAGCAGCTATCAAATCCCCCCTCATTCTTCTCTTCTGCAGACTAAACAATCCCAGTTCCCTCAGCCTCTCCTCATAAGTCATATGTTCCAGACCCCTAATCATTTTTGTTGCCCTTCGCTGGACTCTCTCCAATTTATCCACATCCTTCTTGTAGTGTAGGGCCCAAAAGTGGACACAGTACTCCAGATGAGGCCTCATCAATGTCGAATAGAGGGGGACGATCATGTCCCTCGATCTGCTGGCAATGCCCCTACTTATACATCCCAAAATGCCATTGGCCTTCTTGGCAACAAGGGCACACTGTTGACTCATATCCAGCTTCTCGTCCACTGTCACCCCTAGGTCCTTTTCCGCAGAACTGCTGCCTAGCCATTGGTCCCTAGTCTGCAGCTGTGCATTGGGTTCTTCCGTCCTAAGTGCAGGACCCTGCACTTATCCTTATTGAACCTCATCAGATTTCTTTTGGCCCAATCCTCCAATTTGTCTAGGTCCCTCTGTATCCTATCCCTGCCCTCCAGCGTATCTACCACTCCTCCCAGTTTAGTATCATCCGCAAATTTGCTGAGAGTGCAATCCACACCATCCTCCAGATCATCTATGAAGATATTGAACAAAACTGGCCCCGGGACTGACCCCTGGGGCACTCCACTTGACACCGGCTGCCAACTAGATATGGAGCCATTGATCACTACCCGTTGAGCCTGACAATCTAGCCAACTTTCTACCCACCTTATAGTGCATTCATCTAGCCCATACTTTAACTTACTGACAAGAATACTGTGGGATGCTTTGGATGACTTTTGACGTGAAGTGTGTCCCGTTGTTTAGAGATCATAGATGTCCAGTACTCCAGCCGTCCGCACTTAAAGGATGTACCCCTCCCAAATGCTACCATTAGTGTACCACTCATAATCTGCAGTACTGTAATAGATGGGCAAAGAAGGGTGGGTTATGCTGTTGTGACATCGTGGAAGCCGAAGGTTTGCCCACAGGGACCTCTGCCCAGCTGGCCGAACTAGTAGCCCTCACCCGTGCACTTGAACTGTCAAAAGGAAAGCGGGTCAACATTTTTACTGATTCAAAATATGCTTTTGGGGTGCTGTATGCTCATGCTGGCCTATGAAAGCAAAGGGGAATGCTGACAGCCCAAGGCTCCCCAGTCAAGTACGGGCCCCAAATCCTCCGGCTCCTAGAAGCCGTACAACTCCCCTCAGAAGTGGCGGTGGTACACTGTAAAGTCCATCAAAGGAAAAATCAAGATGTGGCCAGAGGTAACACCCAGGCAGATAGAGAGGCTAAGCATGCTGCCACCCTGACATCCCCTCAGACTGAGAACGCCCATATGCATGCCCTTATCCCATCAGTGGGGGAGCTTCCAACCCCTCAGTACTCTGGGGAGGAGAGACAGCTAACCGACAAACTCGGTTTCTGGGAAAAAGAGGGATGGCTCCATTCCCCGGAAGGGAAGGTCCTCCTACTGAAGGGCCTGATCCGGCCAGTGCTGCAGAAACTACATCAAACTACTCACGCTGGCAGGGAAGCACTTATCCAGCTAATGGGAAAATACTTTATCACAGCCGGACTCCGACCCCTGGCTGCCCAGGTACAAACAGACTGCTTAGTCTGCCAAAAAAATAACCCCCGACCAGGACATCTCATGCCACCAGCTGCCCTAGAACCCACTCCAGGCCCCGGACGGGTGTGGCAAATAGACTTTACTGAGTTTCCCTGGACCCAAGGGTTCAAATATCTCCTTGTTATAGTGGATCGGTTCAGCGGATGGCCAGAAGCCTTCCCATGCCGTAATTGCACTGCCAGGACAGTGGCCCTCAAGTTTAAGGAGATCATTCCTCGCTTTGGACTCCCCCAGTGGATGGAATCTGACAACGGGACACACTTCATGTCAAAAATCATCCAAAGCATCTCACATGCCTTACAGATCCCCTGGAAACTCCATACGCCCTGGAGACCGCAAGCCAGTGGTGTAGTGGAGCGTACCAATCAGACCCTTAAACGGCATCTCTCAAAAGTGTCCCTGCAGTGGCCTGATGCTTTGCCCCTTGTCCTGCTCTGTGTCCGCGTTCTCCCAAAGGGTAAATTAGGGCTTAGTCCCTTTAAAATTATGTTTGGAACGGCATGGTCTATGAATGGCACACCGGTTCTGTCAGGGGAATGGGAGTTGTGTAATGTTTTTTTGTCTCAGTATATGTGTTCCCTGTCTGCTGTTCTCTTGTCTCTTCACAAATATACTAAGGATTCCCAGCCTCTCCCCTTGGACTCTCCCGTCCACTCCTTACAGCCCGGTGACTCCGTGCTTGTTTGTACCTGAAAAAATGAGCCTCTCCAGGAAAAGTGGAAAGGACCCTACACTGACCTGCTGATCTCCCATACAGCGGCAAAGGTCGAGGGACACACAAACTGGATCCATCACTCTCATCTGAAGGCAGTACCCGCCCCCTCGTCAGCAGAACAGTGGACTGTCCAACCTGCTGACTCCTCATCTAGTGACGATCTCAGGCTAAAACTACTGTTTAAGAGACACAAATAGCGGGCACCTTAATGCCAAAATGAGCCCACCCAGGAACTGAAGACCCTGAAGAAGGGCTAGAAAAACTCTGGTAATAATTAATTGGGTAACATTGTTATTCTCTGTATTGGTATTTCCAAACTGTGCATATCGGGAGCATAACTCCTTTGTTTTGCTTGCGCACCATGTTGCTACTTTAACAAACCAGACTGATTGCTGGGTATGTGCTCCAACTCCACTGTCCCCCAAAACGGGAATGCCCCTTGATATGCTGCCCTTGACCCTAGCAGAATTAGCCATCACCAAAGAGCAGGAAAGAACGGACTCACTGTTCTGGAACAAGACCTCTTTACAGCAAGCCACCTATCAGGACCAGGAGTATTCAGTTGCAGTACTCACTGAGGGAGTGTTATGTTTTACCCGAAGCCAATCTGATCACTATGGGCGTCCTGTGGGGAAAAAGCTCCTGCGTTATTACACAGTGGGCTGATGGGTATTGGATAAAGACCAGAAGGGGAGGCCAGCAGTGTGGGTGTAATGGTTCCTCCCCTTTTGGGGAAACTCTTACAAATAATCTTACCACAGAAAAAGGGTTTGGAAATGTAACTTGCCGTTCAGTTAATATCGCTAATGTAGCAGGCCAATGGTGGGTTTGCAGTGGTCCCTATGGCAAGTGTAACTTAAACGGCACAATCAGAAACACTCCCACTTGTACCCAATCAGGAGGATGGGAAGCCCCCTTACGGGCATATGAACTGTTTGGAAAAGCAGCCTTAAATATCCCAGGAATCCCCTTAAGAAACAGTCCTTACTGGGCCCTACAGGGTCACTATTTTGTATGTGGCCGAAAGCCTTACAAGGTGCTGCCAGCCAACTGGACAGGTAGCTATTATATAGCTCATGGAGTTCCTCATCTGTCAATAACTGCCACACTGCCCAAAAAAAAAAAATTAGAAATGCCCAAAAATTAGAAATGCTCTAAGTCACGAGAAGAGACCCTGCGGCAAGTACCTGCGGCATTAAAAAGCAATATAAAAACCCCCTTCACAACCAAAAAGCTTGTAGGGTGCTCTATACTGGGAATAGCGCCACTGTTTTCCAGGCCAGCCATGGTATGCATAGGCCACTATACTGTAAGGCTGCAAATGGTACTTGAGAAAGTTGCCTCAGAGTTAGAGGACTCAATTAGTAATTTAGAATCAGCAGTAAAAACATTAAATAAAGAGGTACAGCAGCTCAGGGCGTTTTCCCTCCAAAACAGGCTGGCTTTGGACTATCTCTTGGCATCCCAAGGGGGGGTTTGTGTCCTCGTCGGGCCCCAATGTTGTATATATGTAAATAATAGCAATTATAAAATCTATGACAAAGTGGTACAGGCTGAGGCCCATGGCCGAGCCAGAGCACAGGTTGCCTATACTGCCCCCGAGAGCAATTGGTTGCAAACCTTGTTTTCAGGCTGGGGTTTGTCGTCTTGGCTTGGTGGTTTATTTAGCCTGTTATTTAAACTTCTCTTTCCTATATTGCTTGTATTAATGGTATTATGCTGTGCAGTATCATGTGTCAGGGCCCTTTTGCAAAAGTTAATAAGTCATTCTCTTCAGGGCTATCACAAAGTGCTTATGCAAAGTCCTATTGTAAAAAAATAAGTAGCCCAAGTGAGAAAACTCGGAGCCAAGGCTGTTGAGTGTTCTCAAAGGAGAGAGTTGTTGGGGACACTGGGCATGGCCACTAGGTAACTCGAGGGGATGGAAGACCACGAGTGTCGATGAAGCCCCCTCGCACTAGGCCCAAGTGTCCTTGGCCCCCCTGCCTGGAGGCACTCGCAGCAGTTATGCTGAGGATCTTGCAACAATATGTTGCAAGCGCAGACTGTCTGAAACTGAATGAGGCCAGACAGGGCAAATATGGCAAAACAATGCTGAACAAAACAACT
Source organism: Lepidochelys olivacea (assembly GCF_965140295.1). Classification (NCBI taxonomy): domain Eukaryota; kingdom Metazoa; phylum Chordata; order Testudines; family Cheloniidae; genus Lepidochelys; species Lepidochelys olivacea. Next base: position 211,995,299 of record NC_140413.1, on the reverse strand, counting down.
CCATATATAGTTTAACAGATGGTACAAAGAAAAAGGGAATTAGCTGGTATACCGGATTGGCTGGCTATATGGATATTTAGGGCAGATTGCTATTGGATAAGTATGTTAAAAAAAAGGATGTATAAAATGATGCTCATTTCTGAGATGTACTGTGGCAGAATTGATGTCCCATAGTACCTGTATGTAGTTCTTTTCATATCTCATGTTCCTACCATGCACTGAAACTTTCTCCTGTCACTGAAAGCCAACCATCTCTAGGGTGGATGATGCAATGGGATCTGGATGGCTTTGTCTTTGGGGTCTTCTCCATACATAGAACTAGAGATCAAAACTCTTGATACCAACACCTCCGAACTTTGGAGAAGTTCAGAATTTTGTGACTTGGGCTAGAGCTAGGAAGCTGTGACTTCTATCCACACACTCGCTCTCCAGGAATTGGGGTATCCCTGTTGACAGCATCATTTCTTTGGAACATGTTCACACTTGTGCTAATGAGCACAACCCCACCTTTCTCTATAATGCACAGGGCCAGCATAGTGCTAGGCTGTGTACTTTGCACATGTGTTTAGTCCCTGGTGTGACATTCAGAAGCATTTGTGGATCATCTCCTGCTTGTCACAGGCTGACCTCTTGAGCAGCACTCTGGTGAGCAGCAGGAGGATAAAAGCGGGATTCTGTGCCTGTGTGAATGTTGGCTGAGTCTGGAGCGCATGAACCAGTCACTGCAGAGAAGGTACTTGACGCAGCCATCGGCGTGGACACAGCACCCTTCATCTTAGAGGACTGCACTGCAGTAAGGGGCACAGACTGTATTTGGGGAGCCAGAGATGCAATGCTGCAACAGGGCTCCCACGACTTCTCTCGCTGGTTGTACCTGCAGTCTTCTGCTCCAGCAAGGTCCCGTTCCCACTGAGTGCTCCCGGGCATCTGCTCCTTGTCTGTCTGTCCCTTGGGGTTCTTACCCCTCCCAACCTTCCCGCAGGAAGGCATTCCCCCTCAGCCAGGCTGTGCACTCTGAGACCCAGCTCTGCTCCTGCATCCACAGTCCAAGCACACACCTCTGAGCTTACAGGCTGATCTAGAAGGTCCATATGCTGATTGGAGCGCTGCAGCCACTGGGACAAGGGATAGCCCCAGACTGCCAGGCATTAACATTTGATGCATTTCAATATTTAAAGAGCTTGATAAGATAATTGAAGCAACATGATAGCTGTTTAAATTATGTATAGCATTTATGATGTAGCTAATCCACTCATGATATTGTGGCTAGGATAAATGTATGGTCAATATATTGTCCTTAATTTGTTTAAAACATCCCAGTGATTATACATTTGAAATTCATAGCTAGAGACCGGCATCCTGCTGTCCGTGGACCAGATCCCAGCTCCTGTAAATAAGCAGCATAGCTGACTGGGTTCAGTACAGCCCAAAGGATTCTCAATGGGGAGAAGGTGGTAAATTCCTCCACAGATGTAATATGCAGCAGATTATAAAATCCTCAAACCCTTACTCCCTGGCTTGAGGACACCATTCAGGGAGTAGGGGGTCCCCAAAACAAACTCCCTGACTGACAAACTAAAAGATGGTGCACTCACAAACTCCATGCACGATCCTCCGGTTCTAAGATGACTCTGGACTCGGTCGCTGCAGAAGGGCTGATCTCTGCTGGCAGGGAGCCTCTTCAGGCAGGAATCAGGCTGCGTCGGTCCCAGGATTTCCCCTCACCACAGAGGGGTGCAGGGCTCAAGGTGTAGGCTACACAACTACACTAACGTCCAAATGGTAGCCTCCTAGCCCAGCCTCCAGTCACAGACTCAGCCAGCAGCTTCCCTGGACTAGCAGCCAGAGCAGAGCTGACCATGTGGTGACTGGTCTCCCCTAAGGAGCTGGGGGGCGAACTCAGCCTGGCTGGGAAGTTTCCCAGAAAACGCTAAAAATTGGGACTCATCAGTGGAGAAGGAAAAAAAACCCAGCGGAGGGATCTGCTGTCAGGTCCCTAGAGGCCTGTTCTCAGGAGGAACCGTGCATGCAGGCCTGGGACTGCCCAGCTCCCTACACAGCCAGCCCTGCCCTTTCCCTCGCTGGCTCCAGACGGACTCCAGCATGGCTCCTCCCTGGGAGGGCCTCTCCCTCCCTAGTGGTTGCTGGGCGGACTCTGAGTCTGACTTGGCTCCTGCTCCCTGCCAGGGATAGCGCACCTCCCCCTGAGCTGCCAGCAGACAGCGTCCCAGGAATCTAGGTGACCTCCTTGGGGGTTACAAGTATACAAATGCTTCTGTGACAAATGGTTCTTGCTAGGTTTGTCTCATGGAATTGCGGGTTGTAGATATCATGCAGGGCTGCTACTGCAAGTCCAGCTTCTGTACTCAGAGCCCAGTTGTTGCAACAATACACCACCTACGCCCTAGCTGCTTGCATCCACACCACCCATGGTGGGTTTGTTCACACCATGGTATGTAAGAACTGGGGATAATTTCTTTTACCTTTTTAAGGCAATTTCTTGGTTTGGCCTCCAGAGCCATGATCTGTTGCACTTTAATCGCTCGTTCAGTGGTTTTGTCATTGTGGAAAGGTCTTATAGCTATCCACCAAGGTAACTTATCATGCCCAATACGTGTCTTAGTTCTGGTTCATTAGTTGGTGCATTCAATTCTTGAATTGCTTGTTCTTGGGGCAAGGGCTGATTCCATCTTTGTTCATTGTCTGTGCCCCAAAACTAGATTTGGGATAGGCTGAACATGCATATTTCCTTGTTTACCTTCAGTCCAGAGTGTCTGACTAGAGTTAGAACTTTGTTGGGTTTGTTTTCTTCCAATGAAGACCCATATATCAGAATATCATCTGTGAAACGATAACTCCCTTTGTGTGTGTTAGCAGTTCTGCCATCCTTCCTTGGAAAACTTCAGATGCCCTGATAACCCCAAAGGTAATTTTAGAAAGCCGAAACCCAAGAGGGTGTGATGAATGTAGTAGTCAGTTTAGCACTTTCTTTGGCTAAAGGAATTTGCCAGAATCCACTCGAGGCATCCAGCTTGGAGAATAGTGTAGCTTCTTTTGCTTTGAGGATGAAGTCATCCAGTGCTGGGAGGATGTATTTTTCTCCATAACTGCTTCATTAAGTCTCTTACAAATCTGTGTGGATCTTATCTTTCCATTTTTCTTTGTAACTTGTACTATTGCGGGGCTCTGTGGTGTTGGCATAACTGGCTCAGATTTTCTCAGTCTGCTCCATTCTCTTTAACTCAGTTTCCACTTTATGAAGTAAGGGCATAGGAACCCTGTGAGGTGTCTGTATGCTGTATGGTCCAGCAATGTCTCTTAGGGCGATTTTGTACTGGATCTCCTTTCAAAAGTCCCATCACCAAATAGTCCACTGATTTCTTCCACCTTTTTCACTAGGCCCATTTTCTAGCCTGTCCATTGGGAAGGTTTGTCAATGCTGTGTGTACTCTGGGGTCCTGAAGTGTGGCGTGTTGATGACCAATCTATGCTGCTTTTTTCCCCCCTTCTGTCTGCAGCCTTAGTCACTGTTTTCCTTCAGTTTCTGTTCTCCTCTGGCACTAGTTTATTTGACACCATGTCATGGATTTCTGGTATGTGGTAGGTTTCAGGGCTGCAACTAGCAGATCAGACTTTTGCACCAGATGCGGACTGGCCACAGAGCTTCCTTCCCTGAGAGAGACATCAGATGTGTTCACTAAAAGATCCTTTAATGCTCTCCCAGGTCTGGCTGCAGTGGCTTAAACAAGGTCTGTTACACACAACACTACCTAGTGACCTAACAGTATATAATACAGATTAGCCTTCCAGTGCAACAGAAATGTTATAAAACTCATGCACAGTGGAAACAAATGAGTCATGATACAAACACGCTGCATGGTACACTTTAAATGGCTGGCAAAGAAAGCTGGAACGAATGTTAAGGGTTCCTGTGCAGCACATAAGACTGTTCCACAGGATCATTGGATGCACAGCCTGGTCCTGTGAACCAGTCCACTCCCTGGTCACTAATCCTGCGGCTCAAGGTGGTGACCTCACTGGCAGCTGGGCTGCAGGTAGGGAGCCAGAATGGGAGGTTGGGGGTACTGCATTCTGTGGGGCATGAGGTATTCTGCATCTGCTCCGTTATTTGAGCAGGTATTAATAATGATTGTGTGGTAAGGCGTTGCACTGGGACAGAGATGAGCTGGATTCAGTTCTCAAGTCACTTAATCTTTCTGTGACCCAGTTCATCCAGCCACAAAATGGGACTAATCAGACTTTCTCCCAACTTTTGGCTGCTTTGTCTAGTTAGACTACAAGCTCTTCAAGGAAGAGACTCTCTTCCTAGGGGTACATAGTATGCCGTATTGTAGCCATGCTGGTCCCAGGGTACAAGCGAGACAAGGATGGGGAGGTAATATCTTTTATTGGACCAACTGCTGTTGATGAGAAGACAAGTTTTCCCTGTGACATGTGGAGTACGTTTCCCAGCCCCGAGGAAGAGCTCTGTGCAGCTCAAAAGCTTCTCTTTCACCAACAGAAGCTGGTCCAATACAAACCATTCCCTCCCCTGCCTTGTCTCTCTATACGTGAGCACTGAGCGTAGTGACAGGTTTCAGAGTAGCAGCTGTGTTAGTCTGTATTTGCAAAAAGAAAAGGAGGACTTATGGCACTTAGCGACTAACAAATTTATTTGAGCATAAGCTTTTGTGAGCTACAGCATCCGATGAAGTGAGCTGTAGCTCACGAAAGCTTATGCTCAAATAAATTGGTTAGTCTCTAAGATGCCACATGTCCTCCTTTTCTTTTCACTGAGCGTAGCGGCACCCTGATTGCATGTGGGGTTTCCTGCTCTGCTGTACTGCCGAAAACACATACCAGAGCAGCTGCTACTATTCATTGAGCATTTATCTGCACCCAGAATGGGCTAGGTGCTTTCCAGACACACCACAAGGCACAATCCCTGCTCCAAAGACCCACAAGGAAAGGTGGGGTGAGGGGAAAGAGGGGCTGGAACCCACATGCAGACTTGCCATGGGGCAGGCTGGCTCGCACCTGGCACTGCTTGTGGGGGTGCATGCGTCCTGGTTCATTTCAGGTTTGTGGAACGGGGTGTTCTCCTCTGGTTGCATTGTCCAAGGGGACGTCAGCGCAGTAGCGGGGGAGCATCATTCCCGCCTTGAGTGTCATTCCCACCCACGCACTAGCCCCATGCATGCAAGTGCCTAAGGATAGCAGTGCAGTTGTGCCCACATGGGGCAAGGAATCCAAGTCCAATCCCACTGCACCCCCGAGGTACATACTAAAGTGTCTGGCCCGAGCCGCCACCACGGCCGCCCTGCCAGTTTTAGGAGCCAGCCTGGGCACACCTGGCACATGTACATCTAACCAAGCTGGAAATGCCCCCCCCCCGCCCCCACAGCTGTTCTGGAGACACACTTATGAAGTGCAGCTTTGCATCAGCAAAATGAAAACAGTGGTGGTGAAAAACGCATACAATTAACATGTTGCATATAATCACAAACCCTCCTAGCCCTGCTATGGCAAACACTGAGATGTATAAATGTGAAAACATTGAGGTTTTTAAATTGTATCAACATTGAACTAGAGGGACCTGATGAAATGGCAGGGGAAGTGATGTGGGGCTGGAATTGCTTTTCTTATTCCCACACATCACGGCTCTGTGCAATATCAATAGGAGGTTTGGGTTAGACATATCGCTTGTCGATTGCACAGCTGTGATGATCACTCTTCTGTCAGAAAGGATTTCTTGGGCCCTTTGTCAGTGCCTGACATTGCAAATTCCTTTCAGCAAGGAATATTAATTCAAAGATTTTTTGCTACACTTTCTGTGATTCATTTAAAGCTTGGCACTTATCTATGGGACCTGATTCTTTTGTCACTTACACTGGTGTAAATCAGGAGCTACTCCACTGATGGTGTTACATCACTGAGAGGAGAATTGGGCCCATGGAGTATTTCCTGAAGGCAGGCGTCTGCGGTCCTGGGAACTGAAGGGTTTAGGAAGGGAAAATTTTGATGCCAAGGGTTGCATTTACACTGAGTTAATGGCACCAATATTCAGTTCATCATGTGGACTTGGGAAAAGCTGCAAAGCAATTTTTGACCATCTTTCTCCGAAAAGTTTTCATTTCTGTTCATCAGCTTGTTGGCCTGATAACATTAATCATCGCTTCCGTGGAAACAGTGCTTTGTAGATGAACATTGTAATCAGAATGAAGAGAAGCTGATGAGTATTCCTAAAATTAAAGAGTCTAAATACAGCAAAATTGCTTTTGTGGGGAAAATGTTTTTTATCCTTAGCTGCAGCTCCATACCAAGGTGGCAGTATGCCGACGGGGCCAGTGATGAGAGTGTTTGGCAAATTGTTGACACTTTTATGTTTGGTGGATGAACTGAAATCGTGGAAAGGGGAAAAGGGTCAACCAAAAATGTTAGTGGTTTTTTTAATCTTTGAGAGATTTTTAGTAAAAGCCAGCTAACTTTCAAACTGAAACATTGGTCTGATTGTCTATTGCCCTGCACCTTGTGCAGCCTTTCATCCCCATGCAACGTGAATGTAAAACACTGGCTACCCAGAACTCCCTTTGCACTCTGATCTCTCTTGGATTCTGATCTGGTGTCGGTTCAGAGAAACTCTGTTCAAGTCAATGGAGTGACGCTGGCATAACATCAGGGTGAGTGTGATCATGACCAGGTTGTCTGAGTGTAAATATGACTGAAATATTCATCCATAAAGCTGTCAAGAGGGAGGCGTTTAAGAATTATCTTGCAGTCCACACAATTTAAATGCAAAGCATAAACATTGCAGACTGTGGGGTGATAACTCTGTTTACGCAGGACGCTGGAGCTTTGAAAGCATTTGTTCCCTGACCTCCCAATCAGAAGTGGGAGTTGTCATAGGTTCCTGCATGGATGGTGTCACCCAGAGAGTCCCTCAATGCCAACTGGCAGAGGGCACCTCTGCCATAACTCATATTGGGCCTGCCACGCTCATTCAGGGGGGCTGGAACAATTTGTACAGTGGGGGCGCTGAGAGCCATTGAACTCCACCGTAAACCCTGTATATAATGGAAACCACTTTAAGCCAGGGGGTGCTACAGCATTCATTGCTCCAACACACTGTCATAAGTTGTGTCGAAAGCTGTCATGTGAGGTATCCTCTGCAAACGGGTCACAAACTGGTCATTCATGTACCTGCGTGATGTATGTACGGGCAGCGTATAAAGAGTTAGAGATGGGTGCTGGACATACGTTCTTACAAGGGGTTTTGCAAGCCAGGTATAAGACTAGCCTGTCCTAGACATGTTGCCTGTGTCTCCAGCGTAAATTGAGTCAGGTAACACCTCTGAGGGCAATGAAAAGAACATCTGTGTGGAAGGTAAACAAAGCCATCCAGCTAAACAAGTGTGTGGGCAGAGGGAGAGCATGTAATGGTCATGACCAGGGATGGAGCCTGAACTTCCAGGAAGCCTTCCTGGCTCTGAAAACAGACAAGTGATGCTGGGCAATAGCCACAGAGGCAGAAAGCCCTTTGGCATCTACCCCCTAGGGGATGCAGGGGGAGCAGTGCCCTTTGAGCTGGAGGAGTGGAGAATGAACTAGCCTCTGGGCCTGAAAACCCAGCAGAGTTAGAACTGACTCGAGATGAGAAACCTGCTTAGACAAAGATTTGAACTGGCTGAAGTTCAGCTTTAGTCACTCAAAAGTGTTTGGTTTGGTTTGGTTTTACTTGTCACCGTACTTGTGTCTTCTAGTTGTCTTATCACTTGTCAGTGCTTTCCTGTTAAACTTAGTCTTGTGCTCTCCCCAAGCCTGCTCACTGCTGTGTCCCAGCTAGGATGATGATGGGGCAGGGGGCGGGAAACAACAACAACAAAAAAATACTAATTCATTCATCATCGATAACCCTACTCCTACTAATTCATACCTAGCTCTTACCCATCGCTTTTATCAGCAGAACACAAAGCCCTCTCTAAAGGAGGTTGGTGTCGCTGTTCCTATTCTATGGATGGGGAATCTGGCACGTCAGTTCTGCTCTCTGTGCCTCAGTGTCTCCCAGCAGGCCAGTGTCGGATCTGGAGCTAGAATTCGGGTCTCCAGCCACTGCTCTGTCCACTAGGCTGCATTGGTGGTGGCATCTGCAGTTTGTCTGTTCTGTTAGAAATGCAGTTACAGACTGTGATGCTTGAGGGGACCCAGGGAATAAGCTCTGTCACCAGAGGCTGCTTACGCTGTGGAAGGGGAGAGGAAATGAGGCTAAGTGAAAATGCTAGCTGGGCAACATGCTGGCTTATCCCTGAATTTCCTAGTAAATCCAAGAGTACCCGGGCAGGAAGGGACCCCAGGGGGTCAGCTAGTCCCACCCCTGCTCCAAGCAGGACCCATCCCCATCTAAATCATCCCAGCCAGGGCTCTGTCAAGCCAGGCCTTAAAAACCTCCTAAGGAAGGAGATTCCACCACCTCCCTAGGTAACCCATTCCAGTGCTTCACCACCCTCCTAGTGAAATAGTGTTTCCTAATATCCAACCTACACCTCCCCCACTGCAACTTGAGACCATTACTCCTTGTTCTGTCATCAGCTACCACTGAGAACAGTCTAGATCCATCCTCTTTGGAACCCCCTTTCAGGTAGTTGAAAGCAGCTATCAAATCCCCCCTCATTCTTCTCTTCCGTAGACTAAACAATCCCAGTTCCCTCAGCCTCTCCTCATAACTCATGTGTTCCAGTCCCCTAATCATTTTTGTTGCCCTCCGCTGGACTCTTTCCAATTTTTCCACATCCTTCTTGCAGTGTGGGGCCCAAAACTGGACACAGTACTCCAGATGAGGCCTCACCAATGTTGAATAGAGGGGAACGATCATGTCCCTCGATCTGCTGGCAATGCCCCTACTTATACATCCCAAAATGCCATTGGCCTTCTTGGCAACAAGGGCACACTGTTGACTCATATCCAGCTTCTCATCCACTGTAACCGCTAGGTCCTTCTCTGCAGAACTGCTGCCAAGCCATTCAATCTCTAGTCTGTAGCAGTGCATGGGATTCTTCCATCCTGAGTGCAGGACTCTGCACTTGTCCTTGCTGAATCTCATCCGATTTCTTTTGGCCCAATCCTCTGATTTGTCTAGGTCCCTCTGTATCCTATCCCTACCCTCCAGCGTATCTACCTCTCCTCCCAGTTTAGTGTCCTCTACAAACTTGCTGAGGGTGCAATCCCCACCATCCTCCAGATCATTAATGAAGATATTGAACAAAACCAGCCCCAGGACCGACCCTTGGGGCACTCCGCTTGATACTGGCTGCCAACTAGACATGGAGTCATTGATCTAGCCAGTCTCTGAATGCAAGCCATTGCTTCGGGATGCCAGATTTGCTTCCCAGGTGCCCACAAAAATCTGTCTTGGGTCCTCTTCCCCATGTTAATTGTCAAATGAGCACCCCCAGGCACCTGTCAGGGCCCCATGTGTTAGGTGCTGTACAGGCACTTTGGCAGAAGAGACAGTTCCTGTCCCAAAGGGTTTATAATCTGTCAAGACCAAGAAGGGGACAGAAGACCAACAGGAAGAGTCCAGGGCAGGGGGCTGCAACAATGTGTACAGTGGGGGAGCTGAGAGCCATTGAACCAAACTGCAAACCCTGGATATGACGCAAACCAGTTCATGCCAGGGGGTGCGGCAGCCCCTTCAGCACCTATGGTCTGGGGATGATGACAAGGGTCCTGGGGAAACTAGTCCATATAGTACAGTGAGCAGAACTGATGGGCTGGGAGGACTCCGAAGCCATTCCTTAGGTCAGGGGTGGGCAAACTTTTTGGCCTGAGGGCCACATCTGGGAATAGAAATTGTATGGTGGGCCATGAACGCTCACACAATTGGGATTGGGGTGAGGGCTGTGGTGGGGAGAGGGGTGCAGGATCTGGGGTGGGGTCAGAAATTAGGAGTTCAGGGTGCGGGAGGGGGCTCCAGGCTGGGGCAGGGGGTAGGGTGTGACGGGTGAGGGCTCCAGCTGGGGGTGCAGACTCTGGGGTGGGGCTGGGAATGAGGAATTTGGGGTGTAGGAGGGTGCTTTGGGCTGGAACTGAGGGGTTCAGAAGGCAGGAGGGGGATCAGGGTGTGGGGCATGTGGGAATGAGGGCTCTGGCTGGAGGTGTGGGCTGGGTATCAGAGGTTTGGGGTGCAGGAGGGGCTCTGGGCTGGGATTGAGAGGTTCGGAGGGCAGCAGGGGGATTAGAGCTGAGGCAGGGGGTTGGTGTGTGTGGGGGGGAGGCTCAGGGGTGCAGGCTCCAGGTGGCGTTTACCTCAAGCAGCTCCCAGAAGCAGCATCATGTCCCTTCTCCAGCTCCTATGTGGCGGTGCAGCCAGGCAGCTGTCCCATCTGCAGGTTCCCAGCCAATGGGAGAAGCGGGGGCGGCACTTGGGATGGGGGCAGCGTGCAGAGTGGAGCCCCCTGGCTGCCCCTACGTGTAGGAACCGGAGGGAGGCCATGCCACTACTTCCGGAAGCTGCACGGAGTGGGCCCCCGACCCTGCTCCCCATAGTTTGCCCACCCCTGCCTGAGGTGCTTCCTCAGGCCCATGTAGAAAAGACTCTATTGAGCACAGGTTTTCAGCTGGAAAGTGTTGGGGTGTGAGTGTGCGCCAGGACACATGTATTCTATTTAGGGATGTCAAACAATTTAAAACAATTAATTGCAATAAAAATTAATCACTATTAATCTCACTGTTAATAATAGAATACCATTTATTTAAATATTTTTGGATGTTGTCTGCATTTTCAAACATATTGATTTCAATTACAACACAGAATACAAAGTGTACAGTGCTCATTTTATATATTTGATTACAAGTATTTGCACTGTATAAAACCAAAAGAAATAGTATTTTTCAATTCACCTAATATGAGTACTATAGTGCAATCTCTCTTTTATCTGAAAGTTGAACTTACAAATGTAGAATTGTGTACAAAAATAACTTGCATTCAAAAATAAAACAATCTAAAATTTTAGAGCCTGCAAGTCCACTCAATCCTACTTCTTGTTCAGCCAATCACTCACACAAACAAGTTTGTTTACATTTGCAGTAGATAATGCTACTCGCTTCTTGTTTACAATGTCACCTGAAAGTGAGAACATGGCACTGTTGTAGCCGGTGTCGCAAGATATTTACATGCTAGGTGTGCTAAAGATTCACATGTCCCTTCATGCTTCAACCACCATTACAGAGGACATGTGTCCATGCTGATGACAGGTTCTGCTCGATAACAATCCAAAGCAGTGTGGACCAACACATATTCATTTTCATTATCTGAGTCGGATGCCACCAGGAGAAGGTTGATTTTCTTTTTTGGTGGTTTGGGTGCTGTAGTTTCCGCATCAGAGTGTTGCTCTTTTAAGACTTCTGAAAGCATGCTCCACACCTCATTCCTCTCAGATTTTGGAAGGCACTTCAGATTCTTAAACCTTGGGTCGAATGCGGTAGCTATCTTTAGAAATCTCATATTGGTATCTTTGCATTTTGTGAAATCTGCAGTGAAAGTGTTCTTAAAATGAACAACATGTGCTGGGTCATCATCCGAGACTGCTATAACAGGAAGTATAAGGCAGAATGCAGGTAAAACAGAGTAGGGGATATAAAATTCTCCCCCAAGGCATTCGGTCAGAAATGTAATTAATGCTTTTTTTTAATGAGCATCATCAGCATGGAAGCATGTCCTCTGGCATGGTGGCCAAAGCATGAAGGGGCATATGAATCTTTAGCATATCTGGCACATAAATACCTTGCAATGCCATCTACAAAAGTGCCATGCAAATGCCTGTTCTCACTTTCTGGTGACATTTTAAACAAAAAGCAGGCAGAATGATCTCCCTTAAATGTAAACAAAACTCGTTTGTCTTAGCGATTGTCTGTACAAGAAGTAGGTCTGAGTGGATTTGTAGGCTCTGAAGTTTTACATTGTTTTTTTGAGTGCAGTTATGTAACAAAAAAAATCTACATTTGTAAGTTGCACTTTCATGATTGCACTACAGTACTTGTATGAGGTGAATGAAAAATACTATTTATGATTTTTACAGTGCAAATATTTGTAAGCAAAAATAATATATACTTTGATTTCAATTACAACACAATACAATATATATGATGTAGAAAAACATCCAAAATATTTAATAAATTTTAATTGATATTCTATTTAACAATGCAATTAAAACTGATTAATTGCGATTAATATTTTTAATCACAATTAAATTTTTTGAGTTAATCGTGTGAGTTAACTGCGATTAGTCAACAGCCCTAGTTCCAGGCCCACCTCTGCTGGTGTCCTTAGATGAGAAAGGGGAAATGACTTGTCCATCTGCCTGGTATAGTTAGGGTGAGAGCTCTTTGGGCCAGGGACTCTCACTGTTTGTGTGCAGCACGTGGCACAGAACCTGATCTCAGTTGAGGTCTCTAGGTGTTACTGTAATACAAACAATAAGCGGAACTGAGTTTTCTTTTCATTTTATATTTCCAAACATTCCATTTTGAAAAGCCAGGATAATTATAATTATTTATTGAGCAGTACACGGAAGTGTTGTAGAAAACCCAGACACAGATGTAGGGTCAAATTCTGTTCTCGGTGATCCCAGTAAATTCAATGGAGTTACTCCAGATTTGCACCAGTGTAAGAAATATTCCAGTCAGTAAGATAGTTTTTTGTTTTCCACCCTTTTAATATTCAGGACCTGAAAGCAGCTGAGACCAGGACTGATCACCAGATGCTTTAGCAGCAATTACTCTGCATTCAGTCATTTAACTGTGATTTGGAATTTATTTTTTGTTCATTCAAAAGTCGTCTTTGGAAAGCTTAACATTATTTCCAGTGACTGCAAAAATACACATCTGACAGCTTTAGCTTAGCAATGTGTCATCTGTATAATTTTTTTCTGATATATAATAAATGCATGCTTGTTATGAATATCTAATCCATAAATCATCCTTTTCTAAGGGCTTTTATTAACCTATGTGAGTCATGGAATAAGCGGTGTTAGCCTATGATGGGTAATTGCTGTAGGGAGCTCCAGGTAGCAGTCATGGGAGTTAAGGTTGCGAAATAAGTTTCCATTCAAACCCTTTGTTTTCATTTTCCCATAACTTTCAGAGACCTTCACTGTTAGGGCTGAAATTTTCCATGCTTAGTCTTTGCCTGAAGGTAAATTACTGTGGAAAGTTTGAATAAAAATAGTACGGCTATATTTTGAGTGACAGGAGAGTGAAGAAACATATTTCCCCATTTCCTAACAATGGCAGAGGTATGGCATTGGTAAAATGGCCTGGGAATAGTCCTCTCTGAGGAGCAGTGCGTGACCTTAGGCTGTAGGGAACTGGGTTTGGTTTAATAGGCTTATGAACGTTTGAAAAATGTGTTAAGCATGAACTGTAGAGCTTTGTGCTCAGCTCAGTAAGGGCAAAATTCTGACTCCTTGACGCCCATTTATAGTCCCTCACTTCACAGTGCTCCCATCAAGTCCATGGGGCACAGTCTCAGATGGTGTAAACAGCTCCAAACACCAACTGAGGAGCTGCCCCCCAGGAGATTGTGTGGAGTAAAGTGCTACTAAATCAGGAAAAATATCAGAACCAGACGTTGGTGGAATTTTTCAGATGAATAATTTATTCACTAAAAAATGCAGTGTTGGTCAACCTGCTACTAGTCATGAACTGAACACAAATTTCAGCTAAACAAATATTGTTCCCAGAATAGCAGCAGCAGCAGAAGCTGCCACCACCATCTTTCTAACGGTTAGTCCAGCAGCCCAGAGAGAGCTTGGAAGAAAGACTGGCTCCACAGCCTGGTGCTCAGAGCCCTCGGCGGAGAGTTGGGAGAACACGTTCAGTCCCTGCTCCAATGAAATGTTGAATTTGTTATACAAAATGGAGCAGCCTAAATAGCAGGGCTGGCCTTACCATGAGGCAAACTGAGGTGGTCACCTCAGGTGCCAGACTGTGGGGGGGCACCGCTAGGACCTAGAGTGTAGAAAATTGTCTGCAGCTGGTGCATCTGGATTCTCTCTGCTCGAGATGCACAGAGATGGGGGAGTGCTGTGCTGAAGGGAGGAGGGCACAAGAGACAGAACAGGCAGGCAGGAGAAAAGGTGAGAGGGAATCACAGAAAGCAGCAGGAGCTGCAGGGACAGAGAGGAGGAGGAGCCTCTTGTGTGCCTCTCCAGCATCCCAGGAGCCTGGCCTGATTAACACCAGCTTCTCAGGGATCTTCCTGTTTCCTGCTGCTTCCCTTAACCCCCTTGAGGGGAGCAGGCCGTCAACTGAAGTAGTAGGAGCCAGTTAGGCCCTTAAGACGCTGATCTCTTCCCTCGCTCAGGCCCTGCTACCAGCCTGCTTATTTGTCCCCTTCAACTGAGTGAGAGCCACTATAGCGGGCACAGAACAGCAGTCATGAGTGAAAGAAGAAAACGTCTCTCTGGAGCAGCATTCAGAAAAAGAAAGAAAGCAAAGGAAGCTTTTCTATCTAAGCAGGAAGGAGCTCTCCTGAGATACATAAACACAAATGTTCACGGTGAGCCTTCCGGCCCCAGTGAGGATGTGAGTGGTGAGGAGATGCTTGATCTTCCAGGTAGTCAGAGTGCAGGTGACCGGGCAGCTATTGCAGCATCCATATCTCCACTGCAAATGGATTTAGCCATGCACATTCCTGAAGAAAAGTGTAGCTCAGAGAAGAGTGTGGTGGAGGCGCAAGAAACAGCTGCTGCTGAGTTTAGTTCCTTAAGTCTAGATGATTCAGGACTGTGGACCCACTTGAGCAGTAGCCTGAGGGACTTCCTTGTACTGTATGGGCCACAGCAAGTGAAAAACTTCATGTTCCCCAAAGAGAATGAAAATAGAAGTTTTCATCCAACCCATTACTGGCGTGAAATCCCCAATGGTGACAAAGTGGAGAGGCCATGGCTTATGTACTCAAAAACCCAGAATGCTGCATACTGTTTTTGTTGCAAACTCTTCCAGTCTAATCTTCCAGCCACATTGGGTTCTACAGGAACAAAGGACTGGAAAAATCTGGCTAGAAATCTGGCATGCCGTGAGAAGGCAGCAAATCACAAGAGAGTATTCCATAGGTGGAAAAAGCTTGAGATGAGACTAAGGTTAAAGGCCACCATAGATGATCAGCATCAAGAGAAGGCTGCATCAGTCTCTTTACTGGCAAAATGTTCTGAAAAGGCTCATTGCCATTGTGAGAATGCTTGCGACCCAAAACCTAGCCCTGCGTGGCACTGCAGATCAGCTGTATGTGCCAAACAGTGGAAACTTCCTTAAAATTGTGGAGCTGACGGCTGAGTTTGATGCTGTACTCCAGGAGCATCTAAGAGTCACCACCCAAGAAATGTACACACAATTCAAAATGAGATCATCCATTTACTGGCAACAAAAGTCTAACAGAAGATGGTGGCAGATCTGAAGTCAGCAAGATATTACTCTGTTGTTCTGGATTGCACACCTGACATCAGCCACTTGGAACAAATGACTTTAATGGGGCGTTTTGTAACAACAGCAGAACCTAGTGAAAATGTCCCTGCAATGGTGACAGTCCGAGACCATTTGCTAGAACTTATTGACATTGATGATACCAGCTCCTGTGGTACGACAAATGTGCTTCTTAAAAAGCCGGAAGAGACGGGAATTGCGATAGCTGACACGAGAGGTTAGGGCTACGATAATGATGCCAACATGAGAGGAAAGAACAGAGGAGTGCAGACATGGATCCGAGAGTTAAACCCTCGAGGTTTTTTGTCCCATGCAGTTCTCATTCATTGAACTTTATGGTCAGTGATGCAGCATCAGCTTCTAGTGAGGCTGCTGAATTTGCTTAATGTAATTCAAAGCATCGATGTATTTTTCTCTGCATCAACTCATCAATGGCAAATTTTGAAGCAACATCTGGGAACATCCTCTCTGACACTGAAACCACTGAGTGCCACACGATGGGAAAGTCGAGTGGAGGCGATAAAGCCTATCAAACACCAAATTGGGAAGATTGATGATGCCATAGTTGCCATTATGGAGGATAATGCTATGACAGGAAAAGTTTGTGGGAGAACAGTGGCAGAGGAAAATGGAATCACCAGAAACATACCTAACTTCAAATTTCTGTGTGGCTTAGTGTTGTGGCATGACGTACTGTTTGAAATAAATGTAAGCAAGAGACTCCAACATTTGTGTTTGACCTTGATATATCTGGAGCAATGGAACAACTGGACAAAGCAAAGTCATACCTACAGTCTTACCAGTCAGATGAGGGATTTCAAAATGTTCTGAAGAGTGCACAGAAGTTGGCAGAGGAACTTCACACTGAAGCTATTTTCCCACCCATTCAAGAATACAAGAGTCACTGAAGAAGAAGACATTTTGATTACAAGGCATGGGATAAGCCCATAAGAGACCAAACAACAATTCAAAGTTAAATTCTTTAACCAGGTGCTAGATTTGTGCAATACAGTCAGCTGAACATTTCATGCAGCTCAAGGAACACAGCAGTATATTCGGGATGTTGTATGATATTCCAGAACTCCTCACTATACCTGAAGAAGACCGACACCAGCAATGCAGGGCACTAGAGACAGTGTTGACACATGATGAGATGCACGATATTGATGCAAGTGATTTTGGTGATGAACTGAAAGCCCTTTCAAGATACTTTTCAGCACGATCAACTCCAAAGGCTGTTCTGGAACATATGTGCACAAATAAGATGACCACCCTCTTTCCAAATGCTTTTGTTGCTCTGCGCATACTTCTAACACTTCCTGTAACAGTTGCCAGTGGAGAATGCAGCTTCTCTAAGCTGAAGTTAATAAAAACACGTCTATGCTCCACAATGACACAGGAGAGGCTGATTGGGCTTGCAACCATCTCCATAGAGCATGAGCTGGCCCAGACTGTAGACCTTCAGGAAGCAGTTCAAATCTGTGCAACCAAGAAGGCACGGAAAGCACCACTTTGATTATTCAAACAGATAAAAATGCCAGTGTTTACTATGCAGAGAAAGGTTACATTTGCTGTTCAGGAGTTTGAAAGTTAAGTGTTAACTTAAAATGCCTTGTTCAAAAATTTTAAGTAAGTATTGGGATAGGTAGCAGAGCAGTACCATGAGAGGAGTAGAACAGGAAGAAGGCACAATTGATACCTGTCAAAGTTTTGGCCCAAGCAAGGGGGCATGGGGGCATCATTTGAGCTCCCTGCCTCAGGGGCCAAAATGTTGTGGGCTGGCCCTGATGAATAGGAAAGATTAAGAGGGCTGAAAGTAATAAATAGCCCATTGCCCAGCGGTTAGAGGCCTGTCCTGTAATGTCAAAGACCCAACTTCAGATCCCTCTTTTGTATCAGATGGATGGTGGAGCTGAATCAGGGTCTCCCAGGTCCCACGTGAGTCACTAACCCCTGAGCTAACAGCTATTAAGGAAGGCTGGAACTGTGCCCCGTTAGGGTGGGTGGTTTATTGTGTAGTCTCTCCTGACTTTCAGACGTGCTGCCTTGTTTTCTGACTGCATATGGAGAGACAGCATCTGGACAGGTGTTCTGTCTTTTTTTTTTTTTAAAAGAAACTGATCATATTGAGCCTCTGCAGGAAGGGCTCATCCACCCTCTTTGGCCCATGTTTTACTGAAATAACAGAAGAATTGGTAATTTAAACAACTAGGGCAGTGGGGGCTTTAGTCTTCTTACAGCCTCCCCTAAATCCTACAGCCAAGAGCAACCAGGCTGAACAGTCTCCAAGGTAACTCTCTCCTCACCTCAGGGTTCCAAGTGTTTAGAAACTCACCTGATTGTCCGTGTAACTTTCAGCTGCATTTGGCCAAGATAGCAGCTCTGGACAGGCTGCTTCTCCCTGAGGGAGCTGGCATTTGTGAGAGATGTGCAGAGCTTCACAACCTGAGGTCAAGGGAAATGGCTTGATTCACTCCCATTGGCACAATGAGGTGCAAATTGCATCTCCTGTCACAAGCAGGAGGAATTCACCTCTGGTAAAGTGGGTTGTGCTCGTGGCTCCATAGGAGTTTGACTGGCAACTGATATAGTGCAGCCCGCTAGCCACACTGGCTCCCTGGTCAGCACTGTCCACTTGGGACTTGCACCCCATGCCTGTGTGGACTTTCCACCCTCACAGGCCCTTTGCCCTGGATTAAGCTAGCAAAACCCAGCATGACCCATGGCTGATTCCTTCCCCCACAAGATGGTCTGAGCTAATCTGATTTTAAATTCTCTTCCCCTAGACACCAACAAAGGTCTGAGCATTTTTACTAGAATAACGTTCCCTTTGGGAACTGCTCTTAGCAGCAAGGAGGGGCGATGGGACTTAGTCACCCAGCTCCCATTGGCTTCTAGGTAGATTTGGGCAGCTGGCTCCCTTAGGCTCCTAAAGCTTTAGCCCCAGTACTCCATCCATGCAGATGGAGAATGTGCAGCTAATTCCGCAAATATCAATTTACGGTTGCATCCTTTGATCTTGTATGCCATTCCCATATGACCACTTGAACAATACCACTGCCTTTACAGGCCAGGAATCCCCCATCTTTGCCCCTTGGTTCTTCAAGATCAGGTGGCAGTACATCATTGGGGCAGCAAAGGGAATCTTACATGGCCACTACCAGCTGCACTTGTTCTGCCCACCCGGGAGGCATTTCGCTCTTGGAGGAAAGCTGGGATATTTCAGGATTCCTACAGTTTGACAGATCTGTTATATAGTAAAGATCTCATACCCAAACAAGCTGCGACACTCTGTGTCTGATGCATGTGGCGATGATGGAGTCTCCCATCAAGTTTGATGGATGAGTGGTAGTCCTGATGCGCATACAGTAAGACAAAATAACTCAGACCAATAGGATGGCTCCCTAACTGCTGTAAATCAGAACAATGTAATTGGCATGAACAGAGTGAAGGCCGTGATTAGAGACAAAATGATCCTTTATCAATGAAGTCAAATCCTGCTGAGGCAAATAGAAAGGAGCATAAACTCTGGCATGTCCTGTGTAAAACTGTAATTAGGCAGGCCAAAAACAAATCTGAAGAGCAACCAGCAAAAGGCACACAAAGGAACAGCAACAAATGTTTTAAGTACATCGGAAGCAGGAAGCCTGTCAAACAATCAGTGAGGCCACTGAATGATCAAAGTTGCTAAAGGAGCACTCAAGGAAGACAAGACTGTTGCAGAGCAGCTAAATGAATTCTTGGCATCAGTCTTCACTACAGAGGATGAGAGAGATTCCCACACCTGAGCCATTCTTTTAAAGTGACAAATCTGAGGAACTGTCCCAGATTGAGATGTCTGTAAAGAAGGTTTTGGAACAAATTGATAAATTAAACAGTAATAAGTCACGAGGAGCAGATGGTATTCACCCAAGAGCTCTGAAGGAACTCAAATATGAAACTGCAGAACTGCTAAATGCAGTACATAACCTATCACTTAACTCAGCCTCTGAACAAGATGACTGAAGGACAGCTAATGTGACACTTTAAATTTTTAAAAAAAGGCTCCAGAGGCAATGATGGCAATTACAGGCTGGTAAGCCTCATTTCAGTACCAGGAAAATTGGTTGAAACTACAGTAAGTAACAGAATTATCAGTCACACAGATGAACATGGTTTGTTGGAAGAGCCAATGTCTCCTTTCTGTAAAGGAAAATCGTGCCTCACCAATCTATTAAAATTCTTGGAGGGGGTAAACAAGCATATGGACAAGGGGGATCCAGTGGATATAGTGTAATGGGACTTTGACAAGGTCCCTCACCAAAGGCTCTTAAGCAAAGTAAGCAGTCATGGGGTAAGAGGAAAGGTACTCTCCCAGATCAGTAACTGTTTAAAAGTTAGAAAACAGAGTAGGAGGAATAAATGGTCAGTTTTCAGAATGCAGAGAGGTAAATAGCAAGCTCTCCCAAGGATCTGTACTTGGACCAGTGCTGTTCAACATATTCATAAATGTTCTGGAAAAACAGGTAAACAGTGAGGTGGCAAATTTTGCAGACTATACAAATTTACTCAAGATGGTTAAATCCAAAGCTGACTGAAAAGAGCTACAAAAGGATGTCACATAACTGGGTGACTGGGCAACAAAATGGCAGATGAATTTCAGTATTGATAAATGCAAAGTAATGCACATAGGAAAACAATCCCAACTATACATATAAAACGATGGGGCTAAATTAGCTGTTACCACTCAAGAAAGAGATCTTAGTCATTGCAGATAGTTCTCTGAAAACATCCACTCCGTGTGCAGCAGCAGTCAAAACAGCTAACTGAATGTTAGGAACCATTAGGAAAGGGATAGATAATAAAACAGAAAATATTATAATGTCGTATCCAGGATTGGCAACCTTTGGCACGTGGCCCGTCAGGGAAATCTACCGGCGGGCCGGGACAGTCTGTTTACCTGCAGTATTCGCAGGTTCGGCCGATCACAGCTCCCACTGACTGCGGTTTGCCATCCCAGCCCAATGGGGGCTGCGGGAAGTGGAGGCCAGTACATCCCTTGGCCCATGCTGCTTCCTGCAGCCCCCATTGGCCTGGGACCACAAACCACAGCCAGTGGGAACTGCGATCAGCCAAACCTGTGAACGCTGCAGGTAAACAAACCGTCCCGGCCCGCCAGTGGATTTCCCTGACGGGCCGCGTGCCAAAGGTTGCCAATCCCTGCATTATATAAATCTATGGTACGCTCACAGCTGGAATACTGTGTGCAGTTCTGGTTGTCCCATCTCACAAACCAGTCATTTCTGTTGCCCTTCTCTGTACCTTTTCAGATTCTAATATCTAAGGGTATGGAATAACTTCCATGTGAAGAGAGATTAAAGACTGGGACTATTCTGTTAGAAAAGAGATGACTAAGGGGGGGATATGATAGAGGTCTATAAAATCCTGAATGGTGTGGAGAAAGTGAGTAAGGAAATGTTGTTTACTCCTTCTCCTAACACAAGATCCACAGGTTCCCCAATGAAATTAATAGGCAGCAGGTTTATAACAAACAAAAGGAAGTACTTCATACAACACACAGTCAACTGGTGGAACTCATTGCTATGGGATGTTGTGAAGGCCAAAAGTATAACTGGGTTCAGAAAACAATTAGATAAGTCCATAAAGGATAGGTTCATGGATGGCTATTAGCCAAGATGGTCAGGGACGCAAGCTCATGCCCTGGGTGTCCCTAAATCTCTCTTGGAAGCTGGGAGTGGATGACGGGATGGATCACTCAATGATTGAGTGCTTCTATTCACTCCCTCTGAAGCACCTGGTATTGGCCACTGTCAGAAGACAAGATACTGGGCTTGCTGGACCATTAGTCTGACCCACTGTGGCCGTTCTTAGGTTCTTATTAAGTGTATGTACTTTTCTGTTGTGGTTATGGCCCGGGACTCCATTGTGCTAGGTGCTGTACAAACTCAGAACAAGGAGACAGGCCCTGCCCCAATGAGCTGACATTCCAAGTAAGTAAGGAGCTATCCTGCTTTACTCCAGTTCAGAACTGGGGATCTGCTGTGCCAGTCTTCTGTCTCAGGACTTCGTCAGCACAAAATCAGTTCTGGCCTTTGGCTTGGATGATGCCCATTTTTTATCATTTGTGTTTTGCTAAGGAATTCTCAGCTGCCTCTCTGCTTTTGGCTAGGTTTTTGTTTGAGGTGACTGGTCTCAGGAGCATTGGGCAGCTTGCCAAAGCTTACTTAGCCTGATTGAAGCTAGCAAAGGCGAATAATGGGTATCCTTATGAACACTGTGATCAGCATGTGATGCCATCTTACTTGTAGAGAATATTAAAAACATACACATCCCAGCCCCATCTGGGTATCTTGACCGTTTTCAGTAGCCCTTTTGGAAAGTAATATATAATGGGCCATGTTCATTGTGTTATCTTTTGGCGAACTACAGCCTTAACAATGGAGTGCAATTTATATATATATAGAGAGAGAGAGAGATAGTGAAGTTCCCCAGGCCCATGGGCGACCATGGAATTTGATTAATATCTCTTTGAAATAATGCCAGAACCATGCATGGCTGTGATCTGTGGTGCATGTGATGTGACTGTGCAGGGAATCTAGAAATTCTACAGGAAAAACACCACACTTGAGTTAAAGCCTTTCCTTTAGAAAGTGAATATTGATTTGTGGTTTTGCATGAGTCACTTATTGCTTATTGAAACATCGGAGACTAGTTTGGTTCTTGGGTAGAATCATTCTTTACTTGTATATCAGGCGTAGCCGTGTTCTGTATTGCAGCATTTAACCAGCTTTAAATCAGGGTTTTCAAGTACTTTCCTGTAGATTACCTGTAAGGAGCAGACACAACCAAATTTCTAGCTGTTTTCCTGTTATCAGTAGTAGCGTAGCTGAGGGTAAACCTGGGTAAACCGTTTACCTACCTCTAATTTAGAGAATATGGAGTTTAGTTTCTCCACTTCCTTTTTTTTAACACGACCCATCAGATCTCTCGTCAAATTGAATGCATTTAGGGACAGATTTACACAGGTATTTAGGTGGAATGAAGGGAATGGGTGTTCCTCAATGAATGATGGGATTCAGGGGATTTGTCTCTAGCTGCAGCTACCCCTGTTAATAGAACAAAATAGCTACAGTGATGCGAATTAAGGAAAACCACCAGTCAGACACCTGCCGTGGAGGTGACCTGCAAGCTTTCCCCAATGCATTCGCCTTCTCAGCTGCTGGGACTTGTGGTCCATGAATAAGGCTATGATTTTTTCATGGAGGTCACGGATGGTGGGGGGGACCCCCCCACAGCTGCCATGAGCAGCGGGCCCGCAGCTCTTGGCCATCATGGGCGGTGTGGGGCCCCCCGGGAACTCCGAGCTCCCGCGGGCAATGTGGGACCCTGGAGCTCCGGGCCAGGGGCCCCTGGAGCTCAGAGTGGCCGTGGGCAGCATGGGACCCTGGAGCTCTGTGTCCCCGCAAGTGGTGAGGGCCCCTGGAGCTCGGAGTGGCCACCACAGCTGCCCAACCTCTGCAGGTGGTGTGGGGACCCCACAGCTGAGCCCCTCATTTTGTCAGGGATTTTTTTAGTAAAAGTCAGCAAGAGGTCATGGACTTCCATGAATTTTTCTTTATTGCCTGTGACCTGCTGGGACTTTTACTAAAAATGTCCCTGATGCAATCTTAGCCTTAGCCACGAAGACCCACTTCTGGTTTTGTTTTTTACATTAAAAATAGAGGCTCTGCCCCACCCGTCTCATAGAATCATAGAATCATAGAATCATAGAATATCAGGGTTGGAAGGGACCCCAGAAGGTCATCTAGTCCAACCCCCTGCTCAAAGCAGGACCAATTCCCAGTTAAATCATCCCAGCCAGGGCTTTGTCAAGCCTGACCTTAAAAACCTCTAAGGAAGGAGATTCTACCACCTCCCTAGGTAACGCATTCCAGTGTTTCACCACCCTCTTAGTGAAAAAGTTTTTCCTAATATCCAATCTAAACCTCCCCCACTGCAACTTGAGACCATTACTCCTCGTTCTGTCATCTGCTACCATTGAGAACAGTCTAGAGCCATCCTCTTTGGAACCCCCTTTCAGGTAGTTGAAAGCAGCTATCAAATCCCCCCTCATTCTTCTCTTCTGCAGGCTAAACAATCCCAGCTCCCTCAGCCTCTCCTCATAAGTCATGTGTTCCAGTCCCCTAATCATTTTTGTTGCCCTTCGCTGGACTCTCTCCAATTTATCCACATCCTTCTTGAAGTGTGGGGCCCAAAACTGGACACAGTACTCCAGATGAGGCCTCACCAATGTCGAATAGAGGGGAACGATCACGTCCCTCGATCTGCTCGCTATGCCCCTACTTATACAGCTATGCCCCTACTTATACATGGGAAAACCCACCCAGAGGGGTCTGAAGCCTCGTCCCTGTGGACCTCCCGGCCGTTAGCAGACACCTTTAGCGCTCCCCTCTCACCTCTCTGATTTGACATTGCTGCCTCCTCTCGGTTAAGTGCTAACCTTGTTTTGGCTAGTGAGACCGGTGAGGAGAAGACATTCTGATCACAACTCACTGACTAACCTGTCCTGTCCCTATTTGACAGGAAATAAAGTCACAGGAGCGGTCAAGGACAAAGGGGCCTGTCCAAAAGATATTACTTTTAAACAAATTATCAGGAGGATTAACCACCCTTCTCCCCACAGCCCCCCACACCTGCTAACGTGTTGGGGGCTGTCAGAGAAATGTTAAAAAGGCCTTGTTGGCAACTTTAAGAAATTACTGTAAGGCCATTTAGGGTTGCCAATCCTCCAGGATTGGCCTGGAGTCTCCAGGAATGAAAGATTATTCTTTAATTAAAGATTGTTGTGTGATGAGACCTCCAGGAATACATCCAACCAGAATTGGCCACCGTACATTCTTTGCATAAGTAATCTGGAATCTGTTTTATTCCTGGGCTGGCATAGGGTAGGAGAACACCCAGAGCTCTGGCCTGTGAGGCACCAGGAGTGGCCGGGCCAGCCAGCCAACAGCTACATTCTGGTAACATTCAGCAAGGTGTTATGGGGTTTACCACTGTGGCTAAGACCAGATTCTTACCAAAAGCAGAACGATGAACATTGTCAAGAGATTCCCTGCAATCTAAAGATGGTCCCTGCCCTGGGAGTTCATCACCTAGGAGAAAAGACACAGATACGGACAAGCATGTGGCAGGGAAGGAGACAATAAGACACTGCTCCTCAGCATGATGAGCGTTGCTCTCAGTGCACCAGCATCCTTCCCCCCCCCCCCCCCGTCCCCAGTTTTTTGGTTGGCACACTGGCCACATTGAGCTTGGCAGCAGTGAGCCATCCAAGGAGACAGGCTGGAATGTCACAGCCTGTTTGGGGTCAGATTGCTTTCCGTCCTTTCAGTTGCTGTGTAGCACAATGGGTGGCTGCCATTATGCATAAAAGCCTCTGACAATCCTGGGATGTGGTGGTGGTTTCTTAGATCAGATACATGACCCTATCTATGCCCCAGCCAGGTGTCCGCCATTTCCCAGCTCACGTGAATAGTGGTTTGAGTCAGCTGTAGTTGTTAATAACCAGACACAGGATGAGACGTTATGATAGAAGAATTTGCTGGCATCCAGGATGAAATCCATATTACCTGACTTAGACACACAAAATCCAAAGTGCTGAATTACTTGAGGGTGGCAGTTTGTTTCTCAGAATTAAATTACGGAAGATGCAGGTAGCACCAGAAGTTATAAAATTCACTAACAGCAATGAAGCTAATGGGGGAGTGGCAGACAGATGGCACAATGGGTTAGCAAGCTAGCTTTCTTTACCCCCTACACATCTGTGCTTAGATTCCTGTCTGGGTCATACGTGAGAATCAATGTGATGTTCCTATGATCATCTCCAAAGGTTATTTTTTTTCATATCTTATAACCCTCCCCAAGATGGCATGCCTCGCAGGCTCTGTTCATTTTCTCCAATATCCTGTTGCTTGTTTTCATGCTCCCAGAGCTTTTCATTTTATTGCAATTTCCCCTCCCAAAATGTAATTGTGTCGTGGAAATCTGTGACAGTTTGCATGTTTTAAAAGTGAAAACTTGTATTGGGAAAACGAACCTGAAAAAAAAAGACCAATTTGAAACCACAGTCTCTCAGCTGGGAATATCAAGCCAACCCAGCTAAAGTAGCA
The DNA here is from genome assembly GCF_965140295.1 of Lepidochelys olivacea. Taxonomy (NCBI): domain Eukaryota; kingdom Metazoa; phylum Chordata; order Testudines; family Cheloniidae; genus Lepidochelys; species Lepidochelys olivacea. The sequence goes on along the minus strand of NC_140413.1, from coordinate 211,969,653 downwards.
GCAGTTGCTGAGACCAGAGGCTTATGCTGATCTGGAAAAGAGATTAGGGCTGGCGAGTAACCCTGCCACAGTCGCACCACACCTGGGTGTAAACAAGCCTGCACAAGGGATTTCTCCCTGGATAGCTGCTCCCCTCCTCCGCCTCCCCGGCCACCGCTTGATGTGTCACAGACAGCATGCACACCACAGCTCCACCCCGGCTCACCTGAGCTGGTGTCCGCCTGCAGCCAGGTGGTGTGGCTGGCTCTCTGTCTCATGAAGCACCTTCCTATATCCTTTGCCAATAGGTACACCTACAATTATAGACTGTCTACACTGTACTTTATAGCACAGCCATTTGTAGCAGTCAATATTCAAATATCGGGCATGTAGTATCACGTAATCTCTTCCACGACCTTTCCCATCCATTGCTATATAGGTAGCTGTGGTGGGGAGAGTTGGGGTGGCCCCTCGATGCCAAACCTCCGGTAACTGCTTCCCGTGCAGCAAGCGGTGTCTGTCACCATGAGGAAATAACACCAGTCTAGGCCAGTGAGCAGTTATATGATTGTGCTCCAGGAGTCCAGCCCCTATGGGAACATAGCCATTACTGTGATCCCAGGACAAATGTCTTCTGCAACTTTATCACAAGCATTTGCCAATCCGGAATGAGCAGAGCGGTGTAGGGTATCCCCAGTGCTAGATTTAGGAGAACAATCATCTGCCACAGTATGAAGCGTGGTAACAGAGTCGTGTTTTATGTCAACACCAACCTTACCTTAAAGTGGAGTGGGATGTTTCGGACTAAACTCATCCCCAGAGGATTACTCCCAGCAGTACAAGTTCTTAACTTTGCCAGAAACAAAGATTCTGGTCCAAAGCAGCCAGAGGGCCTGATGTCTGTCTGTGTTTTCATGCGGTTCAAGAAGCAGTGGCAGTTTTGTAGTAATTTCAGTGCCATTGGAAGAGAGAAACTGCAGTAAAATCCCGCTCCGGCTTCCTATCTGCCTGGACTTGATTTAGCTGGTGCTGCGACTAGCTGGAGTGCCGCAGGCATCAGCTGGAGTGTGTCTCAGGGAGGAACGTATGTGCCACAGTTCAGTCACTTCATTTTCTATTCCCTCATTAACTTTACCATGTGACTCTTCACTTAATTAAGAACTTTGACCTTTCAAGAGGGTTATTTTTTAATTTGCTCTGATCTAGATAAAAGATGAAGGACAGATGCAAGGAGGCAGGAATTTTCATCGATGAAGCTAATGAGATTTTTATATTCTATCCAAGCAAGTAATTTGGAATAAAGACATGGGGGAACAAATATTTAATAACAGGCTCTTCAGTCTAGCAGAGAAGGATATAACACGGTCCAATGGCTGAAAGGTGAAGCTAGACAAATACAGACTGGAAATTAGGCATATGTTTTTAATGGTGAGTCTTAACGATTGGAACAATTTACCAAGGGTCATGGTGGATTCTCTATCACTGGCCATTTTTAAACCAAGATTGGATGTTTTCTAACATATGCTCTAGGAGTTATTTTGGGGGAGTCCTTCAACATGTGTTATCCTGGAGGTCAGACTAGATAATCACAACGGTCCCTTCTGACCTTGGAATCTATGAATCTACTCTAATGAATAGAAGCCCCATTCTGACAAGTCTTCATGAAAATGTCTGGATCCTCACACACTACAGCAAGAAACACTATATGCCAGTGTAGCTAGGTAAGTTAGGTGAAGTTGCATTAGACTGGAACAGTAACAGATTTGTGTCTGGGGAACTAGACTGGAACTCTGAAGACCTGGGTGCAATTCTCAACTCTGCTATAAACTTCCTGTGTGACATTAGATAACTCAGTTAGGATGTGTCTGTGCTTGAATCTGTAATTATGAATGTGTTAACTACCATGACTGTAAGTTTGGGTGACCAGATAGCAACTGTAAAAAAACGGGATGGGGTGGGGGGTAATAGGTGCCTATATAAGAAAAAGTCCCCAAAAACGGGACTGTCCCTTTAAAAACGGGACATCTGGTCACCCTACTGTAAGTTCTACTACAAACAGAACACAACTGTTTGTTCCTAGTGTTTAAAGCTATGGCTAAATATGAAGGAAGAAATGTTTGAGTGGTGTCTACACTTGAATTTGTGACAGGGCTAAGTAGCAAGTGTTAAAACACAACTGAAAATTCAAGTATAGCCATACTCCTAAATTTCTGAGGCTCTGTTCCCCATGCACAAATACTTCCTTTCTCCCATTGTCTTCTTCTGGTCTGTTTGGGTTGGAAGCTATTCCGGGCAGGAACTGTCTCTTCTTAGATACATGTACAGCACCTAGCCCTAAGAGGCCTTGATCTTGGTTGGAGCCTCTAGGTGCTAATGTAACAATAATGACGACACTGAAAGGTTGAGAATGGAGGCCAAAGGCAGGTTGAAAACAAACAAAAGGAAGTATTTCTTCACACAATGCACAGTCAGGTTGTGGGACTCTTTGCCATAGGATATTGTGAAAGACAAGACTATAACAGGTTTCAGAGTAGCAGCCGTGTTAGTCTGTATCCGCAAAAAGAAAAGGAGGACTTGTGGCACCTTAGAGACTAACCAATTTATTTGAGCATGAGCTTTCGTGAGCTACAGCTCACTGCATCGGATGCATTCAGTGGGTTTCTTCCACTGAATGCATCCGATGAAGTGAGCTGTAGCTCACAAAAGCTTATGCTCAAATACAGGTGCCACAAGTCCTCCTTTTCCTTTTGAAGACTATAACAGGGTTCAAAAAGGAACTAGATAAGGATAGGTCCATCAATGGCTTTTAGCCTCTGTTTGCCAGAAGCTGGAAGTGGATGACAGGGGATGGGTCACTCAATAACTTCCCTATTCTGCTCATTCCCTCTGAGGCACCTGGCATTGGCCACTGTCGGCAGACAGGATACTGGGCTAGATGGACCATAGGTCTGATCCAGTGTGGCTGTTCTTATGGTCTTTAGACTGCAGCAAGCAACTCTCAAATTAGAGACATTGAGATCAATTATTTTGTTTTTCCATCTCCTCTCCACAGATCAGGTACAAGACACTCTAAGGGCCTGTCTACACTACAAAATTAACCCAACCTAACTTACTTCGGCATACAGCCACCACAGTAATTACATCACTTGTGCGTGTCTACACTTTGCTCCTTGTCACCTGTGCACTTCCTTACCTGGAGCCCTTGCACCATTTGAACTGTCAGTGTGGGGTGGCTTCCAAAATCCAGCAACAGTTGATGAAGGCACACCACACTGAACTGCATTCATTTCCTTTGTGAAATGTTTCACACGCAGGGCAAACCTGTGGAAGGTTTGCTGTCCTCTGATCTGGCAAAAGAGGCTAGTTTTTTCCACCCCTTTCCCTTACATGGACACTTTTGCCCTAGTCACACTTTTTGCCAGTTTTCATCTGTGAACGTGTTCAAGTTCTTTTTATTGCTTAGCACAAACTAACTGTGTAGGTCACAGCTGCAGGGGAAGCTGCAGCAGATGATACAGTAAATGGAGTCTGCACTAAGCCCATGCTCACGATGAGCAGCACAGAGATGGCACTGTGCGTATGCAGCAAGAGATTGAAAGGGCTAGTTTCTTCTTTACTCAAAACGGAGGAAAAAGAAAAGGACCTGGTCAGTGGAGTGTGCAAAATAGGCACATAGGAATTACCATCCTGGATCTAGTCCAATATGGTCTGACAGTGACCATCTCCAGCTGTTTCAAGTGCAGGAAACCCCTTACTGGACAATTATGGAATAAACCTGCCCATAGAGGAAACTTCCTCCTAGCCCCATCAGTTTGGCTTATGAAGCACTGGGGTTCATGAGGGAAATTTTCAAAGTCACAAAGGCTAGGTACCTATCCGTCTTCTGTGTCTTTGGAAATGTACCCCCCAGATTCCTTTGGCATATTATAGGCAGGGCAGTAACAACACCTAGTGATAACGTTGCCCAATGCTTCCCATTATAAGATGCTGTTTTCAGTTGTAACTTTGCCAAACTTTAAGCATTTAGATTGAAATTTTCCATTCTGAGTGTCCGCTTCAGGCTGATATTTATATATTTGGAACATTTCAACAAGATCAGTTCTGCCAAGTCTTTCTCCATTGGGTTTTTTGAGAGGAGGCGGGATTCAGAGCCACTGCTTTTAATCTGATAAAATCATGAAAACGGAGCTTTTGACAAAAATACAGGAGTCAGAAGTGGATTGTCATGGACTAGGAGTCTCCTAAACTGAAAAAGTGAACAGAGGAAGCTTTGCAGGTCATCTTTGAGTCAACTGATAGCACAGCATTAAGGCTCCTCAGTGGTGCCTGGACATTCAGCTCCACTCAAACTGCTGAGAATCAGGAAATAGAGTTAAGGAAACACTCCCCCCCCCCACCACAATGCAGCCTGTCCTCTGCTCCCTGGCAGGGGCAATAGCCACGGGAACGGGGCAGTAGGGGGTGCGGTACTGAGTAGACATGAGGACAGATGATGAGAATGTGCTGTAGTTTGGGTTGGGCTCAGGATTTGAATTGTAGTGTTTAATGGCATGTACCCCGGCTGTGTTCACTGTGTTAGAAGCCGCTGTATAGGATCATTGGGGAACAGCTGGAGCAGGTCAGAGGCACCATCGCTGTGATATGCCGAAAGGTGCGTGTGTGTTTGGAGGGACCACCTGTGCTTGTATCAGGGCTGAGTTGTGCCGGTTGGTACCCAAGGGTTGTCTTGCAGCTGGCATTGGTGGCAGTGGGTCTGGGGCAGAGTGAAGGCAATGCCCCAAAGGACTCTTCAGGTCCAGGGTAAAGGGTCTGTAACATTTTGCATGTCTGGGATGGTTTGTGTGGAGTAGGCTCAGTGTTTAAGGGTGGCCAGCTGGAGCTTCTTCTCCCCTCTCTTTATCCTAATGCTCTTTGCTTTTTGTCATGAGGAATCTGGTACACAGGCGTATTTGGAAACCATGAATAAGAATATGTATAAAAGTGTGTAGTCCACCTGGAAATAGTTCCTGTTCGCTATGCCTTACCTACACCATAAGGAAGTGCTGCTTCACACAACACAGTCAACCTGTGGAACTCATTGCCAGGGGATGTTGTGAAGGCCAAAAGTATAACGGGGTTTAAAAAAGAATTAGATAACATGGTCAAGGATGCAACCCCATGCTCTAGGTGTCCATAAACCTCTGACTGCTAGATGCTGGGACTGGATGACAGGGGATGGATCACTTGATGATTGCCCTGTTCTGTTCATTCCCTTTGTAGCAACTCGCATTGGCCACTGTCAGATGACAAGATACTGGTCTAGATGGACCCAGTATGGCTATTCTTATCTTAAGATGCCTACAGTTATAGACAGTTACCTTTCTAGATGTTCTGTTCGAAAGTTAAATACATAAAAACATATATTTTAGTTACAATGAAGGTTAACCAACACTTTAAACTTACATTTGGTCTATGTTAAATTATTGCTGTGAACATGGACATTCAAACAATCGATAATTAAAAAAACTACAACTCTTGAAATATGGTGTTACAGAATAATTCTGAAAATATGATGGACAGGCCCCATAACCAATGAAGTGTTGGAGAATGGAACTCAGCAAACTTTAATCAGATACCTTATGAGAAGAAAGATTTGATTTGCTGGGCACATTGTAAAAGGTTCAGGGGGTAATGCGTGTCTGCAGGCACAGGAAGGGAAAGTTGATGGCAAAAGAACATGAGACAGAAACAAGATCTTGGATGGATGATATGGTATCCTGGGTGGATCCAAAAGATGATTAATCCACAAAGAGATTAGCAGAGGATTGTACAGAATGTGTTACCATGGTTGCAAACCTCCAGGAATGGAGATGCCACGTAAGAAGATTAACCACTTTTGTAATTTCCAAATATATTTTCTTACATTTTTGTCAAAATTTGACAACAAACCCTTCCTCCAAAAACAGCCTAGTGGTAGAACAAATAAAATTGTTAGCCTTAGAGTTCTTGCATACTTCTGGATTCTTTCTAACCTCTGATTTCTGTGTCACACCCACTGGATATGGTTTTGCATTGCTATGTCCTTTTCCATATTAACAATATATTCACTTTTCTGAAATGTTTTTGTTATAAGGAATGTCTACCTAGTCCTCTTGGAAAAGGGATCTGGCAAATATTTGCTCCTATGCTACACTATGGATCAGACCACTATAGCAAAAGTGAAGCTAAATACTTTGGTGTTACAAGTTCTCTGGGAACAAACTGCAGTTATTTCAATAGAAATTCTGTACAGACCTTTGCTAAATGGAAGGGCTCCTGGTACAACTCGACAGTCAACCTGAGAGAACTGACATCAAATGTTCAAGGCCAGACTGACACTTAGTGCTGCAGTGTAAATCAGGAAACTTTGATCTGACAGCTCTAACATACCTAGAATGAGCAGAACTTTTTAACTCAGCTGCTCTTTGAAATTGTCAAAGTGAAAAATATTAGGGGACAATAGCAATTGCTCCAGGATGCATTTTGGTTTTAGACTCTTGCAAAATGTATTTCATGTCCTTGGTTTGTGTTTGTGTATGTGAAGAAACTTGTATACATCATAATTTGACACCAAACACTGTAATAGATGTATATTGTTCTTTCTTTGACCATTGGGAGTTTGGTGTGATTTATAGATGTAATTTTGAAAGAGTCCTATCCAAGACACATGGGTCAGTCGTGTCCCCCTCCCCCCGATGTACATTTTTCAAGAAGTTCTTCAAAGAACAAGAAGTGTGTGTGTGTGTGTGTGTGTGCATCCCATCTCCATCAAACTCATGCTCTTACACAAAACCTTAATAGCGACCTCAGCAATGTTAAGGCAGAATAACTTTCCAAATTAAGGGAATGAGTGACAGTCATATGTGCTGCTCTGTTGATACAAAAAAGTCTGAAGCTGGGCTAGGTACTGCTCTTTGGGGTCTATTGGAGATGTAACTGAAAGTCTGTTGGAAGGTGAAGCAGTGTCGGCAACAGGGAGGTAGAAAGGAATGCACAAGACTTTCCCATTCACTTTTTATTTCCATGCTTTTAAAGTTGGTGAGAGTGTATCCTGATCAGTCATAACTGAAGATTTTGTTTGTGTTGATATTCAGGACAGGAGAAGCTGGACTAGCACTCCTCTAATTTTTGTGTGAATTATGAAACATGAACATATGCATGTGTGCACAAATAAAAACTCCTCACTAAATATTCCTATGAATATAAACTAGTCAACCAAATGTTTGTGGAAAAACCAAATGCACATAGTCACACTGAACTGAGTCAGATTTAACAAATGTTGGCAAAGACTTTTCCCTAGTAGTCCCTTGTATCTATAAATAATGAATTTGGGGAAAAAATGTAATAGGCCTTGATAAATCATTGTGAGTAGGGAACAGATCTATTTTGTGTATCTCTTTTCTCATTTGTCACCAGTTTCTTTCCAAACTTCATGAGTTCCGGAAGGGCTTCTAAACATAACTTCATCTTGCATTTACTCCAGTGCCTGAGTTACATGAAGAGGAATACAGTGTTAGATTTTAAAGATGACTTAATCTCTTATAAGACTTGGAGAAAAATGTCAAGCTATTTCATGCTGTGATTGTAATATTACGGATCCTACCATAAACACAGGCGGCTGCCCTCTGCTGCATGGAAAAGCATAGCTGGTCAAGGGGTTGTGACTTGCGACTAGCCCATAGAAAGATATAAACCACACTACTATACAGTTAGTAGGGATTTTCCTTTAGCTTAACTGATAGAGGCTGTGTTTATGAAGCTGAGACTGGTGGGTTCTCTCCCTCCAACTGCATGCGTGTGGTTTATCGAGTCACCATGGTGCGCCTTGTGTGCTGACACAGATTTGGTAGATTAGAATGTCCTGCTAATATCTTCTGTCTCACTCAAACATTGTATTTAACCTGCTGTTTGCCTTGTTGCTGTCTCCACACCCTACACAGACATCTTCATGGCGCTATTGACAGCCCCCCCAGATCTATTTCTGTAATACTCTGACAAGCTCAGTGCACTTAAGCAGTTTAGATCATTCTGGCATTACCATAGTGTTGTCATTTGACTTGGATATCTTCTCTCATGTTACTGTCCCCTCAGTGTATTTTAATCCATCTGGCGTTATGCACAATTCTCCATAATTGTAACCAGTAAAGGAGATATTAATATGAATAGGAAGTAGGAATATTTCAGTTTTATTTTTAAGGCCACAAGGGATTCTTAGCTCACATAATCTGTAGATCTCCTATAGAACATAAGCCACGGAATTTCACCAGTTACCCCTGCATTGATCCCAGTAACCTGTGCCTGACTAAAGACTGCGAAGAGCTACAAAAGGATCTCTCAAAACTGGGTGACTGGGCAACAAAATTGAATTGGAAAAGGTTCAGAAAAGGGCAACAAAAATGATTAGGGGTATGGAACAGCTTCCATATGAGGAAAGATTAATAAGACTAAGCTTGGAAAAGCAATGACTAAGGGGGGATATGATTGAGGTCTATAAAATCATGACTGGTGTGGAGAAAGTAAATAAGAGTCTTATTTACTCCTTCTCATACCACAAGAACTAGGGGTCACCAAATGAAATTAATAGGCAGCAGGCTTAAAACGAAAGAAAGTATTTCTTCACACAACACACAGTCAACCTGTGGAACTCTTTGCCAGAAGATGTTGTGAAGGCCGAGACTATAATGGGGGTCAAAAAAGAACTAGATAGGTCCATCAATGGCTATTAGCCAGGGTGGGCAGGGATGGTGTCCCTAGCCTGTTTGCCAGAAGCTGGGAATGGGTGATGGGGTGGATCACTTGGTGATTACCTGTTCTGTTCATTCCCTCTGGGGCAGCTGGCATTAGCCACTGGATCTTTGGTGTGACCCAGTATGGCCGTTCTTATTTTCTTAAAGAATGACTTCCAGGAAGGCAGCCAGTCTTGGTTTGAAGCCATAAAGGGATGGTCAATCCATCCCTTCCCTTGGTAGCTTGTTCTAGTGGTTAGTCACCCTCCGTATTAAAATAGTGCCTTCTTTATAATTTCTGCATGTCAGGCTTTAACTTCCTGCCCTGGGTATTTGTTTTGCCTTTCTCCGCTAGATTAAAGAGCCGGTTACTGCCCAGCTTTTTCTCCTCATGGAGGTTCTCCTACACCGTAATCAAGTCATGGCTATAATGGATATGTGGTATGGGATGGATTTGTACATCACTTCAGCGTTTGAAAAAAGGGCAGTGTGACAAAGTCACTCACCAGCCTGCGGGCTCCCTCCTACCTAGGGCAGTACTGGGTTTTTTTCCCTTTCTGTCACTGGGCTGGCCAGTCACGCAGGTCTGCTGGCCTTCCCCTTTGTCTTGTGACTCAGTCCCTCGGCCAGAGTACACTCGGTCCCATCCCTTCGGGGTAAGACTGAGTCCAGTCCAATACCACTCCAGCAGCTTTGTACCAGGTCTCTGGCCTGACTCTAGGCCCACAACCCTTGTCTGGAGCTTTCACCAGGTATTTCCTTGGTGGCTTGTAGGGGAACCCAGTCTCCTCTGCGGCCCTGGGCTGCAACCCAGGGCCTCTGTAGGAGGCAATTAAAGTCTGCTTCAGATCACCACTTCTTCCCTGGGCTTCTTCCTCCTGCAGCCTGCCTCTAGGCCTTCTTCCCCAGCCCTCTTCAGGGGAACAGTAACAAATAGTCCGACCATCCCTGACCTTTCAGCAGATCCCTGACAAGCGTAGCCTGGCTCAGCGTGCATAGAGGTGCACGCAGTATTCGTGGGAACTCTGCCAGCATCATCATGCTGGGAGCTTGTGAGGAGCTCTTGTTCCCCTCGCAGGGCTGGGCCCATCTGAGGAGGGTGTGACATTGCACTCCCTATGCTTTATGGAAATATGCTTATGAATATGACATAACTGGAATATGCTTTATGCTAAATACCCCTTGTATGGGGTCATTAGAATGCTTGTAATCTACTAAGTGTGTTCATCCTATTTGTTTGCATTTACTATTTCTGTGTCTGGAGCTAGGAGAATAAGATATTAACTTGTATCACTGGTGTAAACATATTAAGTGGAGGCCATTAAGGGTGCTCCAGAAACAATCAGATGCAAATGGCCTCCCTGTGTATGTGTGGGCCAGCCCATGGGGAATGGAGACTAGGGGTCTTACAGTGACATGTGACCACGTCACCTGATAATGAAATCCATCTTAATCCTTGTACTTTTCCATTGGTGAGGCGGGGGTAGGGACAAGCACAAACAAAAGATTCCCGCCTTGTGCCAAAACTATAAAAGGGGGTGGAGCAGGACAAAGGGGGCCAGTCATGAGAGAACCCCTGCTTGCCACCTGAGATGTCTGCTGAATCTAACAAAGACTGTACCAGGGGAAAGGACTGGGCCCAGAGTAGGAAGGCGTCTAGTCTGTGACAGAAGCTTATTGAAACATCTCTGAGGGTGAGATATTACCTGTAGTCAGTTTCTTAATGTATTCGGCTTAGATTTTTGTGTGTTTGCTTTATTTTGCTTGGTGACTGACTTTGTTCTGTCTGTTATTACTTGAAACCACTTAAATCCTACTTTTTATACTTAATAAAATCACTTTTGTTTGTTAATAAACCCAGAGTAAGTGATTAATACATGGATGAATCATGAACCTTTTTAACAAGGCCAAAAAGACAGTGTAATTAATTGCAAGAGACTTAATTTAACTTTCTGTTCTGCCTTTTTTTTTTTTTTTGGCAATATATTAGTAAGGAATCATCCAAGAAATTTTTGGATTCAAACAAAAGAGAAAATAATTGGAGGGGAGGAGAGAAAGGACAAGTAAAACTCTGTATTTTTATTTACACTGGTTTTGATTCATTGGCCTGACTATTCTTTTGTGGTGGAAAAAGTGGATCAGAGGGCCAAGAGCTATCTGACACAGACCAGAAATTAGGGATGGCTGGTTGGGGGGAACGTGGGTCCCATCATGAGATATGGCATCTCCAATTTTAAGGTGTGTATTGAAGAAAAAGAAAAACCGCTGCAGTGACAGCCATAAACAAACCACACACTGTCTGTTTGGAGCTCAATGCAGGGCAGACGCATCTCATGGTTGAATCGTATCCTGCAAGTACACTTGCTATACCAGTTCCAGGGCAGCCTCATCTAACAGCAGGGAGCCCTGGCTGTAAATAAATCTCTTTTCCATTAGCAGAATCCACAGATGGAAGGCAGTAATAGCAAGCCTCCCGCCTCAGAAGGATTGTTCCAGTCTTAAAATTAGTGGTCTGATTCTGACCTTACTTACTTTAGTTTCATGCTACTCTACTTAGCTGGAGTTACACTGACAGACACTTCTGCAAGGGAAATGGGAATCAGACCCTAGAAAGAATCCTGGGCTTTCCGAAATAATAAAAGAAAAGGAAACCATAAACACCACTTTTATAAAATTCTACTTGGACACCAAAATCATTCCTCCACAGGACATTCGTATGAGCTCGGAATGGCTCTGTAATATCCACTGGAGGCAGAGCTGAGGAACAGTACACTGATTGAAAGCGGATTTCAGCAAACAAATGGAATATAATTCCAGGTACAGTCCCAACACCCCAACAATAGTGTTTAGACAGTATTTTGTTTGCTCTTTTGCTTTATTCCCGGTCCCCCTCTAAAAAAATATTTGCCTCCATATTTTTAATAAGACTTTTTCGACATGAAGAGAAGACAGGGCCAAATTGTGTTTGCACTTACAGTGGTGGCTTTAGCAGAGCTACTTCAGTCTTACCCCAGCGTAACAGAACACAGCACCATACTGGACTCTACGGGGCTGATAAGCGATGGTCACATAAACACCGCCCTATACCGGAAACCTACTGACCGCTATTCCTACCTACCTGCCTCCAGCTTCCATCCAGGACACATCGCATGGTCCATTGTCTACAGCCAAGCCCTAAGATACAACCGCGTTTGCTCTAATCCCTCAGACAGAGACACACACCTACACAGTCTTTATCCAGCATTCTTAAAACTACAGTACCCACCTGGGGAAGTGAAGAAACAGATTGACAGAGCGAGACGGGTACCTAAAGTCACCTACTACAGGACAGGCCCAACAAGGAAAATAACAGAACACCACTGGCCATCACGTACAGCCCCCAGCTAAAACCTCTCCAGCACATCATCAGTGTTCTACAGCCTATCCTGGAAAATGATCCCTCACTTTCGCAGACCTTGGGAGGCAGGCCAGTCCTTGCTTACAGACAGCCCCCCAACCTGAAGCAAATACTCACCAGCAACTACACGCCATACCACAGAAACACTAACCCAGGAACCAATCCCTGTAACAAACCCCGTTGTCTACTCTGTCCCCATATCTACTCTAGTGACACCATCAGAGGACCCAATCACGCCAGTCACACCATCAGGGGCTCATTCACCTGCACATCTACTACTGTGATATATGCCATCATGTGCCAGCAATGCCCCTCTGCCATGTACATTGGCCAATCTCACAAGCCATGTTTGAAAGGCACATTGAGGAGTCAGTACATCATCTAACTATAGTTGGGAAGATTCCTGGGTAAAAATTCTGATGGTAAGATATGCACAGATGTACTGCCTGTATATTCAGCACCTAGTGCCTACATCTTTCCCCGGCTTTCAGGAAAATGGTAAATTGAATTTGGCCTTTAAGAAAACTACATTTGAATTTTTCATTCCTTCATTAGAACAGAGCCAGTGTTTAACTTTTCTGTAACACACTATTAGAGGGAAAAGAATGAATTATTGAAGGAACTCTTCAAATGTTCCCTGAGGCTTATGTCAGCTACCACTTGCTAAGTGCTTACAGCCTGCTGTTTCCAGATAATCCGTTTGCAAGGCTTTTAAAATACATTTAAGGGTAACTTTCATAGGTTGGTTTGTTTTCTTTTCTTTTTTTTTTTTTCTTCATCTAAAAAATACAGCACTTGTTTGGATGAGGCTCCAAAGAAAACAGAATTGCATTGTTTTAAATAGTAATAATAAATTCCAAAGGGACCCCCAAATCCTTCCATTTTCCAACCCCCCTGGAGCCTAATTTTTCTATTCTTTCCGTTCTTTTCCCCTGCTCAGTTTTTCCTACAATCACACCAAATGCACGTTTGCTCTCAGCCCCTCAGTAACTATCTCAGGCCAGGATTAGAATGGGCTGTGTCCAAGACAACATGGCTGCCACTTGGGAATAATCATTCAGAGTATAGAGTAGGGCCTACCGACCCTAGCTGAGATCAGGGCCCCATTGTGCTTGGCGCTTTACAGTCTTTGCCCCAAAGAGCTCACCATCACAAGAGACCAGAGAGAGCAGGAATATTATGTCCTTATTTTACATATGGGGGAAGGAGGCTCAGGGTCACCAAAGGTCACATAGCATGTTCATGGCAGAGTCAGAATTAGAACCCAGTGCGCCTGAGTCCGGGGCCTGTGTTACAGCCTCCAGACCCTCTTTTCTTCCCTGGGGCCACTAATGTGACTACAGCAGCTAAGAGTGTTTCACCCTCGCCCGCTGCACAGGCTGCAAGTGCTAGTACCCTGCAGTTTGTTCAGCACGCTGGGTCATATTTCGCAGTGGAGAATAACTGGGGTGACAAACCATACCTCCATGCCGCCAGGCTCCCCATTTACACCATGCCCCTTTCAGGTTGCTGGCATAGCAGGGAACACGGTGCACGCAGAGATCAGAGGGTGGAGCCGGGACTTGACTGTGGTTTGGCTTCGTGGGTCTGCTGCAGCCTGGCCTGAAGCAGTGGCCTGCACAGAGCAGCAAGAGGAGCAGGACAGGGGGACAAAGGTGAGCTCTCAGCCAGGGGTGCCCCTGACTTGCTCTCTGTGCCAGACAGCAGCACTCCAGGGTCAGGCCCATGCTAGTGTTCAGTCAGGGATTCTGGGCATGCAGCTTCCTCCTGCTGCCCCCAGGACAGCTCACACGTGACTGCGAGAATACGCCCTCTCATTGTTACGGTGTTCCTGTTTGATAGCAGGGTGGCGTAGGAGCCCAATGAATCGCTCATTCTCTTCGCTGATTGATTTCATCCAGTCCAGCTGTGTGATCTGCACCTCCCAGACCTCGATTGCCCTTCAGCAAAATGGTCATTGCAGAGGGGTTAAGGCTGGCTCAGTGTGACGCCTCCCGCAACGCAGACCCTAAAAAGCCGGGAAATGCCAAGTTGTTGGCCTGCTTCTTAAGACCAGCACAGCACACCCCCTTTGGCAGTGACGCACTCCGCATGCTCGCAGGAAATGCCAGCTGATAAGAAACCCACCAAACACGGCACGTTTGTTTCCTTCTCAGAGTAACACAAAGCCTTAAATATCAGCTCTGCCACAGCACAGCCAGGATTTCTGTGCTGTATGTTGGGGGCGAAGAAGCGCAGGGCTGTGGTGAAGCTGTAGGGGGTGGAGAAGCCATTTTCTGCCCAACATGGTAGCCGGTGGGGAAGAGAGTGGGCAGACCTGGGGGGAGATGGGACAAGCACAACAAAAAAGTCAGGGCAGCTGAGGGTCAACTGGCTGGCAACAAAGCCAGCCCAAAGCAACATCCTCTCTCCCCCAGCCCCTGCATAGCTGCCAGAGCTGGCCACTTAGCTCCGCTGTCCACCCCCGACTGGGGCCCGTGACCCTGCCCGGGCTGCACGCCCTCTCCGAGTGGGCACGCGGAGAGGGGAGACGCACGGCACAGTGAGACTGCGGCAGAGCAGCACAGCCATTTGCAGATACGTGCGTTTCTGCTGGTCTCTTAACACGGCCCAATGCCCTTTCCTCATCAAACTGCAGCTACTTCCCTTCTAAGAACATGCCCTTGCCTGTCTTCCCCAGTCATCTAATTTCAGGCACATAGGCTGAGATTTTCAAAATGGACTAGGGGAGTTAGATACACATCTCCCACTAAAATGAATGGGATGTGTGTGGCTAAATCTCCTAGGCCAGCAGCTTTGAAAATCTCATCCGAAGAGCCAGTCTGGATGCTATCATTGGGCCACATTTCAAAGGGATAGTGTAGAAGGGTGGACTCCTGGCTGGCACAACCCCACATGGCTGGCATGGCGTCGCGGCTCTGTCCTCTCCAGCGCTCCCTGGAGATGGTCGCTCCGGCCCAGTCGGGGTCTGCCTGTGACTCAGCCCTCTGGGCAGCTCACGGTTAGTTCTACCCCATCAGGGTGAGAGAAGGCCCAACGGATCCTCCATCCAGTCTGCTGCCCTCAATTCTGGGTGCAGTGGTCCTTACGTCCTTTTCTCTGGACTTCCCGTGGTCTATAGCCCCTTCTCAGGGCCTTCATGCCACCTTCCCAGTGGTTGGTAGGAAGCCAGGCCTGTGCTCTCCCTGGGTTCCAGTCCAGGGACGCCAGGACAGGCATCAAGGTTTACACCCCCAGACTCCTTGCTGCCACCTCCCTGGACCCCTCCTTAGCAAGCCTTTTCCTGAGGACTTTCCTCACCCTGCAAGAGTTTCTTATTCCCTGCAGGCCTCTTCACCCACTCCCGGGACAGTGACTGCTGCATGCCTCCTCCTGCCCCTGCAGCCCCTCAAATGCCACTCCAGATGCCCCTTAGGCTTCCCCTCTTGGGCTTTCACTGCCTCCAGCTCCCTCCTGGCTCGGGACAATGCTCCTTGGGCCACAGACATCACTGCCCCAGTCTCCCATGCTTCCTCCTGGCTCAGGACCCTCTGCTCCAGGCTCAAAGCTCAGGCATCCCAGCTTGTCATTGTCTTTAGCCCAGGAGAGGCAACACCCAGCTACCTCTCAGCTGGGTCTCGTCTCTGGCCTCCCTTCCAATACCTTGTTCTCCTCCGGTAGTGCTGCCTGCACACTGTAAAGACCTGGAGTCGCCGTTGAAGGTGGAGATGCCATTTGATAGCAGATGCCGCTGGAGAGTGACCCTAAGGATGAAATGGGCTGGATGTAGCCTATAAGCAGGGAACCTGTCACGGTGATAAGGTGGTTCTCTTCTTACTGTTGCCCTTTACCGAGTGTGGCAGATTCGGGCGCCTGGCAGGTCGGCTTCCCATTTGAAGCAGAAATCAGAGATGCAGAATTAGGTATTTATTTACACAGTGTCCACGTGTCCTGTTTCCTTAAACAGGAAACTCCCTCATGCAGAAACTGCAGGAAAGGACATCTGCCCTGCCCCAGACACAGCTGCCTTGGGCTTCTGTCTCTTCTGCAGAACTCACCCATAGCTCGAGCAGATCCAACTGCGAGGAGGGCCGCCCGCGCTGCAGCAGGTAACCCGGGGCGGAGGGAGCACGCAGGGGAACCGCTCCCTGCCCCAGCTCCCGTCTGCCTCCCTCGGCCTGAGTGCGAAGCCACCGCCTGCTTCTCAGCCCTCCCGGCTTCCGGCCGAACAGCTGATTCGCGGGAAGCCGGGGGGAGAGGAGGGGTAGAGAAGCAGAGCGGGGCGGTGGGTTCGGGGGAGGAGGCGGAGTGGAGGTGAGCTGGGGCCAGGCGCGGGGCAGGGAGCTGCCGGTGGGGGCTCTGCACCCACCAAATTTTCCCCGTGGTGCTCCAGCCCCGGAGCACCCAGGGAGTTGGCGCCTAAGGTGCCACTTTTGATGTGATCAGTGGGGGGAACGGCCGCTCCTCCTGCTCCCCCCCAGCTGTGCTCCCCCGCCCCTAGGAGCCAGGGGGACCTGCCAGATGCTTCCTGGGAGCTGCCCCAGGTAAGCACCGCTGGGACTCCCCTCCTCACCCCCTGGCAGGTGCCTCTGGCTCTTAGGGGTGGGGTGGGTGCCCACTACGGTGGCCCATGAGACCCTCCTGCCCGGTTCTGGGGGCAGTCAGGGGACAGGGGAGGGGGGTGGATCGGGCAGGGGTCGGGGGGGGCGTCAAGGAACGCAGGGGGGTTGGATGGGGCAGGAGTCCCGGTGGCGGGGGTGGGCAACGACCCCCTGGTGGGGTGAGGAGGGCACCCGTTGTTAAGATTTTGGCAGCTCATCACTGCTCCTAACCCATGTCAGGTGATGTGCTGCTGCATCGGGACTGTTATTTTTACCCATGCTAACTAGATCAGATGTAGCAATGCCAACACGAGCGGCAGTCACACCCCCGGGGTGCAGTGTAGACCTGCCCTGAGGCTTGAGCACCTTCCTAGCACCTCCAATGGGACTGAACTCAAGGCAACTCGCCCCTCCTGCCACTCAGGCCTCCACGGCTCCAGCTGATTTTTTATCACATTAGCTCAATCAGAACTAGCGTGGGTAACTGTCCTCGCGCTGGGACCTGCACCCTAGTTTGAATTGTCGACATACCCTAAGTGCAGTTACTGCATGGCATCTCTAAGTCTTTCCATGGCAAATTTCATTCTGGGTGCTCATACGTCAGTGCCCCATCATATGCAAGCACCCTGTGCCATAACCTTGCTGTTTTCTTCTTGTTGCTATTCATAACTAATTAAAATCACTGTAATTAACTGAAGGCATAATAGCGTTTTGGAGTTTGGGAGGCATAACAGTAGATAGTATGGAACAGCTTCTAATTGAGAGGGATGGTCTGATGTGATCATTGATTCTAATAACCTCGAAACAAGGGGATAAACAACTTCTCTTTCTGTTCACATGTGCTGCTATTTACACACAACAGAACCAGTTCCTCTTCTTTTACGAAAAGTGCTGTTTAGCAATCCATATCTAAGGACAAGGAGAGGGGTCCTCTTCTTAGCTAACAGGTAGTATTTATGTCAAAGTATTCCTGAGTTGTGTTAAAAGTGAATGTAAATTCCAAGTGGATTCAAGGCATGCCATCACAATTCATCAAGGCAAGTGTCTGAACTAAGGCATGGCTAATCAATCATTTTAAAAACAAACTGCATTATAAATCCCATCATGTCAAATTTAATCTTTTGTTCTATATACATATCTTCAGTCTCTCTGATTTTTGCTATGCTCCAGCAAGTTGCAAAGACATCCAATATGAATTCCTAAAAAGCCCCTTTTTGGTTTGATTTAGGGTTTTGATCTTCTGCACAAGCTAGGAAATTAATTGGAATAGCTGTTCACACCACAAGGGAAGTAAATTTCAGATTGTTGAGAAACACAAAAGACATTTCCTCATTCCTCATGGGCACCCTTGAAATTAGCTTGATTTTCTAAATCCATACCTATTCACATTCCCAAAGTCACTGTGTCAGACTCCCCATGAAGAGCTGGCTAGTCACAAGACCATTCAAACAGGGATTCTCAAAAGCCCTTGGTACTTACTAAATTTCCTCCCTTTGAACTCAAGCAACATTTTGTGATTGGTTTCAATGGAAGTGGTTAGGCCAACACTGAGCACAGAGATGGTCAGTAAATGGGGGGAGCAG
Organism: Lepidochelys olivacea; assembly: GCF_965140295.1. Lineage (NCBI taxonomy): Eukaryota > Metazoa > Chordata > Testudines > Cheloniidae > Lepidochelys > Lepidochelys olivacea. Next base: position 211,951,370 of record NC_140413.1, on the reverse strand, counting down.
GTTTTAGGAGAAAAACTTGATGAAAATGGAAAAAAATGTTTTTGTTTGGAAATTTTCCACAGACATTTCAGCTTTTTGTTGAAAATGGAAATCTTTTGGCTCAAAACTGAAAGTTTTCATCAGGAAAATCAAAACAAAATATTTTGGTTTGTCAAATCAAATTGAAACATTTTTTAGGTTATTTCAGCATTTATCTGGGTTTGCATTCACTATGACAGTGCCTTATGGGAGATGTAATTTGCAGCATCTTATCCCCATTCTCTTCTTTGGGCTTGATCCCTGATCAGACTACATCTCCCATGATGCATCATGGCCTCCCTCTTACTCATATTCTTACTCTTACTTATTCAATGACTCATAGAAGCCATATGCTTGTGCTGCATCATGGGAGATGTAGTCCAATCAAGAAATCCAGCCCAGAGAGAGGAATAGGGGCAGAAGGCAACCTGTACTACAACTCCCATGAGACACTGCATTGGCTCAGGATGACATGATTTAATCTCAAACCACATTTCCAAACTGAAAAGTTTCAGGTTTTGGCTGAAAATGTTTGGCTGACATTATTTGGCTTTTGGTTGTTCGATTTTTCTATGAAAAGTCAAAATTTTCCATGGAAAGTGGACACTTTGCAAAAAGTTTTGTTTAATTGAAAACCCATTTTTTCACTGAAAACCACTTTCCATGGAAAATTTTTGACCAGCCCTTGTTGAGTGCTTTGGACCATCCCACCCATATTTGTTCATTTCAGATTTCACAACCCTGAGGGTGCTTGGACTGACTAATGTGGATCTGCTTCACATGTTGCTATACTAGACCTCTGCAAGTGTGGCCAAAAGTATTTAGGGATAGTCTTGCAAATAAAACCCCTGGATGCACTCCAAACATATCTGAGGCCCTCCGTAAGCTCTCCCCTACAACATCTGGGTAAGGGCAGTTTGTTCGTGGAAAGGAAAAGTGCTGCAGACATGTATTTGCTCAGGTGACAGCCCTTACACACTTATTCTCAAAGCTTTTCATGGATGGGGACTTAGAGGGGGAAGGAGTGAAGTGTTTGCCAAGGAGCAGGGGAACAAAAATCCAGCAAGCAAAACAAATTAAAATGAGCTGTAGCAGTGAGACAGTGGAGAGAAGTGACCCTCCTTTTCATCCCCTCTCCCCCCCCCCCCCACTGCCACCACCTGCAGCATGGAGGCCAGGATGTACCATGGGTGCCCTGAGGGCCTGGCATGCAGCCAAGTACAAAACAGGAATGACTGCCCTAGGACAGATGCATTCTTGTATCACCTAGAAAAGTAGCCTCTGAACTCTGAAGCCTCGCCTCGCTGCCCAAAGCGCAGTGGGCTGCTGTCGCCCTCCCATGTGTCAGTCAAGCGGGGCCAAGCAGCACTAGAATGAAGCAATATACCACCAATCCATCCCACCCACTGCCCCGGCTTCCCATCTGTTCACCCTCCTTCATCCACAGTTCCCTGCACCCCCTCTATTGCCCCAAGTACATATTGCCTTCCAACCCTGCTGCTCCCCACACATGCCCCACATCCCTTTGCCCCCTCCTACCCCCACCCCCCACTCAGCACCAGCTAATGCCAGCACTTTGCATGTTTGTAAATGAAGGCAACTGCCCGCTAAAGAACATTGTTAACTCAGAATTTTAAGCCAGTTTGTTAGACACTAAAAATCTAGGAAATCACCAGGCAATATTAACATCCAGCCCCATTCCCCTGGCCTCAATTTACATCTCCTTATCAGCCAAATATCCCTGCATCCAAATGCACTCAAACGTCTCCCCCTGCTAACGTGCTCCTATTCACTTCCAGTGTGCAACCTGCCACCTGGAGCACACCCAGCTCCTCTAAAGCACACCGACTGCAAATCCAGAGCAAGAACCACAAATGCCTGGAAGTGCCATACCAATTTGTTTTCTCAAGTAAAAATCTCGGTTAGGATCTGGAGACTGTCACCAGTTTCTGAGTTTTACCATAAAACAACAACAACAAAAAAACCCAGGAAAAAGGACTGACACAATTCTAGAGCTTTTTCCTCCCATTTCTTGATTGACTAGCAAAAGCTGATTGAACCTTTTGAATGTTGAAACACTGATGTACCCATTGAACGTTTTGAATGTCAGTGGGAAAACAGGGAGAAAGTGTCTGAAAAACAGGTCGCACTGTTTCCCTCTCCTAGTTCCCCAGCAGTTCTGTTGGGCTCCTGTGCCATTCTTCAGAGATAACTCGCAGGGCTGTGCTGTAAATGGGAGGGTGTTGTCTTCCCTCCTCCACAGGAGTGTGTCTAACTTCCCTTTCCTCCCATCCACTTAACACTCTGATCAGCCCTTCGCCCTGCTCAGGTATGTTCTGCCAAGGAAATACCATAAATAAACATCACCGGTAGCTCCACTGAAGTCTATGGCAAAACTCCCATTGGCTTCAATGCTGCCAGGACTTCACCCTAGGAATTTTTGACTACATTTATCTCACCTAATAAGCTGGGAGAATTTACAACTGCACATCAGCTCATCAGTGTGATCTGGTAAACGACTTGTGCCACACATTGCACATCTCAACTAGAGTATATTTTATATGTATTTCTAAAAGTCGTACATCCGTAATTGACTCAGTCACGAGAGAAAAATGATCTTCCTTTCTTTAGACAGAAACACATTAACAAGTGGACAGCCTATTCCCAATAACTATTACCATAGGCCTGGAGCTGGACATTACGAATAAGATGCTTTGATTCCTTTTCTTTTATCAAAGAACTTTGGCCAGGTCTGTAATGTTAAAGAAAGCAGGGAAATGAACATATCAGCACTCATGGAGACTGTTTTGAATTAACTTTCCATTCCTTTTTATTTCCCAGAGGCAAGGGCATCCTACATTATTGGAAATTTTGAGGCAAGAAAATTCAACACCTCAAACTTTGTATAAAATAGTCTTATATATATATAAAACTGGGGGACATTTGGCAGTCTACCTAATCTCTGAGCAATAACTAAGGTTTTAAAATGCTTTCTCACAAAATCTAAAAGCTTCATTTTTGGTAATACAATATCAACACACTGTCTGTTACCACCTCTAAGAGGTAATTTCTGTGAGTACTAAATAATTTTGAATGTGATGCCTTGGTTGTACTGTAGGGTGACCCTAACACACCCCCAGTCCCAGAGCTTCCCCTAGGAATATATGTCCTGCACTGCCTAGCACCCTCCTGGATGGTACAAATGTATTAAGTCTGTTACTCCTTTAAGGGAATAACGTGCCAGTTTATTACCTTAGACACTTGCCCAATCACTTCCATTTATACACACCGGATTAGATAGAACAGTAAAACAAGTTTATTAACCACAAAGAGATTTTAAGTGAGTCCAAGTAATGAGGCATAAACGTGAGGAATGGTTACAAGAAAAATAAAGATAGAACTCTTATTAGTGCCTAGCAACAAACTATATTTGATTCAGAGTTTCTCACCACATGCACCAGCAGATTACTGACCAAACTCTCAGCTCAGGACCCCTCCCCCAGAGTCCAATGGCTGTTTTCCTTTGGTTTTTTTGGTGTGATCCCAGAGGCAGACAGGGAGAGAGTGTCTGCCCCTTTTTTTTATAGTCCTGTCCCCCTTTGAGAAGCATTTCCAGCTGAAAGCAAGGTGACAGGCAGTCTGGTGAACAAAGGAAACTCCATGCTGTTTCTTTGCTAAAATGTAGTTTTTGTCCCTGCCCCCTTCCTTGCCAAAGAATGGCCACTTAGCAGGTAATGGCCCATCAGCCTTGTTGGCATTTGGCTGAGGTGTCCCTTTGCCCTTTGTCTCTGAGGATCTGGCTTAGCCATTCCCCAGACTTATCTGGGAAACATGCTTCAGTCATGATTTCTGCCTATGCTTACAACTTTACATACAATGCTTCTATGTATATTTTGCCATGATGTTATTGATCAGCAAATTATGAGTTTTTAAATGGCACTTCACAAAGCATAGCTTGTACCCTGAGGCTATTAGGCCCCAGTAAGCATAGGCGCCGACTTCTTCTGGTGTCGGTGGGTGCTCGACCCCCTCTGCGCCTTCCCCCACCCTGACTCCACCCCTGCCCCGCCCTCTCCCGCTCCCATTCCAACCCCTTCCCCAAAGTCCCCGCCCCAACTCCACCCGTTCCCTGCCCCCATTCCAACCCCCTTCCCCAGATCCCGGCCCTGGCCCTGCCTCTTCCCCTGAGTGCACCAGGTTCCCGCTCCTCCCCGCTCCCTCCTGGAGCTTGCGACAGCTGTTTGGCGGCGGCAAGCGCTGGGAGGTAGGCGGAGGAGTGGGGACGTGGCCTGCTCCGGGCTAGGAGGTGGCGGAGGAGGAGGTGAGGCGGGGCAGGGCAGGGAGCTTGGCTGCCACGGAGTCGGCGCCTATGCCAGTGAGTTCCAACCTGCCATGCAGGGCCTGCCTAATCGTTGATAGGATAGAAGCTGAACCCCAACCGAGGACTCCAGTCCTGGAATCCGATTGGCAGAATGCTGGGGGGTCCTGATTGGTTCACAGCTTCTACATAAACCCAGCACAGGAAGAGGGATTTGTCCATCAACTGGGATCTCCCTACTTAGGCTGGCTTCCCCTGCAATACCTGCTCCTGATTTCCTGGTAACTTGCCCATGCCCCTCCTGGTCTGCCCTCTGGCCTGTCTTGGACTCTGACCTCCTGGTATCTGACCTGGCCCGACTCCTGCTCTGACCACTAGGTCAGACTGCCCATGCCCCGGTCATGACAGTAAGTCTCCTCCAGACGTCGTCCTCCTGTCCAGGTGAAAACCTTGGCCAGTCTCTCTGATATCTCCTCATGGATGGCTAGCCACCAGCTAAAGCTCAATGGGGTCAAATAGAGCTCCGAATTTTTTTCCCAAGTATGGATTATCCCTCCTTTTCTGATCGCTGTGAACACCATCATCCTACCTGCCATTCAGGCCCATAGCCCGGTGTCAACCTAACTCCTATTGACTGGGTTCTGTCCCTAGCTCTGCTACTGGCCCGCTGGGTGACCTTCGGCAAGTCACTGCATCTCTGTGCCTCAGTTTCACCATCTGTAAAACTGGGATAATGATACTGCTTCCTCTGAGAAGTGCTTTGAAATTTGCTGATGAAAAGTGCTAGATAAGAGTAAGGTGTTATATTATTATCTGTACCTTAAAGGGTCGAATAACTTTAGAAAACCTGGCCCGATATGCCTATGACTGCTGGGCTAGATCCTTAGCTGGTGTAAATTGGTGTAGCTCAAGAGAGCTACACCAATTTACACCAGCTCCAGATTTGACTCATAATGCATAGATAGAGTTTCTTCAAATTTTTTTTTATTCTATTTTAAATTGGATCCCTGCAGCAACTGCACGTTATTCATTCCTCCTCCGAGTTCCAGTGAATCTACAAACTGTGCAAGCTCTTCTGTTTACCTCCATCTAGCCTCAGGGTCAGGGATCTTTTAAGGCTTTGGCTGCTCTTGAAACTACAGGGGTTGAAGCTGATCTAGTCTCTGGTGTCTGGGCATCTAAAAATAGAAAGCCTTATTTATAAATTCCATACCCTATTTTAAAGGACAGCTTTTCACTTTTTACTGCTTCTTATCTCCTCATTCTGTCAGTTGTTTCCTGGCTCTGGGAAGTGGTGCCTTACCAGTCCAGAAGGGCTTAAAGAGCACTCTGTAGCTCTGACAGTAAACCCTACTGATATGATAATATGCCGTTATATTTATGACTTCAGTTAGATAGGTTTTGCTCTCTATCATGGTAAATCAGGGTAAACTCTGGACCCTGTTGAACTTAATGGGTTAAGACTTTAGTCACTTAAAGTGAATCGTGAACATGACTCATAACCTATCTTGAACACCAAAGCAGAATGAAGAGCCATTTCAGTATCATTTCTCTGCCCAATTTCATCGGTGCAGAGATGGAGAGAAAGCTGATCCTTTGATTATGAAAAGCCTCTTCAGATCCTTTACAATGTTTTATACAATGGGCTGAGTCCCCCCTGGTCTCACTCCCTTGGATCCAATTTCCTCTAATAGTTTGTTAAATGGACCCATATGGGAGAGTAACATGAGTATGAGGTTAATAGCTCTGCTGATCAGGGTCAATTATCTGCCTGCTGGATTGATCGAGGCCCCAGTTCAGGAAGATACTTAAGCATCATGCCTCGTGACAAACCCCATGCTTAAAATTAGGAATGTGCTTAAGTATCTTGTGGCATCGGTGCCTTAATCCTCACCATTGAATCTGAAATCTAAATTCGGCAACTTCTAAGAGGCCGGGAAAGCCAAGGCAGAGACACCTAAAGCTAAAATGACTGATTTCCAAGAAGAGTCATCAGTCTGCTTGGCCTTATGCAGCCAGGGTTGGGCAGGGAGTGTGGAACCCGCAGCCGAATGAAATGCACAAAGGGATGAGTCTCCACATCTCCAATACAGCGGTGCACAGATAATCCAGGAAGTTTTTGGAGAGTGTTGGGGACAACTTCCTGGTGCAAGTCCTGGAGGAACCAACTAGGGGCTGTTCTCCTCTTCACCTGCTGCTCACAAACAGGGAAGAATTGGTAGGGGAAGTAGAAGTGGGTGGCAACCTGGGAGGCAGTGACCATGAGATGGTCGAGTTCAGGATCCTGACACAAGGAAGAAAAGCAGAAAAGCAGATTTTGACTCCCTCAGGGAACTGATGGGCAGGATCCCCTGGAAGGCTAATATGAGGGGGAAAGGAGTCCAGGAGAACTAACTGGCTGTATTTTAAAGAAGCCTTATTGAGAGTGCAGGAACAAACCATCCCGATGTGCAGAAAGAATAGCAAATATGGCAGATGACCAGCTTGGCTTAACTGAGAAATCTTTGGTGAGCTTAAACTCAAAAAGGAAGCTTGCAAGAAGTGGAAACTTGGACAGATGACTAGGGAGGAGTATAAAAATATTGCTCGAGCATGCAGGGGTGTAAACAGGAAGGCCAAAGCACAATTGGAGTTGAAGCTAGCAAGGGATGTGAAGGGTAACAAGAAGGGTTTCTACAGGTATGTTGACAAGAAGAAGATGATCAGAGAAAGTGTGGGACCCTTACTGAATGGGGGATGCAACCTAGTGACAGCTGATGTGGAAAAAGCTGAAATACTCAATGCTTTTTTTTGCCTCCATCTTCACAGACAAGGTCAGCTCCCAGACTGCTGCACTGGGCAGCATGGTATGGGGAGGAGGTGAGCAGCCTTCAGCGGTGAAAGAACAGGTTAAGGACTATTTAGAAAAGCTGGACACACACAAGTCCATGGAGCTAGGTCTAATGCATCCGAGGGTACTGAGGGAGTTGGCTGATGTGATTGCAGAGCCATTGGCCATTATCTTTGAAAATTCGTGACGATCGGGGGAAGTCTCAGATGACTGGAAAAAGGCAAATATAGTCCCCATCTTTTAAAAAGGGAAGAAATAGATTCTGGGGAACTACAGACCGGTCAGCCTCATCTCAGTCACTGGAAAAATCATGGAGCAGATCCTCAAGGAATCCATTTTGAAGCATTTGGAGAAGAGGAAGGTTATCAGGAACAGTCAACGTGGATTCACCAAGGGCAAGTCATGCCTGACCAACCTGATTGCCATCTATGATGAGATAACTGGCTCTGTGGATATGGCGAAAGTGGTGGACGTGATATAGCTTGACTTTAGCAAAGCTTTTGATACGGTCTCCCACAGTATTCTTGCCAGCAAGTTAAAAAAGTATGGATTGGATGAATGGACTATAAGGTGAATAGAAAGCTGGCTCAACAGGTAGTGATCAACAGGTAGTGATCAACGGCTCAATGTCTAGTTGGCAGCCGATATCAAGCGGGGTGCCCCAGGGGTCAGTCCTGGGGCTGGTTTTGTTCAACATCTTCATTAATGATCAGGATGATGGGATGGATTGCACCCTCAGCAAGTTCACGAATGACACTAAGCTGAGGGGAGAGGTAGATATGCTGGAGGATAGGGATAGGGTCCAGAGTGACCTTGACAAATTAGAGGATTGGGCCAAAAGAAATCGGATGAGGTTCAACAAAGACAAGTGGGGAGTCCTGCACTTAGGAAGGAAGAATCCTATGCACCGCTACAGGCTGGGGATCCGACTGGCTAAGCAGCAGTTCTGCAGAAAAGGACCTGGGGATTACAGTGGACGAGAAGCTGGATATGAGTCAGCAGTGTGCCCTTGTTGCCAAGAAGGCCAATGGCATATTGGCTGTATTAGTAGGAACATTGCCAGCAGATCGAGGGAAGTGATTATTCCCCTCTATTTTACACTGGTGAGGCCACACCGGGAGTATTGAGTCCAGTTTTGGTCCCCCCACTACAGAAAGGATGTGGACAAATTGGAGAAAGTACAGTGGAGGGCAACCAAAATTATTAGGGGGCTAGAGCACATGGCTTATGAGGAGAGGCTGAGGGAGCGGGGCTTATTTAGTCTGCAGAAGAGAAGAATGAGGGGGGGATTTGATAGCAGCCTTCAACTACCTGAAGGGGGGTTCCAAAGAGGATGGAGCTCGGCTGTTCTCAGTGGTGGCAGATGACAGAACAAGGAGCAATGGTCTCAAGGTGCAGTGAGGGAGGTTTAGGTTGGATATTAGGAAACACTATTTCACTAGGAGGGTGGTGAAGCACTGGAATGGGTTACTTAGGGAGGTGGTGGAATCTCCATCCTTAGAGGCTTTTAAGGCCCGGCTTGACAAAGCCCTGGCTGGGATAAGTTAGTTGGGGATTGGTCCTGATTTGAGCCAGGGGTGGGACTAGATACCTCCTGAGGTCCTGTCCAACCCTGATCTTCTAGGAGTCTATGATCTGTGCATGGGAGGCAACAGGACATTCCAGAGTTTCCAAGCGAGAATTCTAGAGCTAGAGCACCCAGCTGGTGCGGCGTGAGTCAGAGAATCTGAAGTCTGAGCTCAGATGAGTAACAATCACACAGAGATTGCTGAGTGCTGAAAGTTAGGCTCCTAAATCCATATTTAGGCATCTAAATAGAAGCCTGCTGCTCACGCCTTGTTTGGTCTGGAGGAAAAGTGAGGAGCGGGCCTTGAACGTTGTCCCTTCTCACTGTAAAATACCTGCACTTCCACTGCCTGCCTCCCCCAGACATACCTGTTGTCCTTTGACATGCTTCATTCCTCTGTCAATCAATCCCATCACTTTGCCCCTTCCCAGCAACTATGTCCCCCCCAAATCAGTTCTGCCCACCAGTCAATTATGCCCACAAAAGTCAATGAGTTCTGCTCCCCAAAATAGTCAGCTCTCCACCCAGTTCAATCAGTCCAGCCCCCTTCCTTCTGCTCTGCCCCCGATTCAGTCAATGCTCTCCCCAGTCGATTACACCCCGCAGCAATCTCACCATTCGCTCCACTCATCCATCCATTCCTGTCTCCAAATGAGTCTGCTCCGTTTCAAAGCAGTTAATTCTGATTTCCACCCACCTGCTGCCACCTCTCTGCCCTGCTATGCTAGAGCAGCATCTCTGCGGCCCCTCTGCTCCACGTTCTCCCCTCCCATCATGTGAGAAATGGAGTGACTCCACGCTCCGTTCCTGCCCATCCTGAAAAGAATTGGAGGGATTGCAGCCTCCCCGAACCAGCCGAGCTGTAGTGTAACCCACTCCTTGTGGTGCCCTGTCCCCCTCTGGTGATGGCTGGGCCATAGCTAGCTGATGACCAGCCTGCTATTGGGGTGGCAACAGACTGTGGTCTCTGCACTGACCCCACGCAAGCAAATGGCTCAAGGACTTTCCACTAGATTGTTATTGTGCTCTCCAACATAGTATGTGAAGCCAATAGAAGTCTGGTGCTGACAGTCCTTTAAAATAACCCATCAGTTTCCCCTCCACGCAGCAAAGCCAGGTCCATCTGCAGTCTCCCAGAGCACGGGCTGTGCCCAAGCTGTTCTGCACTCGCATCGGAATAGTTTTGCAATTCCGTAGCTGAAGTACATCTCTCTCTCTTTCCTGCTGATTTAAATAGAGCACATTTATCTTTGGCCAGTCCTTTCAAGATCCCTATTTTCTTTGTGCTGCAACAATGTTATGGTTTTTTAAATCTGTATTAACGAGCTTCATCTGCCTGGATAAAGTAACAGACGGCTCATGTTTGCTTTTCCATTGACAGGGTTCAAAGCAAACAATCTCCCTCTGGGATTAGTCGGCTGTCAGGATGCCTCCTTTGTAGCTAGGTTACTTGTTCGCTTCACCAGGCGACTGCCTCCCAGCTAACTCCATCCACTCTCGCTGCCCAAGTGAGTCCATCTGAAAAGAACTGGGGCTCCTCATAACAGCTGGCATGTCCATAGCACTCTGTCCCTTTGGCTCTCGCAGCATTTGTAAAAGTGGTCACGCGTGAGAGGCACCAAGAGCGGAGCCAGGCTCAGGCTTTTTTCTCTGGTCCAGTGTCTAAGCTACGGGCCTGCTTCCTTAGGAGCTTAGTGCTATTCCTAGCCCTGTTGCCAATTTCCTAAGTGACCTTGGGCAAATCGTGTAAGCTCTCTATACCTTAGTTAGTCCTGTGTCTTCCTCCTGGGGCCATGGTGCAGGCTTCCTACAATAGGGGCTATGAAGTGCATTGAATTATAAAGGCCTGTTAGTGAAAGAACTCACAACCTTCTGGCTTCCAACCTGGGGCTCATCACCTGTGCCTAAAGGGCAATTATAGAGCCTTTTAGCCAGAGCCTGTGTTCCTGAGAATCATTTGGACTCTTTCCAGGCCACCTCAGGAAATGAGCATTTGGCTCTCAGAGAATCTAGTGCAGCGGTTCTCAAACCTTTGTACTGGTGACCCCTTTCACATAGCAAACCTCTGAGTGCGACACCTACCCCTTTTCAATTAAAAACACTTTTTTATATATTTAACACCATTATAAATGTTGGAGTTGAAGCGGGGTTTGGGGTGGAGGTTGACAGCTCGTGACCCCCCAATGTAATAACCTCATGGCCCCCTGGGGGGTACTGACCCCCAGTTTGAGAACCCCGATCTAGTGCACCCGGATAAAGTGTGGTTTTCAAGGGCTTACAGCTCAGTCAAGCCTCACTGGACATTTCCCAGGGACAAGGGCAGGCCTATGGCTGACCTAGGGAACAATCTTCCATCCCCGTTGCAGCTTTCTGTCCCTGTTTGTCTTCGCATCACAGCTGTTTCTCCAAAGGTCACAAACATCGTTCTAATGATGGCAGCCATGTATTCTGACATCCTTTATCCTGCAGAGGGGCGAAGCTGTTTCTGCTCAAACTTTCCAAAACAAATTCCCCTTCTGGCACGAACCGAGAATAACACATTCTAGCCTCAAAGGTGAAAGCTTTGCAAACTGGAGCCCCTGAAAGCAGGGCAGCTGCACTAGAAAAGGAAAATGCAGCTACAGTTTTACAATAACCCTGGCAGTGACACACTTTGAGACACCACAGGGTGGGCACAGACATCAGATAATACTGGACATGGAGAGACAGCCGTATCGCTCGCATAGCAACAGTGTATCTGTGCAGGTGAAGCGTGGCAAGGAAATCCACCCACCCAACCCATAGCCATGGTGCTGGGCTACTCAGCAACCTCCTTCTCCCTGGCAGCTTTTCCAGCTGATTCCCTGAATAGCAGCTGCAGCCCGTCTTGCACAGGGTACTGTATCTGCAGCCTTTACCCTGCAGCGAGCCCTGTATAGGGAATCAATACAGGATGCCCATGAGCTGAGATCTTCCAGCCCCCAGGCGAACCTTTCCCAGAGGAATCAGCACTCTCACTCTAACAGGTCCCTAGGGGCCCTTCCAGTGGGTGGCACCGGCTTACTTGATTCACACGGTGAGAGAACACCCTTCCAACCAGGCTTTGTACCTAAACCACAGTAACGTGCTGCTTATGGCACAACATGCAAAACAACAAGGGTCTTCCTCCTTTCAGCCTAGCTCCCTGCCCAAGCTGCTGGGAGGTTTGGGGAGTGGCCCTCATCCTGGGCTTCTCGGGGGGACTCCAGGACATAGGGGCTGATCAGTTCATACTGCCTGCTCTGCACCGATGAATTACAGCTGTGTCACCCTTGCTAATGCTGGACTTCCTCCCTACACTGGGGATGCAGGACCTCCCCTCTGGCACGTGACCCCTCCCAGTCCTGGGCAGCTGAGTGCCCCACAGTTAATGTCCCCCTCACCCACTCCTCAGGGGGGCTGCTGTGGCCCTCAGGCACCTGTTCCTCTTACTCTCCCCTTTCCTAGGAGAACATAGGAGCGGCCAGAGGGCTGGGATGGAAGCAGGGGAGCTGCCCAGGAACTGACAGGAGTTTTCAGGTACAGCAGGGGGGCAGCGGGAGGATGCACTCGCAGGTGGCCAGCTGGGGGTGGGGTGTCAGCTCCCTCCCCCACCATGTGAATAAAGTGTCAGCTCAACAGAGTCTCTGCCACCCCTCCCACCCCGCTGCCTTGGGCAGCTCAGCTCCTCCCGCCCCGTCTCCCTGTTCCGGGGGCAGAGGCCCAGGGTTTCTAGCACCCAGCCAGCCGGCCGCCCCAAGGGCAGGGCACCGAGGAAACAGCAGCATTGTCGGGAGCCTGCAGCCTGCCTGGCTGTGGCTCGGTGCACGTACCCTTCTGTTGTGGGGTCTGTCCACCCCGTGCAGGTTCGGCAACCTAAGGGGCTGTGCAGAAACTGCCTGCCGGCTGAGCCAGGCCCGACCGCAGCCCCACAGCCGCAGTGAGGGAACAGGGGCTGTAAGGCAGGCAGTGGGAAGGCAGAGAGAAACTGGTGGGAAGCCAGCCCTCCAGAGCGGGTGCAGGAGAACAAGGGGCTGGAACGCCTGCAGAGGGAGGAGGCCGCTCAGGGCACAGCAGAGATTCGAGAAGGGTTAATGGCTGCTTTGAATCATGGCCCTGATCTGGCCCCGGGTACAGCAGGCCGGCCTGTGTTCCCTTACCTCTTCCCCAGGCCAAGGAAAGTGGTCATGACAGCGAGTGTTAGACAGAGGCCGGAGGAGACGCTGAGATGGTTGGACTTTGAATTCCTTATTCTGGACTTTTCTGTTAACCCGAAAGTGGATGGACTGAGCAGCGACTTAGCCGAGAGCTAGGCCACGTGAGACGAGAGTCTGACAGGAGCCCTGCAGCACTGCGTCTGGATACGGGGGGTGCTCTAGACACAAGGGCCTGCTCCTACACCGCCTCCCTACTAGCGTTGCCAACTCTGACTGAAGCTTTTCCGGGAGATTTTTCCCCAACATGGCGTAATGTCATTAATTGTACCAAGAAGAAAAGGAGTACTTGTGGCACCTTAGAGACTAACCAATTTATTTGAGCATGAGCTTTCGTAAGCTACAGCTCACGAAAGCTTATGCTCAAATACATTTGTTAGTCTCTAAGGTGCCACAAGTACTCCTTTTCTTTTTGCGAATACAGACTAACACGGCTGTTACTCTGAAACCTGTCATTAATTGTACCGTACCTATTAAAATCTCCCAGATTGCTTTCAACAGTCACTGGGAGATCGATGCCGGGAGGATTGGCAACCCTACACATTATCCCTCTCTCTGTATCCAGTGAGTTCTGCTAAGGATCAGGAGGTGTTGGCAGCGAAATACACAGGAAACGACCCTGAGCATGCCCTTCACTACGGTGTGTGAGAGAGAGAGAAGCTTTGGGCGTACAAATTTTATCAGAAAAGGGGGTGAAATTCATGAAAAGTTGGGCAAAAAAACTCCCTAGTTTTTGACGAGCTTCAGCAGATTGCCTGCAAACCTGTTTCCTGAAGGCTCTGGCTGGGCTTCTGCTGCCTCTGGGACGCCCCCTTAAGGAACCCCTTCATTTCAGTGGTGCTCCCTTTTTAGTTGATTGATTCATCAACAGCAAGGACCAGATTTTTAGCTCCTATCAGAACCTTTCATTGAGATGCTTATACAGTCCGTGAGCCGTGGAGCTCTGGCCCCCACAGTATTTCCCCATTCCTCGCTAACCTGTTAGTGTCCCCTTTGTTCTCGGATGCTCTCATCAGTTCCTCCTAGTGCAACAGTCACTTGCAGTTGTGCAGGCTCAGAGTCACCGTTAGGAACTTGGGTTGTGTTTCTAATCCTATTCTCAGAGAAGCTAAGAGATCCCAGTGCACAGAACATGAATTTGGAGGAAGGCTGTAAAAATCACTGACCCTGCAGAAGACCCAGACTAGCTCTAGGAAGATCTACACATATGCTACCGCCTTTCCTTCATTACATGACTTGATGAACAGCAAAACAGTTAACAACAGTGCCATTCGGGGCTGGTACACTAGAGATTTTTGCCTCACAATTAACCTGTGGTCATTAGTATGTCTGTCAAGGCTCCTGTGGATGCTCCCCAAATTTTTTGGACACCCTTCAAATGTTTGTATCTTTAACAAATGTGTTAATGACCTTGAGTTAATTGGCTCTTAGTCAAGATCAAAGAACCCTATGCAGACATACCCTTGAAGGCAGACATATCCTTAATGGCATCTGAGTTCGCACCTATTGAAAGGAATGGGGCATTTCATACCTCAGAGGCATTATTTCTGTCTCTGCAGACTGCCAGATGGCACTGCATCCTCTGCACTCCCATCACCTTTCACAGGTTTTCTTCACAACCGTAACAATCAGAGGCTTACAAAAAAAGAGAGAGAGAGAGCGAGAGAGAGAGAGACAGAAAGTTGAGAGGTGCCCTAAGTACTTTTCATTCTTTTTCCTCTGACACTTGTGAAACACTGGCCTAACAAGTGATGGAGGAGGGCACAGGTTCAAGTTCTTGTACTCCACAGGTATCACTGAGTGTACGACTCTACTTCCAACATTGCTCCTTTGTGTCACTCGTTCTTGTTCCTATGACTAGGTGCTAGAGCCGGGGGAAAGTATTCAGCTAACTTGATTTTTTGCCAACAAATGAAAATTTAGACTGACTCATACATTTTGCAAATTTGTGTTGAATTCATCGAATGGTTTCAGTTAAAAAAAATTATATTTCATAATGAAACATTTAGAGTGTTTATATTAGAAACTACATTTCGTTTTGAAATTTACTTCAATTTTATTTAAAAAATAAAAAAAGTTAAACCTCAAAAATTAAATGTTTTTTTCAACTTTTCAAAATTAAAAAAAAAATTGTTTTGGGGAGACTTAAAACTTTTTTTTCAACAGTGCCAGTGAACCAAAACCAAATATTCACACAGCTTTACTAGGCAGAAAATGAGAATTTTATAAAAAAATAATTTCCTTTAAAATAAAAGAAGAGAACAGTGTATTTTATATGCAGCACATTGCATTTGCAATAGTATAAGCATACCGTATAATAATATTTATGTGATTCTTTACTGCTTGCTGTTTCTCTCTACAGAATATAAGTTGCTATCAGATATGTTACAACCCCTCTGACAGAGACAAACACCTACAAGATCTCTATCAAGCATTCTTACAACTACAGTACCCACCTGGTTTCAGAATAGCAGCCGTGTTAGTGCTGAAGTGAAGAAATAGATTGACAGAGCCAGAAGAGTACCCAGAAGTCACCTACTACAGGACAGGCCCAACAAAGAAAATAACAGAACGCCACTAGCCGTCACCTTCAGCCCCCAACTAAAACCTCTCCAGCGCATCATCAAGGATCTACAACCTATCCTGAAGGACGACCCATCACTCTCACAGATCTTGGGAGACAGGCCAGTCCTTGCTTACAGACAACCCCCCAACCTGAAGCAAATACTCACCAGCAACCACACACCATACAACAAAACCACTAACCGAGGAACCTATCCTTGCAACAAAGCCCATTACCAACTGTGTCCACATATCTATTCAGGGGACACCATCATAGGGCCTAATCACATCAGCCACATGATCAGAGGCTCGTTCATCTGCACATCTACCAATGTGATATATGTCATCATGTGCCAGCAATGCCCCTCTGCCATGTACATTGGCAAAAATGGACAGTCTCTACGTAAAAGAATAAATGGACACAAATCAGACGTCAAGAATTATAACATTCAAAAACCAGTTGGAGAACACTTCAATCTCTTTGGTCACTCGATTACAGACCTAAAAGTGGCAATTCTTCAACAAAAAACTTCAAAAACAGACTCCAAGGAGAGACTGCTGAATGGGAATTAATTTGCAAACTGGATACAATTAACTTAGGCTTGAATAAAGACTGGGAGTGGATGTGTCATTACACAAAGTAAAACTATTTCCCCATTTGTTTATTTCCCCTCCTACTGTTCTTGTCAACTACTGGAAATGGCCCACCTTGATTATCACTACAAAAGGTTCCCCCCACCCACCTCTGCTCTCCTGCTGGTAATATCTCACCTTTCCTGATCACTCTCCTTACAGTCTGTATGGTAACACCCATTGTTTCATGTTCTCTGTGTATATAAAATCTCCCCACTATATTTTCCACTGTATGCATCCTATGAAGTGAGTTGTAGCTCATGAAAGCTTATGCTCAAATAAATTTGTTAGTCTCACAAGTACTCCTTTTCTTTTTAGGTAGCCTCTGTTTCTTCACAAAATATTTTGTAATACTTTGTTCAAAGGATTATGTATAAATAGGGCTTCTGGTTTTCAGTTTGAACTGAAAAACACTCATAAAACTTCCCTGATACAAAAGTAAATCAAATTGGTGTTTATCTAATAAACACTGGAAAAATGCCAGACATGATTATTCAATTGATGTGACTTCATTCGTTTCCCACTGAAGTGTATCTAGGCAATGTCTCTGCTCCCTGGCTTGTGTCTAACTAAGGCCTTGTCTACATGGAGCAATAATGCATACTATGAGGACATGCTTTTTAAAGTGCACTACCATTTTGTGCATTAATTGGTCCATATAGACCCTGCTGGTGTGCACTAAAGGTTCCCTAGTGTGCTTTAACATTTGTGAACTCAAAAATTGCTAAAAATAAACCCTAAAAAATTAACCCCCATAAAACAGAAACCCTATGTATAAATGGATATTTTCTCTTTTATTGCCCCCACTGTGTATACCCCTTAACATTAACACAAGCCACTTTGCCTTTGCCTTTCAGCAGCTATCACACTTACTCCTCATAAATAGAATGGCTTAACTGTGAAACATGATTTGGTTTCATTTATGGCCCTCCTTGGTTTCATTTATGGCCCTCCTTGTAGTGTACATGTTGTATCCATTTGAGAACAAATCTGGCTATGTCAAGACAGCAAAGAACACCGGGTTCTTGAGAGGTTTAATGAATATTATTTAGTAAGATCTTCAAAGTCTAGACAAAGTCTTAAAATGCACTGTTGAGTCTAAATTGCTGTGATTTAAAAGGGGTGTCATATTAGTGGTAATATTTATAATTGGTTGTAAGAAATACATTCCCTGGTTTAATAGAGTGAAAGTGCAAACCTCTTACTCACACTGGTCATGCTGAAGTACGTGGGACTGCTCATGTTAGTGACGCCTCACCGATTAGGGAATTGTACACAGTGTAGTAATAGCCATGTCAGTCCCAGGCTATTAGAGAGACAAGGTGGGTGAGGGAATATTTTTTTATTGGGCCAACCTCTGTTGGTGAGAGAGGTATGTGTTCGAGACACACAGAGCTCTTCTTCAGGACTGGGAAAGGAACTCCCAGCATCACAGCAAAATGCAAGATGGAACAGATTATTTAGCTTTAGTATAAGTAATTAAGTTCATGGAGGACAGGTCCATCAATAGCTATTAGCCAGGATGGGCAGGGATGGTGTCCCTAGCCTGTTTGCCAGAAGCTGGGAATGGGTGATGGGATGGATCACTTGGTGATGACCTGTTCTGTTCATTCCCTCTGGGGCACCTGGCATTGGCCACTGTGAGAAGACGGGATACTGGGCTAGGTGGACCCTTGGTCTGACCCAGTATGGCTGTTCTTATGTTCTTAAGTAGTTAGTACCTACTGCAAGGGACTATTCAAGGTGGAGTGGCCTGTTAACACCTCTGCAGTCACAGGACAAAAACGGGGGTTAGTGGGGTTACAGATTGCTGTAATAAGCCATAAAATCCAGGGTCTCTGTTCAGTCCATGATTTTTAATGTCTAATGGAGTTATGAATTTAAGCTCCCAGGCTCGTCTTTTCAAAGTGTTGTGCGTGTTTCCTTTGAAGATGAGGACTGATAGGTCTAGTACAGAGTGATCACTTTGTGAAAAGCTTCAGCCACAGCAGATAGGGTGTTTTTATCTTTTATCATTTTCTGTGTGACTGGCTGGTGTCACCCACAGAGTTGTTACTGGGGCAGTTAGTGCACTGGATGGGGTGCACACATGTTGTGATAAGCATGTGTGGGATCCATGGATCTTGAAAGGTGTATTGGGCGGTGAGGGCGGGGGTGCTGATCATTGTAGCAGTGGAGATATGTCCGCAGGGTTTGCATCTATTGTTCTGGCAAGGTCTGGTGCCACTTTGAGTTGCTGTGTCCTGGTCTGCGGGGAGCTTGCTTCTGATGAGGAGCTTGTAGAGGTTGGGGGATAGTTTGAAGGCCAGAAGTGGGTGTTCTCACAATGGTTTTCTTCACAGCTATAAAAATTAGAGGCTTACTTCAGAAAAAAAAAAAAAAAAGACAGACAGTTAAGACTCTGGAGAACAACTGAGGTGTTTGTCTACCCTGTTCCCTTCCCCTCCCCCACCCATAGGCGCTGACTCCGTGGGTGCTTGGCCCCACCCAACAGTGAAATACTGGCCTAAAATGTAGATGATGGAGGTGTGGCTCCTATGCAGCCTATTGCACTGTGCATTTAGCTGTGATGCTGGGCGTTCCTTTCCCAGCCCAGAAGCAGAGCTCTGTGTGGCTCGAATACTTGTCTCGGGGCTTGTCTACACGGGCACTTTACAGCACTGCAACTTTCTCGCTCAGAGGTGTGAAAAAACACACCCCTGAGTGCAGCAAGTTTCAGCGCTGTAAACTGCCAGTGTAGACAGTGCCCCGACGCTGGGAGCCGCACCCCTTGTGGAGGTGGGTATTTTATAGCGCTGGGAGAGCTCTCTCCCAGCGCTGTGCCGTGACCACACAAGGCACGTTAGAGCGTAACGTGGCCAGTGGAGACTAGCCCTCGCTCACCAACAGAAGTTATTCCAGTCAAAGATACTGCCTCGTCCACCTTGTCTCTCTGATGTAAGGAGTTCCCAGTCTGGCCCATGATGATACATGTATTGACAGCTTAGTTTATTTCTACCATATAATCCGAGTTAAGGAACACAGTCAGTAGAAAAGTTATAGGCCAGATCTGCAACTGGTGTAAATGGGGGAGCTCCACTGAAGTGGGGATCTGGCTCTAAATACTTAGGCTGGGATTTTCAATGGAGCCTAGGGAAGTTGGGCACTTACATCCCATTAAACTGAGCTCCTAGCTCTTTGGGGCATCTTTGAAATCCAGCCCTGGTATATTTATAAAGTGTGGCACAATCACGGGGGCTGGTGGGGGGCTTTTCTTTCCCTGGGTGATGCCAGCAGTAGCGGCTTCTCCCTAGTTGCATTGCCTCCTGCTGCCTCTCCCTGCCTTCAGTGCTGGTACCAGCCTCCTCACCCGCCGTCCTGCTGGCAGCTTTGGGCTGCTGCTGCTGCTCCCCATCTCCCTCCCTTGGGCAGTTTGGCACAGTCTGCAGCAGAGGAGAAACCAAGGATTGACAGCCTGGATCAGAGCCATGCTCCTTCTGTCTGTTTGAATTTCAAACTTTCTTGAAGTTTAAAATGTGTCCTGGGTTTGTGGGTATTTCTCATGGAGTCCAGTGTACATACAAAACACAGGCATCCTCTTTAATAAAAAAGCCAAACCAAGCTCTTTTCATGGGTCTAGCTTTGTTTGGAATATACCCTTATTTGGTGTTATCTTATAAGCTAAGTGTACCTACATCCAAAGATAATCATACACGGTTCTTTTGCGAGGCAAGGGAAGAATGAAGACATAATACTTCAGTATTTAAGATCTATTGTGTGTTTCCATCCCATTGAAATATTGCTAGAGTCTAATCGGAACATCGGAATGCGAAACCCACTTTATCTGGCACAAGTAAGGGTTGTGAATTCTGAGAGTCCACTACTGATGTGTGGGGGGGGTGGGGGTGGGGGGAGGACAGGAGGGGGTTGGTGATGGCAGGTTCACTCTAATACTGTCTATTTAGGAGCATACTATACCTGTATATCTATTATTGCTGGAAACACAACCAGCCAGCATTCTTATGCATTAATACAAAATGAGGAACTATACGTTTCTTTTATTTTAAATGCTTGGAATGGTTAACCCAGAAAACAAATGCAAATGACCCTGCTTGATCCAACAGGAGAACCTATAATTCACTGGGTTAAAAACATGAGTCTGCACTGCTCGCAATAACAGACATAGTGTACTGAAGTCAATGAAAAGTCTCCCATTGACCTAGCCAGTCGTGGTAGCGGCCTCATTAATCTCTTATGTGGACCAGCCACGAGAGGGGAACATAGATTCTCCCTTTCCAGGTGTGGGTTTCATACCCTAATTTCTGTATGAAGGCTAAAGAACTCCATGTGCCTATTGCTCTCAGGCTAAAACAACCCGCTGTCACAACACCCACTTTGCACCTTGCAAAGCACCAGGTGTAGCAAAAGGGAACAGAGCTTACAGCTAAATGGTGTTGTTTTCATTCACTGTTGTCCTTACCTGGTAGGGCCAAAAGCATGTGAGAATTTGTTCCAACATCTGAGAAGCAGAGAGGTCGTCCCAGAATGAAGAGGGTTTATAGAACACTAACCCTCCAGTGAACAGGGCACGGTGATGCTGCTCTGCCATTCTCATCCAGGAAAGCCTGTGTAAATTCAACTGACGCTTCTTTCTCTGATAAAAGAAAAGGAGTACTTGTGGCGCCTTAGAGGCTAACAAATCTTTCTCTGATGTGTCCTGAGACTAAGGTCAGGAGAAATCAGCAATTTGTTCCATCGACTATGGTGAGCTTTGGATCAGGCCCTTAATTCCCAGCAATGGCAAAGCCATGTATTTTCAATCCAGCTTTTGAAACTGACTCCTTATCTCCAGTGCCTGAGATCACTCCAATCACAGCGTTTCCACTGCCCGCGCAGTACCCCTCCCCCCGCCAAGCCTTTGATTGGAGTGCGTAGCACTGCTCTGTGTAAACAGGGCCAGCCCTTTGCTACCGGGATCCTCGCTCCAGAACAAGTGATTCATCCTCCGGTTGCTTCCTTTGAGTCAGCCTGTCGTGAGGGGATGCAGCCACCCTGCAATGGCAGTCGAGTTCATCACGGGGTGCTGGAAAGTCCAGCGGCCGGTCTCGTGACAAGACTTGTGGGGGCCTGTCCCATGCGGCTTGGCACCACGGCCAATTGGGCCTCTCTCTGAATGCTTTCGCAGGGTATTGTGGGAGAAAGCATCTGTCCCTTTTGGCTACCCTGGTAGAAATTGTATGGGCCTAGCCACTCATTCAACTAACCCAGGTCTGGGGAGGCAGGCTCTGATTCCTGTCCGTTGCCTTGGCTCCAGCTGATGGCGAGGCATGGGTCCCGCTGGGGCTGGCAGCCTGTAACCACACACTTTGGCGAGAGGTGGAGGAAGCAGGGATGAGAGGCAGCACCATGCGTTTTGGCTGCGGTGTAGTGCTGGGAGACAGCCGTAGCATGCTTTGCTGAGGGGAGTGTCAGGCTGGAGGAGTGAAGGGGGTGGATGAGTCTCCCTGGGCTGGCTGGAGAGTATGGAGCAATGAATGGTGGGACTACATCATCATGCAGATCTGGGGTGACTTGCTGAGGGCCCAGGACTTCCACATGAGGAAGGCCACCCAGCAGTAGCTGGGTGAGGAACTTGCTCCAACCCTGCAGCATCTAGACAGGCAGACGAGAACACCCTCAGTGCAGTGTAGAAGCGGGTTGATATTGCCTTTTGAAAGCTGGCTATCCCAGACTGCCACAGATCTGTGGCCAGTCCTTTTGACATTGGCACATTAGTGGCTAGTTCTCTGGTGACGGCGGTTGGCCAGGCAATGATTGCTCTGGTTCATGCACGAGTGGTAAAGCTGGGCAATGTCCCAGAAATAATCGCAAGCATTGAGTGAATGAGCTTCCTGAACAGTGGTGGGGCCATCTCTGGCACACACGGGCTCCGCATCTGGCCCTTCCTCCAGTGTGCACATGAGTAACGAACAGGAAAGGTTGTTCCATGCTCATTGCTCAGGCCAGGCTGGACCAGCTAGAGAGGTTCACAGACACCTGCGCCGGATGCACTAGCAAAGTGCACTGTTGGACTGTGGGCAAGCAGCTCTTTGTTCTCACCCAGTCATGTGGATACTACTGGGGTACATATTATTGTGGCCAACCAGCCAACTTTCCTGACCTGTGAGCTTCCGAGCAGCTCTCTCCTTGAAGATCTCCAGGACTGGCTGGAGGGAGGAGAGGGGTCATTAAAAGCAAGGACGGTTCCAATCCACTCTACCTAGGAGGGAACTCTGAGATTTCAGTAATATTTTCAGGTGGCAAGCCGTCTCCTTGGGTTTAAATCTGCACCCAAGTTTCCAAGCAAGAAATCGTACTAGTCATGTACCACTTAGGGTAAATTCATGAGAGAACAGTTAAAGAAGAAATAACCTCAACACACACACGCACACTCCCTCCACGTCCCCACCGGCCACAGCGCCAAACACAAGAAAACTGGTTTTGGCAGAGACTGAAGCATCTCAGCAAAACCAATTCTGTTATTACATTTCATTTGTTTTCTTGGCGTTGTCTTGTTCCTGTCAGACTCCCTGATAATCCATTTTCCTTTTCATCTGGCGGTTTTTGTCGTCCAATTAGGATTCCTTAGTGAAAGAATCAAACTCCAGTTACTGATCATTCATCTCAGCTCCATTCACTTTATTGGGACTACAAATGACTTGGAAAAGTCACTTCTATTTTCTGTTTAAAGGTCTTTGAGCAATAACAGTGCAACATCAAATCTGCTTTTATACTCTGAGGAGCCTGGCGAAATGGGAGGGTTTGCTTCTGGGGGAGCCCCTAACCACTGTTGGTTTGAAATCTTTTGCCTGCATTATCTCCCCGGGTGCCAGCGGACAATACGTCTATTTCCAAGAGTTTATAGGTCACCTGACATAAAAGGCCCAGTTGGGAGGATGTGTTCAGAGCAAGGGACTTGTCTTCAGCTCTGTTCATTCCACTGCTGCATGTTGGTCATAACAGCAGGACTCTTATGGCAGGATTGTTTTACATCAAAACGAGCAGCCTGATACTAACCGACACTTTAATTGACGTCTTGCCTCTTTTCGTTAGCTGTTGCTAGCAGTAACATATATTCCACTGCACAATGGCTAATCTCATAGGACTCAGGCACTGCAACTGGGCCTGCAGCACTTGTAGACATTCCTGAGCTAGCTTTAATCCATCTAGCTCAGATATCAACAGCCGTTGAGTTGCGGCAGCACGGGCAGCCCACCTGAGACCCTGGGTATTTATTCGCACAGTTGGAAATATTTGTTCCTGCTTGGAATAATGGCAGAAACCCAACTAAGGGACGAGGCCAGTTATTTGAATAGTGTTACAGATGTTTCCATGAGCCTCCCCAAGAGGAGAGAAAAGTTACACATGTGCTTAAGTACCTTGTTCAATCTGGGCCTTAATTAGCAATTCTGCATATTTGCAAATAACGTGTGTATTACTATACAGTTATATTTATTCCTATTATTAGTATAGTAAGATTATCAGTGGTAATTATTACAGTTGCGCAAAGTGGCCCCAGTCGAGATGAGGGCCCCATTGTGCTAGGTGCTGCAGAGACGAGATGAGATAGTGAGATGCAGCCCTTGCCTCAAATTGCTTACTAAAGTGATAAATTTCAGAGTAGCAGCCGTGTTAGTCTGTATTCGCAAAAAGCAAAGGAGGACGTATGGCACCTTAGAGACTAACAAATGTATTTGAGCATAAGCTTTCGTGAGCTACAGCTCACTTCATCGGATCCGATGAAGTGAGCTGTAGCTCACGAAAGCTTATGCTCAAATACATTTGTTAGTCTCTAAGGTGCCACACGTCCTCCTTTGCTTTTTAAAGTGATAAAACGTGTCACACTTAAGTCTTCTGTTTATCTACAGGAAAACAGCAGAACAAATCCTTGCAGGGGGTTAGACTGGATGACCCTTGCAGTCCCTTCTAATCCTATGATCCTATGTTTCCATAGGTCCCCCTCTGCCCCCCACTACCCTCCTGGCATGTCCCCTCCCAACCCTGACCTATGGGATAACTGCCTGTAGAGTAATGGGGAGATAGCTTTTCATGGCCCATGAAGTTCTTGTCTTCTCTGTTGGCTAACAGCTGTATTCTAAGGCTACTGGAAGGAATGTTTGTCCCCGAAGGTGCTTTCACACTAGAAGAACGTGTAAGTGATGTTTCAGCACTAGTGACACAGATCTTCTTAAAGAGGAGGTGGATGTTAAAGAAAGTAGCTACTACTAGCCACAAGCAAGCAGGCTTCCACTCATCTTGAGTTCCAGCTTTGTCTCTCTTGTCGAAGTGGGACCACGCCCTGTCTGGAATGCCGTACAGCACTCAGAGACATCTGGTGGCTAAATACTGCAAGTAATCATGCCAGTATAAGCTGTAGCGTTGCCCACCTTGTCATTTAGCCTAGAGGGGTGCGAGATGACACATAGACTGCAGCTTACACCAAAGGCCTGTGTGTAGCTGCACCAATGCAAAAAAAAAAAAAAAGCTTCCAAGTTTTCTTAGTGCAGCCAAGGCTTTGTAGTCTAGAGTTCAGGACGAAAAGAATCTTTAAAGGAAAAAGGGTGGACACAGATGGACAGACTGGCTTGGCTTCCACAGCTGTAGAAGGGAATATGGTATGTAAGGTGGCCACTTACTCCCTTACATCGGCTACCAAGTCACAGGTAGCAACAGGAGAAAAGAGTAGGTCTCTGCAGGTGGATGGGAGAGAGTGGGGCATGGAAGGAAATGGGCAGGGCCTTGGATTTGCATTTCACAGGCACTAGCTAGTGTAGTTACTCCAGGGTTCTGGAGACTTCTGATAGTGCAGCAGCCTGCTGCTCCTTGCACACGTGGCCCAGAGTGAGAGACATTTTAGAAACCGGAAGCGAGCTGGAACAGGCTGTGTGAATACGAATGCTAAAGCCACTCCACACCAGAACTGGGGAGGTTCATGTGCTTGAAAGATGTTCCCTTGGCCAAGATTTGGCCGTCAGTAGAAAATATTTTTACTAAATAATGGGATTTTGTCAACAAAAATATTTGTGGGGGGAGGCGAAATGATATTTTCAATGAAATTGTTTACAGGAAGTTTTGAAAGGAAACAAGACAAAATTGTGTATATAATTTCAGTTTGAAATTTTTCTTCCATTTTGGTTTTCAACCTCTTGGCCCCCAAATGTTGCTATTTCAGACTTTTGAAGTTTTTCTTTTTCTTCCCTTCTCTTCCCTTTGCCAGTGGCTGCAATAAAATGCACGATGTCGAGTGTGGAAGGGTTTTCCCCTTTCCCTTTCAGTAACTTTTCAACACTCCTGCGCTGGGAACGCTGCAGAGTCACAAAGGAAGAAATGAAATTTGGTGGCTTGGAGACTAAGCAAAGCTTAAGGAAATTCCCCCTCTTGCATATGGTCTCAGGGCTGCTCTCTTTGAAGGGCCTTTTACCACTGACTTCAGCAGGAGCCATTGTGGGCTCTTGCAATGGTTTCCTGACTCTTGTCTCCCCTTCTTGTGTCATCTAGTTATGTTTGAGAGCAGCTGCTGCTGGAGCTGTCTCGGTGTGCTAGGCTGTGGAGAGGAGATTTCCTGTTTTAATCCTACCAAGAGCTGTGACAGCAAAACAGGCAAACAGACCTCATGTGGAGCCATGTGTGCTGACAGGCTCACAAACTGATTTTTAGCTCCCGCAGTGGGGTGCCCAACCTATGGCCCACGGGCCGTACATGGCCTTACATGGCCCACCAGAGCCTTTCATAATGGTCTGCTGCAATGCAATATAATAACGGCTCAGAGTTTTGTCATCATGTTTACATCACTTTACACAAGTGCATAAATAGATAATGCTGTACATAAAAACAACCCAGCTAAATGCGTGTGAAACAAGCTGAATTGCAAATATAACTCACTACAGGGGACTTTAAATCAATTAAAATATGTAGCATCTGTTTGGCCCACCCAAGGTTGTGCTCAGGTTTATGTGGCCTTCCTGATAATAAGGTTGGGCACCACTGGGCTAGAGGAAGAAAGTCCAATATCTGCTCCAGAGCCAGTTCTGCTCCGGATTCAGAGGCAGAGAGGTTTGTACACAGGGCAGCAAAGACGTAGGCCCCTACCTTACATTCTGTGCCATCCCTTAGGTGGGGAGGCTGGACCCCAGGTCAGCCAGGTTCTTAAGCAGGTGCCCAACTTTAAGTATATGAGTAGCCCCTTGGAAGTCAGGGGAGGTACGGCCCTGTTTAAGGCTAGGCACTGTTTACATGCCTTGCTGAATACGGGGCTGAGGCTTCCCTATACACACGGTTAGTGCCTGGCCAGATGGGGGTGACTACCTCTCCCTGGCCTGCTGCACACTAAGAGTAGGTCTATTATTATGCAGCAAGTGGCAGCCCATCGCAGCAGCAAGCCTGGGTCGAGGGACTCGGGCTTGCTGGACTCGCGCTACCGTGGTAAATGTAGTTGTGCAGACGGCACGTTGAGGTTGCAGCTTGGCCTGCAGCTTGGGCTCTGTAGCCCGTCCTCTCCCTAGGCTCCAGAGCCCAGGCTCCAGCCCGAGCCACGGTGTCCATGCAGCTATTCTTAGAGCCGTAGCCCAAGCCTGAGCCTGTCACCCTGGGCTCAGAGGCTCACTGTGGTGGGCTGTGTAGACATCCCCAAGTGTCCCTGTGGCCCTTGCTGCTGCACATGAAAAGTTCTGCACGAAAAGTGAGCTTTGATCTGTCCTGCTTTGAAATGGGAGTGAATTAAAGTGCACTAGGGAACGTCCACACTGGCGCTTAGTGTGCAGCAGGTTCGTGCTGGTAGATTTACACCCCGGCTTGCCACAAATTAGCTGTTTATCTAGACAAACCTTAAATCCAGACAGAATTTGGCCTGAGGTATTTAACTAACTCTGGGTGAGGGAATAATTTTTTAAAAAGTGAGAGAGTTTGGACATTATTAATTTAGGGCCACTGACTAAAAACAAGAACAAATTGACTGGGGGACATGGATCTGTGCTATTGCTGAATTTCACACATTGTATTAGTGCGATGCCCCGTTACTGAGCCTGCACTGGTCCCCACTTTCTGTCAGTTCCTTTGCCTGTACCACGTGCCCCTTGTGCCCAGGGAGTGTTTGTTAACAGAATCTGTAACAGAGAACTATGATCCATCCTAGAACAGGCATGGAATGATGCCATTGTAACCCGGTCAGTGCACTCCGCTGTTGCTTTTCCGTATAGTCTGTAGTCTCATATTCCATCTGTACTAGAATGAACTTTCCTCACAGTTCTTCTCTGAGGAGCTAACATCCATGTGCATGGACAGGTGTTTGCAGACCCTGGAGCTGGTGGCCTTTGGCTCCTTTGCTGTTGTCTTGTTAATCACAACTACCACTGTGCTGTTTAAACAAGAAGACGCTTCTAGATCCAAAGGAACTGCATTGTGTTTTCATGGCCCAATGCTGCCTGCCTGGAAGAGGACCTGCCCTGGCCTTGTGGCTCTCCTGGGGGTCCATTCCTCTTGCAGACGCTCTGCTTTCTCAAAGGTGGAGCTCGCTCTGTAAACATCTGTGCAATCTCAGATGGACACTTTGCCCCATTTGTAGCACACTGCTCTTTCAGCGCCATTCCTCTGGCAAGGTGGGGGATTCCCATACTGTTGTGTGGTGTCTCACTGATTATTCCAGACCTAGGTGTGGGTATATTGATGACCAGTTCCACCTGGATTCTTAGTGGGTTTGAATTCCAGGACTTTGCAGCTAAAAGGCACGGGAGGCTGTGGCATAAGCTACGGGACTAACTCTGGTAGCTGAAAGCAGGGATAGACTTGTAAACCTCTAACATGGGCTAGGCACTAGAGAGGGCGAGAGACTCCTTCTCCCCTTGGCCATTACATTTTTCCCTTGCTGGGGACCCTCACCCCAAATATCTGAGGCCAGTCAGAGTCCAAGTCTCATATTGAGGCATCGCTTTAAAACTGACATGTCTCACGTTACTAGAGGGGTTTGATCCTATTTTCTTCAGAGCAATGCTGCCTGGGAATTTTCCACCAAAACGGTTTTTCAGCAGAATGTTCAGTTTCTGCCCATTTGAAATTTCCACAAGAAAATTTCATTTCAACTGAATTTTTTCACTTTTCTGTTGGGAATGGAAATGAAATATTTTTTCCCTGTTAGGCTGACCTGGATCGAAATGTCTCAGTGTTTTGAACTGCACCAAAACCTTTCAAGTCAGTTCACCATTAAAATGCATCTGGCTATGGAGATGCACTGCCCCATGGGAGTTGTGTTTGGGTGCCTGTTGTTTTAATTTTGGTGGCACATATGGGCACAAGAGCTGTTAACATGACCCGGCCATGCCTGTGATGGGGTCTGCAGGCCCCATGCTGGAGTAGGGCTGGGAGCAGAGCAACACTAGGCTAGGGAGGCCCTTCCCCTCCACCGGTGCAGGGCATGTTCTCAGTGAAGGAGGAACAATTTAAAAGGACTCTGGTAGCCCAGGAGAAGGGGTAATGAGCTGCACCGGGCTCTGTGAAGTCAGGCTGGTGCTGAGAGTGGTGCAGGAAGTAGCAGTGGCTTTGTAAAGGCTGTTCCAGCATCAGGGAATTGGAAGCGCTGAGAGAGGCTGGATAACTGACCTGGACACAAAGAGACTGAGGAGAGTCTGCTAAGCCTGTGGCCATGCCCCAAACTGAGGCGCTCCAGACAGGTACGAAGTGACCTGGGGGGTAACAATTTGGAGTATCTCAGTATCTGGCCTGGATGCTCTGAGAAATGACTAGGACCTGGTGTGGCGGATGGGCCTGGTCCTGCTGATTTCCGCGCTCCCTTCCCCCCACCCGCTCCTGTGAGGTGATGAGCTCTGGGGAAGCAATTGGTGCATGAGGGGGTGACTGAGGCCCCAGTGGGGCTCCCTCTGGGATGACTCGATTGGCAGAATCTGTAAGGCCATGAGCTGGTGACCAGCTGGCCCAGTGGTCAGACTTTCCCACTACACTGTCTGATGTTAAATGAGGCGTGGAGTATGGTATGCAGAGACCTTGCCTGCTTAGCCCCAGGGCAAACACATCATTAATTTCTGTATTTAATATCTTTTATGAAAGATACAGAAAAGAGGGAAAACAGACAATGCTTTTGAACTGTAAAGTGTTACATAAGGCTTTAATTTCAACATCCCTGGCTCCCTTTCCCTCTGGCTGGAGAGAGGTGTTTTGGAATGAACTCCTCCCCTATATGACAGTCTTCTAATTGTTATTAAAGATGGTAATAGCTGGGTGTTTTGGGGGGCGGAGGTAGGAAAGGGGAGTGAGTTGAGATGGGCTGAGATGTTTGCTCCCCCTTTCCTACAATACCAACCAACACCCCCCCGAGGGGAGAGAAGAACAGCGAAGATAGAAAATGCAGGTTCTCTCTCTTGTGTTGACTTTTATTTGCAGCCTCACTGCTGGAGAAACACCCTCACAGCACAGGGTTTGATCAGCCACTCCGAGACCTGGCAAACTTGCACTGTTTAGGGCATTGCCTGTATCTGCCTCTGGGGTCACAGGCTCCCAGCAACTTTGCACAATGTACCGTCTTGGTTGGCTAAGCCAGACTCTTATTAGACAGACGGGAGGGGCGCTGTGCTCTGGCAAAAAGAGAAAGACACGAAAGAAAAGATGGTGTGGGGAAGGAAAAGGATTCACAGGATGGCTATTTACATTCAAAAGTCTCACATCGCAGGTGGTGGTTGAAATGTAGCTGAAGCTGGTAGAGGTGATGTCACTTGGGTCACTCTCTTTGCCTGGGTCTGGTCAGGACATTTGTCAGGATCAGGATGACGGAGGCCCAGCCGTTTAATGGTGGGTCCCAGGGTCCCAGGAGATGGCAGGGGTTGCAGCTGTGATGGTCCACCCGTCTCTCAGGCCACTGGGGCTGACTGCCTGCCTCTTGGGTTCCCCCTGCCCCAAGTCTTTTCTTTTAAGGGCCCCAAAAGAGAGTGGTGGGCAGAAGAGCCCAGCCTCTCATTATTTTGTTCACCAGTTAGGCCTCCTTTTCGACACACCAATTTTGGTTCACCGATTTCCAGTCCCACACTTTTCTTTTGTGCCAGACATGATCTGAACGCAGTCCTTGAGTGATGTCAGGAGGCCTCTTTGTTTCCCTTTTGCACCTTTTCCCAGCAGTGTTTGTTGTTACAGGTTATTGTGACATTTTACAAACTTCGCCCACTTTTCAAAGTGGAGGTCACAATTAGGTACACCTGTAGGCCCTCTTATCACAACACACTTCCAGTCTCGCCTCTGGCCAGACAACAGCTCCAGCGATGTTCTGTGGTCGTTCCTCTGTCTGAGGTACGTGGTGCAACATGACTGGGTCCGACAGAACAGTCCTTCCCCTGGGGCTGTTCATGGGAAAACAAACACAAAACCTTGACTTATGCCTATGTACTTACAGAAGAGAGGACACTGCCCTGCACTGCGCCAGTGTTACCCATGGGAGGAGCTGCTGCCCCTGAGAGCAGAATGAGGCACTTTGCACGGCTAGGAAACAAAATCCTCCCGGAAGACTGGTAACTTCTATCAAGCTAAACCCTCTCGCGCTCATTAGCTCAACTCATTTCTCTGCTTTAGAAGAAGCCAGGCTGAGTGCCCCTGTTAGGAATATTCTGGCTGTCTAGTGGTCCCAGGACTCCCCATGACAGCAGAGATACTTCGCTTCGAAAGGGGCAAACAGGCCAGCCATTTAAGAGAGAGAGAGCGAGAGAGAGAGAAACAAGCTGTGTGCAACAGCAGGGACTGAAGGCTCCCCAAAGTGGGCCTCCACCCACGTACCTACAAACATGGCAGTTTTTAGTGGAGACAGAGCAGGCTTGAGGGCTTTACCTCGCTGCTGAGGACTTATCCTTGCTAGGGAGAGACAAATGCTGAATGATTCTGCCCTGACCCTCTTACCTCAGATTGTCCTAACAAAACACATCTCCCTGTGCTGCGGGGATAGGCAGCGTGCTGGGCCGGGCTAGCTGGGTGGGCTTTCATTTATAGTGCCCGTGTGCAGGACAAGCAAGAACTAGTGATGTTTTGTGTCTGATCTGCACTTCTGCTTGGGGGCTGGCCATTTCCATCTCTGTCTAACAGGCTGCAGGAACATAGCACCCCCCCAGTCTCTCAGCAAGTCTGGAAGGGCTGGTGCTTTGGTGCTTCCCTGTTCAAGACTGAGATCTGAAATGACCAAGCTATTAATGGAATACACAGGCTGCCAGGCCGGACGGGACCGCTGTGATTCTCTAGCCTGCCCGCCTGTAGAACACAGAAAGCCCTGAACCCTACCCCTTTCAGAGCCATAGGACAGACCTTCTCCAATTCAGCCATAGGAGTAACTGCACCCACCTCTGCCCCCCCTCCCCAGAGCAGGTGCCATTCCACATCTGCTGGCTGAGACTCCAGGCAGGCAATAACCCTCTTCTAAATTCGATCCCTTCAATTCCAAACAGTCCTTGTCTGAGTGCGAGCCCATTGCTCCCAGGCCAGGGCAGGGTTTGAAAGGAATCCCTTTGCAAGTATTTTGGCCGGACTCAGATACACCAGTGAGGGATGTGTTAAGAACGTGTAGGTGTAAGAGATGTCTGGGGTCCATCCCCCTTGAAGTCCATTGGAGTTTTGCCCTTGACTTTAATCCGTTGCACACCTGTAGATGGTAGACAGAGTGTTACCAGTAATAAAGCTGCCAAGAGTCTCTTGTCTCACTTTGTCTGGATATTTAGAAGTGTTTTTAATCATACTTTTTTCCAGTGATGCATTAAATTGAACCCACTGATTGTGTGTGGGTTACCTGCTTGGCTCACTGATGTACTGACCTGCACCAGAACAGGAGTACTCAGAACCAAGTGCAGTGGTGCATTTTTTCTGGCCTCGAGTGGTAATAATGGAGAATAAGTTGTGCAGGCATGAATCATAATGATTTTATTTATTCAACATATTTGAGAGGGGTTCTATAAAGGGGAAATCTTGTGACGTGGTTCAACCTGAGGATCAAACAATAATGCAGAGGCTCTATATGCTCAGAGACACCTAATGACAGGCTTTCTTTGAACAAGAACTGGGCCAGGAAATGTCACAGAAGGACAGCTAAAGACAAGCAGAATGCATGGCCAGGTATAGCTCCATCTGTGTGGTTTGATGCAATTCCCTACTAATTCGTGTTGAAAGAATTTTAAAACACCCTTGAGGAGCAGAACGTGAAGGACACAAAATAAAGTGACGGGCACGTTACGTTTTGGCCGCAGAACATGGTTTCCTCCGTGTTGTTCCGTTCCTGAGTCCAAGGGCACAGCTCTCAGCTCAGCCACCAAGATTCTGATGTGGACTGAACTTAGGGCACCTGTTCTGAAGCTCTTTGCCCAAAAGTTGTGCTCCTGAGGCCTGATTCTGAGTCCCACTAAGATCTCGTTACACCGCTGTGTTCATGCAGTGGGGCCTTAAAGAGGGAATAATGCCAGAGTGGCGGGCGGTGGGAGGGGGGAGCTTAGTGTAAATGCAGATCAGGCCTCTACATGCTAATTTAGGTGACCAAATAAATGGCTTGAGCTGACTGGGTATGCAGCATTTCTGCAATGGCGTGACTCATGCACTCGATGTTACTCCTGTGCTTTGTGGGAGGGGCACTTAATTAAAGGCAGAGAAATAGCCTCTGGGTGCTCAGCACTTCTCCTGGGGACCAGACGGGGCCTGCTGACAGGGCTGGTGCTGCTCCTCACCCAGGTCCTTGTGATGTTACTCCCCCCAGCTCTGTTTCACAAGCTCCTGTGGAAATGTGGGACTGTGTCCAAGGGCAGGTCTGTAGCAAATACCCCTCCCTGCATTCAAATCTGGCAAACTGTCCCGTGCCCATTGCTGCTGGGGCAGTGTAATGTGCAGCCATTCCTCCAAGGTCTTAGCTGATCCTGTGAGCCGGGCTCTCCAGTGCTGCAATGGCCTGTAGGGAGATGTAGCTCACTGGGTGTTCCTGCCTGCTCCTACTGGCCTCTCTGGGTGTGTCTACACAGCCAGTGGCAGCAAGCCTCCCAGATGGGTCGACAGGCTTGGATTCATGGAGCTCATGCCATGGCACTAACAGTAGCGGGGTAGGCATTGTGGCTCAGGCTGGAGCCTGGGCTATTCTCGGTGCCATGCGTGAGCCTGAGTCAGTAGGCCCAGGCATGGAAGCTTGCTGCTGGCTGTGTAGACTGACCCGCTCAGACCTCGTCTCCCTCCTCTACCTGGTGATTGTACCTTATTTCAGCACAATGGGTAAATCAGATGTTGTGGAGAGTCCCTTTCTCCAGTCTGTTTGTACGGTCTGTTATTTACCCCTTCACATAACACAGAAATCAGAGGTTACCCAATGAAATTATGAGGCAGCAGGTTTAAAACAAGCAAAAGGAAATATTACTTCACACAACACACAGTCAACCAGCGTAAGTCATTGCCCGGGGATGTATTGAACAGGGTTCAAAAAAGAATTAGATAAGTTCATGGAGGACAGATCCACGATCCACCAATGGCTATTAGGTAAGGTGGTCAGGGATGCAACCCCATGCGCTGGGTGTCCTGAAGCCTCTGACTGCCAGAAGTTGGAAATGGGTGACGGGATGGATCACACAATGATTGCCCTGTGCTGTTCATTTCCTCTGAAGCTTCTGGCACTGGTGGCAGTCAGAAGACAGGACACTGGGCTAGATGGGCCATTGGTCTGACCCAGTCTGGCTGTTCTTATGTTCTTAATTGTCTTCATTTAACCCTGGCAGGCCAAATGAAAGGAGCAGAGTCTGGGGCCATTCAGAACAGCCCAAGTCCAGTGACAGACAGCTCCTGAGGGTGTGTGGGGGCAGTTTGGAACACTCGATGCATCAGGCAGCTGTGTCTGAATGCTGGGATGCTTGAATGGTGATAAAGGCTTGTTCTTGTTCCTTGTGCTTTGGCATGTCTTAGTACATGGCCTCTCCCGACTCTGGGGAGGGCAACTGAAATCTCGCTCTCTTTCTTTCCCTCTCTCTCAAGAAAGAGGGAAGAGTACCTGTAATTCTTGTTTCTCTGCAAGCCAGACTGTGAATGCAAAGAGCACCACATGTCTGGATGCAGAGAGTGGCTGTGCTGAGCTGTGGGTGAAGGACAGTGGAGATCACGGGGTTCCAATCAACGCACTCCACAGATCTATTAAACGGTGTGTGTGTGGGGGGGGTGGTGGTGGGGAATAGACAGCAACTCCCTCTGGATAAAGCCAGGTCACTCAGGCAACTAAATAATGCCCCCCCAAGGACCTGGCCCCAATCTTTAGAGATGCCCCCCTAGTTCACTGGATGCTCTGGCAGCTTCCAGCATCATGTTGCAAAATGACGGGGAGGGGACCCACAAATGTTTAGCCCGGTGCGTGAGCTATGTGTTACCAAGGGAGTCTGCCTGCCTTCTCCGGGCGCTCTCTGAGCTGAGATCCCTGGGGAAAATTTCCCAGGTCTGTCAAGTGTAACTCTCAGTAAAACATTTCCCGAAACAGCCTGGCGATTCACTGGAGCCGGTTCCCTTGGGCAGCCAGTTATTCCCAGGTGCTAGATCCAGGGTTTGTTTTCTATTTCACCCGCCCCCGCCCTCCCTCACCTCCACTGGTGCAGCGAAGAGGGAGCCTGAGGTGAAACTGCCTCCTGGATAAGTCAGTCCCTGCGAACGAGGTCGTGCAGCCTCAGGGCTGTCCCCTCGCTATGCTAGACCGCTGTAGTTCAGTGACCCCAGGCAGCGGGTCCTGCTGGGCCATGCCCAGTGCTCTGTGGCTCTGTCTGGCCCGAAGAGCCACCATTCAGCTGTTGCTAATGTTCTGGGCACTCAGTCGCTCTAGGGCGCAATCCCGCACTTTGGAGTGGGACAGTGAGGAAGACTGTTCCCAAACTATTCTAACAGTAGTTGCTAGAGACCCCAGCTAAGATTGGATCACTAGTGCTAGCCCCTAGCTTCCTATGTCCTAAAGAATCATCTCTGCTTTTATCTTCTCGTTGTTATAAATAAAGCCGCCCGCCTAAGCAAATGGCTGAATGTGGTGTTATGTTAATGAGGTCAACCAGTGTCTAACCTCAAAAAAAAGCACGACTCCACTTCTAGTGTGTAGGTATCTCCTTGTTTTGGAGGACACTGCGTTATCACTGTAGTTTCCTGTCTTCCTTAATTAGCAGGCAGGAGGTGTGGCTCCAGATGCACTGATGCATACTTAGAAAAGTCACTGGCCTATAATATTATAAGGAATACAATGATATGACTTTTTTTTTAAATTCATGATTCATGGGCTTTATAAAGCAGCCCAATGTCTATGCCAAATTTTCCTCATTTTCTCAGTTTGGTGAAAAATGACATTTGTCAGCATGGCTGAGTGCCACTGAAGTCTATTAATGGGAACAGCATGAGACGGGAAGGAACTGACATTTAATAATATGTGCATGAAGTTCTTCTTCCATTAAATTGCTGCTTCCGGCTACAGTTTGCTGCTTGATGGGTGATGTAGAAAGCAGATTTTCCTTCAGAACGAGAACATACATTGTGGAGTCCCTATTATTAACATGAGCAAGTTCTAAAATGAAAATCACATGGAATCCAAAGGCAGGACATTGGCAGAGCTGCTTAAAAGTACCCTCCGAACTTGATAATGGGGGTTGTTTCCTATGCCATGCTAATACTTAATGTAGTGTCTGAGCTGACCTCATGGGTGAAGTCAATGCAGCCATTCACAGCAGCAGTCAACCTGGCTCTACAAGGTACCCTTCACTTCCAACCCTGGGCAGGCCCAATGGCATCCTTAGACTGTAAGTGCTTTGGGGAAGGGGCTGTCTTTGTTCTGTGTTTGTACAGCGCCTAGCACAATGGAGTCCTGCGCCATGACCAATGCGCCTGAAATACACATGATGATAATCGTCCTGAAGACAATTACAGAGTGGAAGCAGCTCAGGATCTCTTGTTTTGAACAGTTTCAGTGTCTACTACGAAGGAGTTCTCCTCCTGCATTATCTTTTAACAGGTTATCCTGTGAGGGTTTATTTATTTATTTAAGATCACAAGAATCCTACTCCTCGGGGAGAAAGGTGAGACATGAAAGGAAAGCAAGTCTCCATTTCAAGTGACAGATCAGCTTATGAAAATCTCACTTGAAAGAAGGACTTATTTCCCCTTCTGCTTATGTTTCTCGATTTAGTAACTGCTTAGCATACAATGAGACGGACACAGAGGCAGAGCTGCGCTTCAGCCGTGTTTTTACTGCTAGCAACATGGAGCCTGAGCATTTTACGAATATTCACCACGACACAAATAACCGAGCCAGAGGTGCTCTGGAAGAGCAAATGGCCAATGCAAACTCAAACCCTCTTCCAAAACAAGAGATGAGAACACAAATCAGACACAAGAGCATGAACTGGGCTCTCCCATGGGAGAGCAGCCTGTGAAGGGTTCACTCCCCTGTCAGCGGAGTCAAAGCCACTAGGGATGGGCAATGGGGGGGATATTGAATCCAGGCCTTCTGTAACGAAAGTTCAAAACCGCTCTGCAGGGCCAGTGCTCCAATGACCACACAGTGGCTCCTGCGCCTGGTTATGCCCTTATCTTTGCTCAGCTGATCTCCCCTCTGTGGCTCAGCCTAGTACGAGACCGCTCTGTTCTGGGTCTGGTGTGGAGCTCCTCGGCTCTCCACATACTCTCCCCTCTGGGAGCCCGTGGGCGGGGGGGGGGGCGTGGAGAGAGAAGAGAAGGCTTTGCCATGCCTCCGCTGTACCTGCTGGCCAGAGTAGGGGGCCAGGAGCACAAAGCGGGGAGGAAACTGCACCCTCCCAAGGGCTGCAGTAACTTAGGAGCCTGAGTCCCTTTGTGGCTCTAACCCTGTCTGCCCAAGTCTAACGTGTTAGGTGCCACTGAGATCCTCAAAACCCCTGATCAGCTGTCGCCTCCCCTGTAGGTGCCCAACGCCCCGGAGGCCGCCCTTTCTGCCATCAGAGTCTCTCGGTGCTGACGTCTGCCCACGAGCCTGCCCTGGGAGTGGGAGACCTGGGCTCAGTTTAGCGGGCCCCACAGCCGTACGGACGGCACACACGGGGCGGACCAGTAGCTGCGGCGAGGAGAAATGGTGCCAGCCACCCCCATGCCCACTCAGAGTTAGGCCTGCCAGCCCTCCACCAGGACCGATGGGCTATGGGGCCAAAATTCAGTGAGTAGCACGGTGACCTGCAGGCACCCCCTGGCAACACCTCTCACTCAGCTTTGGCCCTGCCGCCCCCTGGCCCCAACAAGGGGCCAAACCTGAGTGGGCAGTGGGGCAGCCATCACTGCTCCTCTTTGCCAATGCCCTGGGGCTGGCTCCTACACCTGGGCTCCTCCAGGGCCTGCTCGGCCTCTCCCTGCTTCCAGCAGCCTGTATCCCCTCTCAGCCATGGGGCTGGGGCCGGAGGCTGAAGCAGGGAGAGCTCCACAGAGCTGGATGGTGCAAACCATGGGGACAAATTCTGTGGGTCCCCCTTGGCCCCTTCCATCCTATGCCTGATGCAGAGGGAGGATTTGAATATCAGACTCCGTCCTCCAGAGAGAGTGCCCAAGCCACTGGGCTATGCCAAGGCAAGGCTCTGTCTCTCCTGCTGAAGCCACCCCAATAAGCAGGCACTGGAAGCTGGGTCTTGCACACCCCAGCTGAGTGCCCTAACCACTGAGCTAGAGAGCCATTCCCACTGTTTCTCTGGTCCCGAGCAAGAGAGATGTGGGGCTAGCTCTTGGCTGGGGCACTTTCTGCAGCATCCCTCGCCCAGGCATGCTCTGACCTAGACGCTCTGGTTCCAAATACCCGTTGTTGGCTAGACTGCTAAAACGAAGCTGCATGTGGCTCCCCCAGGGATGGATTTCTCTCCCTGCTCATACTGGAGAGGAAGTAATGGCTTCAGTGCGCTGGGCGGACGCTAATGTGGCTGCAGGTGCATAACGCAACTGGGAAGCAGGTGAATGAACGCAGAACACTGAAGGCGTGGACAGGACATTAATCGTGGAAGAGGGGGCATGCAGAGCTCTGACAGCCAAACAGAGAGACGTGTGCCCCACTCGTCCGTGTTGCTGTGTTCTGTCGCGTTCTGTCGTGTTAAAAACCACACGTCTGTCTGGAAATGTCTCATATGCTAGTGCTAAAAGCAAAACCAAAGATCACTATCATTGAAAGAGATTTGGGTGTGTGTAGGGGGTGGGGGAAGATTATAGGCGAGATCTTTAGCTGGTGTAAATCAGTGAGTCTCCATAGAACTCAGTGGAGGGCCTTCCATTTCCACCAGTAGAGGAGCATAGTCCATTTCACTCGAGTCAGCGTCCCCTGAGCTTTGAGTGAGCTTCCAACAGCATCAGGGAGAATTTTTTTTTTTTAAATATATAGGAAAATGGTTGTAATGCCACAAAAATTGTCAGGGGGACTGGGAAGCAGCTGAAAAAATGACTAACTTATCGTTTAAACTGACTATCTTTTGTCCCTTTATGTATTTGGATTATAGTTAATATTTCTGCCAGTGTATACAACTTGGGATCAGATCAACCAAGAACTGTCCTGAACCTTTGCACAAAAGTCAAAGTGAACTCATCTTAGAGGTTCAAATTAATTAACTCCTGTTTTTTCTTTTTTTATTGTTTGCAAGCCTCACTACTGCTTGTTTTCATTCTGAAACGGAAATACTGACACATCATGAGAAAAAATTTTATCGCGATCATAGAAATGTAGATCTGGAAGGGACCTCAAGAGGTCATCGAGTCCAACCTGCCCCCCTCCCCGGCTGAGGCAGAATTAAGTATACTTAGACCCTTGCTGACAGGTGTTTGTCTAACCTGTTCTTTGATGGGGATTCCCCATCTCCTGAGGTAACTTGTTCCAGTGCTTAACTATCCTTAGAATTAATAGCCAACCTAAATCTCCCTTGCTGCAAACTGAATCAATTACTTCTTGACCTTCCCTTGGTGGCCGGGAAGAACAATTGATCACCGTCCTCTCTATAGCATTTCACACGTTTAAAGATGGACAATCACAGCTGTTCCGATGTGACTAAAAGCAGGCAATATTGCTGGATAGCTTTGTTCTTTTTCCAGGGCAAAGAAGTAAATCTGGCTCAGTATCTTACGTTTTGGATAAATATTGGAGCTAAATTGAGCCAGGCACCGTTTGAAATGTAGAGTCATTCATTCATCCAGTTCCTTTACTCCAAAGTGCACAAAAGTTTCTTCCCAGATTCCAGGCCAGCCACAGCACAGCTACACTTTCCATTTATAATGCTCGTCAGATTTCTACCAAAGTACCGAACGTACCAGGTGCTTTTAATGGATGTGTCCTCCTAAATGTACCATCAGCTACTCTGTGGGTTTCAGAGTCGCAGCCGTCTTAGTCTGTATCCGCAGAAAGAAAAGGAGGACTCGTGGCACCTTAGAGACTCACACATTTATTTGAGCAGAAGCTTTCGTGGGCTACAGCTCACTCCATCGGCTGCATGCAGTGGAAAATACATTGAATGCATCCAATGCAGTGAGCTGTAGCTCACGAAAGCTTATGCTCAAATAAATGTGTTAGTCTCTAAGGTGCCACACGTCCTCCTGTTCTTTCGATGGGTTAGTAATGTGTATTTATATCTGTCAGTTTTCATTGCTTCCTGCGACCTCAGAGATCCACCACCTCTCATTTTCTCCATTGTTTGTACTTTTGTTCCGAGAGAGATTGCAGTATGGACGGGTAATTCCTTCAGGGTGGGTCTTTACATGTCACTGTCTTTCACAACAATACCAGCATGGCCTGTGCACCTCCCCTTTTTTTTCTTTAATCAACTCTTATCAGGGTCAATGGGACACAGTTGAGTGAGTGGAGTGATTGGATCAGTTAAAAGAGAGAGAGACATCCCTGTGCTAAATTGTGGGTGGAGGAAGGGTGAGACACAATAAGACTGATTTTTCAAATGGTCTTAGGGGAGTTTGGCTCCCAGATCTTGAGTTCCTAACTGCCTTGGCTCCTTTGGTGCTCCCAGCTTAAAGCCTAGCTCTTTCCCTCTAGGCTGTTTATCAGACACACAAGGGAAGTAGGTTTCAGAGGGGTAGCTGTGTTAGTCTGTATCAGCAAAAACAACGAGGAGTCCTTGTGGCATCTTAGAGACTAACACGTTTATTTGGGCATAAGCTTTCGTGGGCTAAAATGCACTTCATCGGATACATGGAGTGGAAAATACAGTCGCAGGTGTATCTACACAGTACATGAAAAGATGGGAGTTGCCTTACCAAGTGGGGGGGTCAATGCCAACGAGACAATTCAATTAAAGTGGAAGTAAGATATTCTCAACAGTAGAATATCAAGGGAGGAAAAATCACTCTTGTAGTGGTAATGAGGGTGGCCCCTTTCAAACAGTTGACAAGAAGGTGTGAGTAACAGTAGGGGGAAATTCATTTGTTTAATGACGCACCCACGGGACGTGGCCATCTTATAAAACATGCGTCAGGGGTTGTCGGTGCCCCGTGCGCGGGCTGCTCTGCTGCACACTGCACGTCAGCACTTCCTCCACACGCCCGTGCGTTGTCCCTGCAGTTGCGGCCTCACCTGGCTCATCTGCAGGTCCGTGGTGGCTTGTGATCTGTGAAGCTTTGCGTCCGGGCACCCTGGGCTTCGCCAGCTGCGAGGACTCCGGAGAGGCCGGGCTCTGAGACGCTGCAGCCGGGTAGAGAGGAGGCGTAGCGCCATGGAGCATGGGCATAGGGGAATGTCCATCACCCCCAAGATCTGGCTTCATCAGCACCCCTTCTCCTTGACAAGCCAGCTCCACAAGTGCCAGACCTCAGCCTGGAACCCGAATCAAGCACAACCGAAGCCAGTATTCACATCTGGGAAAATACAGCGATCTGCTCCTTTCCCCTCTGCGGACCACGGGACCCCTCTCCAGCTCACCCAGGGTCTCCAGGGCCAGAGAATCCTTCAGGTCTGATGAAGGTCAGCGTGGGGGGAAGACATATTCATGTCCGATGTCCATTCACTCTGATTGCATTGGTTATTGGATTGAACAGGGCATTGTATCAAACTGCAGGGGGGTGTCTAGTGTGTTACTACTGGGTTCAGTGGTCGGGGCCCCTCTTATATAACAGACTCAGAGAACTATTAGGCTGAAGGGGACTGCGAGAGCTCAGCTAGTCCAGCCCCTGCGCTGAGGCAGGACCAGGTAACCCTAGACCCTCCCTGGCAGGTGTTTGTCCAACTGGTTCTTAAAAACCTCCAGTGATGGGGGATTCCACAACCTCCCTTGGAAACCTGTTCCAGAGCGTAACTGCCCCGAGAGCTAGAGAGGTTTTCCTGATAGCTAACCTAAACCTCCCTTGCTGCAGATTAAGCCCATTACTTTGTGTCCGTCAGTGGACAAGAAAAATAATTGACCCCCATCCTCTTTATAACAGGCCTTCATATATTTGAAGACTGTTCTCGGGTCCCCCCTCAAGACTAGACATGCCCAGGTTTTTAACCTTTCCTTGCAGATCAGGTTGTCTAAACCTTTAATC
The DNA here is from genome assembly GCF_965140295.1 of Lepidochelys olivacea. Taxonomy (NCBI): domain Eukaryota; kingdom Metazoa; phylum Chordata; order Testudines; family Cheloniidae; genus Lepidochelys; species Lepidochelys olivacea. The sequence continues at coordinate 211,909,737 of NC_140413.1, read as the reverse complement.
ATTTTGTTGGACTTTCTCCAGTTTATCCACATCTTTCGTGCAACTGGGGAGCCTTAAAGACATGGGACGTAAAAACGGGGCAGAGCTTGTTTTAGGGAGGGGGCATCTGGGAGCAGTGAAGGGCTGATTGTGGTATGTGCCCTGTGCAGGACTAAGTTCATTGAAGCTGAACCTCCCAGTGAATCCGAGAGGCCTGGCTCGTTTCCAACCCCTGCACCATGAACTCCTGGATTCAGTTTGCAAAGCCAATCTGCACAGCTCCAGTCCAGAGACGGGGAAAGCGGAAGGCACAGAGACACCATTGATCCTGGAGCATGCACAATTGGAGTAGGCCGTGCAGCCAGCTCCCGGTCGGAGAGACCCCATCCTGCCACGTGATGGAATATCACTAACAGCAGCATGCATGTGGAGGGCCAAGGAACTCCCATTGACTTCAATGGGCATTGGGTCAGCCCCAAGGAGAGGCTGCTGGGAGGCCAGGGGAAAGGAAGCCGTTAGAAGGAGGGAGGCCCTAGCAGGGAAATTGGGGAGACAGAGAAACTCAGAAGCTCAGTTAAACTTTGGAACACAGAGGGGCTGGTTTGGTCTGAACCAATCACTAATCACTCATTTGATTCTTGGCCATTTTCTCTGACTCCCACTTGCTGCAGTGCAGACGCTATGTTCTGAGGTGCTGGCCCGGAGCTCAGAACCGCACTCTTCATCTGGGCGTGTTGTCTGGGGAAGAGTGCACACGTATCGAGTTTAATTGTTCCAGCTAAGCAGATCACGAGGGCCAAACAGGGCCTATGTTTTCCTGAGGGCGAGTCTACATGGCAAGTTACTGTGCAGCAAGCCAGGGTCTGCACGTACAGCGCCCCAGCTTGCTGCACAATAACTCCCCGCACGGCCACTGCTACACTGCAGCGAAAGTCCCGCAGTGCGGCTTGGCTCACTGCTAGGGCGCTGCACATCCACACCCTGGCTTGCTGCACAGCTGTGTAGACGCTCCCAAAGGAAAACATCGGCTGTATTTTGAGCCTAGTGATCTGGGTAAGGAGACTGATTTCAGTTTCCTATTTCCAATCAGCAGCAGGGGAAAACTGTGTTGAAAATGAGGCCACGGTAGGATCCTTTAATAGAAATTTACAGCTAAATCCTGTATGCGCCACTCAGCCAAACTCCCACTGGCTTCACTTGAGTTCTTCCCCTATAAGGGCTGAGAAAAGGTGTCACTGGAACTGCAAAGAGGCAGTAGCTTCTGCTGTGCACAACCCTCCCTACATAGTCGCTTTTCATCAGGCCCCCCGCTTTGCCCTCCCTCTAAAATCCTCCAGAAAGATGCATTTCAGCATTTCCACTTCCCTGCTGGGAGATGCCAGCAAGGCGGCGATAAGGGGCAAAGCTATTGCAGTCGCTGTGCAGAGGACGCTATGAGCAACTCAGCAACTTCAGGCACTTTCAGAACATTGGGCCCAGTTGGAAAAATTATATAGATGTGTCTTGGCAAACAACACTGGGGAAGACATGGTCAAGATGAGAAGACATAAATATAATTGACCTCAACCAAATGAAACATACATTAGAGCTATACAAGGCTTTCATTGTGAGAGAGCCAGTGAACCTGTCAAATCCAAAGCCTGGGTCTTATATATATCAAGATTGTGACAAAGATGAAAACTTCTTGAAAACTAGGGCCCAGATCCTCAAAGGTATTTAGGTGCCCAGCTTCTATGGCAACCCAGGGGAGTTGGGCACCTAAATACCTTTTGAGGTTCTCTGCTGTGCCAAACCCTCTGAAAAAATTCAATCTTGTCTTTGAGCTGTAATCAAAACTTATAGCAAACACTGACAGATAAAACTGTAAAGAGCTGAATTTGTTTTCCTCCCATGAGAAGCTTCTTACCTGACTGACAATTATTGTTGTTGTGGTGTACCGGGGTTAAGGTCGGGTTACAGAGTTCAGTTTTAACAGCTGCTTTAAACCCTTAGTTTGCAGAAATCCCACTGAAATGGCAAAAACCAAATATAAAACATAAACCCCGAATGCTGTTTGAATTCTTCATGATGGCTTGATGCAACATGCATTAAGTATCAGAGGGGTAGCCGTGTTCGTCTGGGGGCTCAGTTCTGAAGGACTGGAGTGTTTGCTTTGACAGGGTGAAGCAGTCCAGAAGGGTCACGGGCTAGCTGCCTGTCAGCAGTGGTGTAAGGGAAGGACGTGGCCTCTTGGGGCTGGAGAGGTTTGAGAATATGGTTGCACTGAGTTGAGGGAGGCAATGGAAAAAGCCTCTGGGGCTTCAGGCCACATTGGTCAAAGGGAATCTTTGTTTTCATGTTACTCAAGAGCTCTTATGTTTGAATAATCCCCCGCCCTGCAGCTAGGGTGACCAGACAAAAAATGTGGAAAATCGGGACAGAGGGTGGGGAGTAATAGGAGCCTATATAAGAAAAATGCCCCAAAATCAGGACTGTCCCTATAAAATGGGGACATCCGGTCACCCGACCTGCAGCAAGGGCCTGCGCTGGTCGGGGTCATGTCACGGCACTGGTGAGACAAGCCACCGGCTTACAGTGGCAAACCCCTGCGCTTGCACAACAGAAGGGAAAACTGTCTCCTGCAGCTGAACCTTCCCTGGATAGACCCACCCAAACCCCAGAGTCGCACAGGCAAAGCAAACGCACTGCTGCTGCCAGGGAGGACTGGAAAGGACTTCAGGAGGTCACCTCGTGCACGGGCCTGCGCTGGGGCAGGACTTGGTATTATCCTGACAGGGCTTTGTCCAACCTGCTCTTAAAAATCTCCAATGATGGAGATTCCACAGCCTCCTCTGGTAACCGTGGGGCAGTCTCATGGCCACTCCCCTGCACAGCAAAGGCAGGAAGTTGTGAATCTTTTCTAGAACCCCCGCATGAGAGAGGCAGCGACATGCACACACACGTCCGCAGAGAACATACACGAGGGACCTTCAGCAGCATCTTCCCTCCTGCTAGATGCATTCGGTGATGCGATAAAATGAAGCCCCCAATCTAACCAGTGCTAGCTCCCCATGGGATCCCTTGCTGGGGAAGAAGGAGGGTGGTTTTGTGAAGGTTCTGCTCTGGGACGCCGAAGATATGAGTTCTAGTCCTCCCTGGTGTGTGACCTCAGGCAAGTCAGGCTGCCTGTATCTCTGCCCTAGCTGTGAAGTGGGATTAATGCTACTTCCTACCACTGTCCTGTCTTGTGGAAACGCGTTGGGCCAGGTACTGTCTTCTAACTTCGTGTATGTGCAGTGCCTTGTGCAACAGTCCCGCCATCTTGATCGGGGCCTCTCGGTGCTACTGTAATAATTAATACTGTTAAACCTTGACCCATCTCCAAGCACAACCTCAAGGGTCTTTTTTTTTTTCTAAAAATAATGCTTTAAAAAAGGTTCTGATTTTATCACGTCTTTTCTTGCCAAGTAACACAACAAATTGTTCAGCTTTGCAAGAGCTTAACAGCCAACGTGTCCCACAGTGAGGATGCTGTGCTTGGCTCCAGCTTCACAATGGACTTCCCTCCTTGCATACAGCCCGTTTGTCCTCAGAAGCACTGATAAGAAGAGGCCAGCGTTAGCCCCTTTTTGACTTTCTCAGCCAAAGTCTGAGCTCAGCTACACACTATGGTTTAACCCTGAGTAACTCAGTCACCAACAGCGTCACTCTGGATTTACAATGCTGCAGCTGAGAACAGAATTTGGCCCCTATAACTATTCTGGAATCCATAGTTTGTCTAATAAACTTAACTGGGACTGTAATGACCATAAGCTGCAGAGGAAAAGGAAGAGGAAACTATGCACTTTGTTCCTGGGACAGATTATTATGCATATGATGAGCAAAAGAACTGCACTGGCTTACAGCAATGCTCCTGCTTGAATGAAGCTGATTGGGAGTGTGATGGTGTTTTGCTGTCACTGTGAAATACATTTCCCCTGAAAAATCACTTCTGGTAAACAGTTCTCACCAGGACCTTGTCTGCTTAGAATTTAAACAAGAAATCTCTTGTCAGCATAATGCTGCATCCTTGAGGGATGACAACCGATGACTTGGGTAAGAAATATGAGGCACATCTGGGGTTTCTTTGTGGCTGGAATATTTAGTTCTGGGCAATCTTTCTTTAGTGCATTAGGACTCCGCTGATCCTCATGTGCACAGCAAGACTTGCTGATGGCAAGAGGCGGCAGGTTACCTTAGTGCGCCCCAGGAAAGGTTACTTGTCACTGGTTCTTTGAGAGGATTGCCTGTGTCAGTTGAGTGCAGCCCCTGTTAAAGACCCTGTTTGAGTCCTAGTGGATGTTCTTCTCCAAGATACACTCTAGTTCAAGCCCAAGTCATTGGCTCAATAGTGGTTCACTTACTGTTATGTTGGAGGGAGGACAAGTTCCTTTCACTGCAGGAATTACTGGGTGGCATTCTCTGGCCTGTGTTATGCAGTAGGTCAGACCCGACAGTCATTGGGTCATGATTAGTGGAGCTAGAGTCAGCTGGCCCAGGTTTCCTGCCGGGACACCAAGAAAACAGGGACCGCGGGGAGTCAGGCTGGAAGTAAACTCAAGTAAACACTGTCCTTGTGGCTGACCTCTTGTGGCTAACAAAGTTCCCCTTGTTCAACCAAACCTGCATCAGGCCAATGAAAGAATTCTTGTGATCCTTGCTAGTCTGACAACTGCTGTCACTCTGATTACCGGACTGGGCCTTCCTTAGGACCATAGATTCATAGATATTTAGGTCAGAAGGGACCATTATGATCATCTAGTCTGACCTCCTGCACAATGCAGGCCACAGAATTTCACCCACCACTCCTAAAAAAGACCTCACACCTATATCTGTGCTATTGAAGTCCTCAAATTGTAGTTTGAAGACCTCAAGGAGCAGAGAATCCTCCAGCAAGTGACCCGTGCCCCATGCTACAGAGGAAGGCGAAAAACCTCCAGGGCCTTCCAATCTGCCCTGGAGGAAAATTCCTTCCCGACCCCAAATATGGCGATCAGCTAAACCCTGAGCATATGGGCAAGATTCATCAGCCAGATACTACAGAAAATTCTTTCCCGGGTAACTTGGATCTTACCCCATCTAAAAACCCATCACAGGCCATTGGGCCTATTTACCATGAATATTTAATTACCAAAACCATGTTATCCCATCATACCATCTCCTCCATAAACTTATCGAGTTTAATCTTAAAGCAAGATAGATCTTTTGCCCCCACTACTTCCCTCGGAAGGCTATTCCAAAACTTCACTCCTCTGATGGTTAGAAACCTTCGTCTAATTTCTAATCTAAATTTCCTAGTGGCCAGTTTATATCCATTTGTTCTTGTGTCCACATTGGTATTGAGTTTAAATAATTCCTCTCCCTCTCTGGTATTTATCCCTCTGATATATTTATAGAGAGCAATCATATCTCCCCTCAACCTTCTTTTAGTTAGGCTAAACAAGCCAAGCTCCCTGAGTCTCCTTTCATAAGACAAGTTTTCCATTCCTCGGATCATCCTAGTAGCCCTTCTCTGTACCTGTTCCAGTTTGAATTCATCCTTCTTAAACATGGGAGACCAGAACTGCACACAGTATTCCAGGTGAGGTCTCACCAGTGCCTTATATAACGGTACTAAAACCTCCTTATCCCTACTGGAAATACCTCTCCTGATGCATCCCAAGACGACATTAGCTTTTTTCACAGCCATATCACATTGGCAGCTCATAGTCAACCTATGATCAACCAATACTCCAAGGTCCTTTTCCTCCTCCGTTACTTCTAGTTGATGCGTCCCTAGCTTATAACTAAAATTCTTGTTATTAATCCCTAAATGCATGACCTTACACTTCTCACTATTAAATTTCATCCTATTCCTATTACTCCAGTTTACAAGGTCATCCAGATCCTCCTGTAGGGTATCCCTGTCCTTCTCTAAATTAGCAATACCTCCCAGCTTTGTATCATCTGCAAACTTTATTAGCACACTCCCACTTTTTGTGCCCAGGTCAGTAATAAAAAGATTAAATAAGATTGGTCCCAAAACTGATCCTTGAGGAACTCCACTGGTAACCTCCCTCCAACTTGACAGTTCACCTTTCAGTAGGACCCGTTGTAGTCTCCCCTTTAACCAATTCCCTATCCACCTTTCAATTTTCCTATTGATGCCCATCTTATCCAATTTAACTAATAATTCCCCATGTGGCACAGTATCAAACGCCTTACTAAAATCTAAATAAATTAGATCCACTGCGTTTCCTTTATCTAAAAAATCTGTTACTCTCTCAAAGAAGGAAATCAGGTTGGTTTGGCACGATCTACCTTTTGTAAAACCATGTTGTATTTTGTCCCATTTACCATTGACTTCAATGTCCTTAACTACCTTCTCCTTCAAAATTTTTTCCAAGACCTTGCATACTACAGATGTCAAACTAACAGGCCTATAATTACTTGGATCACTTTTTTTCCCTTTCTTAAAAATAGGAACTATGTTAGCAATTCTCCAATCATATGGTACAACCCCTGAATTTACAGATTCATTAAAAATTCTTGCTAATGGGCTTGCAATTTCTTGTGCCAATTCTTTTAATATTCTTGGATGAAAATTATCTGGGCCCCCCGATTTAGCCCCATTAAGCTGTTTGAGTTTCGCTTCTACCTCAGATATGGTGATGTCTACCTCCATATCCTCATTCCCATTTATCATGCTACCATTATCCCTAAGATCCTCTTTAGTCTTATTAAAGACTGAGGCAAAGTATTTGTTTAGATATTGGGCCATGCCTAGATTATCCTTGACCTCCACTCCATCCTCAGTGTTTAGCGGTCCCACTTCTTCTTTCTTTGTTTTCTTCCTATTTATATGACTATAGAACCTTTTACTATTGGTTTTAATTCCCTTTGCAAGGTCCAACTCTACTTGACTTTTAGCCTGTCTCACTTTATCCCTACATATTCTGACCTCAATAAGGTAGCTTTCCTTACTGATCCCTCCCTTCTTCCACTCCCTATATGCTTTCTGCTTTTTCTTAATTACCTCGCTAAGATGCTTGCTCATCCAGCTTGGTCTACAACTCCTGCCTATGAATTTTTTCCCCTTTCTTGGGATGCAGGCTTCCGATAGCTTCTGCAGCTTTAATTTAAAATAATCCCAGGCCTCCTCTACCTTTAAACCCATAAATTCTTCAGTCCAATCCACTTCCCTAACTAATTTCCTTAATTTTTGAAAGTCAGCCCTTTTGAAATCAAAAACCCTAGTTGCAGATTTATTTTTGTTAATCCTTCCATTCAGTTTGAACTGAATTAGCTCATGATCACTTGAGCCAAGATTATCCCCTACAACCATTTCCTCTATGAGATCCTCATTACTCGCCAAGACCAAATCTAAAATGGCATCCCCTCTAGTCGGTTCAGCAACTACTTGTTGAAGGAATCCATCAGCTATCGCATCTAGGAAAATCTGAGCCCTATTATTATTACTAGCACTCATCCTCCAGTCTATATCTGGGAAGTTAAAGTCTCCCATGATCACACAGTTTCCATTAGTATTTACTTTATTAAAAACATTAAAAAGGGCTCTATCCATATCCAAATTAGATCCCGGCGGTCTATAGCACACCCCAAGCACTATCCCAGGGGAGGCTCTAATAGTTTTCTTCCCCAATTTAATTATTGCCCAGACCAGACGGGTGGGACTCCACCTCGCAGAGAAATGGGAACCTTTTCTCCTTGTCACAGGGTGACTGTCCCTTTAAGTGTGTGTGTGTGTGTGGGGCGGGGGGTTTTAGTACACCTGTGACTGACGACCTGCTCCCAGTTGGGCTTCAGGGAAGACACTTGGGCCCTATACAGGGGGGGCAGCCGCGGGGGAAGGCTGGCTACCCGCTGACCTCTCCCAACCCGGGGAGGTGAGGGTGCTGCTGGTGGTGAGGCTGTGGCAGAGGCCGCAGATCGCAGGATGATCCTGAGTAATTAGGGGAGGCCAGGAGAGCCGCAGAGGGGGCTCTCCAGCTGGCCGCTCTGAGGCAGAGAGAGAGAGCGGGAGAAGCTGAGCTCCAGCTAGGAAGGGCTGGAGCAGCTGCTCGGTGAAGCTGGGCTAGAAGAGGAGGCCCAAGACGGGCTGCATGTGAGCTTTCGTGTTGTGGGGATGGACTTGACTTTGGGACTTAAGAATTGTTTCCAACTGTTTGTGATTAGGCCAGCCCCAGGCAGAGGTGGTGGTGGCCGGGAGATAGGGTTGCCAACCCTCCAGGATTGTCTTGGAGTCTCCAGGAATGAACGCTCAATCTTGAATTAAAGATTGCGTCATATGATGGAACCTCCAGGAACACGCCCATCCGAAACTGGCGCCCTACCATGAGAAGAGCCAGTCTGGGATTTATTGAGGAGCCCTGAGAGAAGGGAGGTCTCTGCGGAGGGGCGCTTGGGAGGTGAGACATTGTGACAGCCCTCTTAGGTGCGTGGCGAACTCAGCCAGTGTCTGTAAGCTCAGAAACCAGGCACCTGAGCCAAGGTCAGAACCGGAGTCGGAAGCCGGGCAAGGGGGCACGGCTGGGAGCGCGGCAGGTGCAGCTGTAATCAGGGCTGTGGCCATCAGCGTTGAGAGCCAGAGACCTGCTGCTGGGCTTACGAGCCGGCCTGCAGGTTCCCCTGAGCCAATCGGGTGGGTCAGCCCTGCAGCGTGTCTGCAAGGAGATTAGGGTTGCCAACCCTCCAGGATTGTCCTGGAGTCTCCAGGAGTTAAAAAGTAATCTTTAATTAAAGATAATGTCATGTGAGGAAACCTCCAGGAATTCATCCAGCCAAAGCTGGCAGCTCTAAAGGAGACTGAGCCAGCTCCTCCCAGGCTCAGCTGCGGGCTCTCATTCCTAACACCAAACGTACACCCGCAGGGAGCCCCGGGTGGCGGAGGCTTCATCCCGCTGGGGACGGGCGGAAACCCGGTGCAGTGCTCACTCCAGATCCCAGCCCTGCGCTGCGTGCTGGGGAGTGACCTTCTCCTCATTCCCTGGGCTCTAAGGGAAAGCTTTAGCTTGCTGGGCTCATGCTGCAGCCACTGATGGACCCCCACCGCCTCCGCTGTACAGGAACGCTCCTTGAACAAGCTCTGGCTCTCCCTTCCAGATGGAATTTTTTCAGCAAATAGTAAATTAGCCAAAAGAAAAATGTATTTTGCTGGACACCAGCAATTTGTCAATTCTGCTTGAACTCAGCCATTAGTTTTGGCCAGGAAAAAAATGGACTTTTTTTCCACCCCAAAATTGGAAACTGTTATTTTAACTATTTTGGAACAAAATGTTGTCACTTTTTCATTTCAAAGTGAAGTTTTGTTTTGAAGTTTTGGTAGAGTTAGTTTTTAAAAGGGTGAAAAATGCCCTAAAATAAAATGGAAAACCAAACACAATTTTTGGTTTTGATTACAAACACCCTGAAAATCAAACAAATCAACCTGGAAAAAAATAATTTTGTTTTTTTGTTTTGGTTATTTTTTTCCCCATTTTCTTTCATTTTGGGTGTTCCTTGATCAGAAACAAAATTCTGGTTTCGGTTTTTCGTTTTGGCAAGAAACTGACTAAATAGACCACTTCTTCCCTCCAGTTTAGCCCCTGAATCATACAATCAATTCTTGGCCCAGCTCTAGTCTGGCCTTCTCCCTCCCTGCACACATGGGACGCCCCTCTCCTGTCTGGCATGGGAGAGCTGCGTGGGCAAGTTGGGACATATGGGGAGAAGGCTTCACCCTGGATCTCAGAGCTTGTGGTGGGGAGCCCAATCCCGTAACTTCTCAGGAAGCCCCATTCTTGGCTCAAACAGGCCTTGCCTCTGGTAAGGCTGGGGCGTCCAAACGGCCCTTGTCATTGTTGCCATTGGTGTCTAACTGGGTGGAGCTCTTGTTCTTTCTGCAGATGGGTTGGGAGAACCCCAAAGCTGGCTCATCGTTGTGTCTCCTTCAGCATCTCCCCCATGGAATCAGGTTTTGAAATAAACATCCCGGGCCTTTGACAGGCAGCTGCTTCACTTCCTCCTATGTGGTCCATGGCCATGCTGAGCTGCAAAGCCATCCATTCTCCTCTCGGGGGGCTGATACTGGCCACCCTGCTTCCCAGTGCAGTGCCAGAGGGTTGTAAGCATCTCTTAAGGGGTCATTGGCTGCCTGCCAATGCTGCTCCAGGATATAATGGCCCAGAGGCGGGAGTGATTTGCCCAGAGGGTGAAGCCCAGAGGCCCTGCTAAGTGGCCATTCTGAGCTGTAGCAGAGGGAGAATTATGCCTGCTGCCCCACCATGTCCAAACTCCTTGTCAGCAGAAGGCCCGGCAGAAGGGCAGAGCTTAACCTCCCCCAGCCAACAAACCAGAGCAAAAGAGAGGGGCCTGGAGGTCCCCCAAGATAAGCCCTTGAATCTCCACCCCAATGGGCAGCCAGGCAGGCCCCGGGAACTGGGTTCTGAGGCCCAGTGGAGGAAGGGCTCCGAACTCTCGTGCTGAGAGAGAAGCTGATTCAATTAGTTATACAATAGCACAACTTTTAATTTGAGGAAAGACACATGTGAGCATTAATAATGGAGCTAGTCCTCTATGGAGCTACCTCCTCTCGGCCTATGCCACCCAGCACTGCCCTGGCGAGTATGTCTCTGTTGGACTTCCTTGGCACCAGGGACTTCCAAGTGTTTATCCCCTCAAAATCACCTTCTGAAACAAACCTCTGTTGTTCTCATCCTTTTTCATCTCACTGCTGAGAATGGCAGCCGATAAGGAGCCACAAGCCAGGAAAACTTGGTTTCTCTTCCAGAAGAAAAAGTCCTTGCCGGCCAGAAACTTCTCACTTGAAAGGACGGCAGCCAAGAAATTGGAGTCTGCCTAGTGAAAAATGCATTTTGTCTTTCATTCTAAAAATCCAAGAGCTATGGAGGCCTTCGACCATGAAAAGTTGAGCAACCAACATCTAAAAAATTATGCTGCCTATTTTTTGGCTTGTTTAATAGTTATATGCAAGAAAGAAGCGCCACGTTTTTATTGGTGAGGGTAAGTAAGCACACAAACTACTTAGCTAGGAGTGTGGTGGATTCTCCATTGTTGGAAATCTCAAAATCAAGATCAGAGGGTTTTCTAAAAGATATGGCCTAGTTCAGCCACAAGTCTTTGGGCTTGACAGTGTGCCCTTCCCAGAGCAGGGAAGAATAATTCCCTTCACTGCAGGAATTGCTGCATGAAGTCCTCTGGTCCAAGTTATACAGGAAATCAGACTAGATGGCCACAGTGGTCCCTTGTCACTTAGAATCCATGAGTCTGTGAGCTAACCCGTGCCAAAATACATCTCTTTCCTGAGTGTGGACATGGCTGTGGTTGTGATGAGAAGAGCTTATTGAGGACAAATGCCTCACTGGTAGGAAATAAGGTTTCTTTTTTCACCCATACAGCTGTACTCCAAAGGGGCTGTCCCAGGGATGTCATTTTCCCCAGTATGTCAATGGATAACTGTGTATTTAAGTACCCATTTGTGTGCCAGTTACCCAATTTCCATGTGCAAATTCCTGGTTTGCTGTGCACACTTATTTCCCCACCGCAGCTCCTAAATAAGGGCCAGATTGTTTTACCCTTGCTGGCACTACTCCCTGAGTAGTCTCACTGAAACGAATGGGGTTAAATTTGGAGTAAAGTGTGACTCGTTGTGAGTAAAGGCAACAGACTCTGGCCTTAATGCAAAAAGTTGTTTTTAATTCCTAGTATCACAGCAATTAGAGGTGAGCGTGTTGGACACTATTTCAGGTTATTGACTAAAATATGTACAGCTGGGGCTCGAATTTTATCCTTCAACAATTGGATGATTTTTAATGTCTGAAATGTTTTTTCAGAATAAAAATCAAAGTTAGTGGGTAGCCTGGTCACACAACAGTTCCTGAAATGTCCTAGGACATGTCTACAGACAGAGCCTATGGCAGCATAGCCCCCAGTGTAGACTTGGTCTATGCTACAGACTTATGGCGGTGTAACGTCACTCAGGGACGTGGAAAACCCACACCCCTGAGCGCCACAGTTATACCGACCGAACCCCTGCTGGAGACAATGCTCGGTCAGTGGAATGGCTTCTCCCATTGGCACAGCTACTGCATCTTGTGGAGGTGGATTAACTACCCGACAGGCGAAACTCTTCCGTCGGCATAGGTAGCATCTTCTCTAAGTTCTGCATCAGTTCCAGAGACACAGCGTCCATGGACACAGAAGGAGTTGATCTGCTGATGTAGGAATATCACCTCCCTGACCTTTAGCTGTGCTGTTAGAAGCCGCCTTCTGCCAGCATAGCTGTGTCTGTACGGCGGTTTTCCTGGCATAGCTTTGTCGGCCAGGGGTATGGCTGTATTCATTTTAAGTAAATGTAAACGCAGCCACAGAATTTTTGTTTAGCTGATAACACTCCATGATCCCTGGCTTCCTTCCCCCCAAATAAGGGCAAGCTTTCAGTAGAAGATGGAGCTAGTCCATGATCTTCTCCCCGAGCGTTTTGCAAATGATTTGCCATGTTCTTCTGCTTCAAGTTTATTTTAAGTTAGCCAGGAAGCTCTTATTTTCGGGAACAAGGAACTCTATAAAGGTCAGCTGCTTTTGAAGCACATGGGCTCCTAATCCTTTTAGCACCTCAAAACTGTCAGGCGCTGACGATAGTGGAAGAACATGCAGAAACAAATCAGCAAGAAACAACAAGGCTCTTAAAAAGGGAACTTTTGTAAGCTGCTTACAGGGGACTTTGAAATTTTCTTCTTGAAGTTGTGCATCTACAGATTTACACACTATTGCAAAACTAATCAGGATTCTACAATGCTTAAAATAACCATTGTGTTTCCTCGTGGCTGGGTGTCCTTCAACTCAGGTTGTGTTCTGTTACTTTTCTTTAAAAAAGAACACTATATATTTTTCACTCATATGTTTCTCCCCACCCCACCCAGCTGTTTCAAGTTTATTCTGTTTAATTCACCCACTTGTGAACTTTGGATTTCCTGTGAGAATACTCTACATACAAAAGCTTTTATAAATTTATCATAGGAAGTCCAGATGTCTTTGGCTAAACGGATACCGTACTTCCCATGGGCCCAGAAATGACAGGCGTCAAAGGGCTCTATTCCTCCCTGAAGGACTTATGTTAGTATCACAATAATTTAACCAAATCTGGGCTCTACCTTGCAGTCCTTACTCAAGCAAAATTCCCATTTCAGATTGGTGGGAGTTTGGCCCAAGAAAAGACTGCAGGCCTAGTGTAAGGGAGGTAGGCACTCAGTTTTCATTACAATTCCACTGTAAATGTGGGGAAAGAGCAGGGTGTTCTGATTCCTGCAGATGTGCAGTATTCTCTGGCTAGAACATAGTCAATATCCTCACCAGGCCACCTGAGTCTGGGACAATACATACTACCAAATGCACATGTACTTAAATTGCCACCCAAAAATCTTTGCTAGCCAATAGTTAAGTTTGCTCCGGTCATTCAGTGCCGCTCCTCGGGGCATGGCTGCCTGCTGGGACATCCAGTGCTGGGCCTGGAGCTGCCTCACACTTCCCAGCTCCTGCTGCAGAATCAAGAGCCACAACAGTCTCTGCCTATGGCTCCTGGGAAACCGCCACGCTTCAGGCACCGGCCCCTGGCTGGGGAGTGACTGTGGAGGTGACAGGAGTGGAGATGGGACTATGATCCTATGGGCCTGTTCACAGCAGAGCACTGATTGCCCTGCAGTCTGCACCATCACCATTTGCAGCTGCTCCCCGTGGGGTTTAATTTATCACATCTGAGCTCTTGATCACACCTCCCCAGTCCCACTGCAAACGCAGCTAGGGGACTGATCCCATTCACGGCACTTCACAGCTCCGGCCCCGTTACTTCTTATTTAGCCTTCCCAGCAACAGGCTGAGCTGCTCGTACTCAGTGACTTCTGTTGTAGCCCTTGGCATCGGAAGGGCTAAAATTAGATGGCTCCTTCTCCTAACAAAACCCTCCAGGGGGGTGGCAGAGGGTGGCCACGCAGCATCGTCAGCGGCAGAGAGCCCTGAGTGGATGCTACTGGCACAGGGGCTGGGGTTCCCTCTCTGGGGGAGCTACAGCTGTCAGAGAAACGTCACCGCTGTGGGAGTGAGATCCAGAGGTCCCACCACGGGATGGTGTTTCTGGAGGCCCCATGAATTATATTTAGCAAAGTCAGTGTGTGAAGCCACCAAACATGCTTCCTGCACAACCCGTCTGTGCATCGCCCCCGTGTGTTCGAATCCTGTTCCCTCGCTGATGAGCATCACTTGGCAGTGCTGCCTTTCTCTTTAAGATTCCCACGTGCCCTCCCCCACCCCCCTTGCACCATTGGATCCTGTCCTATGTACCTCAGTAACGTTTCTGGTCCATTCAAACCCCATGGCAGGCAGCAGATGCAATTAGTTCTCTGTGCTGAATGTCTAGGCTGGAATCAGGTGTGTGTTTGTTCGTTTGTGGAGAACTTTGAGCTGTTTTGAATTGTCTTTCTCTAATCCAGTCAGCAGGCAGCAACATATGCTACCTACTTACCTGATCAGGGGTCTGCCTTCTGCAACATTTCCAGTGTCTGCCTCCAAACCCAACCAAACAACGCTCCCCATGCTCCCGGCAGCACTGTGGGAATAAATGACATGGAAAGGCCTTTGTTTGCCATGGGAGGACTTCCCAACCCCGCTGCAGACAATAGCATCTCTTGTCCCTGCAGAAGGGATTATCACATTAGTTGTGGGGAAGTAGAAGAGAGCTGGTGAGGGGAGGATGAAAACAGAGAATTGTGGGGGGCAGAGGAACTCTGGATGGGGATGAAGGGCAGGATAGGAGATCTGCAAACTGCATGGTAGGGAAGTGATATGGGAGGCCTGCCAGAGGAGGGAGGAGACCCGCTGTGAAAACCTGAGCCCACTGAAGTTGCTGAGTGTTTTGCCATTGACTTCCCTGGGGCCAGGATCTCATCCCTGGAGTGGGAAATGAAGAGACAATAACTGGATTGGGGAGGAGGGAGAGCCGCCTCGGGGTGAGGGGTAGAGGGACTGAGCTGGGACAGAAGGTGGGTGGCTGGCTGGCTGAATCCAGATGAAAATTGTTCTGCTTCTGATCATTCTTGCTAATCCGCAGGGCCCTGTGTATTTCACCCCCACCACAGATCTGATTGGCTCTTTGAAGAAGAGACCATGGACAGGTAAAGTGGATAAATGAGTGACTCACAGTTCATGCATCTTCTTGTTTTGAGCAAAGGGTGTTATGAACTGGAACCCCCTGGGCGGGGTGAGAAGGACTGCTTCCCTGCCAGGGCGGTCCTGGAGCTGGGGTGATCTCAGATAAGCTTAACAGCATATGGGCAGGCTCTTTTATTGCCTCAATATGTTTTCTCTGTGTTGCTTTCACCTTAAGGATAAACGTGCTTGCTTCGGAAGAGCTGTGTGATAATTATAGCCATTGGCAATCCCACTGTTATCAGTCTCTGGACAGGGGGCAAAACAGGCCTGCTTACGCAGTCTGTCTTGGTGGGCAAAGTTCCTGGTCAGGAGGGAGAGAGACGCGGGTCTCTGCCAAGAGAGGTGATGGCCAGGGGAGACAGAGGCCTGAGAGAGGTGCCGTTGCTGGGCCTTGGAGGAGGAATACGGAGGCAGGTGCCCTGCACTATGACACCTATCTTTAAAATTGTATCTGAGGCTCCTGCAGAATTTCCACCAGATGCAGCAGAAGCCAGGGGCCTCACTATGGCGGGGTATCGGCCTATGCTAATTTTCGCATTGCATTAGCACCTAGAGCCTCCAGATGGGGCCTTGTGCTCGGACTTGCACAGAGAGAGGGAGAGACACTCCCTGGCTCACGGAGCTCACAGTCTCACTGGACAAGACATAAAAACGGCCTGAGGGGAGTGAGAGGCAAAGTGGCTGGCCCAAGGTTACAGCATAGAGGTAGGAGGAGAATGCAGGTCCTCCGATTCCCTGTCCTGTGCTCTAGCCACCTGATCCCAGGGCCTGAGCAGTTGCTTGCTTCATCACTGGTGGACTAGAAGTCAGAAAGGATGGGAAGCTCCGCTTGCTTTCGATAACACTCTTCCTCGGAAATGCAAACCCTTTTCCCACCCCCGTTAGCCTCACAGCGATTCCAACGGAATGCAGCATTAGCTGTACGTCCATTTTCTAAAGAAGATTTGATGGAAACCTTTGATCTTTCCTTCTCAATCTCACACTCGCTCTCTCTTTAGGCTAATGGCACTTTAGAAACGTTCATTTAAAGAAACAGAGCATGGAGTCCATTTTTCTTTCTTCTCCTCATTCCTAGGGGCTAACCATAAAAACATTAAACGCCTACTGTACTTACCATTTATCTGTCTTTAGACTAAATGTTCTTTGTAGAAACTCATGTTAACAAGTTATTCTGGCTCCCTGTTTCTCTTTCTTACCTCCCTGGTATGTTATTGCTTCTCATTTAAAAAAGAGGAACTAACTGCTAGTCTCACTTCTCTGGCTAGGTACAGTAATAACTGTAAAAACCCAGACTATTCAGTTCCCTTTGTTTCTTCCATCACCAGCAAGGTGTTCTAATCCCTGTGTGTAGAGTGGTAAACTCTCCCGTTTCTCATAGACAAATGCCACCTTACAGCTCAGTATGGAGAAAAACATTAGCATGTCTCCGTAAGCCGGGGTCTGAATGAGCTCTCCCCTGCCATCTGTGGATGAACTGGGGGAGAAGACCTCAGGAGCAGACCATATTTGCATAGACACACCTACTTTCCCTAGGTGATCAGCAGCCAGACCTGCCTCATCAACGTGATTAATTTTGGTTGTTTGGGGTTAAAATTCACTTTAGGCTTGGACACAGGGGTAGTGAAATGTTGTTATCTTATTGAATGATGAAAGGATAGCAAAGCCATGCTTAACATGCCCTCACTAAGGGGGTCACCCTAAGTGAAACCTCCCTTGCGAAGCAGGGCATAGTGATGCCAAAGCCAAGTGGAAGTTGGATAAGTCTTTGATCTTATTTTCCTGGGGGGTGGGCTGTGTTTAAAGAGTCTTTAATGTGCCTTTTCTTCTCGTGTTTGACGATAGAGCTGATCGAGCTTAGCTTAGAGTTGTTGTTTCTGCTCAGTGATTATTAGACATGAAATTGCTGATAAGCAGGGCTCTTGGGCTGAGCCTTAAAGCTGGTGTGGGAATGGTATTGTGGTAAAAGCCGCTGCAGGAGCTGCAGTAGTGAGGTTCCTTGCTACCTAGTGAAATCACTAAGAGTGGCAATCACTGTGAACTGGGTTAAGTGGTGGAGCCGCAGAACAAGTGTGGCAGAGTGCCAAAGGCATTGCTTGAAACCCCCCCTCTTCAGGTCCGGGAGATGAACCCCCAGGAACGCACCCTGGAATTCTGGGACTTCGCTGACTTCAGACAACAAACAGTGAGTTGGATACAGCCGAGGGAAGGGGGTGGGGCATGTTAAAGGGTTGTTCTTCTGTCAGACTTTCACACTGCAAGGTGTGGAAACTGAGGCAAAGGACTACTGCTCAAGGTACTGTGGGTTGGGTGTTTACTTATGGTTTGCATATTTTTGAATCACTGTTTTGGTTGCTTCTCAAATTAGTGCTGAGTTCCTTCTCCCTCTTAATAAAAGTTCTCTTTTGTTACACACAGACTCAGGGTGTGCAAGAAGGAAAGTATTGTCTCTTAGAGGCACTGGGGATAGTATTTAGTTTTTCCAGGCTTCCTGGTGGGAGCTCAAGCAGGTTTGGTTTTGTAATGTTAAGAGGAACCCCTGTATATTGAACCCAGCCTTCATTGCTGATGGCGACACCACTGGCCAGAAGGGTTGTATCTCTCTATAGATGACCCATAAAATGCTTTGAGCTACAATTTTCAGTCTTCCACTTCTCATTGCACAAAGATTTTTACATGGGAGAAGTGGAGTAGCTATAGTCTGTGCAACATGAATATTATTCTCTAAAAAGTAATTGCAATTCAGACATGACTCATGCACAGCGCCATGTCCCACCCACAGTATTATCTAGAATTGGTTGAAATATTTGTGGGTTTTTTTGTTTTTGTTTTTCTTGACATTCAAATTCCACAATATTTTAGTAAAAAAAACTCCAAAATATTTAAGTAGCAAACCAACATATTTCAACTTGGACATGCTGCTGCAGTGCCTCATGGGAGTTGTAGTCCAGGTGCCTCGTGCTCCCATTCTCCTTTACAGACTGTTTTCCCTCATCAAACTATATCTCCCATAATGCATTACAGTGTCCCTGCTTGGCGATAGGAGAAGCACATTATGGGAGTCCACAGCTGAGGTGCATTATTGGAGATGTAGTCTGGTTAAGACGCCCCTCCCAAAGAGGAGAATGGGGACATGAAACAACCGAAGTACAAGTCTGCTATTTTGTTCTTCCTGTGTTCAGGGAAAGAGAATGTTGTACATTCTTTGTAAATAAACAGGGCTGCACCAAAGATACCTGACTTCCACTGCAATTTTTCCTCCCAACAGAATGTACCTGCACAGCCCTGAATATCGGCTAACTGCTCAGGGCAAAAAGGGGTAACGTGATTTTTTAAAATCTCATTTTTAAGCCTATCTTATCATTTTGGGGGCCTGACTCATGACTTTTGAACCCTTGGGGTTTGCAATCCTGCAGGGAGAGAACAGCTCATTATAAGGTAACACAGCCATAGTTAATAATAAGCAAATAAAGCAACACAATGCAACAAACCTGAGGCCTGAAACACATTTCATAAGATAGGCCTCAGCTTTGCCCACACAAGAACCAGCGGAGTATAACTGAAGTGGGTCACTACTGTTGGAGCTCAGTCCTTCCCTAAGCAGCTCTTTTATTGCCATCGAGGACAGACCTGCTTTTCGGTTCTTTTGATTCTGGTGATACAAAATTTTCCTCATTGTAATAAAGAATTGCAGGATTTTTTATTATTATTTATTTAACAGATCTAGCTCCAAAATACTGAGTAGGGGCCAAAGCTGAAATCTGGCATTCTTTAAAATGGAGGAAAACTAACTAACTAAACAAACTAATCTCAGAGAACACTGAAATAAATAAACACCACGCAGAGCCTTCCAGACACTCTGCGTGAACACAGGTGTCCGAGAGCACCGTGTCATGTAGCAAAATGCGCTGATCGGAGGCATTCAGGGGTCTCTTTCCCAGGAGTAAGTCTCCATTCTTTTCTGCCAGTTTTTAAAGGAACGAGAGGAAAATGTGCCATGCAGACTCTAAATGCAACAATCAAATGAAAGCACCACGTCGTGCTGTTGGACGGCTGCACTTCAGCTTTAAAATAACTCTGCATGTCTCAGATCATCTCCTCCAAACCCCACCGCGCTCGCAGGCTCTGGCACAACTGTCTGGTCGGGTGGTAAAAAAAAAAAGAATGATAATGAGCTAGAATGGGAGGCACAAGACAGTGCTTGAGGATCCTGGGCCCAGAGCTGTGCAGGGGAGACCCCCACTCAAGCTACGAGGAAATTAGGACCCAGGTTTCCTTAACAGATTCATAAGGTTTAAGGTCAGAAGGGACCACTGTGATCCTCTTGTCTGACCTCCTTCGACTTCCCCCAGCCGACTCCTGTTTGAACTAAAGCAGAGTTTTTAGAAAAACATCCCATCTTGATTTAAAGATGGTCAGTGGTGGAGAATCCACCACAATCCTTGGTAAGTTGTCCCAAGGGTAATTGCTCTCACTGTTAGAAATGTATGCTCTCTTTCCAGTCTGAATTTATCTAGCTTCAATTTCGAGCCAGTGGATCGGGTTAGACCTTCCTTTGCTAGATTGAAGAGCCCATTATTAAATATTTGTTCTCTATGTAGCTACTTATAGACTGTGATCAAATCATCCCTTCACCTTCTCTGTGTTAATCTAAACAGACTGAGCTCCTTGAGTCTGTCACTAGAAGGCAAGTTTTCCAACCCTTTAATCATGCTCATGGCTCTTCTCTAAACACGCTCAAATTGATCAACATCCTTCTTGACTTCTGGACACCAGAGATGGACACAGCATTCCAGCAGCAGCTGAACTGGTGCGAAACACAGAGGTAAAATACCCTCTTGTCGTCTCCTCGAGATGCCACTGTTTAGGCATCCAAGGATCGAATTAGCCCTTTTGGCCACAGCATCCACTAGGAGCTCACGTTCAGCAGATGACCCCCAAGTATTTTTAGTCAGTGCTTTCCAGGAGAGAGTCCCCAGGCTCATAAGTATGGACTACAATTCTTGTTCCTAGATCTGTACGTGTACATTTGGCATAGACAGTGGGGGCAGAACTACAACTCCCATGAGGCAAGGCACCAGAGCAAGATTAAGTTTAATGGTTCTTTTTAAATCAGTTAAAAAAACCCATCATACTCTGATTTGGGGCTGAGTAGAAATGAAATATTTTATTTCAGTTTTCCCAATAGAAATTTGAAAATTTTCAGCACAATCAGAAATTTTCCACAGAACATTTCAACTTTGCAGAAACCATGTGTTCTGTCAGAAAGTCGTTCCTGACCAGCTCTAGGCCACACGTCCTTCAGAGCTGGCCTGCTTCGATTGGCGCACGCCTGCCCCCTTCTGGTTTGCTTTTTGATTGGATTGGCAAGCCCCCCGTGGGAGGATGCTCCAATGGAAAGCGAGGGAAAGGAGGATCTGAGAGAGATTTGGCCCGCCCTTCTTTTCATCCCCAGATCAGCTCCCAGTATAGTGCCCTGACCTTCAAAGGGCTTCGATTCTGGCTGACTAGCTGAATCTGCCCATAGGCTCCAGCAGGAGCTGCATCAGGCCCTGCCAGGCGTCAAAGAAAGAGAGATTTTAGCAAACGGGAAGTCTGTGTTATTCCGGTTTCTTATTCTACCAACCACAGGGCTGTCTGGGGCGGTAGAAGGATTTGCCGTGCCCACCGGCTGATTAACAGCAGACGGCACAGATACGCAGCCTGGGAGTGCGGCTGCCTGTTTATTTGCAAAGAAATCTCCAAATGTCCAGTGCACTTGGTCATCAGTTTGGCATGCCCAGACCAAAGGCTGCAGCCCCTTGGAGCCACAGGAGTCAGGCTGATAGCCTGCCGCGGATCAAGGCTCTGCATTCACGTCCGTTCTCCAAAGCAAGCAGGGACTGGAAGCCATTGTGGAGTGTTTTTGTTTGGCTCCCTTCAGAAGGGGGGCCATGATATGATGATCTGACCCTTAAACGACAGGCGTGAGGAGTCTGCCATTCACCTGGAGCGTGAGGTAGGGGTGACCACGTGGTACTGGCATTCTGGTTTCCTGGCAGCAGGTTCTGGAAAGCAGGAGGGATGCCAGCATGCCTCCTCCCAGGACAGGAACAAGCCCACCCTGCTCCATGTTTGCCCCTTATCCACCTGTGGAACTCCTTGCCTGACGAGGTTGTGAAGGCTAGGACTATAACAGGGTTTAAAAGAGAACCTCCATGAATTTATCCAGTTAAATCCATCAATGGCTATTAGCCAGGATGGGTAAGGAATGGTGTCCCTAGCCTCTGTTTGTCAGAGAGTGGAGATGGATGGCAGGAGAGAGATCACTTGATCATTACCTGTTCTGTTCATTCCCTCTGGGGCACCTGGCATTGGCCACTGTCGGTAGACAGGATACTGGGCTGGATGGACCTTTTGGTCTGACCAAGTATGGCCTTTCTTATGTTCTTATTCCAGCCTTTTTGATCGCTCCAGAGTTTACACTTTGCCTCTTGACGCTCCAGCCATTGGCGGAGGTGCGTTCCATGGTTCTTCTGTGACCTGGCTTCCTGGACTAGCACTGATCAGTCTCAGCCGCCAACCTGCTACTGCCGGTTGCCTGGTGCTCCCGCCCTGCGAGCAGAACTGGCTGCTGCTGCTCCTGCCAAGCCTCATAAGTAGGGCTACCTGCAGTCACTTAAGAATTGCCTTGCCACCCACCTGTCCCCGCTGCCCCTCCCGCCTCAGATTGCTCTTGGACTCCCTGAGCTCTAGACTTCCCAATAACACACGACATGCAGCCCTTTCAAACCCAGCCGCCAAGATCTGAGAACCCAAATCATTGTAACTGCCGTGGTCATGGTCTGAACCCCAGCAAAGAGCGTTTTCCCAGACATGAAAACCCGGCATGCTGAGGTGCCTATGTGCTCTAGTTCCGGCTGTGTCCCAGATCTCCACCCTGCGCCCTTCCATTGTTAGTCAGACCCGTGCAAAGGGAGTGCTGCTGACCTGGCAGCATTTTTACCCTCGCTTTGCACAGCTGCAGTTCACTACCTGTGGTGCAAGGTAATAGGGAATCGGGACTGTGGATTCTAGCACCTTATTTAGTCTCAAAATAATGCTTTATGGCAAGTTCTCCAGACTCATAGTTGCATCATTTGCACCTCTGCCAATCCCCGCAGTCTGAGCTGCCTGCTGATGTTATGGGGAAGAAAGCTGGTGGAGAGCTAGTGTGGAACAGACATCCTAGTGTCACCAACGGGGCTGAGATAGACCCATGCTTCTGCTAACGCTGAGGTCACTGATGTCCCATCCCAGAACAAACCCCCTTGGCAGATTATGGGCTGGCTTTTTATAGGTAGCACATGGTAACTGCGCTCCCTGACTGGTTAACGGCTTGTGTGCGGGAGACCCAGGCCTATGGTTTCCAAAGGGACCAGGGAGTGACCCTTGGTCACTTTGGAAACTCTGAGCCTGATGTAAAGCTGAGCTGCACTCATGCGGACCAGCCAGTTATGGGATAGAGTTGATGCAGAGACCATGGAACCCTAGTTCTAATGGGCACCTCTGCCTTATTCCAGTTCCCTGCCTATCTCGTGTATGACAACAGCATCTAAGCGCTGCCCAAATATTTAACAGCAGCTATCTCAATTGCTCTCTCCCTTCCCAGGAGTTGGTGGGAGCCTGATGAGTGTATAGTGTGTGGTGCTGTGTGGTGCGTCCATGTGTAACAGAGAGGGCAGGCAAGTGGGCTGTGTCTGAGGAACATGGTGAGTTCTGCATTTACTGTGGACTGAGGACAGCTCCCTGGCTGCTGGCATCGCTTGCTGGAGTGCGCGCCAGAGTCTAGGTCCCGCTCCTGGAGGAGTTCTGGAAGGGCGTGCTCGCAGAGGGAAAGACGCTCTTGCAGCTAGCTGGCCATGTGCCATGGCAGGCTTTGGAGAGCCAAAGAGAGAGGCCTTTCCCTGGCCAGCCAGCGCAGAGAGCAGAGCAATGGCGCAGCACACGTTGCTAAGCAGCCAGACTGTGCGAGTTGGTTCTTTTTCAAGGTTCGTGACCGAGCTGCTCATGAAAGGGGGTGAGGGGGTTAGCAGCAAATGTCCACCTTCTGTCAAAACCCTGAAAACCGCAGCAAGTGACAACCGCCATTTTCAGTGGAAAGCGGCCAGAACCCAGATGGCTGGCTGGTTGGTTGGTTTGTATGATGAATACAATCAAGACTTTTCAAAGCAAGCCGAGACCCTCCGTGACAATGTTTGTGTTGCTGAAAGCCCCACTTTCCAACAGACAAGCATTATGATGGGGGAAGAGCTGAGCCCCTCTGACGTGTGGCTTGACCCCGTGGCAATGTTCAGTGCTATGAGCAAGCAGCAAGGCCATGGATGTGCAGATCATTGAGCCAGACTTAGGTCTGATAAGCTGGTGCATAATCTGTGGGTCCGTGGGAGATGGAAGTGGGTGGGTTTTGCCCTCATGGCACAACCAGCCAAGCTCAGGTCCAGAAACACACCACATCTTCCTTCTGAGCATTTTTCTGCTGCTTTGAACAAGTGTAAATGACCAACCGAGGTGCTAGACTGCAGAGAATCGGGCCCCTCTTACTACCGCACAGTGCGAATAATGCTTCTGAAGGTGCCCTCCGGTGGCACTATTACACATGGCCTTCCAAGTTCTTCCTCTTCATGCACAAGCAAGTTTTGACTCTTGGAAAGACAAGACATATTGTTGGTTTTGGGCCATTCAAGGTTCTGTGTAGGCTAGAGGCAGTGATCCTTGGAGCGAAGGCTGGGTGAGCAACAGGAGAATTTCCTCTCTGCCTTGGTCACTGATTAGAGTCAATTTGGGAGGGCAGAGTTGCTCTTCGGGAATCAGCCAGTGGGGTTGGACTGAGATCCTGGAATGAAGGGTTTGCCCTGCATGCTGCTTGACCACCTCTCTCCCAGGACTGGGATATGTGTGTAATTAAAACAAGTTACACCACATGTCACCTCGCTGATTACTGTTCTGCTGGGAAGCTGACTCGAAGGCCCTGGACAGTTGCTATCATTTGGCAGAAGGGTATAAGTGCAGCTCAGTACCGTGAGTAGGTCTAAGTTTTCACTAAGAAGCTGTGGTGTATTTTTCCTTTGGGAAAGCAGCCTGGTTATTCTGTGAGTGTTCAATGGCAAAGGGGCTGGACGGTTGGTGTGTGCAGAGAGGGCGAGGCTGGCAGAGATCTGGGAGGCAGTGCTTGTTGCCAGAGGCTGGGGTTTGCAGGCATAGATGAGGCTTCCTCATGCTCAGGGCAGGTGGGATGAGGTGCCTCACAACCCTGGGTGCCCCATGGGATCATTATAGAGACCTGGAGCACCCACTCATCCGACAAAGCAGGACCTCATAGGGGCACCTCTCCTGCCCTGCCTGGCTCCTGGGGAAGGGCAGCAACATGCAGGGCTTGTGACAAAACCTCAGTCCAGCTCAAAGCTGCCTCATCCCTATTCCTATGATGGGATGGCTTGGCCTTTAAGCTGAGGATGCTACCTGCTGATGTCGGTCCATGAGGCTGGCCAGGAGCTTGGGAAGTTTGCAGACATAAGTGTCCAAGAGGGGAACTTGGACATGCGGTGATGGGAGCAGCTCAAGAACCAAAAGAGAACAGGCCAGCATGCAGCCTTTGGAAAGGAAACTACCACAAAGGTGTCCTCCTTCTTCCTGCTGGAAAAAGCTGTTTACTGCCCACGTCTTGTTCACCCCCTTTAATATACATAATACTCAGCCCATTAACCAGGCACAAAACCTCCTTATGAAAGGGAGTTACTCGGCATACACAGCGGCTGCTTTTCATACCTGCAAGTTTCAGAGCCTTTCATTCTCTCTCTAACCTCAGAAGGCCACGTGGGCTGATAAGTCCATAGGACCTAAGCAGCCACTATTGTTTGTGGGAATTCAGTGTATGTGTGGCAATTTTCTCTGCTGGAGCTGTTCTATTGTGTGCTGTAACTGCGTATTACAAACAAGACACCACAGGATGGGAAAGGCATTCTGTAGCATACCGGCAGCATGCAGGAGGTGAGGCTGTACGATTCCACTCACTGCAGGCACTATAATTGCTCTGATTTCTTTTTCCTTGTTTTGGTTTTTCTTTTTATTTGATTTTGATTTGAAGGTCACTTCATGCATAATAAGGAAGGCTGAGAAAACCATCTGTACTCTTCCCGTTTGCAATGCTGTGCACAGAACATCGTCCTGCTGAAGTAACTGACTCTGCCTGGAGCATCAGTTTTACACTGGTCCCTGACTTCGGTGGAGTCCCCCTTGACTTCTGCTGTTGTCACTGCACTCAGGATCAGGCTTAACCGCTCTAAGATGATCACGCCTGTTGCTGAATGCTCCAGCTGTGCCGAGAGACCTAAATGCCACCTTACATATCACTCCCCTGGGGCCCAAGAATGTCACCATAACAGAAACCACATCCATGCAGTTGTGAGCTAGACTGAGTTATAGGCACAGACCCGAGCAAGGGACGGGGCATACAGTGCATCGCCGCAGGAGTAGCCCAGGAAAGCATTGTGCCGTCCCTCGAAGGCCTAAGTCCCCCCTGCCTTTGCTCCTGGCCTCTAACAGCAACACATGACAACATCCCCTGCCCTGGCAGATGTGGTGGGGGCCCAGAACGCAGGCTCCTTGCTCCCAGCCCTTCCTCCCACCCCCCACCCCCCGCTCTGACGGAGGCGCTGAGATGCTGGCACTAGAGCTGGTTGGGCATCTTCCGTTGAAATGTCTTTCTGCAAAATTTAAATTTCTATGGCGCCCGGGGTTCCTGATCTGCCATGGGAGCCTCTCTCTGCCACCCACTGGCCACGTGAGTGCTGTGTCACCCGCTAGACACAGGCCCGCGGGAGGCTAGCAATTGCTGCTGTCGCTGAAGCGATGGTGCTCTGTGCAGGGTTATAAACCTGCTTGTGACTCGTGTTTGGGGGACTTCATGGTAGGGTTGTTGCTCTGTCAGGGAGGCTTGGTCCAGCACAGCTGCTTACCTGCCCGCCATCCATGGTTGCATGAAAATTCTGCCTTGCGGGGAAACTTGGCGTATGGGCTGGTCGAAATTTTCCAGCCAAACCTCCCCCCCACATAGAAAATTTGGATTTTTGACAAAAATGAACATTTCTGATTTCTCACAAAGAACCAAACCTCCAAAATGGAGCATTTGTGGCCGAAGAAAACAAACAATATTGAGCTGAAAACCAAAATCGGTTTAGTTGCAGAAAGTTTATTTAAAAAAATAAATAAATAAAAAGTAAAGTTCCAGGGGTGTGTTGAAAAGTCAACATTTTCGGGAGGGGAGGGGGACATTTTCCTACCAGCTCTTCTCAGCGGGACATAAGGTTGTAACCAAGCAAAGTCCTGTCTCTTTCATTGTAGTCACATGTTTCCCTGACCCAAAATGGCCACCGTGTCCCATAATTTATCATGGAAATGGAGTCATCCCATGGGAGGGAAGCTCCTCCTCCCTTTACAAGAGACAGCCGCTGCGGCCCTGTGACCCTGCAGACACGGACAGCCAGAAAGTCTCCTGGGGCTGTTGGCAGCCAACATAAATTAGATCAGCCCTTAGTCTGTTTTCCTAAATGCCGGGAACCGCCGTGACACCCAGGAGTCCCGGGACTGAGGAAGCGTAAAGGTGACTTAGGCTGCCACGTTTCCCCCACCACCCTGCTCAGCCATGCCACGGGCCGCTCTGCTCAGCATCTGAGCCGTTCTTTTGGGCATTCGACATTTTCCAAGTCTTTCACAGACCAACCAAACAATAAAGCCAAACTTCACTCTTCACAATATGAACTCTGTTATCTAATGCATAACACCTTGATATCGTTTATCATACAACTATTTGTGCAATAATGTGGATGAATTTTCTTTTATTCTATGATGGCACCTGATCAATTATTGTTTCCAGTTCCAAGTGCAGGCCCAGTTAGACAGGCAGAACTGCAGGGTCTCAACGTGTGGGTGAGACGATGCAGTAGGGAGGAGGGATTTAGATTTATTAGGAACTGGGGAAACTTTTGAGAAAGGGGGAGTCTATACAGGAAGGATGGGCTCCACCTATACCAAGATGGAACCGGATTGCTGGCACTTCACATTAAAAAGGTCGTAGAGCAGTTTTTAAACTCAGGGCTGGGAGAAAGCCGACAGGTGCAGAGGAGCACATGGCTCAGTCAGAGATATCCCTGAGGGGAGGATCTATTAATGGAGATTCTCTATGTCCTAGTAAGGAGGAGAGGATGGAAGATGATAAAATACAGGTAGGATTTTATGAGAAACAGTCAAAAGAAAAAAAAGTCCCATTCAATTATATCATGTATTGGCAGACAGCTAAAAAGTGATGAGTTTTTAAAGTGCTTATATACCAATGCTAGGAGTCTAAATAATAAGATGGGTGAACTAGAGTGCCTCGTATTAAATGACAGGTTTCAGAGTAGCAGCCGTGTTAGTCTGTATCCGCAAAAAGAGAAGGAGGACTTGTGGCACCTTAGAGACCAACAAATTTATTTGAGCATAAGCTTTCGTGAGCTACAGCTCACTTCATCGGATGCATGCAAGCCGGAGTGTTTCATCAGTTACTCCTGTACTGAGCCCAACTACTTGTGTTTGACTAAAGCAGGTCTTCTAGAAAGGCATCCGCTCTTGATCTGAAGACTTAGAGACGGACAATCCACCACTATGCTTGATAGTTTGTCCCCGTGATTAGTCATCCTCACTGTTCACATTTTATGTCTAAAAATTTTTGATTTGACTATGCTGGCTTCAGCTTTCAGCCCCTGGTTCTTGTTATGCCTTTCTGCACTCGATTAAAGAGCCATGAAGTACAGTGTCCCTTCTTCTGTGCTGCTTGTTGAGCAGGGTAAATGATGCCACCATTTCATGCAAAGTATCTGAGGAACAGAGTACCAGTTTCAGGTATTAACTTTTTCTTATACTAGAGAGAATTGCTGACAGTTCAAATTATGTTCTTCCCTAGGGCATGGGTGCTGGAACTAGGGGTGCTGGGGTTACATTTTAAAAAATCATGACCAGTTCTCCTGGGCAAAGCCCCCATGAGCTCGATTCAGTTCAGAGTACAACGTTTTTACAAAACTTAAGATTCGTTTGTCACTTATGCCACTTTTGCCCAGGCCCACAGCCAGGCCCGGATTCAGCACAGTACTGAGCCATCCAAAGCAGGGATGGGTTTAAGTTTGTATCCAAAGTTAGGCATGTGCTTAAATGCTAGGCTGAACTGGGGCCCCACTATCATCATCAGCGCTATTGCTGATTTATAGCAGTGTAGCTGAGACGAGCCAGGCCTCAGAAAGGTGCTGTAATAGGGTAATTATTTATGAGGTTGATGGAGAGCAAAGGTATAGAATTAAGAACAGGTGATTCATTAACATACGAACTGGGGCCAGATCCCCACCTGATGTAAATTGGCCCAGCTCCATGAAATCAGTGGGGCCAGGATCCTGAGCTGGTGTAAATCAGCATAGCTCCATTGATTTCAATGGGGGGCCAGCTACCCAGCCGGAGTTGATTGGCGTAGCACCCCGGCTGCCCATAGGCCTGTGCTGGTTTACAGGGCTGAGGATCTGGCCTGTGATCTAAATTTTTGCTTAAACAACTTTGAGGTTGAAGAAGGTTCAGCAAACTTTCCTTTTTTCTCAGCCCCCCTGGTTTCTGATGCCAACTGAGGGGTCAGAGCGTTGTTTTGGTCTTAGCTAGAAAAAATGAAACAAGCCAAAACTGGAAATATTGCAAGAAAATGTGTCCTCGTAGAAGGGTAGGACTGGAAGGGACCTGGAGAGGTCATTTAGTCCAGTCCCTGGCACTTATGGCAGGGCTAATTATAAACTAGACCATCCCTGACAGGTCTTTGTCCAACATGCTCTTAAAAATCCCTAATGATGGAGATTCTACAACCTCCCTAGGCAATTTATTCCAGTGTTTAACCACCCTGACTTAAGCCGCCCTTGCTCCAATTTAAGGTTTTGGGGTCTCCACTCCACCGAGGTTCAGCTATGTCTGGATAAGATCTGAATAAGTAGCTGAACTTTTGGGTGTTTATCCAATGTGACCTTTTCCAGGGTCAAGCCATCACTGCTTGTAGATAGAGAAATTGTCTAAAAAGAGAACTGTACCACTGAACTCTGAATGGATTCGCCTGCTCAGTTCATATTTCTAACAACATTTACTAAAGGTCTCCCTCTGCTCATGGAAATTCTGCTTCTCCTTACACTTTTGGAGGAAATAAATTGATGATGGCTTCCAAAGGGGTAGATTATTATTATTATTACAGTAGCATTAAGAGGTCCCCAGCTGTGTTTGGGGAGCCCCATTGTGCAAGGTGCTGTACAAACACAGAGTAGATAGCCTCTGCTTCAAAGAACTTAGTCTAAACAGGCCCGACAGACAAAGGCTGGGAGAGGAAATTGATGCACAGCGAGGAGAAGTGACTAGAGTTGTGTGACTAACTGGTGTGTTGATTCATTCACTGGCAGTTCCAAGAAAACCCCATCAGTTCAGATTAAACCAAAAGCATATTTTCTTGGATTTTTTGGCAATTCAAAAAACTCATAAAAATTTTCCTTTGGAGTCAGCCACCTGGTTCCATTGGAGACAAAAGGAAACCTTTGTCACTGTGGGCATCTGTAACAAAAGCAAAGGAAATGAAGGGCTGAGTTCACATGCGAAAGAAGAAGGTGGTGCTTTCCCCTAACACCCAATGGTGAGAGCACTGAGGACGGGGAAACCCACACTCAGCAGCCAGGCCTGGAACCAGCCATCCCCCTTTCTAGGGCCATGCCCTAACCATCAGGTGACAGAGCACGCTGCACGTCAGAGGGGACGAGGGCTCATGGCATCTCTGTTCTGCACTGTATCAAATGCTTGACTAGTCACTGGGCCAGAGCGAGTGATTCTAGGGCACCCACCTGGGGAGCAAGACCTGGCGTTACGTCCCTGCTTCACATGGGATTGGAATCTGGGTTCCCCAGTCTCGGGGACTGCCTTAACCACTGTGCTCTTGGGGTGGGGAAGGAAGCACTATTTTCTCTTCTTTGTGGGCATGCAGCTAGCCTGAAAAATTCAAGTGTTTTGTTTCAACATTTCTGAATTCCCCCCCCCCCACCCCCCATTTTTCTTTGTTCCACTCACAATTTGCTGACAGCGACACACATTGGTGAAATGTTTGTTTGACTCAAATATGCATTTTTGGCAGAAAAAACAAGTTTTGGCCAAAAACTTTTACCTGGTTCTAGAAGTGACTTGGCCAAGGTCATCCAGCCAGTGAGCGGCAGAACCAGGAACCGAACCCCCCTTCCCTTGCCTGCTGCCTTAGCCAGCAAACTATGCTGCCTCTTGCTTAATGTTCACGTGTGAAGTGACACTTGCCCAATCACTGAGGTTGGAGCCATGGGTTTTCTTAGGCTCAGCTAGTTTAAAGGGACAGAATTCTGCATCAGACTCTCCAGTGTTCTTCATGTGTCTGAGTGTCTGTATTCTGCTCAGCTGAATTAGGTTAGATTACTCCTGGCCTCAGTTCTCTCATGCAAGGGGCGGGCGCTATGAATAGTACTAACAAGACTGCCTTTGTTGTCTTGACTATACATATGATTAGTGAGCATCAAACTAAATTAATTAAGATAGCCTTAATTCAATTTTTAACCTTCCAAATGTTCCAAAATAGAGACGACAATTTAATTACAACTCCGATGAAGCTGAGACAGGATATCTGAGTTTGCCCTTATGGCCCATACAGATATCAAACAGACGGTAGATTTACCTTTTATGATAGCATCACGGTAGGGCACTGAGGCACAGAATGAAAGGGAATGGCCATCGGGAACCAGCACTGTATGCTGCATGTGAATGTGAGATGAAAAAGCCTGTAATCAAATATTGAAACAGTGGGGAAGAGCTGGAGCAGAACTACTGCTTGGATAGTGCTACCTACCGTAGACTAGGGAGGCCTGGGTGGGAAATTAGACACGTGATACAGTGCCCACAAGAACAGAGCCACCTAAGTACAATTCCCGGGAGCGTGTCGTGAATCCAGCAATATTTGGTGGTATTTGTCTCAAAGCCCTGGCTTCTGGAGGCATGAGATTACATGAGAACTTCAGCTTGCATTAGAAGGAAAAGCAAGTTTCTAGCCCTCAAGGTTGCTGAAAAAAACTTGAAAATGTGACCTGAGCGCCACCCAATGGCTCAAAGCCAATAAAAAGACCCACCGATTATAATGATTTAAAAATCTCATGGTTTATAAACCAATCCTGTGATTTTTGGGGGGCTGATTCTGGGTTTTTAATGCCTGGGGTTGGCCATCCCACAGTGCCCTACAGGCAGCCGCCCATCTGGTATGTGTGATGTAGCTGAGCCTCGTTCCAGGTGTCTAATTCAGAACCAATCAATGAATACGAGTGTGGATATTTCCATTGAACCTTTCTAGACTTATTAAAATGATGTGCTCTAATTCCTCACAAACTAAGGTGGGGGAGTAGCACTGTATGTAAGAGAGCAGTATGACTGCTCAGAGCTCTGGTACGAAACTGCAGAAAAACCTGAGTGTCTTTGGATTAAGTTTAGAAGTGTGAGCAACAGGAGTGATGTAGTGGTGGGAGTCTGCTATAGACCACCGGACCAGGGGGATGAGGTAGATGAGGCTTTCTTCCGGCAGCTCACGGAAGCTACTAGATCGCACGCCCTGGTTCTCATGGGTGACTTTAATCATCCTGATATCTGCTGGGAGAGCAATACAGCGGTGCATAGACAATCCAGGAAGTGTTTGGAAAGCGTAGGGGACAATTTCCTGGTGCAAGTGCTAGAGGAGCCAACTAGGGGGGGAGCTTTTCTTGACCTGCTGCTCACAAACCGGGTAGAATTAGTGGGGGAAGCAAAAGTGGATGGGAATCTGGGAGGCAGTGACCATGAGTTGGTTGAGTTCAGGATCCTGACACAGGGAAGAAAGGTAAGCAGCAGGATACGGACCCTGGACTTCAGGAAAGCAGACTTCGACTCCCTCAGGGAACAGATGGGTAGGATCCCCTGGGGGAATAACATGAAGGGGAAAGGAGTCCAGGAGAGCTGGCTGTATTTCAAGGAATCCCTATTGAGGTTACAGGGACAAACCATCCCGATGTGTCGAAAGAATAGTAAATATGGCAGGCGACCAGCTTCGCTTAACGGTGAAATCCTAGCAGATCTTAAACATAAAAAAGAAGCTTACAAGAAGTGGAAGGTTGGACATATGACCAGGGAAGAGTATAAAAATATTGCTCGGGCATGTAGGAATGAAATCAGGAGGGCCAAATCGCACCTGGAGCTGCAGCTAGCAAGAGATGTCAAGAGTAACAAGAAGGGTTTCTTCAGGTATGTTGGCAACAAGAAGAAACCCAAGGAAAGTGTGGGCCCCTTACTGAATGAGGGAGGCAACCTAGCGACAGAGGATGTGGAAAAAGCTAATGTACTCAATACTTTTTTTGCCTCTATCTTCACTAACAAGGTCAGCTCCCAGACTGCTACACTGGGCATCACAACATGGGGAAATAGATGGCCAGCCCTCTGTGGAGAAAGAGGTGGTCAGGGACTATTTAGAAAAGCTGGACATGCCCAAGTCCATGGGGCCGGACGCTTTGCATCCGAGAGTGCTAAAGGAATTGGCGGCTGTGATTGCAGAGCCATTGGCCATTATCTTTGAAAACTCATGGCGATCGGGGGAAGTCACGGACGACTGGAAAAAGGCTAATGTAGTGCCCATCTTTAAAAAAGGGAAGAAAGAGGATCCTGGGAACTACAGGCCAGTCAGCCTCACCTCAGTCTCTGGAAAAATCATGGAGCAGGTCCTCAAGGAATCAATCCTGAAGCACTTACACGAGAGGAAAGTGATCAGGAACAAAAAGTCAGCATGGATTCACCAAGGGAAGGTCATGTCTGACTAATCTAATCGCCTTCTATGATGAGATTACTGGTTCTGTGGATGAAGGGAAAGCAGTGGATGTATTGTTTCTTGACTTTAGCAAAGCTTTTGACACGGTCTCCCACAGTATTCTTGTCAGCAAATTAAAGAAGTATGGGCTAGATGAATGCACTATAAGGTGGGTAGAAAGTTGGCTAGATTGTCGGGCTCAACGGGTAGTGATCAATGGCTCCATGTCTAGTTGGCAGCCGGTGTCAAGTGGAGTTCCCCAGGGGTTGGTCCTGGGGCCGGTTTTGTTCAATATCTTCATAAATTATTTGGAGGATGGTGTGGATTGCACTCTCAGCAAATTTGCGGATGATACTAAACTGGGAGGAGTGGTAGATACGCTGGAGGGCAGGGATAGGATACAGAGGGACCTAGACAAATTGGAGGATTGGGCCAAAAGAAATCTGATGAGGTTCAATAAGGATAAGTGCAGGGTCCTGCACTTAGGACGGAAGAACCCAATGCACCGCTACAGACTAGGGACCGAATGGCTCGGCAGCAGTTCTGCGGAAAAGGACCTAGGGGTGACAGTGGACGAGAAGCTGGATATGAGCCAGCAGTGTGCCCTTGTTGCCAAGAAGGCCAATGGCATTTTGGGATGTATAAGTAGGGGCATAGCGAGCAGATCAAGGGACGTGTTCATCCCCCTCTATACGACATTGGTGAGGCCTCATCTGGAGTACTGTGTCCAGTTTTGGGCCCCACACTACAAGAAGGATGTGGATAAATTGGAGAGAGTCCAGCGAAGGGCAACAAAAATGATTAGGGGTCTGGAACACATGACTTATGCGGAGAGGCTGAGGGAACTGGGATTGTTTAGTCTGCGGAAGAGAAGAATGAGGGGGGATTTGATAGCTGCTTTCAACTACCTGAGAGGTGGTTCCAGAGAGGATGGTTCTAGACTATTCTCATTGGTAGAAGAGGACAGGACAAGGAGTAATGGTCTCAAGTTGCAGTGGGGTTTAGGTTGGATATTAGGAAAAAAATTTTCACTAGGAGGGTGGTGAAACACTGGAATGCGTTACCTAGTGAGGTGGTAGAATCTCCTTCCTTAGAAGTTTTTAAGTTCAGGCTTGACAAAGCCCTGGCTGGGATGATTTAATTGGGGATTGGTCCTGCTTTGAGCAGGGGGTTGGACTAGATGACCTCCTGAGGTCCCTTCCAACCCTGATATTCTATGATTCTATGATTAAACCGAAATAATCAAACACGCCGTTTATTATACAATGGAAAAATTCTCAGCGCATGTTGGGCTTTGCACACAGAGACTTTCATTGCATATGGATTCTCTGTAGCTAAGAAATCCAAAGTAGGCCAGTCAGTTCCTATTGGAAATAAATAGCCATCAGACAAGTTTAGGGCCTTGGCAAACTGGCAGGAAGGTGGTGTTTGATGGAATTGTTATGCATTTGGGAGTCGGTGCCAATGCAAGCTAATCAGCTAATAATCTGGGATGAACATAAAGAGAACTCATTAATAGATTGTTATTGATTGGAGTTGTGTTTTTGAAATGCAGTCGAGAGCGGTTTCTTCCTGAACAGAACTCAATCCAAGGCTGCCAATTTACCGCTTGGCAGTTTGATAATTTCACAGATGATCACAGACCTCTGTGACGAAGTGGGAATGTTCATAATGTTTTCTCTGAATACTGAGTGGGTGCCTCAGTTTCCCCTGTGCAGTTCTTCAGTATCTTGGTGGTGGGATAAGGGGGTGTGATTGTGGCAGAGCCCTAGAGGGCCAGTGTGATGCTGTCTGCACAGAGAATGGCTGACACCCTGTCTCCTGGCCACTGATGGCCTGGTCCCCTCCCCTGCCACGTGCCAACTGAAGGTGTTGGGGAACAAAGAGATCAGGTGGCCTTCTGGCCTGGGAAAGAGACAAAGGCCAGAGGAGGGGCTGGAGAGTTTCAATTTGGACCTGGCTGGGGAAATAGAGGGGGCCCAGTTGGGGGTCTGGCCTCCTTGGCCCCAAGATGGACCCGACTTAGGGCTACTGTTTCCTGTACCTACAAGCTCTGTTTTGGACTGTGTTCCTGTCATCTAATAAACCTTCTGTTTTACTGGCTGGCTGAGAGTCACGTCTGACTGCGGAATTGGGGGGCAGGACCCACTGGCTTCGCCAGGACCCCGCTTGTGCGGACTCGTTGCGGGAAGCGCACGGTGGGGCAGGGGATGCTGAATGCTCCGAGGTCAGACCCAGGAAAGCCGAAGCTGTGGAAGCTTCTTGCCCTGGAGACAGTCTGCTCACAGAGAGGAGGCCCCCCCAGAGTCCTGACTGGCTTCGTATGGAGTAGTTCCCGAGCATTGCCTGGTGACTCCCTGACAACCTCATCAGTCTTTGAGACCAGAGGCTGGTTTGTTCATGCCCACTTTGAGAGCCATCTAGGCTGGCCCTGAGTCACAGCTGCCCAGATTCTGTCTACAGTACAGCACCTCTGCTTGCATAGATACAGCATCCACTGACAGGAGCCTTTGAGAGACTGAAGCATCTCAACGCCCCCCTCCCTGGGCAGCCTCCCGTGTGTGCACATGCACACACCCACTTGCACACCCCAGGGCAGCCTCCCCGGTCTGCAGAAAGGGAGACAAGCCCGTGGCCCTGCCCCTCGGTCCTGCTTTCTTTGGGATGGCTCCTGCCACAGCTTGGGCTGGCCTGGAGCAATCCTGGTACTTGGAGAGCACCGTGGCTGGCCCTGGGCTGGCTGCAGATGGAGGAGGTTCTTTGTGCATCCCCCATGGCCAGCCTCAGTCTGGGCACAATCCTTGACATGACCCTGCCTAATGGTGAGCGGGTGGCCCAACCCCGCAGTCTGTGGGGTTGGCGGAGGTGGCAGCTGAAGGAATGCTTGTGAGATGCTACTGGGGCAAGGCAGGGGGGTGCAATGGTTAGAGCTGTGCCCTGTGTATCCGGTTCCCCTCCCACTTGCTGCTTGTCTTGGCTACCTAGATTGTCAGTGCATAGGGCAGGGAGTGGCTGCTACTCCGTGTGTGTTCAGCCCCTAGCCTGGAGCTAGGAGCTACCCTATACAAATAACCATCAGGGTAAACAGGGGCAGCAACAACTTTAAAAAAATCATGCTTCTGTGTGACTTGCTACCATTGCTACACCGCACAGCTAGGCCTGGCAGAGAGGAGAAATCACTCCTCCCCGCCCCCCCCCCCTTCCAGAGCCAGATTTCAGTCCGTAAGTAGCATTGCCTGGGCTTGGGTCATTGTGGTGTGTACCGTGTTTCGATATGCTAGCAAGGAGCATGGCAGCTTCTGCTGTACTGACCCCTTCTCATCGGTCATGGATCCTAGGGCTTGCTCGAAAGCTCGCACAGACCCTTCAGCCAGGCCCGCTTGTGCCGGGCGCTGCAGTGATAGGTCTAATACCACTTTTCTTCATGAAGTTCTGAACCTCTTCTGAACTAAACCAAGAGCCGTTGTCATTCTCCACTTTTTCTGGCAGGCCAGTGCCTGCAAAAAACATAGAAGTTTCTCTGCTGTCTGCGCAAATGTGGCGATTTTCATGCAGAAAACTTCCAGCCTTTGGGAATGGGCCTCCACCACTCCTAGATGTATTGTACCCAAAAACGGTCCTCCAAGGTCAATAGGCAGCCATTGCCAGGGAGCTGATGGTCATTCCCATGGGTGAAATGGCACTGGGGCAGGCCTGCACTGCACCCGTTGGTATCTCAAACATTCCTTAGCAAGCTGCGCTTTGTTGGTTAATGCCTGGCACCCGGACAAAACTTCCTGTACCTCCTTATGTCTTCCTGTTGGCTGCTTTCCCTGAGCCACCTTCACCAGCTGGCTGCCTCGCTATGCAGCTGACACCAGTTTAGAGATGCGTAACTTGCACTGGCCATTGAAGACACCATTGAATCTGGTGTCAAGGCAGGACTAGAGAATGCCTGCTTACCAATCCAGTGCAAAATAGGGTGAGTACCTTTCTCTCCATCTTTAAACAAGATCTACATGAATTTTGGAGACTTGAATGTGGACAAAAGATAACTCAAAATTTCCTCAGATTTTGTACAAGGACAGAATGGCAAAGTTGCATATTCTCATCTTTCCTTTGTTGCTCTGTTGGAGAAATTCTGTAAAGTTAATGGGGGGGAGGCAATGGGGGGGAAATAGGTGGTGACAGGGAGTCCTGAGATGGCATTCGTTCTGTTACGTTCAATGGCACAAAAGGAACTAAAAGGGGAGAAAGGGTTAAAAAAAATTTATGAATTTGGAAAACCAAAAGGAATTGGGTGACTCTTTAAGGTGCCACCAAACTCCTCATTGTTTTTGTGGATACAGGCTAACACGGCTACCCCCTGATACAGAAGGAATGGAAATTTCAAATTCAGACCAAAAGAAATGCAAATGTTAGTCCCAGTTTGTTTAGAAATTTCCTATCAAAACACCAAACTACTTCAATGAAAACAACATTTCCCCCAGGAAGCAATTTGTTTATGGCCAAACCCAATTTACAACATGAAAACTTTTCCACTGATATTTTTTTGACCAGCCGTAGCTATTGTATTAATCAAGCTATCCAGAGCTACAGGGCCAGAGCCGGGCCCCACTGAGGCTGCTTTGCTGTTTTAGCCACTGTGATCATCTACTAGGGATGCCCTGGTCTAGGGGAGTCCTTGGGTGCTGGAGAGCTGCCTGCCTCCCAAGTCCTGCCTTCCCCTGGTGCAGGAACACAAGGGGTGGGGAAAGGCAGGGGAAGCTAGAGTAGACTTGTGCTCTGCTGGTCCCAGCTGCTAGAATGGCCTCTGAGGCTATTTGAAGTTGTTCCTTGGCACCAAATGGGCATTTAGTTGGGGATTGGTCCTGCTTTGAGCAGGGGGTTGGGCTAGGTGACCTACTGAGGTCCCTTCCAACCCTGATATTCTATGATTCTATGATTTAACCCCCTAGCTGTCCCAGGCACCCAATGGCTGCTCTTGAAAAGCTGGTCCCTGCTGCAGGGGATCTCGAACATGCCTGTGGGTGAGCACGTTAAAGCCAAAGGTCTACGTTTGGTTTTAGTGACAGGGTGCCGAAGACGTTGGATCACTGTGAATTCATTAGACTCAGAATGTGATAAATCCAAGGGACTGCCCATTCTCCCCTCTCCCGCCCAGATCTGACTAACCCTGGAGTTACTCCTGATCTGCAGCAGTGAAACGGGAGACTTGGGCCCTGAACAGACAAGCCAGGTCCGCAGAGGGGGTGAAGTCCTTGGGAGCTGCGGGCTCCCTACACCTCCCAGGGTTTTGCCCAGCAAGAACAGACACGGGCTGGCCCAGAGATCCCTGCCTGCAGCCATGCTGTGGGAGTTTCCCAAACGCTGTGGCCACTTCTGCTCCTCAGGAGGGCCCGGGGCCAGGCATGGCTGGAGCCTGTGCTCCGCCCTTTCAAAGACCGCAGCAGTCCCCATTTGTGTGTGTTCACCCAGCGCTCCACTGCCCTTTGTCAGCAGGATGCTCCGGGAAGTGACTCTGAAGCACAGCCCCCTCCCATAATGCAACGGGGTTGGGGCCACCACAGGCCAGCCCTGCTGGTTTACTCCGTCCAATCCCTGAGTCCCCAGATGAGCCGTTGTGGCGAGTGGTTACTCCGTGTAATGCTCTTCCACACCGTTAAGCATGTTCACTTACTGGAGTCTTCAATTATTTAGCCTAAGAGACGTGCTAAACATTTATCCCATCAGTTCCTTTCAGCGGGGAAAGGGGTGGGGCACACGGAATCCAAATACGTTCCCCAATCCTCAGCGCTGGGATATCCGGGTCGCGTTCCTCTTTTATGCCTCCTTAATCTTGCCTA
Organism: Lepidochelys olivacea; assembly: GCF_965140295.1. Classification (NCBI taxonomy): domain Eukaryota; kingdom Metazoa; phylum Chordata; order Testudines; family Cheloniidae; genus Lepidochelys; species Lepidochelys olivacea. The sequence goes on along the minus strand of NC_140413.1, from coordinate 211,870,821 downwards.
GTTCCAGGGCAGTGGGATGTAAGTGTCAGCTCCTTTAGCTGCAAGGAATCCTTATAAATCCGCCACTAAGTTTAAAATAACATTGTTTCCCTAAGGACGTTAAGTCATCTGCAGCTTTTCCCCTTTCTGAGCACCTCTGCCAGGCTGGGTCAGCCCCATGGGCCAAGTAATCCATGTTGTGTCTCCAGTGGGAGGCAGGAACCAGCCTCGGACTCAGAAACACAGTCTAATCCCCAGTTGCCTGTTTGCTACAGGGAGGGGAACAAATCTGCTGCAGCCCCCTGCAAGGCCTGGACTGGTTCCTCTTCTGTGCGGGCTGAGGAGCTACGGCTGCCATGCATGCTCCCTACCGGTGCAGGAGTGACCTTGCCACTCCTGCTGCAACCCATGGAACATGCACCTCCTGCGAGGGGGTAAGGAGCGCTGGGGTAAGGGATGCTGGTGTAAGAGGAGTGCCGGACACCCAGCACAGGCGTGTAAAACGGGTCACAGTTGATCCCCATACTTGTAAGTAATGACAATTTAAAACCCACTAAAACAGCCCCACCTCTCGCATGGCAGCCAGACACGCAGCCAGGGGAAGAAGAAGCCCGCCTGCAAAGGGCAGAGCTAGAATGGGCCCAGGTGACAGCCCAGCCGAGGAGCCTGCCCAACACACAGACTCCGTGACGTTTTGTCTCTTGCAGAAACACTGGGCCGTGGTCGCCATCCTCATTTTGCTTCCTATTAGAAAAGGGATCGATGTGTTCTGGCTGCCAAGAGTTTAAGCATCATGAACAGTTCAGAAGCTCAAGGTGCCAAATCTGCCAGTTCAGTCTAAACTAAACACATGTGGAGCTCCAGGGCGTTCGCTTTCCAGCCTGAATGCAAACAACCAGAGGGTTTGCAAAGCGCTGGGTTAACTAACTGAAGTCAGGCTTTACCAGCCTGGCCCGCATCCCCCCGAGCTGTTCCCTGGACCTGCGGCACCGCAGACTGGTGGGCACAGAAGCAGGCAGGCTCCAACTGATAAGGTTCAGCTCCATGCTAAGCAAACTCCCATTTTAAAGCAGCCCATTCTGGAGGGAGCTAGGGAGGCTTAGGGAAGGTGGTGATCAGTGCCTGGCTGTGAACAAACACTAGCTTCAATGGTAACGAGATTATTTTCATTGCCCAGGAAGCTGATCCCTCGCATTTCAGGTGTATCCTGTTTAGCTCTCAGGAGGCTCGCTTAGCTTCAAGGAACTTTAGTGCCTCATTTTGCCAGGTAGTTCAGAGGAGTTATATCTTGGTGTGGAGGGACTGATTGACTTGAGAACTATCTCACTTGAGAGAGAAGCTGGCTTTCCCCTTACCCATGTGTTTTAAACAATAGTCTAGAGGCAGAAAACCAGTCAGGATGTTGTGTAGACATTGTTATAATTTATGTAGCATGTGCAGAGTCGTCTAGCCAAGCGATGGCCCCTTCAGTGGTGTGATGCAGTTCTTCTAGGCCACCACTGAACCTAGTCAGCAGGCATTCATTGACAACGTGCGTCATTGTCTGTGTCGCGCCCAGCTACACAAAGGGCTGTCCTGAAGGCCCCAGCGACGCTGGTTGGTGCACAGAGACCTTGTCCGGCCCGGAACCTGTTCAACAGGGACCACTGACGGTAGGGCAATTCAAAACCAAGCAGGCAACTTGTGAGGTCAGCAATGAGGGACAGGTTTGGGGGCAATGGATCAGCATCCTCGTTGCGCCACCCACCCATACCTGACGGCAGTCAGGGAAGCTAATGATCCAACCAACGAGCCGAATTCCATGAGCACCAGGTCAACAAATTCCAGCACTGTCGCTACCGACAACCCCAACGTGCAGCCCGGTGACATCTATGTCATTGGTCCAGCTCTACTCATGTTTCAACGCAATGTGGAGGGTTTGTCGGCTGCTGAGTGTGATTTGATTGGTCACTTTGCTAGTTTTCTTTCCTAAAACTTTCTGTGAAATGAGCTCTAAAGTTTCCAGACACCCACATATATATATCTCGCACAATGTTGTGTGGAATGCTAGACTAGCAATTCTTCTATAGATAGACTTCAGGATGTGGCTGTAAATTTTCTAAAAACCAAAGACAACTTGTTCACACTTTCTAAAGGATCATGCAGCCCAGTCTGTAGAATTAGTCTAAAGCCATTCTATTGAAAATATTTAACATTTTTAAAGAGCTGACCAAGCTTAATGGGACATTTGTTTGACAGGTTAATTCTAAATTAAACACAGGCCAGAATTAGTGAGCAGAAAAGCCAGTTTGTCTGGAATATCTCCTTATGAGGCCCTTGCTTTGATCATCACCGCTCTAAGCAGGGATGAATGAAAAAATACCAGGCCTAGAGATAAGAAGCAGAGTCTTTACTTGCCACTTCCATTGGCTTATATCTGTGTACGCTTAATTAGTGCCATTCGGCTACAGGATATTTGCAGTAGGATGTATTCCAGGGTGTGTGCACACGCTCTCAAGTCAGCAGCTCCACCTCAGGCCACACTGGCAGATTTGGGTGAGCGGAAGAAAAGAAATCTGAGAGGTTGGAGAGTCCGTGAGTGCTCGTTTGTTCCTCTGCTCAGTTCAAATTCCCAGGTGGGGTGGGCATCTGGGGTTTACTGAGCTATCCTGAGATGATTGTATAACTGTGTGGGAGACATGCCTCTCCATGGTCATTGCATGGGTCCTGGTAAGGGCTGTGTTTCACCCGTGGCCATGCAGTGTTGGGAAAGATCCCCAATCAATTGTCATTCTGGGGCAGCGCCCTGCTCCCCCAAAGCATGCTGAAAGGAACGGAGGGGCTCGGAGCCTAGCAGGGAGACGAGATGGGTGGGAATCCCCAACACAGGGCCAGTTGTCCATCTAGGGGGGCACCAATACTGGGCGGTTGCTATAACAGTTTTGTGACCGACATGACAAGGCCCTGAGATACCCTGGACAAACCTTCCTAGAGAAGTCAAACCTTAATGAATTGAGTTTCACGTCTTTGGAATTCATTGTGTTAGCAATGCAACTGTTTGTGTGTTTGTGAGATGGGAGGTAACTTCTCTTGGTGGAGGACGTATGCTAATGTAACTCCCCTTCACCCTCCCCATCATTATCAGCCATTCGATGCTTTGCCCATTGTCTGGCTAATAACCTAGTCACGCTCTCTTCAAAGATTCAGAGTGGCCTCTCTAGAGACTCAGAGACAAAACAAGGACATTGGGATAAATAACCTGTGGTTTAAACCAACTCATGGCTTTTGTTCTGACCCAGCGAATGACCTGGACCTCAGTCTCCAGAGGGCTCCAGTCCTTAGGGGAGGGTTGGAAGGACTTTGCCCTACTGAGGCCCTGTAAGACTGGGTGCTTCTTCTGAGCGAAGGGTGCGATGAACTTGAACACACAGGAAAAGCCCTGGGTGGCATTTGAAGGAATACTGCTGCTGAAGGCCCCACAGGAGTCAGGGGGTGATCTCTGGTGAGCTTGTGTGAAGTGTCATATATTGGTTGTAATGTTTTCTATGTATGGCTTCTACCTTGAGAATAAAACGTGCTTGCTTAGAAAGAGCTGCGCGGTAGCTCGTAACTGTAGTGATTGCCCTGTCCCATCTCTAAGGAGTGAAGCGAATCAGGTCTGCTTAGGCAGAGATTGTCTGCTGCTAGGAATAACACAGTGCAGGCAGGGAGCCAGCAGCCTGGCAATACCCTGGTCAGAAGGGAGAGAGACGCAGGTCTGCCCCCAAGAAAGGCAGCCTGAGCGCCGGAGCCCTGGCTGGACCATAGAGGGGGAATATAGAAGTAGTTGCCCTAAACTGTGACTGTGACCACACCAGAAACCTTGCAAACCCAGAAACTCATCAGTGTTTCATTTCAACCAAACCCAGCTCAGCCAGTGTCCTTGACTCCTGGTTGTGCTTTGTTACAGAGCATGGGACAACTTACGAATTCTAACCACAGTCAGGATACGGTTCAACAGCTCCCACAACAGCTCTCCCCTGCCCCAGAGTGGGATAGTGCATTCATTACACAATTGGGCCTTAACAGTACTGCAGTGAAGAGGATGAAGGGTGAGGAATTCCTGGAAGATGAGTAAGCAGACACACTTGGGAAGAGGATCCAGAGCCCAGTGAGGACACCCTTTGGATCAGGCTTTGCAGCAATCTGCATAGAACTTGGAGGCAGGAGCACAGGTTGCAGGAAAGAAAAGCTTGGAGGAGGTATCAGGAAGTCAGTCTGTGTACACATGGCTTGAATGCCAGCTGGCAGTACATGAAACAGGCCCTAGGAACTCAAAGGAGTCTGTCTCTTCCCCTAGGCAAAGATTTTACACAGCTCCAGGTACCAGGAGAAGCAAAGGTTATTTGTAGGCTTGGTGGGACTGGATTTTTATTTTGTTATAATTTCAATGGATAATATCGATGTGTATGTTTAAGGATTTTTTTTTCTATTTAAATTTTCACAGTTATGGGAAATTAGGGTTGGGGGTCAGACAATAATTATTTAATGACTGTGGATGTTGAGATTAAAAAGTTAAAGCCTTCTAACAGTTAAAACACACATGCTCAACATGACATGCCTGATACAAAGTAAATAGCCATAACCCAACCCTTAATAAGGTCTCAAGCAGCATTTTTCTCACTTTGCCGATCTGTAAAATCCATAAGACAGGCCAGACTGGGTCAGGCCAAGGGTCCATCCAGCCCCGTATCTCATCTGCCGACCGTGGCCAGTGCCAGGTGCCCCCGAAGGCAATGAACAGAACAGGTCAATTATCGAGTGATCCATCCCCTGCCGCCCATGCCCAGCTTCTGGCAAACAGAGGCTAGGGACACCATCCCTGCCCATGCTGGCTAATAGCCACTGATGGACCTATCCTCCATGAACTTATCTAGTTTGTTTTTTTAACCCCATTATAGTCAAGATCTCTCTTTTGAGTAGTAACAGCTAATTTAGACCCCCATCATTTTATATGTCTAGTTGGGATTATGTTTTGCAATGTGCAAAATGCATTACTTTGCAAAATGCATTACTTTGCATTTATCAACATTATATTTCATCTGTCATTTTGTTGCCCAGTCACCCAGTTTTGAAAGATCCTTTTGTAGCTCTTCACAGTCTGTTTGGGACTTAACTATCTTGAATGGTTTTGTATTATCTGCGAATTTTGACACCTTACTGTTCACCCCTTTTTCCAGATCATTTATAAATATGTCGAATAGGACTGGTCCCTGTACAGACCCCTGGGGGACACCACTATTTATCTCTATCCAGTCTGAAAACTGACCATTTAGTCCTACCCTTTGTTTCCTATCTTTTAACCAGTTACTAATCGATGAGAGGACCTTCCTTCTTATCCAGTGACAGCTGACTTTGCTTAAGAGCCTTTAGTGAGGGACCTTGTCAAAGGCTTTCTGAAAATCTAAATGCACTATATTCCCTGGATCCCCTTTGTCCTCCTGCTTGTTGACCCCCTCAGTAGATTGATGAGGCATGATTTCCCTTTACAAAAACCATGTTGGCTATTCCCCAATAAATTTTGTTCATCTATGTTTCTGACAGTTTTATTCTTTACTATAGTTTCAACCAGTTTGCCCGGTACTGAAGTCAGGTTTACCAACCTGTAATTGCCGGGATGACCTCTGGAGCCCTTTTTAAAAATTGTCATCACATTAGCTCTCATCCAGTCCTTTGGTAGAGAAGCTGATTTAAATGATAGGTTACATATGACAGTAGTTCTGCAATTTCACATTTGAGTTTCTTCAGAACTCTTGGGTGATACCATCTGGTTCTGGCGAATTATTACTGTTTATTTTATCAATTTGTTCCAAAACCTCCTTTAATGACACCTCAATCTGGGACAGTTCCTCAGATCTGTCACCTAAAAAGAATGGCTCAGGTTCGTGAATCTCCCTCATGTCCTCAGCCGTGAAGACCGATGCAAAGAATTCCTTTAGTTTCTCTGTAATGCCTTATCGTCCTTGAGTGTTCCTTTAGCATCTCGATCGTCCTGAGGCCCCATTGGGTGTTTAGCAGGCCTCCTGCTTCTGATGTACTTAGCAGATTTTTTTTTATTACTTTTTGAGTCTTTGGCTAGCTGTTCTTCAAATTCTTTTTTGGCCTTCCTAATTATATTTTTACACTTCATTTGCCTGTGTTTATGCTTCTTTCTATTTCCCTCACTAGGGTTTAACTTCCACTTTGTAAAGGATGCCTTTTTGCCTCTCACTGCTTCTTTTACTTTTTTGTTTAGCCATGGTGTCACTTTTTTGGTTCTCTTACTATGTTTTTTAATTTTGGGTGCACATTTAAGTTGAGCCTTTATTATGGTGTCTTTATAAAGTTTCCATGCAGCTTGCAGATATTTCACTTTTGATGCTATACCTTTTAATTTCTGTTTAACTAACTTCCTCATTTTTGTGTTGTTCCCCTTTTTAAATTAAATGCTACCATGATGGGCTGCTTTGATGTTTTCCCCACCACAAGGATGTTAAATTTAATTATATTATGCTCACTATTACCAAGGAGTCCAGCTATAATCACTTCTTGGACCAGATCCTGTGCTCCACTTAGGACTAAATCAAGAATTGCTTCTCATCTTGTGGGTTCCAGGACTAGGTGCTCCAAGAAGCAGTCATTTAATTATCATTGATGAAAATATTTTTGTTGGTTTGTGTGTGTGGTAAAATTGACATTTACTGATACGTATCCATAAAGATCTACGGCTTCCACACCTACTTGATGCCTTGCAGTTCCCTGCTGAGAGCTATTTTACGCTGTGTTAAGGGGCTTCTGCAGCATCTCACCTGCTCTCTTGGAAAGGCATGAGCTACAGAAGAAGCAGCATCTCTGGACTGTATTCTAGGTGTTGAAACATTCAGAAAGCTGTCCCTCTTGTTTCCCATATCTGGCCCAGGGTCCTATGAAATTGCAGTCCAAAGGCACAGCAGTGCGAGGGCATGGGAGTGTCGAGAAGAGACCCAAAAGCTCTGAGATGCACATTTTGGCACTTCTGGAAGTAGCCAAACCCTTCGCCTGCGTGGTGGGGAGGGTGAGTGCAGGGTAAGGCGAGGAGGAGACCTTCCTCACTATCTTATAGAACAAAGGTTTACAGCCAGAAACAAGGGACGGGAAAGTCAGTGCTGGCACAGCCGGAAAAATAGTGGCCCAGGAGCAGCACTGAACTGCTGCAGGGTTTGCTTTGCTTTAGCACCTTTGCTCTACAGTGTAATTTGCAGTAAATCTGAATGCATTCTGCGGTCTAAATGTGCCTGCCCTGGACTAGAAACCAGCTGAGAGCTGCTGGAGCCTGATCTTCTTATGAGGACAGTGCTATCAACGCATGATTTATTTTACTTTACACTAGTTGACTTGATCTCACGCTCCCTTGCCAGGGAACGACTGCGTTAACTCCACCTTCTAAACACAGAACTCACTCCCACCATCCCACCGAGGCTGGGGGCTCCTCAGGGGACGGGTTTAGTCTTCAAACGTAAACTCAGGCAAAGCATCAAAACCAAACCGATCCTTGTCCCCCCTGCCTCTCGTGCCCCCCCTCCCCGGTAGTTTCAGCTCCCAGGGGCTTCTTCCCTGACAAACCCATCCCTGCAGTCCCCATGCTCCAGAGCCTACTACAGGAACCCACCTTCAGCTCCCTCCCCCCTGCAGTCTCAGCCCTTCACAGGGACGGCCTGACCCCTTCCCAGCTGGGTCTGCTGATCAGATAGGTCTGGCTGGTCCCAGACCCCCTGACCCTTTCAAGGGGCAGGTCACCCAGTGACATCCCCATCTCCCATTCGTTCCAGTGAGTGAGGGTTGGGAGAGCGACCGACAGAGGGAGGGGGGATGGAGTGAGCAGGGGCGGGGCCTCAGAGAAGGGGCGGGGCAGGGCGGGGCCTCAGGGAAGGGGCGGGGCAAGGGCGCAGGAAGGGTCTTTGAGTTTGTGCAAAAAGAAAAGGAGGACTTGTGGCACCTTAGAGACTAACCAATTTATTTGAGCATGAGCTTTCGTGAGCTACAGCTCACTTCATCGGATGCATACCGTGGAAACTGCAGCAGACTTTATATACACACAGAGAATATGAAACAATACCTCCTCCCACCCCACTGTCCTGCTGGTAATAGCTTATTCGGCAGTCGGTAGCCCTACCGGGAGGGCGTGTGGAAGCCGGCAGCTTGCTGGGCACCAGCCAGCACCGCCCAAATGTTGGGCGGACCTGGCTCGTGGGTGCGTGGGGGCCCGTTGACTGTTCGGCCCTGGGGTGCAGAATTGCTGTCCGTGGGCCCGCTGGGCTCTGCGGGAGTCTCTCGCCCGCAGCACAGCTTCTGTGCTCCCAGGTTGGCTCACGCTCAGCCAGGGCAAAGTCCTGAGCAGTCACAGCCCTGGCTTTTGCCACCTGCTGGTGAAACGCTGTATAACGCCTCATAGAATCATAGAATATCAGGGTTGGAAGGGACCCCAGAAGGTCATCTAGTCCAACCCCCTGCTCGAAGCAGGACCAATTCCCAGTTAAATCATCCCAGCCAGGGCTTTGTCAAGCCTGACCTGAAAAACCTCTAAGGAAGGAGATTCTACCACCTCCCTAGGTAACGCATTCCAGTGTTTCACCACCCTCCTAGTGAAAAAGTTTTTCCTAATATCCAACCTAAACCTCCCCCACTGCAACTGCCTCATCCCCAGCAATGGCAGGGCTTGCAAGAGTGTCCCCCAGACACCCACCAGCCATTCCCCAGTGTTTGTAACGTGACACAGCAATCACGCCGACACTGCTGCACCTGCACACGTGGCTGCAAAGTAACTCTCCTCGCACACTGATGACTGTGCAATGCTGTTCTGTCCAAGAGCAGGGGGGCACCTTGCTTCGCTAATTAACGAGCTCTGCTGCCTAACGTTTCACCATGGGCACTTCAGCAAAACCAAACACACACAGTACAAGTGGAACATACCCTACGACCCCTTAAAGGTGTTTTGTGTTGTGCATGCAAATTGCTTCACATTTTGATTATCCCCATATTAATTATGGAAATCTGCAGCCTTCTTTAATTGTTCAGTGCCATGCGGCCCAATTACTGACGTATTTCTGTAGCATAGGCTGATTACTGTGTACATTCCATTTTTCTGTCATGCTAATATTGATTACAAAATAAATACACCTTGCACTTATATGGCGCTTTTCATACACCGATCTCTGCTGACCTCACGTTACCCAGGAGACCAGTATTATTATCTGCATTTTACAGCTGGGGAAACTGAGGCACAGAGCAGGGAAGTGACTTACAATCACCTAGCAGGCCAGAGGCAGAGGTGGGAAGGGAACGCAGCTCTGAGGGTAAGCAAATGTATTTGTTGTAATGTATCACAATAATGTATCACTCGCTGGGTAATTACATGAGGCCTCCATGCCTGTAAATGAAACGGACTCATTATTGAGAGAATTATTTACAGAGCTGCTGCACCTGCAGCCAGCGTTGCACCCCTGTGCACACAGATTAATTTACTGGTGCTGCTACCTCCAAATTCTTCCCTTCCGCAACTTGTGCTCCTCGCTCCAAGTGCCATGCAGATTGCGACCATACTCACCATTGTATTTATCAAAGGAAATGGTGCTTGTGTGCATTGAATTATGTCACTGAGAGGTCCTAGATTATGCCAAAGACTCCAAAAATTAGATGTGGGGGTCACAGATTCATAAGTCCAAGCACTCTGTAGCTGAAACTTGCACAGCATTTAGCAGCTATAATCTCTGATGTATACATTGGTCTTCATGGTCCCAGTGAGACGATAAACATCATGGACTTTGACACACAGCCAGCCCCCCACCATGGCTCCTACTCTGCACCAGTCCATAAAGCCATCCGCTCGCTCTGCCTGCAGATTCACCTGACAAGGGCTGAGATGGCCACTGTTACAAAAGCTGTCTGCATACATGTAAATAGCGAATAGCTACAGTGCTGGGAGATGGTGCTCAGGCATGGGTAGCATCGTTTCTGAATGTTGTAGGACCCATATAATTCCTTCAGGCTGTGCAGTGCAAATGGCTGCTTTGTGAAGCTCATTACATCAGCTCTTAACAGTGGCTTCTAAGCCCCTCTTCCAAGCAGGCGTGTGGCTTGGGAAAAGGGAGCGTGTCCAGAACAGGTTGACACACTGATGATCCTCAGCTGCTGGAGGGACCCGTTGGGACAATGGGCATACAGCAGCCACGAGCTAGCATCAGGATTGGTGGTCATAAAGGTGGTTTAAACCATCTTTGCACCACCCTCACCCACGCTGCTCTGGGTGTAGAAGGGACAGACCCTGGGATCTGGTCCAAACTATTTTGTTGGGAAATCTGGGGCTTGTGCCGCTGCAAGCGGGGCTGGTCGCATTGTTCCCTGTGAGTGGTATTTGTTGCAAACGCTGCTCTTCGTTCTGTTTGTGACCTTGATTTCTAAGGAGATATTCATTAGCTGTGAATATTTACCACGTGGTATACATGAGCCCATTATGGCTCTGGACTCGCGGTTTGCAGGGGGTGATATTTTACATACCCAGCAATAAGAGTGAAGGGTTTCACTGCTCCTTGGAGAAGTGAACCTTTTTAACCAAGAGAGTGACACAGAGAAAATACTGCCGAGTTAATAACATCTAGCAAATAACAAACAACACATTTCAGCTGAGTAATCATCTGTGATAACATTCCTGCAACTTTTGGGGGTCATAAAACATTCCCCAATGCCCTGGCGGTTATCTAAGTACTGGTGAATGATGAGCAACCCCCTCCATGAAAATCAGTGGAGCAACAAATTCCATTTAATTATGGAATATTCACTAATCTCATCTGTAGCATTTACCCAGCTCTATCCAGATATGTCTAAAATACAGTAGCTCAATTCCATGACTGGAAGCCAGAAGCACAGAATATGCCAACCAATATTGTCATCTTGTATTCCCCCATCTGCCTGTATGCAATGGTTGTATCTTGTCTTATACTTCGATGTTTAGCTCTCTGGGATAGGGAGCAGTTTTCTGGTCTGTGTTGGTACAGCATGGCCAGATGGATTGCATGGATTTCCAGTAACCCCAAGAAGAAGATTTGTGAGTTATTTGGTAGTCAGTAATGTGGGAAATTACATGTGATTCTGCTCCTTGGTCAGCAACAGTTGCATGTTTGTGCAAGTCTTCTGCTAAAGGAAGAAACATCCATAAATCTCCATTTGCTGGAGAACGAAGTCAGTGAGCACAGCAGCCCCTCTGCTCAGAGGACTTCCCGGGAGAGGACTTTGGAGCTGTTACTACAGACAATGAAATATGGGAAATACCTTGGAAATACCTCCAGCAAGATGATCCAGATGGTCCCTTCTGGCCTTAAAGTCTCTCTGAGTCTATGGCTCCTTCACACCTCCGATGTTGGGAGGTGGTTTGGAGCAGCTGTGCTGTCCCTAACCCCTCTGCAGCGGCCCCCTCCAGGGGAACCCCAGCAGGGTGGCCAGCTGGCAGCATCCTGGAGCAGCCCACAGGGAACTGATCATCTGGCCCCATTGTGAATGGTGCCTACAGCAGAATCGCACAAGACGGCTCCAGTGGGACGCAGCCTGTGTAAGGGAGTTAAATAAACTTTATGGTCTCAGGAACTGATCTTGGGAGTTCCACAGACTGTGCATGTTGACCACGCAGCAGTTTCCTTCCCTGCATTTTTTCAGAGTTCAGAGCAGTTATTTCCAGGAATGTTGTTTGCCACTTCCTAGTTATCTGTGTGTGGACAGCACCTGGCACAACGAAGCTCTGATCCTGACTGGGACTGCAAGGCATTATGGTAATATAAATAAGGCACAGTTCTTGAGGAAAATTAACCCTAGATCTTGTGATAAATGTTAGCTATTGAAGGATGATCAGCTGTTCTTCTTCAGACAACTACCTAATTAACCTAATGCCCGAACTGTCTTCCATTCCCGAATGTGATTGAAAGCATTCTGCAAATGGGGAAGGTTATGGATGTGGAAATATGGGGCAGTCAATGCTAATTCTGTAATTAACATAGAAAAATAATGAAGGAGAAGGACACATTAATGCAGAGAGATTTACATATAGGAACTATTCAAGCTTAGACCCTTTCTTCTTTAGTTCATGGCAGTGGCTTATCTGGTTTTCTACAGTTACAATTTTGTAAAATGGTATGAAATAGTTAAGCATTGCAAATGAGGTTAGGAGCCCATAAGCCCAGAAATGCAAATTACCTCCTGTGTCTTACAGACGATACTGCTGTTAATACACCCCAGAATGATATTAGCCTTTTCCCAGCTGCGTCAGAATTTGTGATCCACTGGACTGCCTAGGTCTGGCGGGGCCCCGCAGGTGCAGGCAGAGGAAGAGCTAGGAGTGGTGTTGGCAACTGGCCATTTTCCTAGTAGAGAATCTGTAAGTTAAGGAAATGAAGAACAACACACACCCCTACCTGCCTGCCTCTGGCCAATTCCACTGGGTAACTCCCTTCACCTCCTAGCTGGCTTTGTCTCCCCAGCCACAGGGAGCCTGTGTGTTTTTTAAAGCCAGAGCCCCCCCCGCACACAGTTGGAGGGGCTCAGCCCCTCTCACTCAGCCACCCCTAGTCCCCGGCCCCTCCAGCCACAAGCCGCATGGCTCTTGGTTCAGAGGTGCCTGGCTAGCAAGCAGGCTCTGCGTCGCCTCGCTGCACGCCTAGCCCAGGCCGCCAGCCACCACGCCTGGATTCCAGAGCACAGCAAACAATGCAGAGCCCTACCAAACTCGATGGCAAAGCACAGAGAGGGCTCCTCCTTTGCCTCCCAAAGGTAACAGTAGCAGCAAGCTGGCCGTGCTCCAGAGATGCTCGCCAGCTGGTTGACTCCACTGTGTCACATTGTCCCTGTTTGGCAGGCTGGCTAGACCTCTGGCGAGGAGACGTCTCTAGTGGTTCCGCTGGCGAACGCGGAATAAATGGCCAGGGTGCACTAGCATTTAACAGTGAGAGTGAGGGCCGTTGGCTGATAATTCAGGTACCCTAGGAGAGGGCAGCCCAGGAAAGTTGCGGGGAGCATGTTCTTTGTCTTCTCACAGCGGAGCCACGTAGATTAAGGGGTGGCTCTTCGGTTACGGGGGACCAACGGGGCTCCTTCTGCATCAGTGGGCAATGTATTTGTAATGAACCAAGCCAAGAAAGACAGAAGAGCGCTGTTCTGTTCAGATTATGCTACTGCCAGCAGTGTCTGAGTGCCGTCTAGCTGGGCATTACGGGGATGTCTGCCCTGCGACAACAGACCTGTGGCATGGGTGCGGCTGTCCCTGGTCAGCTGACTCGGTTCATGCCGCAGGGCTATAAAATTGCAGTGTCAACATTCGGGCTCTGAGACCCCCACAAGGGGGCGTGGGTCTCGGAGCCCAGCCTCCTGCCTGGGCCTAGCTGTCAACATTGCTGTATTTATCCCTGCAGCCTGAGCCCCAGGAGCCTGGGTCAGAGGAGACTCGGTGCCCCAGATTTTTTATTGCAGTGTAGACGTGACATCAAAATATTTTAGAGAGACACTTCTCCTGTTTTGCTCACAATACTCCTGCTAATACATCCCAGAATGATGTTCAGGTTTTTGGAACAGCTTTAGACCGTTGATTCATATTTAGCTTGTGGTTCACTGTGACCCCCAGACCCCTTTCCACAGTACCCTTTCCTAGGCAGCCATTTCCCATGTTGTACGTGTGCAGCTGATTGTTCCTTCCTAAGTGGAGTACTTTGCATTTTATCATTTTTCTATGCAAGCTCATTTGAGAGCATGGTGATTGTCTCATTTCTCCCACATAGCTGTTGTTGGGGCATTTAGTGCACTGGATGAGATTCACCATCTGTTGTGATTTCTGTACTGTGTAAGTGACAATACAAACTCGGTTTGTTCAGTTGTCTAGCAACCTGTGCTTCAACCTTGAGTGGAGCTCACTGCATGGGATTGTAGGACTGTTTCCAATGCAACACAAGGTAAAATTGCAATAGAAAATGAGTTCCATAGAGAATGAATGTGTTCATTAGTTCTATTATATATGTCCCTTAATCAGTATTTTCCAGCACAGCAGAGTCCTTTGGAATGAATGAATGAATCTGTTAAAGGAACACACCCCATTAGACTATAATAAGAACCATAACTTACATTTATAGAGCACCCCTAAATGATCCCCCAGTGCCTACAAACTCCAGATCAGACTGACTTAGCCCATAGCTGCAGTGCAGACCCTCCTGGGGTGAAACGCGGAAGCAGTTTAAGGCGCATATCACCCTGACACACAAGGTAGGTTCTTCGTTTGCTGCCCTAAACAAATTGAAATGACGCTGTAGAGGACATGATGAGATGTGGAATAGCATTACTGCTTGGCCTGAATACTGGGGTTAACACGTCAGTGTTGGCAAAGGGCCATATGAACATCGGGAACGGGATGCACTCAGGTCTCAGCTTTACATTTCATCCAGAAGAGCTCTTGGCTGCACACCATGCTGTACGTGTTTCACTCCAGAGTCAGAGGGGCTTCTATTGACTACAATACACCACCCCGAGAGGGGGGAGCCTGTCCGTAGTTAAGGTGGCTACTAGTACCAGCAGAGACGCTACAGCTATGCTTTCCTTTCACCAGGAATGGGGCATCTATCAGGGCACCAGGAGTGGGGCTCGCGTAGAGATAACCAGGGTTTCCCCTACACCCAGGGAGCTGGTCTCACTGGGTGCGTGCCCCCTTTGCATGGGTGGTTTGCTTTGCAAAAAGTGGCCCTGTGGAATGAAGAGTTGGGACTAGAGTTCTGTTCTGGCTCTTTCACACTCCGCACGGGTATAAATGACAACACCAGAGGCAGGGCAGTGGAGAGTGTGGCTCAACGTTTGTAAACAATGGGTGTTTCTGCCGATGCATTGTTCAGCTTTATACGTCTAGCCTGTAAGTATTGGCATAGCAGAGCGGAGCAGCAGAGCTCACCATGAACAGAGCGGTACGGCTCCATTTATTACAAGATAGTGAAACGGAGTGAGAAATAAGTAGGCTTCGGTGAGAAACTCCAGTCGTTTCGATAAACTGGCTCTGCAGATCAATGACTTGGAAGGTTAACTCTGGCTTCACTGACCATCTCTGTGCTAATCATTCCTTATTTGCACTGCTGATTCCGGAAGGCTGTTGTAGTTACCTCTGGGATGCCCTGGCATTGTGAACGAGCTGCCTGTCTGTTAGCGAAAGTCGGCCTAGTTAACTCAGCAACGATAGTTTTCATTCTGGAGCTGCGCAGTCTGGCACTGGCATGAACAGCGGCTGCAGTATCTGTGTTAGGAGAGAGTGGCTCTCTGTCTCCTTCTAGCAGCTGGGCTGTGTAAGAGGTTTGAGAAGTGTGCCATTGCTTCAACACAAGGGATTTGGGAGCAGAAGTCCCATTCGTTTCCATCCCGTAGGTGCTTTGGAAAATCTCCTCCTTAATTTTAACTAGAGTTGTGTGTCTCGGTTTCCTAGCTGGCCTCGAAAACCTCAGTCCTTCACCTCAGAATGTCTGGAAGCCCATATTGCTAATGCCACAGCTCTGGGGGTCCAATCCCAAGTATGGCTGGTGATATATTGTCATGTTGTTTATTCTGATGGTAAAAAATGTCAAAGAACTTGAAACCGTCTTTCAAACCAAGATATCAACATGACTTGATTAAGATGGAGAGAAAATACCAGGGATTAGAAAACTCTTTAATTTAGCAGACAAAGGTAGAGCCAAGAACCAATGACTAGAAGTTAAAGCCAGACAATTACAAAAAAGGCACACATTTTTAACAGTGAGGTTGATTTAACCATAGGAAAAAACTACTAAGGGAAGTAGTGGATTCTCCGTCTTCAGATGTCTTCTAGACAAGATGCCTTTCTGAAAGATCTGATTTAGCCAAACACAAGTTATTGGTCTTACTACGTGGGGACATGGATGAAATTTAACAGCTTGTGCTCTACAGGAGGTTAGACGGATGATCTACTGGTCCTTTCCAGTCTTAAAATTTATGGATCTATAATTTTTGGTAAATAATTTGATTTTTGTTAGTTTTACATATAATCAAAAGTCATCTCTGGCAATACTTACTACCTATATCTAATTAGTTTCCTGTAATATATTTTGGTTGTATGAAAGATGACATTATCTCTATTTCAGCTTTTGATGTTCCAAAACAATTATGTAGGCCTTTTTCCTGGAATGCTCTTTTTAATAGTAAAAATTCTATGGGTACAGTCATACCATCTATTAGTTATTTTCAACTACAATTTCCAGTGGCTATATTTTGGACTTTATGGAACGTAGCTGCTTTCAGGGTGAAAAGATGTGTATGTATGGAACAGCTGCATGATTTGGAAATTAGTTATTGGGACGCATCCTTTGTAGCAGGTGACTGGAAAAGCAAAGGGCAAACCACAATTTCCACAATGAGAGAGAGTGTGAAGCTTAAGAGAATTACAATTATCACTACAAAGGCCAGCACTTAGTAGATCTTGAAAACGAATGGCAAATAAATCAGGAATAATTAAATATAATAAAATCCACCATTCAAAGTGTGACAGGGTGCCACCTGATGTACAGGGGTACCACTGAGCCCACTTATTCTACCAGCTTGGGCTCCCTTACACTGTCCTGCTGAGCCAGGCCCTCAAGCCTCCTCCAGCAGACACACAGGTAGAGATACACCCAGCTGCAGAAAGACATAGACACTGAAATCAGCTCTGCATGGGTAAGCTTCAGCTAGGGAATTGCCCAGCACTCAAGTGCACACCCCTCTGAAGTGTAAACCCAAAATTTTACTATCTTGCGCTGCACAGAGAACTGTACAGCGTGAGCTCATTGAAACGCGCTCCCTCCCTCAATGTGGAGGAAGATATGCACAGCTTCTTGCCCCCCAGTTATGAATTCCACAAACTGGTTTCAGAGAAAACAAGTTTATTAACTACAAAAGAGAGATTTTTAGTGATTACAAGGATTAGCAAACAGTTCAAAGCAGATTACCTAGCGAATAAAACAAAAACGCAATATAAGCTTAAAATACTAAAGAAATTGTTTACAAGTAGTATTTTCTCACTCTAAATGTTGTTTTAGGCAGATTGCAGAGTTTCTTGAAGGCAAACAGCTCTTGCTTGCAGCTTAAAACTCCAGGTATTTCTTTCACAGGCCAGACGCCTTCCCAGCCTGGGAAGCTCTTCTCCTCCCACCCTTTGTCTTTGTTTCTTAGATGTGCACAGCAGTCATCCTGGGTGGGGATTCAGTGAAGAACGAACCTGATTATGTCACTCCCCTGTCTTAAATAGGATTTACATATGGCGGGAACCCTTTGTTTTCCGATGTGTTTCTCCCCCCCTCCCCCCGAGTGGAAAAATACTGGTATTCTATCATGGAGTCCAGTACCAGGTGACTTAATCACATGACCCTACAGCGTCAAAGCAGTCATGAATTAGAGGCTGTTTGTAGCATCCCAGGAAAGCTACTCAGGAAAGTGGGAGATTAGCATCTTCAGAGTCCTATTGTTCTCCCTAATGGTTCATTGACTGGCGCCAAATAGCCAGCCAGACTGATCGCATTTTGTCTGGTGGGTGTTCCCCAGGTGCAAACACTTTTGTAGTACAGATGTATAGTCAATATTCCTAACTTTAGATACAAAATGATACATGTGTACAAATAGGATGCTCATATTCAGCAAATCACAACCTTTCCCATGATACCTCATATCACATATCTTGCATAAAGTACATTATGATTATGACACAATCATATCATATATTACTATGAAAAATATGGGATGTAGTGTCAGACAAAGTTTTATTCGTTTTTTGTTGTTTTATTTAAAAATTACTAAAATGTGAGCAGATGTATTTTCCAACCTGCTCTAAAAGATAGTTCACACATGTACTGTCCACTCACCTCTGAAACTCATGGCCCCAGAGATTAACAACAAGATCATGTCTAAGCTGAATGTTACGTTCTCCCCAGGAGTGGTTACTACTTGGGCTCCTCCCGCAAGACTGCTCAGCCCACACCCTAGATCGTCACAGGTCTTAGAGTTGTGACAATTTTACAGCAAGAAAAACTGTCTCTGACTCAGGAATGAACTTGCCCAGCCTGGGTGCCTCTGGCAGGTGTAATTTGAGGGAAATTTCACATTAGAGGGAAGAAGGAGGCAGTGTTTCTCTAGTGACAGGCTGATTTGAAGGTGCTCAGGGGTCTGGAATGTTAGATACGTCCAGGGATTAGTGAGCAGGGGATGTAGCACTGACCTGTGCTACATTACAAAGGTGTTTGATTTTGTCCATAACTACAAACCAGCTCTCATTGGCTATTCCACAATACATGCACTTTCACTCCGGAGGATAAGGAGAAAGTAGGTAAAAATATTAAATGTCAGTCATTTCTTCCGACCTGTGGGATACCAGAGTGTATGGGATGGTATTATAATATCCGCATGTCTCCGGAGATGGATGCGTGCACCTGCTAATCACGGAGATAGATTTGCTCTTAAGAGCTAGTCGAGTAAGGCCCACAGCACTCAGAGACTGGTTCATTTGAACAACACAGCTGGAACTGACAACTTAGGGCCGAGCTTCTTAAAGTTAGTGCTGTAATTCTGGCCAAGCGGGCGGCTGAATGCTGCCGTGCTGAACGCCTCCCCCTTACTCTGAGTGATCCAAGCATTTGTACCAGGGCACTGGGAGCTTGAGTCATAATTTCTGACTTCCCTTCTTGTGCTTGCTTGAGAAAAGAAGGGCATGCTGGGGTTATGTGAGGGTTGGGATAAATCCTTAGTGAGCCTGTTCCAGCCAAAGGCTCTGCCTTCTCATTGTTCTGCCGCACAGTGGCTCAGGGTAACTCATTTTACTGTCACTTAAATGGGTAGTAGAATCAAGCTGACTTCGCCGTGCCTGAGCCTTTGACCAGGCAAATGGCACTCAAGCTGCTTTGCGTGCGGTTCAGTGTGTGATTGTTCTTGAAGCAGGGACATAGAATTAGATTTGAATTCAACAGGGCTGTATTTCAAAGGATTATTGTGCTCTCTCCTGCGGCAAAGAGCTTTCTCACTTCAGCAGTGCAGGGCTGGGCCGATCCTTCCCTGATTCTGTGCAGCGGGTTTGCTTTGGTATTTGCCTTGTCTCATCTCACCTCTTTGTTTTATTCCCCTGTTGTTGTTTCATCCTCTGGAGAAAACGTGAGCTCTTTGAGGCAGGGACTGTCTTCTCCTTACACGTATACAGCGCCTAGCTCAGTGCTGGCCTGATCCTGAGCGGGGCTCTGGGCTTTATCACGCTACAAACAGCAAATACCGCTTGGTTACCTGGCCTGATGCACGTGCTCTTGTGCTTCCTACAGCCAGGCCTGGCCGGGGGGATTCTCTCTTCCTGTACCAAGGGCACAAACCCAGCTCCCACCTCTGAACGCTCCTTGGCCACCGCCTCCTCACCCCTGGCAGCATCTGCCCCAACTGTGCCCCCCTTCATCCCCACCTCCACCCCCTTGGTGCCACCCTTCACCTCACACCCAGCCCCGCTCTTCTCCTGCTGTCTCGAACTCCCGCTCCAGCTCCATCCACCCCGTGGCTCCCGCCTCCCACCCAGGACTGGATCTCTCCATCGGCAGCTGCCCTCTCCAACAGGGGCATCTCCCTCCCTCCCTCATGCTCCCAGCTCTGGATCACACCATGGGAAGCGGGGGGGGGATGAGATGTTGGGCTTCTCCTGTCCCAATCCCGCCACTCCCAACTCCTTCCCTCCTTCCCAAGCTTTCTCCTCTTTTGGGCAGCACAGCATCCAGCTCTGTCCTCCTCACTGCCACTTCCCACCCACCCAGCAGGCCATTCTCATCCTCCTGGACCTGTCGCTGCCTTCCGCTCCCTCAGTCAAACTCTTCCTCTTGAAATCTTGTCCTCCCTTGGCTGCCATGACCCTGTCCTCTCCCAGGTCTCTCTCATCCTCTCCAATCGCTCCTTCAGTGTGGGTCCTCCTCATCCCCCCTCCAGCTGCCGGCAGGATGCCACAGGGCTCGATCCTTGGTCCCCTGCTCTTCTCCCTCTGCACCTTGTCTGTGGGTAATCTCATCTGCAAACACGTCTAACTTCCATCTCTATACCAATGACTCACAGATTTACCTCTCTGTGCCAGACCGGCCTCCTTCAGTCCAAACTCAAATCTCAGCCTGTCTCTGACGTCTCCTTGTGGGTGTCCAGCCACCATCACCATGGCTACAACGGAGCTCTTAGTCTCCACACCCCCGCCAAGCTCTATGACCCTCCTTTCTCGATGGCTGTGGACAACACCTCCATCCTGCCAGTCACTCAGCCCAGAGCCTGGGCAGCATCTTCGTCTCTTTCCCTCAGTGCTCATACTCAGGCTGTGTCCTGCCGATTCTTCCTGCAGAACGTCTTCCATGCGGCCGTCCCCATCCATCCACATGTTTCTCATCTGGGCTCTCCTCATCTCACATCTCTATTACTGCCACAGCTTCTGCCTGGCCTTGACAGAGGCAGTCTTGCTCCACTCACATCCTGCCAGACGCTGCTGCAAAGACCATTTTCCAGGCTTCTTGCTTCGACCCATAATCCCTCCACTGGCTCCCCTGTCTGCACACCACCAGACACACACTACTTGTCTTCACTGTCAGGCCTTTTGTGACCAAGCCCCACCTGCCTGTCATCTCTGAGGGCCCGAGACATTGGCCTTCATTCCACAAACATTGTCAGTCTTGACTGACCAGTTTTAAAATTTTCCAGCAAGCATCTTTGTGCTTTCTCCCCTGCTGCCCCTCACGCTAATGCTTGGATGGAGATCCCCATAAACATCTGCAAAGCTACCTCATTGGCCTCCTTCAGATCCATCTTTAAAACTCTTCTCTGTTGTGATGCCTACAAAAAACTTGACAATGATTGGGCTGTGGTAGCTGCTTTTCACGCTGACCAATATTGTCTCCCTCTTTCCTGTGCTTCATCCATCTGTTCATTGTATCCACCTGTTATCTGTATCCTGACACTCAGATTGTAAACTATACAGGCCAGGGACCATCTCTGTTGTGGCTTTCATATTAAGTAGGACAGTGCTGCAATTATTCAGTTTACTATGAAAACTAAAAGTTCTCCCCGATGAAATACTGCAGCTCACCAGCTCTCTGATAAGGAAGATCCTAATGTTGCTGTTGAAACACAGCTCAGCTTCATCTGGAAGGGAGGCCAAGACAAATGTGTCTCCAAGAAGTCGTGTTGGAATTTTATTTTTGCAGTTTATTCTGCGGCCTCTCTTAACCCAAATAATAAATATGTCAAAGAGGCAAAAGAAGAATGTAAACACAGGTTCCACAGAGAGAATTTTGGGGCCTGTTCGTTTATTTAGGAAAAAGACTGAACAATCTTCCTCAATTTCCATATTAGGTATCATATGATAAGTATTAAAAAGAAAAATAAACGTAAGATGCCCCAAGTCCCCTGGTGCAAACACACCAGGCCTGGGGAACTGTGTATTTATACATTGGATGTCCTGTGTCCATGTACAAGCAACCCCATCAACCGGGGCTAGAGCCGCATACCAGCAATACAGCTGTTTGATCCTCTTCACAGCGGAGGGGGCCCAGAAGGGTCAGCACTGAGATTTGGGTACATGTTACACACTGACTTGTTCTCTGTTGATGATGATGATGGTATTTCAGCAGGGGGAGCAGAGGTTGGCTATTTCCTACCTAAGAAACCTGTGTGACAAAGGCCCCGATTCAACAAAGCACTTAAGCACAGGTTTAGCATGCCCTTGGGTCCATGAAGTACACGTGATTGGGATGGACCTGCACATGTACATACCGCTGTGTTTGTGCATAAGGCCCCAATTCAGGAACGCACGTCAGCATGTGCTTTAAGTTGAACATGTGCTTAGGCACCCTTTCTGAATTAGGGGCGCATTCCTGAAGCAGTAAATGTAAGTTCTTTGCTGAATCATGGCCAGAGAGGGGAGGACTGGTGTGAATAAAGATCTGACCTAGAGCCTGCCGACATTTTGGTTTGCCATAATATTTATATGACATGTTGGAGGGTATATTCAGGAGTGCTGCACCAATGCTTGATGTTCGCTACTTAATCAGACACATAAATCTAGCAACAATTATTCTATGAAACTTTTGCCATTTGGGGCATTTTCACCTTCAAAATGTTGCTGTACAACAAAATTTGGGAAAAAAATCCCTTTCCTCTCCTACAAAGCCTCCAGAAATTGAGGTGTCCAGGACTGGAACATCAGACGCAGAACTGCCTTTCCATTCAGCAGCTGGTTCTTTTTCCAGCTAAGCTATGGCTCCTTTGTGCTGAGACCTGCTTTGGAGGAGAAACTGGAGAAAAATGGAAAGGTTTTCAGCACGATGGCCCAATTTCAGTTTAAATACAACCTTCCAGAAGCTTCACCTTTCTGAATATATAACTCACCCCCTGCTCACAGTGCAATTCTCCACCATGTTAGCATTTCCTATTGCACGCTGGAAGGAAAGATGTTCCATTCAGAACACACCTAAAAGAGTGAAAAAGGCAAGGATTGCAAGGGGTTACTATAGTCTGGAATTCTGTATCTAGAAATCTCAGACCCTAACAGTCACATTCTGTTTTCCAGATGTTCATGTCACGTCACCAGGATTGACAATAATACCCTAGATCCTACGTTAGGTGCTTTCTGGACAGGCCAGAAGGGAAGAACCCTGGCCTAAGGAACACACAAGCTAAGGACAGACAGACAAATAGGCTGAGGTTAGGGGTAGGGGAAGGGGAATAGCAAAGAGGGAGATTTTATTTTAACCTGTAGCTCGATGCGCTAACCCCTCACGCTGCCCCCTCTTTCCCCGGGACATGGTCAGCCATTGAACAGTTAAATACCCTGGGCACAGCCAGAAATAGACAGGAAGCAGTGGATCAGCACAGGCCGCCTCATTAAGTGTTGGCATACTGATGATTGGGGCAGGCAGGAAATTCCAAAGCGGGGTATAGCGAGGGTGTCCCACAAACTCTGTGTCCTGCAGCTTGTCAAGTGAACGGCCAAGACAAAACGTTTGACAGCATCAATCTCACACTGGGGGCTTCACAAAACGTGAGATGATGGTACCCAGTGCAAAACTCCAGCTGTTCACATCCACTGGACCGCCCCCAACAGAACGACCATCCACTCACTAACCCGGACGCCTGCGTGGAAAAGGGGGCTCTGCAGAATGCCTGGCAGGTTAACATGGCTGGGCTGTAGTGAACCTGGGATGAAGCAAGTCCCAAAGCCAAGGGGCCTCTATGGAGAACACTCTGCCAGCAGCCTTGTCCCATTCAAAGAGTGGGGAAGCAGCGGATCATAGCTGTGGCAGTGTGTCACGGGGAGAGAGGCAATGTCTCTCACGTAGGCAGGTCCCAAGTTCATGGAGGTTTCATAGGTTTAATTCAACCCCTTGAACACACCCAGAAACTCACTGGCAGAGTAAAGGGCACTGGGGTATTAGCAGGAGTAGCACCCAACGGCCCCAGCTGGGCTCAGGGCCCTATGGGGGTAGCAGCTGCACATACCCACAGTAAGAGACAGTCCCTGCCGTACAGCACTCAGTTAAAATAGGCCATGTCCCCATTTTACAGCTGGGGAAGCTAGGCCCAGAGCTGCTGATTCAGGAAAGCATGCTAAGTGCTTTCCTGAACGGGGGCCAGAGAGATGAAGTGCCTTGCCCATGGTCAGATGGGGAGTCCATAATAGAGCTGGGAGCTGAGCCTACACCTCGAGTCCTAGTTCAGTGCCTTCGCTGCAAGATTATCAGTCCTCTGTGTCATACCACTTACTAAGCAGGTAGCCACATTCTGCATTTTCCAAACAGACTCCATGTGTAGTCCCAGGTAACGCATCTCACTGGACATTAATCTCCACAGAACTAAGGCGAGAGTAACGATGGCAAAGTCCACATCGAACAAGAGCCCATGAACAAGCCCATGCTCTTGGCCAAGGCAGCTCCCTGGCTTAGAGTTTATAATGCTCATGGCTAGTCCTCCAAATTGCCATGGATTTAGAAAAATATGGATAAGCACAATACAGACCAGAGTGGTTGTGTTTCTTCTAAAACGTTTCCTGCCAAAATACTCTCTCTCGTCCACTTCGGATGCTTTTATTTTTTTTATCCACAAAAAGCCATTTCTGCATGGCATTTCAAGGGAAGCAGGAATAAAGAAAGATGAAGGCCACCAGGAAGAAACATTAGAATAAAGCAGTTGCCCATCAGATTGCATCTCATGAGATGAGAGAGCCATCTTAGGGAAATGCTAACCCTCCGACAGGAAAATCCGCACCCATTTACTAAATGCGTCAGGGTTAGGGCCTGATGCAAAACCCACTGAAACACACAGCAAGACTCCCACTGGCTTCCCAGTGGCGTAGGCCGTGGTGGCCTCGCCATGTCTTTGAAAACAGGGACTGACCAGCCAATGATATGCCTGAAAGAACTAGCAAGCGTGGAAAACAGAAAGCTGTGAGCAGCCATGGTGGTGATATGCAGGGGGCCTGCTGTTCCTTCACACCTATGCTCCCATGCCGGATGGGATTTACACCTGGAGTGCAGCCCAGCCGAAACTAACCAATTATCTAAAAGCTTGTTGGGCAGGCAGAACAGTTCCTCTTCTGCTTCCTGGTGCGCGCTACACCCTTTCACCAAGCAGCACGGTGCAGCTGATGGTGGCGTTTGCTCTCCATGCAGACTGGTTTGGTTCTGCCTGATACAAAGGCGAACTTGTTACAGAAAATGGGGTGCCTGACTGGGAAACGCTGGTGGAAATGGATACATCAGCTCAGATGAATGTCGCAGGCTTGATCAGGTGCAGAGCGGGTATGGAGCACTTTGGATCTGCTGTGGTCACAAAGAAATAACAGGTGAATTCAATTATCCGCTTGTAAGTGGGGCACCTCCCATGTAGGGAGAAGCAAGTTCCTGATTGCCTCGCAAACAGCTAGTTCTGGATAGGAGACTCTCCTGTCCACTTAGTCTTCAAACCCACTTCCGAGCTCATCCAGCAATAAATACCAGAGTTGGTGTTAGGGTTTGGTCCCCTGGGCACTGACCACACAGCAAGTTTCTGCCGTGACTGTAATCAGCAAAGGCCACCTATCGCTAAAAATGTGTTTTGTACAAACAGTGCCTAATTAAACATTAATTAATAGCACACTTAGGAGATCCTCTGGCACGCAACTCCATTCCTGAATCCCCGTCAGCGCACGGGCTGTGGGTGGCTAAGAAGTCCATTGCGAAACTGCTATTTTGGCCTTTCCTGTTCCATCTGTAATGGCAGTGAGAGGGCTGTGGAGCTGCTCTGCAATCCTCTATGAATACTGTGAGTTGACCTGGGTCGTGGGTCATTTGCTGTACCAATATATTGGTTTGGTTTCATCAGGATGAGCAATCAGAAAAGGGTAAGGATGGCTCAAGGTGAGCCTCCCCTAGCAAACACTTGGCAGTTGTAAAGAGACCGAGCCAGGCCGGGAACACAGCCCATCACCAGAATCGTGGCAGGTTTAAAACCAAGCTCTCTCTCAAGAGGGAGGTAGCAGTGCAGGGGGTCTCAGCTGGAGAAAGGGCATCCCCAGGGGTGTGAGGAGAAGTCAGGGCTGCCTTGGCTACTGTCAGGAGATGGTGTAAGATAGAAGGGTGTCTCCACTGGTTTAAAAATAATTTTCTCTTTTCTGCTGTGTTCCTACTGTTCAAATAAGCAATGTGTGGGTTGAAGAAGGCTGTTTGATTGCTGCGTTCACCACTGGTCACAGCTCCTTGAGGGAAGGAACTGCAGGTGCCAAACACAGCTGGGTTAGCATAGGTGATACGCAGGGCGATGTAGCCAAGGGCCGGGTCTGAGAGTGGGAGAATTGTAGAATTCCACCCAGGGACAGGTAAAGGCCTGACACCTGAGGAGTTGTGCTGAGAAACCAGAGAGGGGCAGAGATGCAGCTAGGCGTGAGACTGGGACAGGCACAACATACCAAATCTCGCGATTTCTCAAAGCTTCTGACGCCTGAATCTGCTTCCCTTCCAAGGCGTTCCCTGGGTCCACTTTCTCTGTAGTCTATGAATCCAAATGTTCAGATGCCTCTGGCCCTTCCACTCTTCCAGCCTGGCACGAGCTCAGCTTTTCTCTGCAATCAGCTCCTCTCTGCTGGTGTGAATTACAGTGAGCAATTACATGGTCAAGGTTCCTTCCCCAGTCTGAACGCCAGGGTACAGATGTGGGGACTTGCATGAAAACCTCCTAAGCTTACTTTTACCAGCTTAGGTTAAAACTTCCCCAAGGTGCAAACTATTTTACCTTTTGCCCTTGGACTTTTGCTGCCACCACCAAACGTCTAACCGGTTTTTTTATTAGGAAAGAGCCCATTTGGAAATGTCTTTCCCCCCAAAATTCTCACCAAAACCTTGCACCCCCCTTCCTGGGGAAGGTTTGATAAAAATCCTCACCAATTTGCATAGGTGACCACAGACCCAAACCTTTGGATCTTAAGAACAATGAAAAAGCAATCAGTTTCTTAAAAGAAGAATTTTAATAGAAGAAAAAGTAAAAAGAATCACCTCTGTAAAATCAGGATGGTAAATACCTTACAGGGTAATTAGATTAAAAACATACAGAATCCCTCTAGGCAAAACCTTAAGTTACAAAAAGACACAAAGACAGGAATATCCATTCCATTCAGCACAGCTTATTTTTCTCAGCCATTTAAAGAAATCATAATCTAACGCATATCTAGCTAGATTACTTACTAAATTCTAGGACTCCATTCCTGTTCTGTCCCTGGAAAAAGCATCACACAGACAGACTCAGACTCTTTGTTTCTCCCCCTCTCCAGCTTTGAAAGTATCTTGTCTCCTCATTGGTCATTGTGGTCAGGTGCTAGAGAGGTTATCCTAGCTTCTTAACCCTTTACAGGTGAAAGGGCTTTTCCTCTGGCCAGGAGGGATTTTAAAGGTGTTTACCCTTCCCTTTATATTTGACACATGGTCTGCAGTGAAACCTTCTCTCGGCATTCTGGAGTCACACGTTTTCTTCAGTTGTTTCTTCCTGCCAGAGATGCCTCTATGGGTGTTCCCCTTCCTGGGTTGCCTGTCTAAAAATCGTGCCTGTCAAATGCCACCTTAGTCTGTGGCCGAACATACCTGGTAGTTTGGCCATGGAAGTATCAGAGGTCCCCATTCAGCACGGCATGTGCTTATCTTCCAGCCCCACTGGCTTCAAGCCATGGCTGCAGAACTTCAGCTGGCTTAAACTGTCATAGCTCCATTGCACCAGCTGAGGGTCTGTCCCATGGTATGCGTTGCGCTTTCTTCGCACTCTGCCAGCTTCCGTTTCAGACACCACTGTCTTCTGTTTCCTCCCCTTTTTGTCCACAAGGCCCCTCTCAATCTCAGACTGCCAAGTTTCTTGTCCTAAGGAGAAGAAATGGCACTGATCTAGATCCTCATACACTACCCTCTGACCTCTGTGTCCTCCTCAGTGGGTAGGCCACAGGAGACATCGTTCTGAGAGCGCAGCACCAGTTCCATGCCACAAGAGCCTCACGTCAGGAAGTTACACGCTTTGCGTAACCAGGGGAGCGTGGATGAAGCGGGCAGAGGATGGAAGTTCTGTTTTCTGAAGGATTTTGGAATGACACCAAAAATTTTGACGTTCTCCACAAAGGAAAATTCTGGGGAAAAACAGTTTCAGGTCAAGCAAAATGTTTTGTTTTGATGTCAACTTTTACAAATTTTTGTATTATGCAGTACAATATCAGATACAAAGTCAAAATGAAAACTCATTTCAAACTGAAAAATCAAAGTGTTTTGTTCCAAAACTGTCAAAATGAAATTCTAGAGAAACTGACTGAATTTCACAAAGCATTTTGATTTTGACAGAACCACATACTCCGATGGACTACGGTTTTCCAGCCACAGATTCAAGTATTTCTTTATTCACCGGATCAAAGAATCTCTGCATGCAGCCTCCTTTGAATGACTGGGTATGATGGGATAACATGATTTTGGTAATTAATTGATCTTTAAATATTCATGGTAAATAGGCCCAATGGCCTGTGATGGGATGTTAGATGGGTGGGATCTGAGTTACTACAGAAAATTCTTTCCTGGGTATCTGGCTGGTGAATATTGCCCATATGCTCAGGGTTTAGCTGATTGCCGTATTTGGGGTCGGGAAGGCATTTTCCTCCAGGGCAGATTGGAAGAGGCCCTGGAGGTTTTTCACCTTCCTCTTTAGTATGGGGCACAGGTCACTTGCTGGAGGATTCTCTGCTCCTTGAAGTCTTTAAACCATGATTTGAGGACTTCAATAGCTCAGACATAGGTGAGAGGTTTTTCGCAGGAGTGGGTGGGTGAGATTCTGTGGCCTGCGTTGTGCAGGAGGTCGGACTAGATGATCATAATGGTCCCATCTGACCTTAGTATCTATGACTGCTAGTAGGAGCCCTGTCTTCTCCTGAAACTCACTTCAGAGCACGTGCTGTCCTGTAGCCCACAGGGCTCAGCACAAATGCAGAAGGTCTGGGATGTGCCCACTATGGAGAATCTTTACCATGGCCAGGAGAGAAACCCTTGCTAAATATTCCACTGCTTGCCAACCCACCTTCAGTAATTCAGAAGAACAAGCTGGGAAAAAGCCATCTCAGAGAACCCTTTGAATGTGATGTATTGACAAAATCATTTCTACATCTGGGATTCCATTGTTTTATTTATCATTTTAATGTAATCCCATTTTATGTGACACCCACAATGAAATTAACTTTTTTTAAAAAGAGAGAGAACTTCTGGCAGCTGCTTAGAGAAGTGATTAAAGTTTAAAAGGCAATTAGCCAGTAGAAGAAACAAAATAAAGTCATTATTTACAGTGACTACATTTTATAATTAAGCCTGAAATTAATTTTGTTAATGATTTTGATATTTATGAACCTTACCAATGCAATAAAGCTTCCATTTTTAAAAGAAAGAAAGATCCACTCTGAGAGTTGTGCAGAAATTAATATTGAGTGGGCAAATCTGGACTCATCCCTGGCAACAGCTCTTCTCCAAAAAAATAAGTTTCCCTTCCTCCTGTGGAGAAAACATCAAACATCTTTGCAGCTCAGTCAGATATTTCCCCAAACTCGTGGGCCTGGCGGCATCATCTCCGCTCATGACTCCTTGGGCAAAACTTCCATTGACTTTAGTGGAGATAGGATTTTGCCCCTGATGCTCACAGAAAGGAGGAACCCTTTTCAGGACTTGCCGAGTATCATTTAACACTCCTGGAACACAGCCCACCAGCTCATTCCAGACCAGGTGGTCAGGAAAGTATTGTTCATAGGCCTGCAACTTTGCAAATCAGGGGCCTTGAGGGAAGGAGTTATAAGACAAGGTAATTGCATGAAGTTGCCAGAAGATCCTGGGTCAGACCCTGATCTCAGACTCGCGGAAGCTATAACTCAAGGGAGCGTGCCACACACCCAAGAGAAGCAGCAGCTTGATTGACAGGCTGTCAGATACAGGGTCTCTGAGTCAGATAACACTGAGAGAAACCGCTCCACGCTCCTGTCATAAGAAGGGCGTACACCTCGGGTGGAGGACTGACCAACTCTGACTTTAATGTAACACCCTGATGCCAACCTCGAGATCAAAAAGCAAGAGTCAGACCCCCCTGAAATCCTGCATCAGACCCGCCCCCATCATGATTGCTCCCCACCCCAACACAAAATCAAGGGGTTTTTTTTACACGTTTACGTGGTGGTTTTTGGCCTGTCTTTTGAAGCTTGCGCTCCCCCTGCCCAGCCCCAGTGTGAGGGTGGCTATCAGTGCTGCTGATGCTCCCCCATGTACTGGGCAGGGGGATTTGACAGGAGCCTTCCCCGCCCACATCTGCCAAGCCCCTGTCTAGCAATTAATCCAGTCCCCAACCTCCAAACCAATCCTGACTCCCCAGCCCGCCTCTGCCCCTCTTGGGGCTCCTCAGACCCCTCTCCCCAAAGGGGCCACAGCAGGGTCCCAATAGTGCACAAGCCATTCCAGGCTGTTTGTGTCTAGGTCAACATCCCGCCACTGGATCATGGGAGACCTTTCTCTGCCAGACTGAAAAGCCCATTATCAAATATGTGCTCCCCACGTAGGCACTTACAGACTGTCATCAAGCACCCCTGAACCTTCTCTTTGCTAAGCTAAACAGACGGAGCTCCTTGGGCAGGTTTTCTAATCCTTTAACCATTCCAACTTATCAACATCCTTCTTGAACTGTGGACATCAGCACTGCACACAGCATTCCGGCAGCAGTCACACCCGTGCCAAATACAGGGGAAAAGCAACCTCTCTACTTGAGATTCCCTTGTTTGTGCATACCAAGTTCCTGTCCCTGCTCCAATGATATTTATTTATACACAGTGGAATAACTTCAGGAGGAGAGATCTGCCCTAGAATATCCCACTAGCTAGGACACTCTTCCACAGTGTGGGAGACCCTAGCTTAAAGCCCTTCTCCACATCAGGCAGAAGTTTAACTGCCGCGCAAAAAGTGAGCACCCAAGCCACTGGGCTGAAGGCTATAAGACAGCCCACTGCTACCACCATTACCTCCTCCCTGGGATGGTTTGTGACTAATACCTAAATTCTGCCCCAGGCCCCAAAAAAGAAAAATTGGCCAAAAGTATTCAGTGAATTTGTGTCAATTTCGCAAATAGTTTTAGTTTGACTGAAATTGCATTTTTCAGTGAATAAACTATCCGCCCAAAGAATTCACCCCGTTACCTACTGGTCCTGTAACAGGACTGATGGTTGTGGGGCACTTGGCATGTCTCCACGGTCACACCATCATCATGGGTCCGGTGTTCATGCCGGAGGAGATGATATCCCCTGGCATCCCAGTCAATTCCTCCAGTCCTGCTTTGTGAACATCGGTGGCCTGGGGTCAGAAAGGGCCTGGCTGTAATCACAGTACAGGTCCCTTTTACTCCTTTGGACTTTGGAATCTCAGTCCATTCTTCGGTGTGCTCTCTGGGGCAGGGCTGTCTTTGGGTTGTTTGGTTAGGCAGTGGGGCCCCAATTCTTGTTTGGGACCCCCCTAGGCCCTGCTGCAATCGCAATAACCACACAGACGGACAGCCTGTATTTTCCATTTGAGTAACTAGACTTTAGTGGGTCCGATTCCCCTCTGATGTAAACTGTTGCGCTTGTTACACACATGCATCAGTATAACTCACGGGGGACTTTGCCCACTGCCTCTTGAAATGTGATCCAGTGTCAGCATAGCGATCCTTTCCTGTGGCAGCAAAATGGCCCCTTTTCCTCTGTTCCTGAGCACCTGAACATCGTGACCATATCTGTCGTGAAAACTCCCTGTGAGGTGGAGCTGTGCTGTTATGCCCTGTGGACCAGTCGAGAGCTGAGGTGAAGTGATGGTCACACAGAGAACAAGGAGTGAAACCCAGGGGTCTGGTTAACACCCTACCTCGTGGACCATCCTTCTCGTCCCATTGCTCCAAGGAGTGACTTGTCTTTGCTACTGTGTCTTTCCAGCGTAAGGCATTAAGGGACATGCAAATGTAGCTTTTTAGCACATCCTTCAAGCAGAAGTCTCTTGCTGACAACAATTTAAGGATAAGAACTGCAGACAGTGTTACAGAGGGCGTGAGAGTCTGCTTTTCCCTGTGCCTAAACAGCCCCTGTCCACATGGAGACAACCTGTCCGAAAATGCCATGCTGCAGGAAACAAAACCCTCTCGGGACAATTGAGTTTATGCCTCTCTTTTCCAAGAAGAGATTACATGGCGGGAGAGCAGCTCAGAGCGAATTAACATTACAGAAGTAATAAAGCAAGTTTAAACCTGTTCCTGTTCATCTGGCAAGTGCTTTCAGGCTAATAATGGAAAGGGCAGCAATATTATGGCCTTTTCCATTGTTCTGTGAAACTGCACGTCATTAAATTGCAACCTTTCTACGAGCCTAAATAATAAACTACAGTCAGTAGCAATATAACAGCACTTCAATATTTTATAGTAGGTAGGACTGCCTGCTATCTATAATTACTGCCAGTTCTTTGACTAGAGGGAAATGCCTTAATTTTCTTACTGTTTCATGCGTGGAAAAACAATCAAGTTTCTCCTTTATTGGTAATTGCATCGACTGGCTCTAGCTGGGTGCACTTTTCCAAATTATAACCCAGCCAGGCCAATGGCGGGTCAGAGTAAAACCCTTTCACAGCTAACTGCTTTTCCTTGCCGTGGCCTAATGGCGCGGAGATAAGAATCTTCCCTAAGCCACAATTATGGTCTGGACCCCTCATTCCGCATTCATAGACCTTAAATCTTGATTAAGTTTTGGCTGCGTCCACTGGAAAGTAATAAGGCTTAGAGCGCTGCATTGCACTGTGTGTGCTTCCTGCATTGCTGGGCAGCGTGCCACAGGATGGGGGCTGCCAGCTGGCTGCTGGGGGCAGGAGCAAAGATGCCTCCTGCTGCAGCTCTGGGTCCCCTTCCCTC
Source organism: Lepidochelys olivacea (assembly GCF_965140295.1). NCBI lineage: Eukaryota > Metazoa > Chordata > Testudines > Cheloniidae > Lepidochelys > Lepidochelys olivacea. The sequence goes on along the minus strand of NC_140413.1, from coordinate 211,838,376 downwards.
CATCCTGCTCAGGAGTTAGATTCCAGCTGAGGGAGGGGAGAGGGCCGCTCTGTTGGGTCCTGTATTCATGGCATGTTTGGGGACAGGCTGGCATGAATGTTTAGTAGAGGGGAAGGCCGGTATCAGTTGCAGGGGGGTGGGATTAATTGTTTGGAAGGGCTGCATTAATCAGAGGCTGCATTCATTGTATGGGGGAATTCATGAATTGAGTCTGGGAGCCCCCTGAGCAAGATCCACTCCTCCTTCTTAACCACACTGTCCCTTCAGCACCACAAGAAGCCTGGGAAAGGACTCACTCCCCGACAAGATTTGCCACCCCGAACCTCCACGACTAGGCCCCAAATGGCTGTAAAGCAGGACACCAGTGCTTGGCTGGTGCATGCCAGCTTACAGTGGTACAGAGGGCATGACACCTGTTTGTTAGGGGGTAAATCCAAGAAACCACTTGTAACAGGCCACCCTCCTCCCTCCCCTCACCCACCAGTTCACCCATTGCAAATGGCAACACCAGTTGGTACTAAAAAAGAGGGATAATGTGTCCCTTACGGCGCGATGCCCGTGGAAAGCCTGGTGCTCCACCTTTGGCCGTGTGTTACTCAGGGTGCTGGCATGTGGCACACACAGGAACAGGCTGAGGGATGAGCGACGGGAAACTCCAAAGCAATGAAAAGAAACACTTTTCTACACCAGGTGTAACAAACCCTGGGACTTGTTGACCCAGGAGGTCACTGAGGCCAAGAACTTAAGACTCAGAAAGGGATTGGCCAGTTACATGGATGTCAGGAACAGCCAGAGTTGTTATGCTGTAGGGTAATTCCATGTTCCTAGGTACGCTGAAGAGTGTAACCTATGACCGATGAAGTCTTTGAGTTGAGGCAAAGGAGAGGGAGGCATTGACCTAATGTTCTTGTGTGGATAAGTGTCTCTGAATTTGTGTTTAGGGTTCCCACCCTTCAGTCAGCTCCATGTGGAATGAGTCCCATGCCCACAGAGAGTCCCACAAACTCCCAGCTTCCGCACTGAGTGCAAGGTGTACATCTCCCACCTGCCTCCCTTTGGCCTATCATCTGTGTTTGCCCTGTGCGGAGCACATCTCCCTTCTGAACAATGCACAGGAGATGGCTGTGAGCTGCTAAATGCATGTCCATTTGCTCCTAGTCCAGCTTCAGACTAATACAGTGGTCTCGTGTGAGCAGCCAGCTGCTCGCTGTGTCCTGCTTCCCCACGGCTGCTGCTGGGACTGGGTTTTATAGCACTGGTTGGGCTCAAGCATGGGTTGCAGGGCCAAGCAGTTGGGAAGTTTTCCTCACGGTGGCTTTTATTCCCAACTATTCTGCCTGCGGCCACAGTTTCAAGCAGGCACAGCTCCCTACTTTCACTGCTGAAACCCCCTTTTTCTTCTTGGAAGCCACGACACCCCCAGTTCAATGCAACTTCTGCTCTCTGCACGTACCACTCTGGATGTGATTTTGCAGCTTCAGGGGAAGATTCTCAAAGGCACAAAGGCCATGTGGTACCTCAACTCCTGTTAATGGCCCTAGGTGCCCTTTGACCTTTGAGAATCTCCCCTTTAAGCCCTCCAGTTGCCCCCCCCAAATCCACGGGCAGTCCATGAGCCCCAAAGACAAGCCCTCCTCCTCCTCACTCTGGATTGGATTAGATCATGGCTCAGACTGTATCGTACCCATTCCACGAGCTGCAGGTGAAATTAGGGCCTGCACCTAGAGATGACAATGGGAGTGTGACCCCGGCTGAAGTGAGCGATGTGCTCAATATCTTAGCTCCGTTTGTCTTCTGCGCCAGACCCCACCTGCTGTTCCTCTCTTTATTCCTTGCCCAGCCCCTGTCAGCGGCACTACACAAAGAAGAGTTTGATTTCAAAGCAGGCATCACAGGCTTGACGGAGGGAACTGATCGTTCCCTTCCACTCGACACTGGTGAGGCCTCATCTGGAGTACGGTGTCCAGTTTTGGGCTTCCCATAACAGAAAGGATGTGGACAAATTGGAAAACGTCCATCAGAGGGCAACAAAAATGATCAGGGGGCTGGAACACATGACTTATGAGGAGAGGCTGAGGGAACTGGGGTTATTTAGTCTGCAGAAGAGAAGAGTCGGGGGGGATTTGATAGCAGCCTTCAACTACCTAAAGGGGGGTTCCAAAGAGGATGGATCTAGACTGTCCTCAATGGTAGCAGATGACAGAACGAGGAGTAATGGTCTCAAGTTGCAGTGGGGGAGGTTTAGGTTGGATGTTAGGAAAAACTTTTTCACTAGGAGGGTGGTGAAGCACTGGAATGCGTTACCTAGGGAGGTGGTGGAATCTCCTTCCTTAGAGGTTTTTAAGATCAGGCTTGACAAAGCCCTGGCTGGGATGATTTAATTGGGGATTGGTCCTGCTCTGGGCAGGGGGTTGGACTAGATGACCTCCTGAGGTCCCTTCCAACCCTGATATTCTATGATTCTATGTGTACTTCAGCAAGTGAAACTCCAGTGTGCGGTTTGGGGTTTGGACTAGTGGCCTGAGCCCAGCAAAGAAAGTCTTCCAAGAGCGTGAAAGGCCTAGATGCAAAAAAAGGAGGGAGGGGGAAGAGAACATTTACTGGAGAAAAAAAACAGCTGTCAGAGTCATTGCTGCAGAATGACCATGCCAGATTTGAGCAAGGTGACTGCCAGTAGCTGAATTCATAGCCTCTGGCTAAGCATTCGGCAACAGTGCATGCTGGGAAAATGATGACTGGTTGGGTGCTGTAACTCAGAGTCATTAATGCTAGAATAAATTCAAGTGACCTTCCAAAAAGTGATCAAAGCTCTTAATCCAGAATGACTCAACAGAATTCAGCGTGTAACCCAGCATGATGAACTAGCAGATTGAGTCAGGGCTTCTCTACACGGTGTGTTAGCCTGCACTAGAGGGGTGTAAATTCCAGTGTGCCCTTGTGCATCACCCACTACCTGGTGCACACTCAAAGTTCACTAATGTGCATTATTAACACAGAACCGCTTCTAACAGTATTACATTAACTCACAGCTAGAGAACTTTTAGCGCATGCCAGCAGGGTCCACATGGACCAGTTAGTGTGCGACACGCTAGTATTTATACCCTCGATTGTGTAGACAAGCCCTTAATAACCATAGCCAGGGAAACCAGAGTCTACACACTGCCATGTTGTTTTGGAGTTGATTCTAATCCTAGCTTTGTCAGCCTGCTACAGATCAAGTGTTATGTACCTGTCGACTTCTTTTCCTGAACAGCGAGGTTGTAACTGACAATTCCTCCCCTGGAATATTTTCCATCGTTGTAAAATGAAAGGTGTGCTGTTCCTGCTGCGTTAAATAAACCCATTGTCTCTCTGCCAGCCCTTAGCTCCATCTTGTGCTTTTACTAACAACTGAAGGCTTGATTGGAACTGAAACTTGTAATTTTATAAACTCCTACACAGCCATAACACACACACACACGCACGCTGTAGCTGATTTATGCAAAATCACCAACTGTCTAAAAGGGAATAGGCAAAACAAAGGCTAGCTATGGGAGCTAGGAAGTTTTAAATGTGCTGGTTCCGCAATGGAAGCAGGAGTGTCATGTGGTTTGGCCTGTATCCCAACCCATTGTTTATATCCAAATAGGCTAGTTAAGACCCCCACTAAAATAGCATATTCCTATGAAAAATATTATGAAAGTGGTGTTAAGTTTGCTGCCACACAGCAGTGCCTTCTGCTCCCTATATCCAGAACATGGAACTTAAAACCCCTAAATTCAAGGGCTGGAAAAGTAGAAATGCTCAGTTAACTTCCCTGCACACCTCCTTTACAAGAACTTTAGTGTTACAACAAAAGATATCATTTTTTTGTCGAAAAACTTAACTCCCACAAACCAAAATATTTTGATTGGGAAATGCTGCTACAGTGCCTCATGGGAGTTGTTGCTTGGTTGCCTCCTGTCCCCACTCTCCCCTACGGGCCAAGCTGTCCAGCCAGACTACATCTCCCATGATGCACCAAGGCCAGAGACTCCCATAATGCACTGCCTCCCTCACCCAGGGGGAAGACCCCCTTGCATTATGGGAGATGTTGATTTACCAAAGAGCCCAGACTATAGATGAAAATGGGAACGAGGGACCTGGCAGCAGTCCCGTAGTGAAACACAGGCAGTCCTCGGACTTACGACATGATTGGTTCCTGAAAATTGTGTCGTAAGTCAAAACATTGTAACTCGGAACCGCAATCCACTCCATTGCGGGACCGAGCGTCGTAAAGTCGAAACTAATGGTCGTAAGTCGAATCAGGGTGTCAATTCAGAAACGTCATGAGTCAAACATCGTAAAGTCAGGGACTGCCTGTATTTCACTTTTGGGCTGAAATATTTTGCTTTCAGATAAGATTTTTCAGACCAGCTGTAGAGTTACGGTGACACTTCCCACACAATACAGCCAGCCCATCTCAACTCTCCCCCGAGTGGAAGCCATGAGGAACATGCAGAGTCAGAGGACCAAACCAGAGCTCCATTACAAACACTGTCATTTTATATGCATCCAACACACCTCCTGACTGGTGCAAGGTGACACCAGATTCCTCAAGTCTCATCACACACAGCTATCCAATCCCTGCATGCTGCTTTGGCCCTGGGAGGGCTCACTCCTTTAAATGTTGCCAGACCACTGGTATGGATTTAACCGGGGGCAGGCTGAGATACAGAATGCAAGTTGCTGATGTAGCTGCTTAGCAAAAGAAAGCATTTAGATGTCTGCTGCCTGGTATCTCTGTCCGCTGGGCTTTACAAGGTGGTAGATCCTAGTTCACATTCCTTCTCCCTCTCAGGTGGGAGGGGGACATGAACCGAGGGGTCTCCCCCCTCCCTGCTGAGTACCCTGACTACTGGGCTACACATTATGAGGTGCCCGTGGCTGGTGGGGAAAATGACAGGGGCTCCTAACTCCAAGGAGGGTTCCCAGTTGTGAACTGCAAGCACAGCTAAGCTGCTCCCAGCAGCCTGGACGGAGGTGCTCGGCTCCGAGACAGGCCCAGGGCTTAGCACACACCTCCGCGGCTCCTTGCCTAGCGTGCTGGCTTTGTGGGTTGCCGTCTAAGGGGCCTCTCTCCCCATTCATTGTATAGGGAGCCCGGGCACCTGACTGAGGTTATGGGAATCCCAGTGTGTTCCTGTGATTTTCTAGCCGATTTTTAGCGGCTGTGATGCTCACCTAAATCCCATCCAGGCCTCAGCCTCTCTGTGCCTGAGTTCCTATCTGAAGAATGGGGAGAAGAGCATTGCCCTACCTCACAAGGGCACAGTAAGGAAAGAGCATTACAGGCTGTGAAGTGCTCAGGTTGGATGGTGGTCGGGGGCCAGAAAAGCTTCTGAGACACACACATAGTTAGACTTTCTGAAGGTCTGTAGAACTTGTAGCCTGTCTCCAAACCTCCTAGCTCTGGCTGACAGATAACAGTGAAGGCTTTTCAGGTGGAGGGTTTGGAGAGGGTGGTCTGCATGTTACGTCCACCATCCTGAAGTTCTCTCAGGATTCTGTAGATGGCTACGCTCTTCCATGACTCAGTGTTAATGCACCTTGGTTGGCTAACCAGGAACGCTAGAGGGAGGTTGATTGGTTCAGAGAAAGCAATGGAGCTGTGAGAAGCACACCTGATAACTGAGAATGAGCAGTCAGCTGCAGACCGGGATGGACTGTAAAGAGATGGAATTTGTTCTAGGCATAGCTGGAGGGGTGGGAGGTGGGTGCTGAAAGGAGGGGAGGTTGGTGTGGTGGATGGTGCTCATGTTTTTACCACTGACACATTGGTACAACATTTAAAAATTAGAACTGGGTCATAAAAATGCAGACAAATCTCGGACACTTTTCATCAACATTTTGAGTTTTTTTTAAAAAACGTCCACTTGGCTGCAAAAATGTCATGAAAAATTTTCATCAGAATCTAAAAATGTCAAGTGCTAATAAAAACAAGCAAACCTCACTTTGCCTCTGGCCGCTGTGCTGCATTGTGTCGGGCTCCCTGGTGCCTGCAGTGGTAACTGACCGATGGTTTGGCCAATGCTGGCCTCTTGCTGACACAATTCCAGTTGTCCCTTCTGCCCACTGTCTGATGAACAAGTGTATACAGTGCACATTAATCACAATACTCATCAAGTTCTCTGGCAGAAGAAATGGATGATACCCCATTGAAATCAATAGAGCTGAACCCATTTTCATCAGCAGGGAATCTCTCTCTTTTTCTCTCAAACTAATGGTAAGAAAATTCAAGAATTCTTCTGAATTAGGAAGCCAGAATTTTCTTTACATGAATGTAAAAAAAAAAAAAAAAAAAGGAGGGGGGCTAAAATAAAGTTTTGAGCCAATTTTTTCTTTAACATTTTCACTTGCTACAGAAAGCAGTTTTGTACGACTGTGAAGATTAATTAGGATGCAGAATGCAAGATCTTGTTTATGTGAACATATTTGTTGAAAGTTTATAAAGGCTGAATATTGCAGTAATTGACGCGTGCTCGTATTTTAATTTCTCATGAATGCCATCTGGCCTGGTACAGTTGCTCTGTTACTGCACTGTTATTTCACACCATAAGTGGTTTATTACTTTATGCTTTCTCTTCTGCAGCCATAAAAATCAGGGAAGGTAAGAATGTACTCTGAGGAATTCTACACCTTCTCAAACCAGTCCATACATACTGGAACTAAGGGAACATCTCTGCATTAATAGATAGATGGACACAGTCTGCTAGTTTTGTCTCTTTGTTTTTTTTAAGAGCTATTCTAATGTTATTCAGTGAGTATTAGATCTGGGCAGAAAATGGGGGGGAAATTTGCAACTGAGCCTGGACTCAGTTTCCAAAAATGTATTTCTTTCTTTCCACCATCAAAATCTTGAAATTTGAATTTTTTTAACCTGCTCTGTAGCTGTTTGAAAAATAAATAGGGTACTTTTTCAAGAAAATGTTAAAGAAAGAAAGAAAAAGTCTTTCTTTCTTTCTTTCTTTCTTTCTTTCTTGCTGAAATATGGAAAATTTCAGCCATCTCTACAGAATGTAGAGGTCAGGTTTTAAGGTCAGGCTTGACAAAGCCCTGGCTGGGATGATTTAACTGGGAATTGGTCCTGCTTTGAGCAGGGGGTTGGACTAGATGACCTTCTGGGGTCCCTTCCAACCCTGATATTCTATGATTCTATGATTCTAATGTGTTGTTCAGTGATGGCCACCATTTTTCATCAGATAATTTATTTACACACTTCTTTTCCCTGCTCTTTGGCCAGCCCTAGAGTGGGTTGAATAGTCTGTGTAAAACATGTCTATGAAATTCATTGAAAATATCCAACAAGCTCCAGTGTTACTAATCTCTGGTTCTTCTCTCACTTACATAAATCAGGAGAGTGCCCATTAGTTGAAGTTAACAGCTACCCTGGTGTTAGAAGAACCCCAGTCAGAGAGGAAGACACTACCGTCTATCTCAGGGCCTCCGCCTCTTCTCACATACAGTGGACTCTCCTCAGGTGCTACATAATGGAAGTTACTGAGTCTTAAATGGAGGTGACCATCCCCTCTGTGCTACACTCTTAAGCAGACCTCTTTTTTCTAGTCCTTTTTCTTGTTGTTCACAACCATTGTCCTATGGTCTTCTTAGAAGCACACTGAAAAATCAACTGTAATCCTACTGTTAACATCCTTCCCTCCACCTGTGTCCTTCTTTGGCAATGTTCATCGAACCCCCTTTTGTACTGTCCTTTCCCTCTGGTGGACATTAGCTCATATTTTTGCTACATCCTCCTTATGGCTAGTGCTTTTAGAAACCCTGTTATTTATGATTTCAGAAGCTATTACAAAAATAACAGTATGCAAGACAAGATCCATATCATTGCAACTCACTTACCTCATAACCATTATGTACATTGAATCTTATCACCAATATTAAAGGCCACTAACCATTTTGGCAAAAGGATTCACAGAGGAGATTAAACCAGTTTATTAATCACTAGTCAAATGTTAAACCTGAGCATTCTAACAGGAGGCTCATCTGCATATATATAATCTGTATGCGTATTGCTGTAAGGGCCCAGGACTTGAACCCAGGCCTGGGAGTCTCCAGAGAGCTGCTACATCCCCACCTCCACCCAATGTCTGCTGAAAGCCAGTGGGACTCCAGCCTCAGCCAAGGCACCACCCACGGGAGCCCTGACTGGAGGATCGCCTGGCTCCACTGATTGATCCAACCATGCTATTTAAGCCAGGAGGTAACCCTGTTCCTGGCTCCTGCCTTACCCCTGCCTTTGCTCCGGTTCCCACTGTGCTCCTGCTCTGTGCTTGATCCTTGCCTCTCCTCCAGCTCCCGCCCTTCCCCCTCACCTCCAATCCTCAGTTCCCAGTCCTGGCTCTGACGCCAGCCTCTGGCTTGCTGGTTCTGGCATTTGGTATCTGACCTCGGCTCTGACCCTCAGTTTCGATTCCTGGTTCTGACTCTGGCTTGACCCCTGGCTCTGGTAACTGGCAACTGACTCTAGTGCTGATCCTTGGCTTTGTTCCCTGACCTGGATGTCTGCTCCACCCACTAGACCTGACTCCTGCTGTGACTACTAGGCCAGACTGCCTACATCCTGGTCCATAACAGCTGCATGCATATCATGATATGTTGTGATGGGGTGTACCTGGCTTTTGCAGGTCCCTGCAGGAGGCCCTGTGGTCCTACTGCACCCTGCCCCAGGAAGCACCTAATTGGAGCCCAGCAAGGGGAAGTTGCTGGCTGGGAGCAGAGGGGCAAGGGAAAGTGCTTCTCTCTGTCCAAAGGAGCTTGAGGGAGAGCCAGAGTTGGTCTCTGACTGTATTTTGCTTAGCTGGGTTTGCAGGGGGGAGAGGACCTAAGAACCTTAACCCTGAGATAAGGGTGAAGCTAAAAGGGGCGAGGTAGGAAAAGGCCCAGGGAAGAAGCAGCAAGGAATTGAAATCAAACCGTGCGTAGCTGCTAGTTATAGGATCCCTGGGGTGAAACCCGGAGTAGTGGTTCCCCTCCCAGCCACAGGTAAAGGGACATGAACCCCAAGAATGGGACAGAACTGATTTGAAAGCCTGAAAAAGGGGCCAAATGTAAAGCCCCTGGTGAGGACAATGGGGCTGTTCATTTATTGTACTCTCTACTGCCCTGGTAAAGGTCAGTTTGGACTCTGTGACTTGGCCAGAGGGTTAAGCAACTGAAGACCTGCCAAGGTCAGCTGGCAGCCTTCATGGAATGCCAGGGTGAGAAAAGGACTGCAGTAAAACACGCAGTTTCTAGGAGATGCTAAAGAGGTGAGTGCCCCTGTCACATATGAATATATGTGAGTGCCCCGTCACATATGTACACACACACACACTCTTGCAGGACATCAAAACTACAAAATAGTTTAAAATCTATTATTTATCTTAAGCAATTACAGAAAGAGAGCATCTTGACTAATTTTGGAGAGATCAGAAACTCCTTACAGCCATCATTGAAGGTCATCTGCCTCATCAAAGAATAAGTGTCTATAGACACTTAATTGTCTATAGACAGGTGTAGTTTTTGCAGGATACAGAATTGAGGCGGAAAAACCTAAAGCAGTAAACTCCTGACCAGCACTGCTTAGAACAGACTGTTCCACCAAAATGTTTTTCAACAGAAAAAGCAATTTCTGCAAAACCAAAATTTTCCCTGGGAAAAATTCAATTTTGCCAAGAAATTGATTCTCGTCTGAGTGAGTCTCATTCGTTGGACTACATCGTCCATGATGCACTGTAGTCTTCCCTCTGGTTCAACTGATGTGGTGCATCATGGGAGTCATGTGACCACAATGCATTTGGGATGAAAATAAATTTTGAAATACCAGAATTTCCTGTGGAAGAGAAATTCTCATTTTTGACAGCTCTGGTTGTAATTTCTTTCTTTCTTGCCTGTGAGTCCTTAGAAAGCTCAATAAAGATATTGTGATAATAGACACTAGTCGATTTTTCTCCCATAACTGATGAGTAATCATTTCCCTACCTGACACAGTGGCAGAAACTACAATTACAGTAGAAGAAAAACATGCTGTGAGAGATTTAGACAGCAGTGAAGTTTTATTTGCTATCCTGATTACCTTGACTACTTGGAGACCTATGTCCAAAGCAGCTCTAGAATTAATAAAAGCAGATCTTAAATCAGAAATGTCTTCCCCCTCCGGATACTTCCAGAATCTCAATATCCTGATATTCCTTCCATTAGGAGAGCTCAATTTTGTAATTTACTAATCTTGGGCTTTTGACAAATTGCTTAGTTGGGGTGAGATTATTATTTGCCCTCTTGACATTGGGCTGTTCTGGGGGCAAGACAGACCCAGAGCATAACTGAGATAGCCCAGCGAGCCTGTCTTACCCAGTGCAGCCTCCCCAGGGTCTCTGATAGGCTGCAGCCATGCCAAGGATTTCCACAGCATTGCATGCTCCTGCCACCCTGTTCCCAGCATGCCGTCTCCCACTGCTGCTCTGCCCCTTGCATGTCCCATTGACTGGAGACTGCCAGGCAGTTCTCAGAAAGCAGCCTTATGGGTGTCTTCTGCATCGGGGAAATTCTCCCCGACTGGATCTGGAGCTTCTAGGGCCCCTCTACACTACTCCTAGAACAAAGGGGCTGGAGATGGGTGTGGGGCTCACCTCTGCTCTGGATACAGTTCTATTTGTCTTTCTTATCTTTTTAGATAATAAGATCTTTATGCCAAGGACAATCTTTTATTCTGTCTGTACAGCGCCCGGCACAATGTTGTCCTGATGTTGTTTGGGGATTCCAGCACTATTGCAATATAAATATCAATATAAAATCTGCCTTGCATTTCTCTCTGGCATTACATCACCCCTAGATTATTTGAATCTCCCATTTCAATGCAAAGAGCACCTTGGTTACTTATCTTCCTTGCTGGGCAAATGATTTCTAAATAGAGCGGAAGTGGGTTTTTTGCCAATCATTGTTCAATAAATATTAGAATGGACACTGTTAGGAAGTCACGATTCATTTGATCCATAGTGAAGAGACGTTTTCATAGAGAGTCAAGAGGTTTAAAGTGTTTGCAGAACCATTTGCGGCAGCACGTGAAGAAACCGAGATCAAAGTTCAGCTAGAATCGTTTGACTTGTAGCGTTTTCAGCAACAGTTTATATAAAACTTATTAAACTTCTGTGGTGATTTTTCTACTCTTCATACGTGCTCAAGGGCTCTCTGGAGTGGGGGTGGGGTTACAAGTTAGACACTTAAGAGCTTTGCTGAATTGAAGTGCTAATGTTTAACTCTAGTGTTTCATGCAACGATCGATCGTTTGCCACAGTCGCACCCAAGCAGGCCAATAGAGTCAATCTAGCTCTTTGTCCAGGGTATTGTGTGTATGGTCTAGCCACATTATCCCATAACTGTGTTGCTAATTGCAATCTTTTCGGCAAAATGCTTGAACAGCTGATGTGGTGGCCAAGCTTTTTCCTGAATATAGACTTTGAAAAGGAAAGCAGACTGGTCTGGAAAACATGGCTTAGAGTGGAGACTTCGAGACAATCTCTTTAGCTTATCAAAAAGAAGGTCAAGACTGCAGTGTATAAGTACTTCGGTAGGGAGAAAAGGGGCTCGTTAGCCTAATGAAGAAAATATGAACAAGAACCAGTGGCTGGAGGTTAAAACCAGATACATTCAAAGTGGAAATAAGTCTCAGAATTATTTTAACTGTGTGTGTGTGGTGGTGGGGGGGGGGATTAACCACTGGACCATACTACCTAGGAAAGTGGTGGATTCTACACCTCTCGGTGTCTTCAGGGCTAGACCAGCTGCCTTTCTGGACGAGTTGCTTTAGCCAGATGTAAATTAGTGGGCTCAGTACTGGGGTAATGGAAGAGGCTCTCTGGCCTGTGATATGCAGGAGGTCAGACTAGATGATCTAATAGTGCATTTTGTCCTTAAAAGTCTATGAATCTGATGGTTAAAGACCCTGGCCTGAGACACAGGAGATCACTGCTCAGCTCCCAGCTCTCAAGTCACTTTTCTTCATTACTCAGACAGGGGACTAAGGCGCAAAGAGGTTAATACTCCCTGGCCTGTCTTATCTCTTTAGATAGGAAGCTCTTTGGTGGAAGGGACAGTCTGCGTCAGGGTTGAGCCTGAAGACCAGCCGTCTCCAGGCAGATCAATGAGCCCAGCTGTGTTGCGACAGGGAGTGTATACAGCACCTAGCACAATGGGACCCTGACTCGGGGGCGGGGGGGGGCGGGTTGCTAGGTGCTACAAAACAAAATAACAGCAGCACCTTAATCTTTCCAAGGCCGAAAGCCCTGGCATTGTCACCTTTACAGAAGCTTTATTACTAAAGCTTTAACAGGTGTCGTCCCCACGCACACACACACACCCCTCCCCCCGGTATTAAGGCTTAGGAACACCCTCATTTTAAAAAGATTCCCTTGGTGTGGAAAAATTAATAAAAGAAATTAGGGAGAACCCAGCCAAGCCCCTGGCCCCTGGCCGAAGACAGCGGTGGCTACTGTCACCCCATTGCTGGCGTTTCATCGGGCAGGCTGGGTGCTCTGCTGGGAAAAGAGCTCCCCAGGCAGGGCCCTGTTGCGAGCGGCTGCTGTGGGCACGTAGCAGTGTGTGGGTGGAAATGGCAGGCTGCCGAACAGAGAGCGTTGTCTTGCTCCAAGAACAGATTGCTCCCGTTCAGAGAACACCTGCGGGAGTAATGCAGCCGTTGCCGAACCACGAGCTGTAGGAGAGGAGCCTCCATCCCCAGCAAACCAACCGGCCCAGACTGCTGCCCGGATGCAGGGGCAGAACCGACTGATGGGGGTGCTGGGGAAAAAGCTCCTAAAGTGGCCAGTGCCCAGAGCTTAACTGCTTGGGCCCAAAGGCTGAAATAACGTTAAAGCCCCTTGCTCTGGGCTTGCACAGCGGCCGTCATACCAACACCCCATCAAACTCCTACATCCTGGCTAAACAGTGATCAGTACCAGCTGCTTCAGAGGAAGGTGTGAGGACAGGATAACCTGCCCCCAGGCCAAGTTTTCTCCTCACAAAATGCTTGTGGCTGTTTTATAATCCTTGCTTTTGGAATGCTGGATGCTCTCATGGGTCAGAGAAAATAAACGACCAATTGTTATATGACGATTGGTTGATTTAGGAAGTTTTAGCAGTTCTACAAATCCTTGCCATGTAAATATCAGAATCAAAGCAATAATCATTGCAATGTGAGCTGGTTTTTTGTTTTCAGAAACATTTATGCAGTAATATAATCATCAACATTCTCTAGGGAGCAGGGTGTTTCCATATTACAGGGTGTGTAAACAACCCCCCTTCCCCAGGCATGTTTTGACAGCAGCAAAGGGTTTTCCATTGCTTGAGAGGCAGGTAGCTAGGACAACTTAGCTGCGTCTACAGTGAGGATGAGGTCCTAACTACAATGCACAGAGCGTGAAATTTTTCACAGCCTTGCGATGTAGCTAGGTCAGCTAAATTCTAGGCATAGACCAGGCTTAAGTATGTATTTATTCTGTCTGTTTTGCTGCATGCTAAATTGCTGGTTTTTCCATTACAACCACCTCCCTTATATTTTGGAACTATTCCTCTAGTTTGAGTCTATTTTTCTTTCCACAGTGATTGGCTAACAGTAGTCTAGCCACCCCTGGCAGATCAGAGATTAATTCTTCAGTCCTTTGAGAGTGACCATTTCTGCTCGGAAGCTCCTGGAGGATTACCAAAGAATCATATGGTAATCAATATGCAACAATTTGCAATATTTGGTTACAACTCACCTTCCAGTAGTCTGGCCACATCAACCATATGTGTGTAAAATCTCCAACAATAACTGGCCAGTTGACATCCTGCTATGCTCCTGGTCTGAATGATAGCCTGTGGAACTTATTGCGGTGAGATATTTCTGCGTTGTGTGTAAAATAACTTCCTTTTATCAGTTTTACACTTACTGCAATTTGTGGCACGGCTGTTAAAGTTGCCGGAAGTTTTACAGTGGGATTTTCACGCTAACATAGGATTTATTTACTCAAAAACATTCTCTTCTGACGCAAAAGCCAAATCTGACATGTCCCTGTCTGTCCATGCAAGGGTTGCCCACAGTCTGTCTGTCTTGCAAGGGAATTCTAAAAGAAAAGCACTTATATTTTGGGGGTACTCTGACTGGGGTTGCTGTAGCAGCTAGCTGTCAGTCCCTGACTGGGGAGACCAGTTAAAAAAAATAGGGGAGAGGAGGAACTGTGACTTTTTTTGCACATTTTTTCATCTTTTTCCTTCAAAATTTCATCAAAATATAAAAAGGGAAACAAATTTGTGAGCAGCACAAAAGAAAAATTCCCACAAAGAATTTTTCCCCATTTTTTAATAAACGCTTTTTGTTGAAATTTTGGAATTCAAAATATCTCCAGCTAGCTCTGCTGCTGAGGAGATGGTACTTAAAAAGCAGACAGAGGCAGTGCGAACACACACACACACACACTGAGCCATGCGCTCATTCTATATGTTGCAATCCCTCTCTCCTGGGGACAGCATAGCAGGTATGGTGACAAATGTATACCAGCAGTGTGTACATCTGACCACCACAAGCAGCACAGGGCAGCTGACTTGTGTGACTGGGAATTCACAACCGTCCCAGCACCAGGGTCCTATGTCCATCTCCACACCAGTTGAGCCCTTTGATTCCCAAGTATTTCAGAGCTGTGGCTTCTATCAGAACTCTTTTGCTTTAATTTCAGAAGTCTCTCCTCTTGCCAGTGTGGCCATGTGCTGTCCTCAAATAGCACTCTGGGGGTAGCACTTAATAATGAATTAGAGATGAACTAGCGTAGGTACATAACATGCCTGCGATTCTCTGGGCGTCTTCCTTGATTTGGGATCTTTCCATTGGTACGGACGCCTCCAGCTTCCCTGGGTCTCCTTCGTCACATAGCTCATCTCGTTCAACCCCATCTGATCCTCATCACATTGAGGTTTTTCTTGGTCACACTGCAGAACTCTACACGCTATCTCATGGGGCATTGGAGCATCTTTTTGCTGCAGACCAGCCGAAGACATTGTGACCTTGACTTCCAGATCACGTCAGTGGATGATTCCCAGTATATGCTCTTTCGTTTCTAAGGGCTTCACTCTGCAAACCGAACAATGGGGGCCACAAAAGGGCCAATCTGAGGGTGTGTATTCACTACCGCTACTGCTGTAGCACCATAGTTTAGACACTTCCTACATCAATGGAAGGTTTTTTCCATTGACAAAGTTAATCCACCTCTCTGAGCGGCAGGGGTTGACCTAACTAGAGTGCTCAAGGCATGAAAGTTTTCACAACCGGCGGTGTCATAGCGAGGTCACACCGTGTTTAAGTGTAGACCAGGCCTCAGTCAGATTCCCAGGAGATATGATGGAGGAAGTACAGTCACTTCCTGGGAGCCTTTGGTAGGATCCTCAGAAAAACTGTGACATGCGTCCTAATGTAAGTGAACAGAATAGTGGATTAGCATCTTGCAATGGGCATTTGAAGGTGCAAACCAGAGTAAAATGATTAAATTGTGTGATCTTTCCCTGGGTCTCCTCAGATCTATCTAATAAAAATAGACTTTCAAGGCCTCATCCTGAGTGTTATCAAGTTCTATTGACTATAATGGCTCTGAGAGGGTCAGTCCATGGTAGAGTCAGCTGCTAAATAACAGTTCAGCCCGGACGTGGGACGTGAGAAATGTTTCTGATATCGACCATTCACCACTGTATCCAAGTGATACGTGACTGGCTGCTGGCCCGGCTGCATCTCTTGGGTATTGCATGAGGGAATTTTCCTTTTAGTCGGGTTCAAAGCCTTTTTCTTATTGATCATCCTCCTACTTTTCAAATTGCATTTACTTAATTATACATCAGCCTTTGATAATTAGATACATGCTTTGTCAGCAGCAGAAAGAGACAATGGATTAAAATTCTGGTCAAATAGACTCAATAACTAGTGCACATTGAAATTAGTGTAATCATAAAATTAGCATGAGAATTGATGCTTTGAACAAAACCCTGCATAATGTACACTGGGACTTCAGATTAAAAGGAATCAGTTTTTTACACCATATATTAGACAGTTGGTAAGCCATCTTCAGACATGCTTCTTCTGTAGCTTAAGGTTGGAAATCAAAGAGAATGAAAAATGTCTTAAAAATTAATATAATGGAGAACGGAGTAGATGTGAATCCAACTTCTGCAGTGCCAAGGGCTGAAATAAAACAGCTCAACTCAAGGATTTGTAGGAAAAATGTAAAGCGCTTCCACTTCTTCTATGGTTTCCAGTTAATGCATGAAAAAAGTCTTGATTCTCACCTAACTAATACCCTAAAAATGTCAGTAGATCATTTCCATAGCACCAAGGTGGGAGTTACTTTCTCTATAGTACAGTAACAATAAGGGACATGACTAAAAAGGGCAGGGTAACCTAGTGGATAGAGCACTAGACTGGCCTGGCCTGCTAGATGACCTTTGTCAAGTCATGTCACTGTTTGGTGCCTCAGTTTCCCCACCTATAAAATGGGGAGACTGACCTACTTTATAAAGTGCTTTGAGAGCTACTGATGAAAAGCATCCCATAAGAGCTACGACTACTACAAATTCACGCTCCCATTAGAGAGGAAGGATAGCCTTCTCATTAAGGTGTTGGCCTGGGACTCGAGCTCTGAGTTCAGTCCCCAGCTCCCCAGCAGATGGAGGCAAATGACTTAACCTTTGTCTCTTGGTTCCTCCTCTGAGCAATGGGAATAAAAATAATTCCTTTGCCCATCTGGTCTCTTTAGTCTTTGGGGCAGGGACTGTCTCATATGATGCATATGTGCAGCACCTGGCACAGTGGTTCTCAGCCAGGGGTATGTGTACCCCCGGGAGGATGCAGAGGTCTTCTGGGGGTACATCAATTCATCTAGCTATTTGCCTGGTTTTACAACCGTCTACATGCAAAGCACCAGCCAAGTCAGTACAAACTAACATTTCACGCAGACAGTGACTTGTTTGTACTGCTCTAGATACACCATCAGTGTTTCTCCACCTGGGGTCACGATTTATTTTATAATTATATGGTAAAAATGAGACAGTGAGCCGTTTTTCAGTGTGGTGTGACACTTTTGCATTTTTTTATGCCTGATTTTGTAAGCAAGTAGTTTTAAAGTGAGGTGAAACTTGGGGGTAGGCAAGACAAATCAGCTGACTGAAAGGGGTACAGTCGTCTGGGAAGGCCGAGAACCAGCACACTGGGACACTGGTCTCCGTTTGGGCTTCTAGCTGTTGCTGTAATATTATTACTAATCGTTTGTACTGTCGTCATCTCAGACTGGCTAGTGCGGAACACGATTAGCAGCTTGTAGTTAGTGGCAGCCCAACAGCTAGGCTGGGAAGGGTTGATGAAAGCTGATTGCAGAGCTGTGTGGGAGCAGTCCTGAATTTCCCTGGGCTGGTCCTGCTCCCTGTTCTCAGCATCTCATTCTGGGGGTTATTAAATCCCCCCTTTCCTCCTGCAACGTGGAACAGGGTTCTGCTTCGTAGGCAGCCCTGGCACGGTGCTCCTCTGAAAGGCATCAGCAACCCTGCTGCATGTGCTCCTGGCTCAGCAGGCATTTGTCATCCTCTTACCCTCCGAGAAAGAAAAGGAGGACTTGTGGCACCTTAGAGACTAACCAATTTATTTGAGCATGAGCTTTCGTGAGCTGTCAGGGTGCCAATGCCTGAGATGATGGGGCGCCCAGGATTTCCAGGTTTATGGATCTTGGGTAGTAGATAGAATATCCCAGGTCGGGGTTCCAGAGGTGTGTCTGTGCGGATTTCTTACTTATCCTTGCAACAAAGCCCGTTGCCAATTGTGCCCACATATCTATTCAGGGGACACCATCACAGGGCCTAATAACATCAGCCACGCTATCAGAGGCTTGTTCACCTGCACATCCACCAATGTGATATATGCCATCATGTGCCAGCAATGCCCCTCTGCCATTAAATTGGTCAAACTGGACAGTCTCTACGTAAAAGAATAAATGGACACAAATCAGATGTCAAGAATTATAACATTCATAAACCAGTCGGAGAACACTTCAATCTCTCTGGTCACGCAATCACAGACATGAAGGTCGCTATCTTAAAACAAAAAAACTTCAAATCCAGACTCCAGCGAGAAACTGCTGAATTGGAATTCATTTGCAAATTGGATACTATTAATTTAGGCTTAAATAGAGACTGGGAGTGGCTAAGTCATTATGCAAGGTAGCCTGTTTCCTCTTGTTTTTTCCTACCCCCCCCCCCCAGATGTTCTGGTTTAACTTGGATTTAAACTTGGAGAGTGGTCAGTTTGGATAAGCTATTGCCAGCAGGAGAGTGAGTTTGTGTGTGTATGGGGGTGGAGGGTGAGAAAACCTGGATTTGTGCTGGAAATGGCCCACCTGATGATCACTTTAGATAAGCTATTACCAGCAGGACAGTGGGGTGGGAGGAGGTATTGTTTCATATTCTCTGTATATATATAAAGTCTGCTGCAGTTTCCACGGTATGCATCCGATGAAGTGAGCTGTAGCTCACGAAAGCTCATGCTCAAATAAATTGGTTAGTCTCTAAGGTGCCACAAGTACTCCTTTTCTTTTTGTGAATACAGACTAACACGGCTGTTACTCTGAAACTTACCCTCCCAGAGCTTCCTGGAGAGCATTAACAGCTGGAACACCCCCCCCCCACACACACACACACGAGGGAGAGCTCCTCTAGCCTTTCCAGCGTGCATGAGCTTAGGGAGCACCAGGTGTTTTCCTTTCTGCTTTGCCATTAAACCCAGATTTATTTGAGGATCAAAACTCTTATGTTGCAGGAAGAAAGTAGCTGCTTCTGTGTTAAGTCTTTGGTAAGAGCTGATAGGTCCGATCTCCACTTGGTGTAAATTAGAATTTTAATGAAACTCCACTGATTTATGCCACCTGAGGACCTGGCCCCATAAGTTTAAACACTTCATAGACTTTAAGGCCAGAAGGGACAATCATGGTCACCTAGTCTGACTTCCTGCACATTGCAGGCCACAGAACCTCACCCATCCACTCCGATAATAGACTCATAACCTCTGGCTGAGTGACTGACACCCTCAAATAATGTTTTAAAGACTTCAAGTTACAGAGAACCCACCATTTACTCTAGTTTAAACCTGCAAGTGACCCATGCCCCAAAGTGCAGAGGAAGGTGAAAACCCCCAGGGTCTCTGCCAGTCTGACCCGGGGGAATTTCCTTCCCAACCCCAAATATGGCGATCAATGACGCTGAGCATGTGAGTGAGACCCAGCAGCCAGACACCTGGGAAAGAATTCACTGTAGTAACTCTGAGCCCTCCCCATCTAGTGTCCCATCACCGGCTGTTGAGAGTTTTGTTGCTAACAGTCTCAGATCGGCTCCATGCCATTGTAGGCAGGCTCATCGTACCAGCCCCTCCATAAACTTCAGCTCAGATTTGAGTGGACTCATTTCTATTCTTATTATAAATTAGAGAATCACATTTTGTAGGCACACAACTGTGCCCAGTCCTGGCAGGGAGACAATACTAAGTAGTGCTTTAATATCTGACATTTATATACAGCAATGACATTCATAATGGTCTCAAAATTCTTCACAAACTTTATAAGTTAGAGAACTCTGGCTCTAACCCCCTTCAAACAGTGGGAGCCTCTGGGCTCAAGCCGGTCTTTTGTCTTGTAAGAAAGAAAATGGTAGCTGAAAATGGAATTCAGTAACACCATAAACAACATGGCCACATTCTCACAGAGATTAGCTCCTATCTAGGCACTATGACAAGTGGCCAGATTTTCAAACTTGTTCAGCACACGTGTGTGTTGAGTGCAGGGCTGTTTTGAAAATCTGTCCATACATGTCCCTGTAGGGGCTATTAGGTGCTGAGCAATTTTGAAAATATGGCCCCTTTCCTATACCTAAAGCCCAGAACGTCTTTAAAAAATCAAAACATTAGAAAATCTGAATGTTAGTAGCTAAGGAAACCACCCAGTTTCCCACTCCTACTTAATCTTTTATCACTCTTAATCACCTCCTGTGATTTATGATCCTATTCTACCACCTGATACCGGAGTGGGGAGGAAGTGCCATTTGTCTGCAGCTTTGAATCATATACAACTACATTGATGATCACACACATTTTCAACACCAAGAGACAATATTTCTGTCATCAGTTAGTCAATAATAACAGTAATAATAACAGTAATAATGAGTAGTAGCCGTGTTAGTCTGTATTCGCAAAAAGAAAAGGAGTACTTGTGGCACCTTAGAGACTAAGCAATTTATTTGAGCATGAGCTTTCGTGAGCTACAGGCATCTGATGAAGTGAGCTGTAGCTCACGAAAGCTTATGCTCAAATAAATTGGTTAGTCTCTAAGGTGCCACAAGTACTCCTTTTCTTTTTTCAATAATAACAATGACCCATCTTCTGACTAGCTGTGGGCTGATCATCTAGGCCTGGTCTGTTTCTTCCTAAAAGGGAAATAAATGATGCAGAGACCCTGAGGATCTGATTTCCAACAACAGAGGTCCCTTTACACCACTCTGGCATGTAAAGGGGCTTTAGAGTAGTTTACGCCCACTTAGCATAAATGAGATTTAGGCCTAGAATGGTTGCTCCTCATTTGTTTTAAGAACATGAGAATGGCCAGACTGGGTCAGACCAATGGTCCATCTAGTCCAGTATCCTGTCTTCCGACAGTGGCCAGTGCCAGGTGCCCCAGAGGGAATGAACAGAACAAAGCAATTAGCAAGCAATCCATCCCCTGTTGTCCACTCCCAGCTTCTAGCAATCAGAGGCTAGTTGCCTCCCTGACCATCTTGGCTAGTAACCATTGATGGACCTATCCTCCAGACACTTATCTAGTTCTTTTTTGAACCCTGTTATACTTCTGACCTTCACAACATCCCCTGGCAATGAGTTCCACAGGCTGACTGTGCATTGCGTGAAGAAATACTTCCTAATCATAGAACCATAGAGCTGGAAGGGTCCTCAAGAGGTCATCTAGTCCAGTCCCCTACACTCATGGCAGGACTAATTATTAACTAGACCATCCCTGACAGGTGTTTGTCTAACCTGCTCTTAAAAATCTCCAGTGATGGAGATTCCACAACCTCGTTAGGCAATTTATTCCAGTGCTCAACCACCCGGACAGTGAAGTTTATCCTAATGTCCAACCTAAACAGCCCTCGCTGCAATTTAAGCCAATTGCTTCTTGTCCTATCCTCAGAGGTTAAAGAGAACAATTTTTCTCCCTCCTCCTTGTAACAACCTTTTACATACTTGAAATCTGTTATCATGTCCCCTCTCAGTCTTCTCTTCTCCAGACTAAACAAACCCAATTTTAGCAACCTTTCCTCATAGGTCATGTTTCTAGACCTTTAATCGTTTTTGTTGCTCTTCTCTGGACTTTCTCCAATTTGTCCACATCCTTCCTGAAATGTGATGCCCAGAACTGTACACAATATGCCAGTTGAGGCCTAATCAGCGCGGAGTAGAGCGGAAGAATTGCTCGTGTCTTGCTTACAACACTCCTGCTAATACATCCCAGAATGAGGTTTGCTTTTTTTGCAACAGCGTTACACTGTCGACTCAGACTTAGCTTGTGATCCACTATGATCCCCAGATCCTTTTCCACAGTACGCCTTCCTAGGCAGTCATTTCCCATTTTGTGTGCGTGCAATGGATTGTTCCTTCCTAGGTGAAGTACTTTTATTCATCTGCTGTTTTCTGAGCTGCACTCGGATCACATTTTCAAGCTTTCCTCCACAACTGTGAGGGCTCGATATGTTTTTTTTAAAGGAAAGCTGAGTCTCACCCAGTCACAGAACTCCAGGAGACAGGGCTTCATGAAACACACCAAATATCTCAAAACTCTCAATACAATCTGGAGAGATGGTGTCACCGCTGTTTGAAGGTCTCTTTGGCAATAAGCATGCGACTTTCAAGCTATTCATTGGCAAACACAGTGGGAGCTCCTTTACACTTTGTGCATTTCTTTCTATTTCCCTAATCTCACCATCAAGGCCTTGGCTTTTACCTGCATGGTTTCTTTTAGGCACCCATTTGTGGAACATATAAATGTATCCAATGGTAAAACGTGAAGGATTACCGTAAAGTACCATTACCTGTAACAGCGCCACCATTAACTCTTGCAGAGTGCCCAGAGAACTGGCCTCAGAATGCCTGGCAGCAATATCCCTCAGCTTGGTCCTCTCCCTGTTCAGGGTGACTTCCAGTCTGGCCCTTCCTTACACCCTATTCCTCTTCCTCTGTCTCGCTCTTAGCTGTCCTCCACTGGGGAGCTGAGCCATATTATTACTTGGACAATCGTTCAGTCCTTAACCAAAGATCTCCCTACTTTGCCTCGTGTGGGGACGCTCACCAAGTGCCCAGCATGGTGAGTCAGCCTGGGGCAACTCTCACGCTGCCACAGGCCCCAGTTTAGCAAAGAATTTAGAAATGTTCTTAACTCCAGCCACAGGATTAAGTCTCATGTAAGTGCTTAAAATTAAGGAAGTGCTGACTCAGAGGCATTGTGAGCAAACCCACTAGAGAAATCAGGCCCCTTCAGAAAGACAAGCCAGGATTTTTGAGACCAGGGGCCACCACACGTGTTCTGGGTTTCTTCAGAATTGGGTTTACAAAGCCAGTAGGTTGGGGCTTCACGCAATTTGCAGCAAAATGTATCTTCTCAGGAGCAAGTGAATGAATGAAGCAGACAGTCAGCTCTTTGCCTGGTCTAATACTTAGAATCCACACTGTACTTCAAATCCAAATCAAGACTCTGCCTTGAATAGACTGGAATCTCCTTCATCGGTCATTGGCAATGAATTGGGCATTTAAAACCACAACGGAATGGAAAGAATTCAATGCCTCCCTATCCGTGTGTGGATGTTCATGTTCAAATGTATTATAACAGTCGCCATTTGGAACCCGTACTTCCTGAGCAGCAAATCAGTTGAGCTATGCTTGCACATTGAATTTTGAGTAATGCAAATAGCATTTTATTTGTGTTGCCAGGCAAATTATAATATCTGTTCTCTTTTAAGTGGGGTTCTTACAACCCTATTTCCATATTTAGCTCCTGCTAAACCTATGTAAATTGGCTTCGTTGGAACACTCTGTGATATGGCTGACATTTTGTTTCTATATTGCAAATTGGTTTTCATGCTGAGTTTCTGAAATTCCGGTTTGCCTGTGCTGAGCAGGAGCTTGCTGCAGCAAGTGTGCAGTTTGCCAGAAAGAGAAAAGCAGGATCTGATTCCTCCCCACCCCCACGGAGGGCTCCACTGTAACGCTGTCGTAGCGTGGCTGAGGACGTGTGTTCGGTGGGACTTCCAGTTCTGATTCAGGCATCTTTAGACATGTTACTTTTGACAAGAGATCAATCTAGTCTTTTCATCTTCATGGACCCCATTCAGCAAAGCACATGCTTAATTTTCAGCACGTGCTTAAAACGGGATTACTGATGGTAGCGAACACTACTCTCAGTAACCAGATTGGCCCCTAAGGTATAAACTCTTCAGGGCAGTAACCAACCTCATTATGGGCTGGAATATATTTAATCTCACTTACAGTAAGTGATTGAAAACTACTCTCCCCGACTACTCTGCCCTCACACATTTCTTCAGCAGGACCCCTTGGGTGGAGGGGGCCCATATGCTGCAAGAAGGGGGGGATGTTCCACTTTAATATTAGAGACAATCTAACTTGAATCTCCAAGCAAACTTGCGGTGGTTGTGAGCCTTAAACACCAAACTGTGGTGGGTTCTGTTCGTACAGCTCCTTGGGAACAGACTCCTGCAGGTTCCACAGAGTTCTGCTCTCCTGCCTGTTACAAACCTCGAAAGAACTCCACTTTTACCTAGGAACAATGCAATAGGAGTGAAGCAAACAGCTGATATTTTCCAGCAGCATCAGCAATTATTATCTGAAACTATCTGTTGCCCATTGAGCTCAAGGCTCGTTTTTCAAAGATAAGATTGGTTAAAACACATGCAAACAAATAACGTCACTGAGCGAACTTTCTGCATCAATCCCGGCAGCGTGGAATTGGGTCTCATCGCTCAGTGGGGAGCCTCCTGTATGTTGGCATTAGCTGTACTTAACTTGATGGAGGTGTTCCAGAGGAGAGTATTGGTGGGTTCTTCCGCTATTTTTTCGGGGTGGAAAGGAGGGACAAAGGATGGGTCTATGGTTAGGGTCTAGATGAACTTAATAGGAATCCTGCTGATTATTAAAGACATTTAGCATCTTGAAGGAGGCCCTGAGCACCCAGTGTTGTTATCAGGGTCTCATCCTTTGCTATCACAAGCTGGCAGCAAAGGGTCTTGCCTTACCCAATTATATCCCATTTCTTTACTTCTTCTTAACACAGCTGTTTGGTCGTAGCTGTAAACCAACCCTGGAGGAAGAGGAGGAGAGGCCTTTGAGGCTGCTTAGTGCTATGACTGCTTTTCCCAGGAGTTCACTTCTTTTTAAGACGTGTTACTGCTCTGAGCTTGACTCCCGCACCAAAAGGCACGGCTGCAATTTCCCAGCACCGGCTCCCATGGGTGTCTAAATTCAGCCCTCTAGCCCCCATAGGAGCCAGCTGAAGCCTGGGGGTTGCCCCACAGGGCTGTAGAGCAGCAGGCTGGCATTGTTATGCACTGATGAGGGTGTGGTACAATGGATAGGTGCAGCTAGACATGCAGCCTTCTCTGCCCATCTCCCTCCATTTCGAGCTCTTCCTTTCCCAGGCTCCTCCTGCATGACCGAAGTCTTGCCTACACCTTGTGCAGGCACAGAGATGAATTTTACTCTGGGTGGTTATAAAATAAATCACAGAGCTGTAGGGCTGGAGGGGACCTCGGGAGCTCAGCTAGTCCAGCCCCTCATGCTGAGGCAGGACAAAGTTTCCCTAGACCATCCCTGGCAGGTGTTTGTCCAGCCTGCTCTTAAAAACCTACAATGATGGAGATGCCACAACCTCCCGAGGTAATCTATGCCTGAGCTTAACGACCCTGAGAGTTAGGAAGTTTTTCAGCCTAAATCTGCCTTGCTGCAAACTAGTTGATTGCATCTTGCCCTATCCTCGGTGGCCATGGAGAACTATTGATCACCATCCTCTTTATAACAACCTTTTATTTATTTGAAAACTGTTATCAGCTCCCTCCCCCCCCCCGCCCCGTCTTCTCTTCTCTAGTCTAAACACGCCCAGTTCATTTAACCTTTCCTCATAGGTAGGCTTGGAAGAATTAGACTTTTATTGGTAAATGTTGGTAAACCTCAATTTCACCATCCACACACACATGGACTGAAAAAAATATTTCCATCGACAATAATTGAAATTTACATATTAGCAAAGTAAGCAAAATGCGGCTTGAGAACTTACTAGAGTTTGATTAAAGGGTATTTACTTTGTATGTTTTGGCATGTTATGCTGGCAATTTGTATTTTGACAGTTAAAACTGTAACTTATTGAATCTCAACATCTACAGTCATTAAATCGTTATTCTCTGATTTCACCCCTGCCCCCCTAATTTCCCAGCCTGTGAAAATGACAATAGATAAAAATACAAAAAATGCATAATGCATAATTTTGCTCAACTGTGCATTTAAATTTTTAATAAAAATTTAAACTATGCATAAATAATGGTATTATCCATTGAAATTATTTTTAAAAATTCTGCCACGCCTACTCCTAGACCAGGTTTTCTCAATCTCTTGTCATTAAATCATGTATCTGATACAATAATTTCACTACATCGTCTGAACTATAGCTCTGTTTTCAGGTGATTTGTCAGGGAAGAGTGCTCTGCTCTAAGCCATATCTAAATTAATTCTTAACTTTAGATACTGCTGTGATATGCTCTGGCAGCAGAATACCTACCCCCAAAGGATCTCTGGAAAGGCCCTCTTCTGTGCTGCATGGGGTAGGGATATTTCAAGCGATGAACGTTCAAAGCCATGGGAAAGCTTCCTGGGAGGTGACAGATCACTTCCTCCCCTGTCCAGAAAAGGATGCAGATTGTTCGGATTTATCATGGAGCAATGTCAATTACAATGCACATAAACGAGGGAAATCAAGAGGAGATCAGACCTTCCTCTGCTGTGACGATATAGATTCTCACTGTATTTCATTTTTCCTTTTGGTGGGTGTGGTTTGTTTGGTTTTTGTTGTTTTTTTAATTTTCCTCTTATTTTAAGAGGATAGAAAGTCCAGTGGGCTGAGGACAGCTGCAGAGATATGCACAGTCCAGGGGCAAGGCTATGCCAAAGCTACTTGTAAGCCCTTGGCTCCTGTGTTCTGCTCTCCCAATGCTGAGCATGAACATCTGCTTCTGAAATGCTTTTCTATTCTTTTAAAAATGCATTTTCATTTCAAGTGGTTCCAAGCATCCATCCTCGTTTTGCTGAAACACAAAAACCCTCCTGAAAACATCTGGAAATTGGCAAGATGATACAAAAGTAAGGACTGTTTTAAGAATGACTAATGGTTTGTAATTAAGTGCAGCTGTCACTTTGTTCAAAACCCCAATATTAGTAAAAAAGAAAATCAGTCTGAAGTATGCTCAGAAGGGAGACCACTCCGGCTTTGAGTGATACACTCTGTATTTGTATTTTACAATTCATTTAAAAGGATCTGGATGCTTCATTTTGACACACACAGAGCATCAGATTCCTCAGAAAAGCCAAGTCTCTGCAGAACCCCTAGAATGAGACACAGCATTCGGTCATGCAGTAGCACCTACCCCGGTACCACCATCTGAACACGCACAAGGCACAGCATGCATGTGGGACCTGATCCAATGCCCGGTCAAAGAGCAATTTTGGTTGGTTTGATTCAATGTTCTTTTGACATTTTGATTTTCAATCCTCCCCCTCCCCACAAATA